>NW_027415733.1:0-707843 GCF_964106895.1 Numenius arquata
CGTGGGAATGAGGGCGACCCCTGGGAAAACGGGAGGAGGGAACTGGGGGTGGGGGTGGGTGTCGCTCGGCCCCTTCTCCACAGCGCGTTTTTGGGATGGAGGGTCCCCCATATCGGCCAGAAGCCCCCCCAAAGGCCCAGTGCTGTCCCAGTAAAGCACTGGTTTTGCTGACGTCACAGGCCGTTGCCGGCCTCCCACGTTCCACACAACATTCCGAGGCGGCAGTCGCTCGCTGGCCGTGGCTGTGGCAGCTTCCTACCGCTGTGGAGAGTGACATTCAGCAGTTGGATTGTTTTTTTGGGGAAAACCCCCAAATTGTCCTGCCCGATGGGGCCCAAAAAGCCTCCAGTGGCCGAAGGGTAACGCTGGGGGTGGGAAGGGGCGGTGGAAGTTGGTGGCGGAAGACTGAGTGATGTTTTGCTGGGAAATAGGGACCGGTTTTGCCCCACCTCACCACGTTTTCCCTCTTTTGAAGCGTTTGTTGCGCCGTATCCATTCCCGACGTGCCTTTCTCCCCCTCCTCTTCCTCCCCCTCCTCTTCCTCCCCCTTTCAGCCGCATCAATGTCGGGGAGCAGTTGCAGGCGGAGCTGCCTGCCCTGCGGGACAGATCCCTCTTGGAAGAGGAGGAGGAAGGAGCCTCCCTGGTTTGGAAGCCCTGGGGTGACATGGAAAGCAAGCCCGAGCCGCAGGAGAAAGGTTTCTCTTCAGGCTTTTCTTGTGGGAAAGGGGCAAATTCCACCTTTTCAGAGTTACTTGATAGGGCGTTTGGGTTCTCTCCCGTCTTGTCTTGGCCGCGTAGCGTTGGAGGGAAGGAGATGGCTCGTTTTTGGGAGGAAAGTGGCTAGATAAGAGCCAATGGTGCTCTCGGGAGCATCTTCCATGAGAAAGGGGGGGTTTTGGCGGTCCCAGCTCATCTGCAGCCAGGGAGGAGTTTCTCTCTGGAGATCCCGCTCCCAAAGCTCTTGAAAGAGCCTTTTTTTTGTCCATCAGAAGACTTTTGGCCTCATCCAGAAGGAGGTAAAGCCGTTGGAGCGGGGCGGAGCTGGTTAGCGGGGAGGCTTTTAACCCAGAAAGCCCTATTTTCAATCCCCCGTTGGAATCCTGTCCTTAGGACCCTTCTTCCTGCTCAAAACCCAGTGGGAGAAGACATCATTGCCCTCCTTTGTAATGACAAGGGAGTCTTTAATATCCCTGGATTTCTGCCCATAGATCCAGAGGCAAACCGTGGCCCAGTGTGTTGACTCTTGTTCCTTCTGGAGGAAGACAGTGCGATTTGGGTGCACCTGACCTCGCCTGCTGGAGAAAAGGGTCAAGAGAGTCCGGGATGAGGTGGAAAAAGCCAAAGGCGAGGTAAAAAAGCTGCTGGGGGGGTTTGTTTCCTGGACGAATCCATCTGCTCAAACGTTCCTTGCCAGGAAAGAGGGATTTGCTTCACGGAAATAGATATTATTCTGTCTTTTTGGAGTCGGGGAGACCTTCCCCGGAGCCGTGAGGTTCAGAGCGGCCCCTCCTTGTGCAAAAGCCTCAGGTTTGCCCTTTTTGCCCAGGACAAACTCAAGTTCCATTGAGTTTTGTGGCCCGAGGCTTGCACACTCCAGTCCCTCACAGCCAGCAAAATGCCTCCAGTTTTAATTTGACCTCATTTGAAGTGATCGCCCAATTAATTCTCCTAATTTAACCCCCACCGATGCATCTTCTTTAACCACCAGCATCCAGACCGGTGTCGTTTCTATGAAGCTGGGTCTAATGGATTTCTAGAGGAAGGACTTACAAATCCCTTTTTCCTTTGTTCTGCTCCCTTGTCCCTAAGGGCAGTTTCCCACGGGGTCCTATTTCCTAACTCCTTGAAGAGCTGGAAGTTTGCTTTCTTAAAATGTGGCGTCCTAACTGTGCTTCTCGTGGGCTTCCAACTTGTGAAGAGAGTGAAGTGCACTAGAGCATGATGACTGCAGCCCATGGACTAGGGGCTTGGGGGATGGAAAGGGCCCCCGGGGTTTCGCTTTGCTCCTTTTGCTTCTAGAAAAGCCCCAACTGGCTCAATCCCAACCTTCTGGCCCGGGGCAGCCGCAGGGGTGAAGTGGTAGCCGGAGGGTCCATCTCCAGAGCCCTGATTTCCCTGAGAAGGGGGAAATTTTGTGGGGGATGGCGTGGTGTGTGAGGAGGAGGAGGAGGGCAAGAAAGGCTAAAGGAGGGTGTTGGCGGAAAGATTTTTATCCCCAGCGTGGTTTTGTCAGATTTTTTGGGCAGAACCTCCAGGATTTTGGGGTTCTTTTGATGGAGGATGAGGCAAAAATCCACGTTGAGCCGTGGGAATGAGGGCGACCCCTGGGAAAACGGGAGGAGGGAACTGGGGGTGGGGGTGGGTGTCGCTCGGCCCCTTCTCCACAGCGCGTTTTTGGGATGGAGGGTCCCCCATATCGGCCAGAAGCCCCCCCAAACGCCCAGTGCTGTCCCAGTAAAGCACTGGTTTTGCTGACGTCACAGGCCGTTGCCGGCCTCCCGCGTTCCACACAACATTCCGAGGCGGCGGTCGCTCGCTGGCCGTGGCTGTGGCAGCTTCCTACCGCTGTGGAGAGTGACATTCAGCAGTTGGATTGTTTTTTTGGGGAAAACCCCCAAATTGTCCTGCCCGATGGGGCCCAAAAAGCCTCCAGTGGCCGAAGGGTAACGCTGGGGGTGGGAAGGGGCGGTGGAAGTTGGTGGCGGAAGACTGAGTGATGTTTTGCTGGGAAATAGGGACCGGTTTTGCCCCACCTCACCACGTTTTCCCTCTTTTTTAGCGTTTGTTGCGCCGTATCCATTCCCGACGTGCCTTTCTCCCCCTCCTCTTCCTCCCCCTCCACTTCCTCCCCCTTTCAGCCGCATCAATGTCGGGGAGCAGTTGCAGGCGGAGCTGCCTGCCCTGCGGGACAGATCCCTCTTGGAAGAGGAGGAGGAAGGAGCCTCCCTGGTTTGGAAGCCCTGGGGTGACGTGGAAAGCAACCCCGAGCCGCAGGAGAAAGGTTTCTCTTCAGGCTTTTCTTGTGGGAAAGGGGCAAATTCCACCTTTTCAGAGTTACTTGATAGGACATTTGGGTTCTCTCCTGTCTTGTCTTGGCCGCGTAGCGTTGGAGGGAAGGAGATGGCTCGTTTTTGGGAGGAAAGTGGCTAGATAAGAGCCGCTGGTGCTCTCGGGAGCATCTTCCATGAGAAAGGGGGGGTTTTGGCGGTCCCAGCTCATCTGCAGCCAGGGAGGAGTTTCTCTCTGGAGATCCCGCTCCCAAAGCTCTTGAAAGAGCCTTTTTTTTGTCCATCAGAAGACTTTTGGCCTCATCCAGAAGGAGGTAAAGCCATTGGAGCGGGGCGGAGCTGGTTAGCGGGGAGGCTTTTAACCCAGAAAGCCCTATTTTCAATCCCCCGTTGGAATCCTGTCCTTAGGACCCTTCTTCCTGCTAAAAACCCAGCGGGAGAAGACATCATTGCCCTCCTTTGTAATGACAAGGGAGTCTTTAATATCCCTGGATTTCTGCCCATAGATCCAGAGGCAAACCGTGGCCCAGTGTGTTGACTCTTGTTCCTTCTGGAGGAAGACAGTGCGATTTGGGTGCACCTGACCTCGCCTGCTGGAGAAAAGGGTCAAGAGAGTCCGGGATGAGGTGGAAAAAGCCAAAGGCGAGGTAAAAAAGCTGCTGGGGGGGTTTGTTTCCTGGACGAATCCATCTGCTCAAACGTTCCTTGCCAGGAAAGAGGGATTTGCTTCACGGAAATAGATATTATTCTGTCTTTTTGGAGTCGGGGAGACCTTCCCCGGAGCCGTGAGGTTCAGAGCGGCCCCTCCTTGTGCAAAAGCCTCAGGTTTCCCCTTTTTGCCCAGGACAAACTCAAGTTCCATTGAGTTTTGTGGCCCGAGGCTTGCACACTCCAGTCCCTCACAGCCAGCAAAATGCCTCCAGTTTTAATTTGACCTCATTTGAAGTGATCGCCCAATTAATTCTCCTAATTTAACCCCCACCGATGCATCTTCTTTAACCACCAGCATCCAGACCGGTGTCGTTTCTATGAAGCTGGGTCTAATGGATTTCTAGAGGAAGGACTTACAAATCCCTTTTTCCTTTGTTCTGCTCCCTTGTCCCTAAGGGCAGTTTCCCACGGGGTCCTATTTCCTAACTCCTTGAAGAGCTGGAAGTTTGCTTTCTTAAAATGTGGCATCCTAACTGTGCTTCTCGTGGGCTTCCAACTTGTGAAGAGAGTGAAGTGCACTAGAGCATGATGACTGCAGCCCATGGACTAGGGGCTTGGGGGATGGAAAGGGCCCCCGGGGTTTCGCTTTGCTCCTTTTGCTTCTAGAAAAGCCCCAAATGGCTCAATCCCAACCTTCTGCCCCAGGGCAGCCGCAGGGGTGAAGTGGTAGCCGGAGGGTCCATCTCCAGAGCCCTGATTTCCCTGAGAAGGGGGAAATTTTGTGGGGGATGGCGTGGTGTGTGAGGAGGAGGAGGAGGGCAAGGAAGGCTAAAGGAGGGTGTTGGCGGAAAGATTTTTATCCCCAGCGTGGTTTTGTCAGATTTTTTGGGCAGAACCTCCAGGATTTTGGGGTTCTTTTGATGGAGGATGAGGCAAAAATCCACGTTGAGCCGTGGGAATGAGGGCGACCCCTGGGAAAACGGGAGGAGGGAACTGGGGGTGGGGGTGGGTGTCGCTCGGCCCCTTCTCCACAGTGCGTTTTTGGGATGGAGGGTCCCCCATATCGGCCAGAAACCCCCCCAAAGGCCCAGTGCTGTCCCAGTAAAGCACTGGTTTTGCTGACGTCACAGGCCGTTGCCGGCCTCCCGCGTTCCACACAACATTCCGAGGCGGCGGTCGCTCGCTGGCCGTGGCTGTGGCAGCTTCCTACCGCTGTGGAGAGTGACATTCAGCAGTTGGATTGTTTTTTTGGGGAAAACCCCCAAATTGTCCTGCCCGATGGGGCCCAAAAAGCCTCCAGTGGCCGAAGGGTAACGCTGGGGGTGGGAAGGGGCGGTGGAAGTTGGTGGCGGAAGACTGAGTGATGTTTTGCTGGGAAATAGGGACCGGTTTTGCCCCACCTCACCACGTTTTCCCTCTTTTTTAGCGTTTGTTGCGCCGTATCCATTCCCGACGTGCCTTTCTCCCCCTCCTCTTCCTCCCCCTCCTCTTCCTCCCCCTTTCAGCCGCATCAATGTCGGGGAGCAGTTGCAGGCGGAGCTGCCTGCCCTGCGGGACAGATCCCTCTTGGAAGAGGAGGAGGAAGGAGCCTCCCTGGTTTGGAAGCCCTGGGGTGACATGGAAAGCAAGCCCGAGCCGCAGGAGAAAGGTTTCTCTTCAGGCTTTTCTTGTGGGAAAGGGGCAAATTCCCCCTTTTCAGAGTTACTTGATAGGGCGTTTGGGTTCTCTCCCGTCTTGTCTTGGCCCCGTAGCGTTGGAGGGAAGGAGATGGCTCGTTTTTGGGAGGAAAGTGGCTAGATAAGAGCCGATGGTGCTCTCGGGAGCATCTTCCATGAGAAAGAGGGGGTTTTGGCGGTCCCAGCTCATCTGCAGCCAGGGAGGAGTTTCTCTCTGGAGATCCCGCTCCCAAAGCTCTTGAAAGAGCCTTTTTTTTGTCCATCAGAAGACTTTTGGCCTCATCCAGAAGGAGGTAAAGCCGTTGGAGCGGGGCGGAGCTGGTTAGCGGGGAGGCTTTTAACCCAGAAAGCCCTATTTTCAATCCCCCGTTGGAATCCTGTCCTTAGGACCCTTCTTCCTGCTCAAAACCCAGCGGGAGAAGACATCATTGCCCTCCTTTGTAATGACAAGGGAGTCTTTAATATCCCTGGATTTCTGCCCATAGATCCAGAGGCAAACCGTGGCCCAGTGTGTTGACTCTTGTTACTTCTGGAGGAAGACAGTGCGATTTGGGTGCACCTGACCTCGCCTGCTGGAGAAAAGGGTCAAGAGAGTCCGGGATGAGGTGGAAAAAGCCAAAGGCGAGGTAAAAAAGCTGCTGGGGGGGTTTGTTTCCTGGACGAATCCATCTGCTCAAACGTTCCTTGCCAGGAAAGAGGGATTTGCTTCACGGAAATAGATATTATTCTGTCTTTTTGGAGTCGGGGAGACCTTCCCCGGAGCCGTGAGGTTCAGAGCGGCCCCTCCTTGTGCAAAAGCCTCAGGTTTGCCCTTTTTGCCCAGGACAAACTCAAGTTCCATTGAGTTTTGTGGCCCGAGGCTTGCACACTCCAGTCCCTCACAGCCAGCAAAATGCCTCCAGTTTTAATTTGACCTCATTTGAAGTGATCGCCCAATTAATTCTCCTAATTTAACCCCCACCGATGCATCTTCTTTAACCACCAGCATCCAGACCGGTGTTGTTTCTATGAAGCTGGGTCTAATGGATTTCTAGAGGAAGGACTTACAAATCCCTTTTTCCTTTGTTCTGCTCCCTTGTCCCTAAGGGCAGTTTCCCCCGGGGTCCTATTTCCTAACTCCTTGAAGAGCTGGAAGTTTGCTTTCTTAAAATGTGCCGTCCTAACTGTGCTTCTCGTGGGCTTCCAACTTGTGAAGAGAGTGAACTGCACTAGAGCATGATGACTGCAGCCCATGGACTAGGGGCTTGGGGGATGGAAAGGGCCCCCGGGGTTTCGCTTTGCTCCTTTTGCTTCTAGAAAAGCCCCAACTGGCTCAATCCCCGCCTTCTGGCCCGGGGCAGCCGCAGGGGTGAAGTGGTAGCCGGAGGGTCCATCTCCAGAGCCCTGATTTCCCTGAGAAGGGGGAAATTTTGTGGGGGATGGCGTGGTGTGTGAGGAGGAGGAGGAGGGCAAGAAAGGCTAAAGGAGGGTCTTGACGGAAAGATTTTTATCCCCAGCGTGGTTTTGTCAGATTTTTTGGGCAGAACATCCAGGACTTTGGGGTTCTTTTGATGGAGGATGAGGCAAAAATCCACGTTGAGCCGTGGGAATGAGGGCGACCCCTGGGAAAACGGGAGGAGAGAACTGGGGGTGGGGGTGGGTGTCGCTCGGCCCCTTCTCCACAGCGTGTTTTTGGGATGGAGGGTCCCCCATATGGGCCAGAAACCCCCCCAAAGGCCCAGTGCTGTCCCAGTAAAGCACTGGTTTTGCTGACGTCACAGGCCGTTGCCGGCCTCCCGCGTTCCACACAACATTCCGAGGCGGCGGTCGCTCGCTGGCCGTGGCTGTGGCAGCTTCCTACCGCTGTGGAGAGTGACATTCAGCAGTTGGATTGTTTTTTTGGGGAAACCCCCAAATTGTCCTGCCCGATGGGGCCCAAAAAGCCTCCAGTGGCCGAAGGGTAACGCTGGGGGTGGGAAGGGGCGGTGGAAGTTGGTGGCGGAAGACTGAGTGATGTTTTGCTGGGAAATAGGGACCGGTTTTGCCCCACCTCACCACGTTTTCCCTCTTTTTTAGCGTTTGTTGCGCCGTATCCATTCCCGACGTGCCTTTCTCCCCCTCCTCTTCCTCCCCCTCCTCTTCCTCCCCCTTTCAGCCGCATCAATGTCGGGGAGCAGTTGCAGGCGGAGCGGCCTGCCCTGCGGGACAGATCCCTCTTGGAAGAGGAGGACGAAGGAGCCTCCCTGGTTTGGAAGCCCTGGGGTGACGTGGAAAGCAAGCCCGAGCCGCAGGAGAAAGGTTTCTCTTCAGGCTTTTCTTGTGGGAAAGGGGCAAATTCCCCCTTTTCAGAGTTACTTGATAGGGCGTTTGGGTTCTCTCCCGTCTTGTCTTGGCCGCGTAGCGTTGGAGGGAAGGAGATGGCTCGTTTTTGGGAGGAAAGTGGCTAGGTAAGAGCCGATGGTGCTCTCGGGAGCATCTTCCATGAGAAAGGGGGGGTTTTGGCGGTCCCAGCTCATCTGCAGCCAGGGAGGAGTTTCTCTCTGGAGATCCCGCTCCCAAAGCTCTTGAAAGAGCCTTTTTTTTGTCCATCAGAAGACTTTTGGCCTCATCCAGAAGGAGGTAAAGCCGTTGGAGCGGGGCGGAGCTGGTTAGCGGGGAGGCTTTTAACCCAGAAAGCCCTATTTTCAATCCCCCGTTGGAATCCTGTCCTTAGGACCCTTCTTCCTGCTCAAAACCCAGCGGGAGAAGACATCATTGCCCTCCTTTGTAATGACAAGGGAGTCTTTAATATCCCTGGATTTCTGCCCATAGATCCAGAGGCAAACCGTGGCCCAGTGTGTTGACTCTTGTTACTTCTGGAGGAAGACAGTGCGATTTGGGTGCACCTGACCTCGCCTGCTGGAGAAAAGGGTCAAGAGAGTCCGGGATGAGGTGGAAAAAGCCAAAGGCGAGGTAAAAAAGCTGCTGGGGGGGTTTGTTTCCTGGACGAATCCATCTGCTCAAACGTTCCTTGCCAGGAAAGAGGGATTTGCTTCACGGAAATAGATATTATTCTGTCTTTTTGGAGTCGGGGAGACCTTCCCCGGAGCCGTGAGGTTCAGAGCGGCCCCTCCTTGTGCAAAAGCCTCAGGTTTGCCCTTTTTGCCCAGGACAAACTCAAGTTCCATTGAGTTTTGTGGCCCGAGGCTTGCACACTCCAGTCCCTCACAGCCAGCAAAATGCCTCCAGTTTTAATTTGACCTCATTTGAAGTGATCGCCCAATTAATTCTCCTAATTTAACCCCCACCGATGCATCTTCTTTAACCACCAGCATCCAGACCGGTGTCGTTTCTATGAAGCTGGGTCTAATGGATTTCTAGAGGAAGGACTTACAAATCCCTTTTTCCTTTGTTCTGCTCCCTTGTCCCTAAGGGCAGTTTCCCCCGGGGTCCTATTTCCTAACTCCTTGAAGAGCTGGAAGTTTGCTTTCTTAAAATGTGGCGTCCTAACTGTGCTTCTCGTGGGCTTCCAACTTGTGAAGAGAGTGAACTGCACTAGAGCATGATGACTGCAGCCCATGGACTAGGGGCTTGGGGGATGGAAAGGGCCCCCGGGGTTTCGCTTTGCTCCTTTTGCTTCTAGAAAAGCCCCAACTGGCTCAATCCCAACCTTCTGCCCCAGGGCAGCCGCAGGGGTGAGGTGGTAGCCGGAGGGTCCATCTCCAGAGCCCTGATTTCCCTGAGAAGGGGGAAATTTTGTGGGGGATGGAGTGGTGTGTGAGGAGGAGGAGGAGGGCAAGGAAGGCTAAAGGAGGGTGTTGGCGGAAAGATTTTTATCCCCAGCGTGGTTTTGTCAGATTTTTTGGGCAGAACATCCAGGATTTTGGGGTTCTTTTGATGGAGGATGAGGCAAAAATCCACGTTGAGCCGTGGGAATGAGGGCGACCCCTGGGAAAACGGGAGGAGGGAACTGGGGGTGGGGGTGGGTGTCGCTCGGCCCCTTCTCCACAGCGCGTTTTTGGGATGGAGGGTCCCCCATATCGGCCAGAAGCCCCCCCAAAGGCCCAGTGCTGTCCCAGTAAAGCACTGGTTTTGCTGACGTCACAGGCCGTTGCCGGCCTCCCACGTTCCACACAACATTCCGAGGCGGCAGTCGCTCGCTGGCCGTGGCTGTGGCAGCTTCCTACCGCTGTGGAGAGTGACATTCAGCAGTTGGATTGTTTTTTTGGGGAAAACCCCCAAATTGTCCTGCCCGATGGGGCCCAAAAAGCCTCCAGTGGCCGAAGGGTAACGCTGGGGGTGGGAAGGGGCGGTGGAAGTTGGTGGCGGAAGACTGAGTGATGTTTTGCTGGGAAATAGGGACCGGTTTTGCCCCACCTCACCACGTTTTCCCTCTTTTGAAGCGTTTGTTGCGCCGTATCCATTCCCGACGTGCCTTTCTCCCCCTCCTCTTCCTCCCCCTCCTCTTCCTCCCCCTTTCAGCCGCATCAATGTCGGGGAGCAGTTGCAGGCGGAGCTGCCTGCCCTGCGGGACAGATCCCTCTTGGAAGAGGAGGAGGAAGGAGCCTCCCTGGTTTGGAAGCCCTGGGGTGACATGGAAAGCAAGCCCGAGCCGCAGGAGAAAGGTTTCTCTTCAGGCTTTTCTTGTGGGAAAGGGGCAAATTCCACCTTTTCAGAGTTACTTGATAGGGCGTTTGGGTTCTCTCCCGTCTTGTCTTGGCCGCGTAGCGTTGGAGGGAAGGAGATGGCTCGTTTTTGGGAGGAAAGTGGCTAGATAAGAGCCAATGGTGCTCTCGGGAGCATCTTCCATGAGAAAGGGGGGGTTTTGGCGGTCCCAGCTCATCTGCAGCCAGGGAGGAGTTTCTCTCTGGAGATCCCGCTCCCAAAGCTCTTGAAAGAGCCTTTTTTTTGTCCATCAGAAGACTTTTGGCCTCATCCAGAAGGAGGTAAAGCCGTTGGAGCGGGGCGGAGCTGGTTAGCGGGGAGGCTTTTAACCCAGAAAGCCCTATTTTCAATCCCCCGTTGGAATCCTGTCCTTAGGACCCTTCTTCCTGCTCAAAACCCAGTGGGAGAAGACATCATTGCCCTCCTTTGTAATGACAAGGGAGTCTTTAATATCCCTGGATTTCTGCCCATAGATCCAGAGGCAAACCGTGGCCCAGTGTGTTGACTCTTGTTCCTTCTGGAGGAAGACAGTGCGATTTGGGTGCACCTGACCTCGCCTGCTGGAGAAAAGGGTCAAGAGAGTCCGGGATGAGGTGGAAAAAGCCAAAGGCGAGGTAAAAAAGCTGCTGGGGGGGTTTGTTTCCTGGACGAATCCATCTGCTCAAACGTTCCTTGCCAGGAAAGAGGGATTTGCTTCACGGAAATAGATATTATTCTGTCTTTTTGGAGTCGGGGAGACCTTCCCCGGAGCCGTGAGGTTCAGAGCGGCCCCTCCTTGTGCAAAAGCCTCAGGTTTGCCCTTTTTGCCCAGGACAAACTCAAGTTCCATTGAGTTTTGTGGCCCGAGGCTTGCACACTCCAGTCCCTCACAGCCAGCAAAATGCCTCCAGTTTTAATTTGACCTCATTTGAAGTGATCGCCCAATTAATTCTCCTAATTTAACCCCCACCGATGCATCTTCTTTAACCACCAGCATCCAGACCGGTGTCGTTTCTATGAAGCTGGGTCTAATGGATTTCTAGAGGAAGGACTTACAAATCCCTTTTTCCTTTGTTCTGCTCCCTTGTCCCTAAGGGCAGTTTCCCACGGGGTCCTATTTCCTAACTCCTTGAAGAGCTGGAAGTTTGCTTTCTTAAAATGTGGCGTCCTAACTGTGCTTCTCGTGGGCTTCCAACTTGTGAAGAGAGTGAAGTGCACTAGAGCATGATGACTGCAGCCCATGGACTAGGGGCTTGGGGGATGGAAAGGGCCCCCGGGGTTTCGCTTTGCTCCTTTTGCTTCTAGAAAAGCCCCAACTGGCTCAATCCCAACCTTCTGGCCCGGGGCAGCCGCAGGGGTGAAGTGGTAGCCGGAGGGTCCATCTCCAGAGCCCTGATTTCCCTGAGAAGGGGGAAATTTTGTGGGGGATGGCGTGGTGTGTGAGGAGGAGGAGGAGGGCAAGAAAGGCTAAAGGAGGGTGTTGGCGGAAAGATTTTTATCCCCAGCGTGGTTTTGTCAGATTTTTTGGGCAGAACCTCCAGGATTTTGGGGTTCTTTTGATGGAGGATGAGGCAAAAATCCACGTTGAGCCGTGGGAATGAGGGCGACCCCTGGGAAAACGGGAGGAGGGAACTGGGGGTGGGGGTGGGTGTCGCTCGGCCCCTTCTCCACAGCGCGTTTTTGGGATGGAGGGTCCCCCATATCGGCCAGAAGCCCCCCCAAACGCCCAGTGCTGTCCCAGTAAAGCACTGGTTTTGCTGACGTCACAGGCCGTTGCCGGCCTCCCGCGTTCCACACAACATTCCGAGGCGGCGGTCGCTCGCTGGCCGTGGCTGTGGCAGCTTCCTACCGCTGTGGAGAGTGACATTCAGCAGTTGGATTGTTTTTTTGGGGAAAACCCCCAAATTGTCCTGCCCGATGGGGCCCAAAAAGCCTCCAGTGGCCGAAGGGTAACGCTGGGGGTGGGAAGGGGCGGTGGAAGTTGGTGGCGGAAGACTGAGTGATGTTTTGCTGGGAAATAGGGACCGGTTTTGCCCCACCTCACCACGTTTTCCCTCTTTTTTAGCGTTTGTTGCGCCGTATCCATTCCCGACGTGCCTTTCTCCCCCTCCTCTTCCTCCCCCTCCACTTCCTCCCCCTTTCAGCCGCATCAATGTCGGGGAGCAGTTGCAGGCGGAGCTGCCTGCCCTGCGGGACAGATCCCTCTTGGAAGAGGAGGAGGAAGGAGCCTCCCTGGTTTGGAAGCCCTGGGGTGACGTGGAAAGCAACCCCGAGCCGCAGGAGAAAGGTTTCTCTTCAGGCTTTTCTTGTGGGAAAGGGGCAAATTCCACCTTTTCAGAGTTACTTGATAGGACATTTGGGTTCTCTCCTGTCTTGTCTTGGCCGCGTAGCGTTGGAGGGAAGGAGATGGCTCGTTTTTGGGAGGAAAGTGGCTAGATAAGAGCCGCTGGTGCTCTCGGGAGCATCTTCCATGAGAAAGGGGGGGTTTTGGCGGTCCCAGCTCATCTGCAGCCAGGGAGGAGTTTCTCTCTGGAGATCCCGCTCCCAAAGCTCTTGAAAGAGCCTTTTTTTTGTCCATCAGAAGACTTTTGGCCTCATCCAGAAGGAGGTAAAGCCATTGGAGCGGGGCGGAGCTGGTTAGCGGGGAGGCTTTTAACCCAGAAAGCCCTATTTTCAATCCCCCGTTGGAATCCTGTCCTTAGGACCCTTCTTCCTGCTAAAAACCCAGCGGGAGAAGACATCATTGCCCTCCTTTGTAATGACAAGGGAGTCTTTAATATCCCTGGATTTCTGCCCATAGATCCAGAGGCAAACCGTGGCCCAGTGTGTTGACTCTTGTTCCTTCTGGAGGAAGACAGTGCGATTTGGGTGCACCTGACCTCGCCTGCTGGAGAAAAGGGTCAAGAGAGTCCGGGATGAGGTGGAAAAAGCCAAAGGCGAGGTAAAAAAGCTGCTGGGGGGGTTTGTTTCCTGGACGAATCCATCTGCTCAAACGTTCCTTGCCAGGAAAGAGGGATTTGCTTCACGGAAATAGATATTATTCTGTCTTTTTGGAGTCGGGGAGACCTTCCCCGGAGCCGTGAGGTTCAGAGCGGCCCCTCCTTGTGCAAAAGCCTCAGGTTTCCCCTTTTTGCCCAGGACAAACTCAAGTTCCATTGAGTTTTGTGGCCCGAGGCTTGCACACTCCAGTCCCTCACAGCCAGCAAAATGCCTCCAGTTTTAATTTGACCTCATTTGAAGTGATCGCCCAATTAATTCTCCTAATTTAACCCCCACCGATGCATCTTCTTTAACCACCAGCATCCAGACCGGTGTCGTTTCTATGAAGCTGGGTCTAATGGATTTCTAGAGGAAGGACTTACAAATCCCTTTTTCCTTTGTTCTGCTCCCTTGTCCCTAAGGGCAGTTTCCCACGGGGTCCTATTTCCTAACTCCTTGAAGAGCTGGAAGTTTGCTTTCTTAAAATGTGGCATCCTAACTGTGCTTCTCGTGGGCTTCCAACTTGTGAAGAGAGTGAAGTGCACTAGAGCATGATGACTGCAGCCCATGGACTAGGGGCTTGGGGGATGGAAAGGGCCCCCGGGGTTTCGCTTTGCTCCTTTTGCTTCTAGAAAAGCCCCAAATGGCTCAATCCCAACCTTCTGCCCCAGGGCAGCCGCAGGGGTGAAGTGGTAGCCGGAGGGTCCATCTCCAGAGCCCTGATTTCCCTGAGAAGGGGGAAATTTTGTGGGGGATGGCGTGGTGTGTGAGGAGGAGGAGGAGGGCAAGGAAGGCTAAAGGAGGGTGTTGGCGGAAAGATTTTTATCCCCAGCGTGGTTTTGTCAGATTTTTTGGGCAGAACCTCCAGGATTTTGGGGTTCTTTTGATGGAGGATGAGGCAAAAATCCACGTTGAGCCGTGGGAATGAGGGCGACCCCTGGGAAAACGGGAGGAGGGAACTGGGGGTGGGGGTGGGTGTCGCTCGGCCCCTTCTCCACAGTGCGTTTTTGGGATGGAGGGTCCCCCATATCGGCCAGAAACCCCCCCAAAGGCCCAGTGCTGTCCCAGTAAAGCACTGGTTTTGCTGACGTCACAGGCCGTTGCCGGCCTCCCGCGTTCCACACAACATTCCGAGGCGGCGGTCGCTCGCTGGCCGTGGCTGTGGCAGCTTCCTACCGCTGTGGAGAGTGACATTCAGCAGTTGGATTGTTTTTTTGGGGAAAACCCCCAAATTGTCCTGCCCGATGGGGCCCAAAAAGCCTCCAGTGGCCGAAGGGTAACGCTGGGGGTGGGAAGGGGCGGTGGAAGTTGGTGGCGGAAGACTGAGTGATGTTTTGCTGGGAAATAGGGACCGGTTTTGCCCCACCTCACCACGTTTTCCCTCTTTTTTAGCGTTTGTTGCGCCGTATCCATTCCCGACGTGCCTTTCTCCCCCTCCTCTTCCTCCCCCTCCTCTTCCTCCCCCTTTCAGCCGCATCAATGTCGGGGAGCAGTTGCAGGCGGAGCTGCCTGCCCTGCGGGACAGATCCCTCTTGGAAGAGGAGGACGAAGGAGCCTCCCTGGTTTGGAAGCCCTGGGGTGACATGGAAAGCAAGCCCGAGCCGCAGGAGAAAGGTTTCTCTTCAGGCTTTTCTTGTGGGAAAGGGGCAAATTCCCCCTTTTCAGAGTTACTTGATAGGGCGTTTGGGTTCTCTCCCGTCTTGTCTTGGCCCCGTAGCGTTGGAGGGAAGGAGATGGCTCGTTTTTGGGAGGAAAGTGGCTAGATAAGAGCCGATGGTGCTCTCGGGAGCATCTTCCATGAGAAAGAGGGGGTTTTGGCGGTCCCAGCTCATCTGCAGCCAGGGAGGAGTTTCTCTCTGGAGATCCCGCTCCCAAAGCTCTTGAAAGAGCCTTTTTTTTGTCCATCAGAAGACTTTTGGCCTCATCCAGAAGGAGGTAAAGCCGTTGGAGCGGGGCGGAGCTGGTTAGCGGGGAGGCTTTTAACCCAGAAAGCCCTATTTTCAATCCCCCGTTGGAATCCTGTCCTTAGGACCCTTCTTCCTGCTCAAAACCCAGCGGGAGAAGACATCATTGCCCTCCTTTGTAATGACAAGGGAGTCTTTAATATCCCTGGATTTCTGCCCATAGATCCAGAGGCAAACCGTGGCCCAGTGTGTTGACTCTTGTTACTTCTGGAGGAAGACAGTGCGATTTGGGTGCACCTGACCTCGCCTGCTGGAGAAAAGGGTCAAGAGAGTCCGGGATGAGGTGGAAAAAGCCAAAGGCGAGGTAAAAAAGCTGCTGGGGGGGTTTGTTTCCTGGACGAATCCATCTGCTCAAACGTTCCTTGCCAGGAAAGAGGGATTTGCTTCACGGAAATAGATATTATTCTGTCTTTTTGGAGTCGGGGAGACCTTCCCCGGAGCCGTGAGGTTCAGAGCGGCCCCTCCTTGTGCAAAAGCCTCAGGTTTGCCCTTTTTGCCCAGGACAAACTCAAGTTCCATTGAGTTTTGTGGCCCGAGGCTTGCACACTCCAGTCCCTCACAGCCAGCAAAATGCCTCCAGTTTTAATTTGACCTCATTTGAAGTGATCGCCCAATTAATTCTCCTAATTTAACCCCCACCGATGCATCTTCTTTAACCACCAGCATCCAGACCGGTGTTGTTTCTATGAAGCTGGGTCTAATGGATTTCTAGAGGAAGGACTTACAAATCCCTTTTTCCTTTGTTCTGCTCCCTTGTCCCTAAGGGCAGTTTCCCCCGGGGTCCTATTTCCTAACTCCTTGAAGAGCTGGAAGTTTGCTTTCTTAAAATGTGCCGTCCTAACTGTGCTTCTCGTGGGCTTCCAACTTGTGAAGAGAGTGAACTGCACTAGAGCATGATGACTGCAGCCCATGGACTAGGGGCTTGGGGGATGGAAAGGGCCCCCGGGGTTTCGCTTTGCTCCTTTTGCTTCTAGAAAAGCCCCAACTGGCTCAATCCCCGCCTTCTGGCCCGGGGCAGCCGCAGGGGTGAAGTGGTAGCCGGAGGGTCCATCTCCAGAGCCCTGATTTCCCTGAGAAGGGGGAAATTTTGTGGGGGATGGCGTGGTGTGTGAGGAGGAGGAGGAGGGCAAGAAAGGCTAAAGGAGGGTCTTGACGGAAAGATTTTTATCCCCAGCGTGGTTTTGTCAGATTTTTTGGGCAGAACATCCAGGACTTTGGGGTTCTTTTGATGGAGGATGAGGCAAAAATCCACGTTGAGCCGTGGGAATGAGGGCGACCCCTGGGAAAACGGGAGGAGAGAACTGGGGGTGGGGGTGGGTGTCGCTCGGCCCCTTCTCCACAGCGTGTTTTTGGGATGGAGGGTCCCCCATATGGGCCAGAAACCCCCCCAAAGGCCCAGTGCTGTCCCAGTAAAGCACTGGTTTTGCTGACGTCACAGGCCGTTGCCGGCCTCCCGCGTTCCACACAACATTCCGAGGCGGCGGTCGCTCGCTGGCCGTGGCTGTGGCAGCTTCCTACCGCTGTGGAGAGTGACATTCAGCAGTTGGATTGTTTTTTTGGGGAAACCCCCAAATTGTCCTGCCCGATGGGGCCCAAAAAGCCTCCAGTGGCCGAAGGGTAACGCTGGGGGTGGGAAGGGGCGGTGGAAGTTGGTGGCGGAAGACTGAGTGATGTTTTGCTGGGAAATAGGGACCGGTTTTGCCCCACCTCACCACGTTTTCCCTCTTTTTTAGCGTTTGTTGCGCCGTATCCATTCCCGACGTGCCTTTCTCCCCCTCCTCTTCCTCCCCCTCCTCTTCCTCCCCCTTTCAGCCGCATCAATGTCGGGGAGCAGTTGCAGGCGGAGCGGCCTGCCCTGCGGGACAGATCCCTCTTGGAAGAGGAGGACGAAGGAGCCTCCCTGGTTTGGAAGCCCTGGGGTGACGTGGAAAGCAAGCCCGAGCCGCAGGAGAAAGGTTTCTCTTCAGGCTTTTCTTGTGGGAAAGGGGCAAATTCCCCCTTTTCAGAGTTACTTGATAGGGCGTTTGGGTTCTCTCCCGTCTTGTCTTGGCCGCGTAGCGTTGGAGGGAAGGAGATGGCTCGTTTTTGGGAGGAAAGTGGCTAGGTAAGAGCCGATGGTGCTCTCGGGAGCATCTTCCATGAGAAAGGGGGGGTTTTGGCGGTCCCAGCTCATCTGCAGCCAGGGAGGAGTTTCTCTCTGGAGATCCCGCTCCCAAAGCTCTTGAAAGAGCCTTTTTTTTGTCCATCAGAAGACTTTTGGCCTCATCCAGAAGGAGGTAAAGCCGTTGGAGCGGGGCGGAGCTGGTTAGCGGGGAGGCTTTTAACCCAGAAAGCCCTATTTTCAATCCCCCGTTGGAATCCTGTCCTTAGGACCCTTCTTCCTGCTCAAAACCCAGCGGGAGAAGACATCATTGCCCTCCTTTGTAATGACAAGGGAGTCTTTAATATCCCTGGATTTCTGCCCATAGATCCAGAGGCAAACCGTGGCCCAGTGTGTTGACTCTTGTTACTTCTGGAGGAAGACAGTGCGATTTGGGTGCACCTGACCTCGCCTGCTGGAGAAAAGGGTCAAGAGAGTCCGGGATGAGGTGGAAAAAGCCAAAGGCGAGGTAAAAAAGCTGCTGGGGGGGTTTGTTTCGTCGCCCAATGTCATAGAGGGGGATGTGATGTCCTAGAGGGAGGGTTGTGATGTCATAGAGGGTGTTGTCACAGGTTGGGGTTGTGAGGTTAGAGGTTTGGGGTGTGACGTCATAGAGGGGGGTTGTGGTGTCATAAAGGGAGGGTTGTGACGTCATAGAGGGGTTGTGATGTCATACAGGGAGGGTTATGACGTCACAGGTTGGGGTTGTGATGTCACAGGGTGTGGTTGTGATGTAGAGGGGTTGTGATGTCAGAGTGGGGTTGTGATGTCACAGAGTGGGGTTGTGATGTCATCATGTGTTTGTGTGGTCATGGGTGTTGTGACATCTTAGGTTGGGGTTGTGATGTCATAGAGTCGGGTTGTGACGTCATAGAGTGGGGTTGTGATGTCATAGAGGTAGGGTTGTGACATCATCGGGGATTGGGATGTCATAGAGTGCGGTTGTGGCGTCACAGAGGGGTTTCTGATGTCATAGAGTGGGGTTGTGATGTCATAGAGAGAGGGTTGTGACGTCATCGGGGATTGGGATGTCCTAGAGTGCGGTTGTGGCATCATAGAGGGGTTTCTGATGTCATAGAGTGGGGTTGTGATGTCATAGAGGTAGGGTTGTGACCTCATAGAAGGGCGTTGTGATTTCACAGAGTTGGGTTGTGACGTCATAGTGGGGTTTGTGATGTCACAGAGTGGTTTGTGATGTCACAGAGCCGGGTTGTGACTTCATAGAGTGGGATTGTGATGTCATAGACGGGGTTTTGATGTTATAGAGTGGGGTTGTGATGTCACAGAGTCGGTTGTGACATCATAGAGTGCGGTTGTGACGTCATGGGGTTTGTGACCTCATATGAGGTTTGTGAAGTCATAGAGTGGGGTTGTGACGTCATAGAGTCGGGTTGTGACGTCATAGAAGGGCGTTGAGATTTCACAGAGTTGGGTTATGACGTCGTATTGGGGTTTGTGATTTCATAGAGTGGGGTTGTGACGTCATAGAGTGGGGTTGTGATGTCATAGAGGGAGGGTTGTGATGTCATAAAGGTAGGGTTGTGACATCATAGAAGGGCGTTGAGATTTCACAGAGTTGGGTTATGACATCATTGTGGGGTTTGTGACGTCATAGAGTGGGGTTGTGATGTCACAGAGTTGGGTTGTGATGTCATAGAGGGCGGGTTGTGACATCATAGAAGGGCGTTGTGATTTCACAGAGTGTGCTTGTGACTTCATAGTGGGGTTTGTGATGTCACAGAGTGGTTTGTGATGTCATAGAGTGGGGTTGTGATGTCATAGAGTGGGGTTGTGATGTCATAGAGTGGGGTTGTGACGTCATAGAGATAGTGTTGTAACGTCATAGCGTGTGGTTTATTCGTCATAGAGGGGTTTCTGATGTCACAGAGTTGGGTTGTGACGTCATAGTGGGGTTTGTGTTGTCACAGAGTGATTTGTGATGTCATAGAGTGGGGTTGTGATGTCATAGAGGGGGATTATGATGTCAAAGAGTGGGGTTGTGATTTCATAGTGGGGTTTGTGATGTCACAGAGTTGTTTGTGACGTCATAGAGTGGGGCTGTGATGTCATAGGGGGTTATGATGTCATAGAATGGGGTTGTGACGTCACAGTGGAGTTTGTGTTGTCACAGAGCGGTTTGTGATGTCATAGAGGGGGTTATGATGTCATAGAGGTAGGGTTGTGATGTCACAGAGTGGTTTGTGATGTCATAGATCTGGGTTGTGACGTCATAGAGTGTGGTTGTGATGTCATAGAGGGAGGGTTGTGATGTCATAGAGGTAGGGTTGTGACGTCATAGAGAGGCGTTGTGATTTCACAGAGTTGGGGTGTGACGTCATAATGGGGTTTGTGATGTCACAGAGTGGTTTCTGATGTCATAGATGTAGGGTTGTGTCCCGGTTTGAAGTAAAACCGAACCAATTTTCTGTTCTGTAACTTTACATCCTAGCTAGGCCTCCTCTAACTCTCTGAAATTAACGGCATATTGTGGAGAAAACTGCTCGTTCTCAGAATGATAAGCCCAATGTTTGTGCTCCATGCCAAGGAATGGTATGCAGGGAGGCCCTTGCTTATACTTATTGCTATAACAACCAAGGTCAGCCAATTTCGTTATTTGCCCCCTTAGAGGGTCGGAAACGGAAAAAACGTAGAGGGGTCACATCGGTGGGGAGGAGTGGACAGGACAGGTGACCCAAACCTGACCAACTGGGGTATTCCATCCCATCTGCCCCATGCTCAGTATAAAGGCTGAGGGATCAAAGGGTCAGCCCCTTCCTGCGATGGCCGACGTCCAGAGAGGACTCTGTCTGTTCATCTGCCTTTGATCCCGATCCGTGTGTTCCTGACTCCAGAGCTGGAATCCAGTTCCCATTCGTCACTGAGTCCAGTCTGGGACTTCCCCAGTGCCTGCCGGTGATGTAACTGACATCCTGGGAGCTTGATACGGTTTTGTATGTATTGTATCTATTTCATTATTTTTCTTCTTTATTTTTATTTTAATATTAATTTTTCATTAAAGTAGTTTAGTTCATTCTAAACTTCTGAATCTCCTTATCTCTTTCTCCTCCTCTCTCCTCTTTTGGGGGGGGGGGAAGGGGGGGGAAGGGCCATCTGCCGGTCCGGTTTTGGTAAATTCAGCCAAAACCACGACAGCTGCACAACGGCACAGAAAGGTTTCTCTTCATTGCCGACAAAGAAAAGTTAAACTTGATGTAATTTAATAAACTATAGAACTCTCTCCTCACATGTAGGCAAAGTCTAAGCAGCATCTCCTGTCGTCCAGCTTTCACAAGGGGTTTCCAGACAAGAACATTTTTAGACAGAGAGGTAAGAAAGGATAGATATAAACACAAGGAAGGTGTTGACTAAAGAGTTAAAGAGACTTCTGAACGATGGGGCAGGTTTCTAACTCCCTGAACCTCAAAGCAGAAAGCAGAGAGTGGAAAGGCATCTGACTGGCCAAAGAGCAAGTGGAGGAGAAACGTGAGAGCAATGGGAAGGGCAGGCATCCAGGTAGTCTGCTGAAAAGATGTCCTTAGACATGGCCATTGAACCAGGAGAGGTGGAAACACCTGAGTAACGAGGTCGATGAAGTAATTAACAGAGTAGTGGTAATACAAATTACAGGGGAAGATCAGTATTTCTTCTGCCATTAGAACACTCCCAGGAAATTCTGTCATGGTGGGAAACTCGGCCATTTTTTAAACGTGCTCCGATGATTCAGATGATGAACATGTGCTTGTATATTTTTTTCAAACGTAAAAAATAAATAAAAAATATAAAATAACACCGTGCACCTTTCTGGTAAGAAATCAGTTGTGTGAGCATAAACAACCAGGACTGTTTGGACGTTAAGCACAATAAAGAGAGTTTTTACAAAGACATTAGCAAGAAAAGGAGGACTAAGGAGACTCTCCATCCTTTATTAGATGGGGGCAGTAAGATAGTGACCAAGGATGAGGAAAAGTCTAAGGCACTTAATGCCTTAATTGCCTCAGCCTATAGTAGTAGGACCAAGTGTTCCCTGAGTACCCAGACCCCTGTGATAGTAGATAGGGGTGTGGAGAAGAATGAAGCCCCCATAATCACACAGAATCACACAGAATCTTCTAGGTTGGAAGGGACCTTCAAGATTATCTTGTCCAACCATCAACCTAACTGACAAAAATAAACACCCACAAAACAAGAAAATGCAACACCATCACTAAACCATGTCTCCCAGCACCACGTCAACCTGTCTTTTGAATACCTCCAGGGATGGTGCCTCAACCACCTCCCTGGGCAGCCCATTCCAATGTCTGATAACCCTTTCAGTGAAAAAATTTTTCCTAATAGCCAGCCTGAACCTCCCCTGGCGCAACTTGAGGCCGTTTCCTCTAGTCCTGTCGCCCGTGACTTGGGAGAAGAGATTGACCCCCGCCTCTCTACACCCTCCTTTCAGGTAGCATCCAAGGGGAAATGCTGAGGGACTGATGATGCTGACACAGGCCAGGATGCTGTTGGCCTTCTTGGCCACCTGGACATGCTGCTGGCTCATATTCAGCTGACAGTTGACCAACATCCCCAGGTCCTTTTCTGCCGGGCAGCTCCAGCCACTCTTCTCCCAGCCTGTAGAGCTCATGGGGTTGGTGTGACCCAAGTGCAGGACCTGGCACTTGGCCTTGTTGAACTTCACACTGTTGGCCTAGGCACATCCATCCGTCCATACTGTCCAGATCACTCTGTAGAGCCTTCTTACCCTCCAGCAGATCAACACTCCCACCTAACTTGGTGTCTTCTGTGAACTTACTGAGGGTTCACTCAATCACCTCGTCCAGATCATTGATAAAGTTATGAAAGAGAACAGGCCCTGATACTGAGCCCTGGGGAACACCACTGGTGATTGGCTGCCAGCTGGATTGAACTCCATTTACCACCACTCTCTGGGCCCAGCCCCCAGCCAGTTTTTTACCAAGCAAAGAGTACTCCCATCCAAGCCATGGGCAGCCATTTCTCCAGGAGAATGCTGTGGGAAATGTTGTCAAAGGCTTCACTAAAGTCCAGGGACACAATATCCACAGCCTTTCCCTCATCCACCAAGTGGGTCACCTCGTTATAGAAGGAGATCAGGTTTGTCAAGCAGGACCTGCCTTTCACAAGCCCATGCTGACTGGGCCTGATCGCCTGGTTGTCCTGTTCGTGCCTGTCGTGTCAAAAGGAATGTAGTTTTAGTTTTGTCTGTCAGGGTCCCAGGACCTTCACTGATTTGTCTGTCAGAGTCCCAGCAAAGGACTTGCAGTGAGTCAGATTCACAATCAATCAAAATGATTTATTTTATTGAGAACCTCAGAACAGATTTGAGATTGGCGTTGATAAATTCACTAACTACAATAACGCTACTAATTGAGGTTAATATTGCTGGTAAAAATAGTAATAATACAACAGCTCAGGGTAACATTCACCAGAGGGTGAAAGGCGCAGCGCTGACCCAGGAAGGCGTCCCTGCCTGGGGTGGAGGGAGAGAACGCAGCCCCTTGACCGGTCCCTCAGGTGTCGAGGTTCTTCTCTCCCAGTTTAGCAGTCATTTTCTCTGTCTTTTTATTTCCAAAATTATGAGGTTTCCCTCCACCAGGTGACGTGTAGTATGATTTGGGTGCAGAGATGAGTGCTACGGTCATATATGTTTCACATGATGTCTATAATCCTCATTAGCGTATGCAGGGGGGTCAACTTTAATATGCATTTCACAGGCAATGAGGCAAAGGTCACTCATTGGACATGATGGCCCTTTGAAGAAGCAAAGACCTGCAACGGTTCCTGTTATCTTCTTGTCTTTGCTGACCAAAAGCAGGGCTGTCCTGCCTCCACCGGGCTCCCTCCTGATCCGCATCCCCTCAGAGCCAGGCGAGTCTCCACTCCCCCGGGGGGCACAGGGGAGGTGAGAGAGGGCAAGTGAGAGAAATCTCCTTGGGATGGTGGGGGCTGTTCCTGGCGTCACACACAGCAATGTCAGGGCTCTGACAGGGCTGTTCAGAGACACGAGTCCTTCCCTGGCACAGGCAGAGGCCCTGCAGCAGACTGCAGCCCCTCAGCCCTGTGGGGTGTCTCCTGCTCTGCACCTCTCTGAGATGCCCCACGGCTGAGGAATGGACACAGGGACCTTGGTCCAAGGAAGCCCATCCCTGTGCTGCATCCAGCGGCTTTCCCAGGATGTTACCCTCAAAATGAACGGATCTCAAGAAACTAACTGTCCCACAGACCTTTGAGGAACTCCCAGGAACTTCTGATGGTCTTTGTACTCACTGGAGTTAATCTCACCACGCACACACGACGTACATGCGGACATCTCAGCTGTCCAATACAAACATGGACTTCTTCAGGACAAGAGGAAATGGCCTCAAGTGACACCAGGGGAGGTTCAGATTGGATATCAGGAAAACTTTCTGCACTGAAAGGGTTATCAAGCACTGGAACAGGCTGCCCAGGGAAGTGGTGGAATTGTCATCCCTGGAAGTATTTAAAAGACGTGGTGCTTAATGACATGGTTTGGTGATGGTTTTTGTCAGGGTTAGGTTTATGCTTGGACTCGATGATCTGAAAGGTTCCCATCCAATCTAGAAAACTCTATGATTCTTTAGAGGGACAACCAGCCTCCCCAAGCTGGGATAAGAGGCCAGAGCCAGAAATGGTGGTTGTTACTGGCAGGGTGTGTGACAATTACCCTGGGGAAGCTTCCTTGGGGTGTCCAGCACTCACAGGACCAGAGAAGAACCTGCTCTGCTGGTCCTTCCTGTCTTTCCTAGGATGCCTGGCTGTGCAAGGACTCTGTTGTGTGCCCACGCCTTGCACACTCACACAGTTAAGCTCTGCACTTGTGTTTTCAACTGTGGGGCACTTTCCCGGGAAAAGGAAATGCCAACTTTATAAAAAGAACTATGACTTCATGCCCTGCCCTGAGGAGTCTCTGATATGATGGAGGTGCTGTTAGGGAGTTCAGCTCTGGAAGGGAATTGCCCAGTGCCTGTCCCGGCCAGTGGTCCAGGGCTGCCCCACAGCAGGAGGATGAGCTGCCAGAGCACTCGGGCTCCGTAGCAAGGCAAGGGCTCAGAAGGAGAGTGTGGGTGTGGAAAGAGAACAAATTGGAAAAGACCAAGGTTGGTGCTCGCTGACAGAGCTGCTGTGCTCGGACTCTTTCCCCTCCACCTCTGCTCACAGGCATTGCCCTGCAGCTCCAGAGAAAGCCTGAGAGGAAGGATTTTGGGCAACAGGTCGCTGGATGGTTCTATATTTTATTTTAATACACAGAGAGAGCAGGTCCTCATTTATACAGTATGTAGATTTCACAGATTTGGAAAAATGCATAATTCAAAACAGCAAAACAAGTTGGTTTTTTTGGTAGAAAACATTATACAAAGTAAAGCAAAAAAGAAAAAAACAACAAAAACCAAACAAAGGCCTAAACACAGAATTAAAACTAACATAAACCACAGTACATGAGCTTGACATATAATGAGTTACGTTAACAGTGATTTGTAGATGAAGACAGCTTATTGTTTCAGAAAATCATCTGGTCATCAGTTTCCACACTGCACCTTTGAGCTCCTTGTTCCTCATGCTGTAGATGAGGGGGTTCACTGCTGGAGGCACCACCGAGTACAGAACAGCCACCACCAGGTCTAGAACTCGGGAGGAGATGGAGGGGGGCTTCAGGTGGGCAAACACTGCAGTGCTGATAAACAGGGAGACCACGGCCAGGTGAGGGAGGCACGTGGAAAAGGCTTTGTGCTGTCCCTGCTCAGAGGGGATTCTCAGCACGGCCCTGAAGATCTGCACATAGGACACCACAATGAACACAAAACAACCAAATGCTAAACAGGCACTGACCACAAGAAGCCCAACTTCCCTGAGGCTGGAGTGTGAGCAGGAGAGCTTGAGGATCTGGGGAACTTCACAGAAGAACTGGTCCAGGACATTGCCCTGGCAGAGGGGTAGGGAAAATGTATTGGCCGTGTGCAGGAGAGAATTGAGAAACCCACTGCCCCAGGCAGCTGCTGCCATGTGGACACAAGCTCTGCTGCCCAGGAGGGTCCCGTAGTGCAGGGGTTGGCAGATGGCAACGTAGCGGTCGTAGGACATGACAGTGAGAAGATAAAACTCTGCTGCAATCATGAAGAGAAACAGAAATAGCTGTGCAGCACATCCCCAGTAGGAGATGGCCCTGGTAGCCCAGAGGGAATTGGTCATGGCTTTGGGGACAGTGGTGGAGATGGAGCCCAGGTCAAGAACGGAGAGGTTGAGGAGGAAGAAGTACATGGGGGTGTGGAGGCGGTGGTCACAGGTGATGGCGGTGATGATGAGTGCGTTTCCCAGGAGGGCAGCCAGGTAGATGCCCAGGAAGAGCCCAAAGTGCAAGAGCTGCAGCTCCCGTGTGTCTGCGAATGCCAGGAGGAGGAACTGGGTGATGGAGCTGCTGTTGGACATTTGCTACCACTGGCTGTGGTTATCTGTTGAGAAGGAAAAGGCAGTACAAAGTTCGGCCTGACTTCTCTTAGCAAAACTGATTGCATGTCTCATTGCAACCCCCCACTCAGGCTCTCTCTTTTCAGGAAGACCTCTCTGCAGCTCCCTCACTTGAGCCCTGGCTTTTGCTGGATGAGGGTGCCATTGGGAGCAGGGACTCCGGAATGGGAAACTGAGGAGTCCTTCTGGCTGTGCCGCAGGGTGATCTCAAATTAAATGTACTTGTGAGACATCAAAGAACTTTTTGTCTCTGTTCTCTGCAATTTTCCCAGCTGCAGAACTGAGCTGAGGGGATTTTGTTTTGTTTAATGTGTTCTAGATTCACCTGCCACGTTTAGGAGTGGGTTTGGATGCTTGAAATCCCTCATATTTCTAATGCACTCCAAGTGAAATCCTGTGGGTCCCGAGCAGCAAAGGGACTGTCCCTTAGTGCAGAGAGAGGAGAGCTGCTCTGCCCATCGGTCCTGTTCTCAGCTGCCCTGAGAGTATCAAAAGCCTTACTAAAATCCAGAAAAATATACATCCACTGCTTTCCCTTCATCCAGTGGGCGGGTGACCTTATCATAGAAGGATATCAAATCAGTTAGGCAGGACTTTCCCTTTGTGAACCCATATTGACTGTTCTTTAAGTGCCTTTCAATAGGACCCAGTATAACCTTCTCCATAAATTTTTCCAGGAACTGAGCTTAGACTAACGGGTCTGTAGTTCCCTGGGTCTTCCCTCACACCCTCTGGGTAAATTGGAATAGCAATGGCTACGTCCCAGTCAGGGGGGACCTCTCCTGACTCCCAAAACATTTGGTAGGTGATCGACAGGGGTCCTGCCATCACATTCACCAGCTCCTTCAGTGCTCTGGGGTGAATCCCATCAGGCCCCGTGGACTTGTGAACATTAATCTGATCCAGTTGGTCCCTCATGATTTCAGTGTCCACAAATGGACAGTCTCTGTTCCCACACTTGGGCTCCTCCGACTCAGGGGACCGGGCAGCCCAAGCTCTAGCTGCATTATTAAAGCCTGAGGCCAAAAAAGCATGGCATGCCTCTGCTTTCTCTTCGTCCCTATTAGTCAGATGACCATCTTCAACAAGTATTGGTCCAATGCTTTCTTTTGACCTCCCCTTGCTAGTAGCATACTTTAAAAAGCCCTTCTTGTTTTCTGAGACAACACTGGCCAGTTTCAACTCTAATTGAGCTTTGGCCTTTCCTGCCTTCTCCCTGCATATACGAACCACAGCTCTGTAATCTTCCTGCGAAGCCTGACCTTGCTTCCAGAGACTGAAGCATTTCTTTTCCTCCTGAACTTCACGAGGCGTTCCCTCTTCAGCCAAGCTGGTCTCCTGCCCAGCTTGCTGGAGTTACGGCAGAGTGGAATTGCTGGCTCCTCTGCTTCGAAAAGGTGGTTCCTGAAGACTGCCCAGCACTGCTGGGGAAGAGGGAAGGGTTTGTGCACCACAGGGGAGTGCAGAGAGAGTGATGTAGGGGTAGCAATAGGTGTGTTAGAGGTAGGAAAAGATCTGAAATACCATGGGTGAGGTGGGGTCATGTTGAATTGAAGCAGGTTGATTCTTCAATTTGAGGCGGCAGCAGAAGGTACGTGTGCCGTTCCGTGCTGGGATATGGAGTGAGGATTCAAGCAAGACTGGAGGCCAGGACATCTTGGGAGCTGGGGGAGCATTAGCAGGGCCTTGGAAGAAGCTGGATCAGTTGTGGAAACCTCACAGGCACTGGCAATTACTCAGAAATCTTTGTGTTTGAAGACACAGCCAGTGAGGACAGGGAGACACCAGTAAAGCGTGGGAGATCCTGGGTCAGAGTGATGTGAGGAACCAGGGGGGGAGTTGAAGTCTGCAAGGAAGCAGGCACAGTCGCAGGACAGTGGAGGACAGCCTGTGGTGGGGACAACCAAGGGCCTTGGTGGGGTCAGAACCAAGAACAACATCATCAACAGAACTGAAATCCTTGTCCTCTTGGCTATGGCTGCTGTCTCTGCCACTGAGGCCCACAAGAGGACAGCAGTTCCTTAAGTCCCCAGTGCGTCCTTACCTCCTCACCTCCACAGAGGCTGGGGGGTGTCCCACTGCTGTCCTGCACCCCGCTTTGCACAGCCCCACCTCTCCCTGCCCCGGGAAAAGCCCTGAGACTCCCATGAGGGAAGAATCCCCTTTCCCAGGGGACAGGGGTCAGGGCTTTGCTCTCTTGATCAACTAAATGCTTCCCAGGTTTTCAGAGCCATCCCCACGTGTGGTTTTCTACCTGTAACCAGTGCTTCTGCCTTTCTGCTTCACCAGTCCCCAGGGATGGCAATTTGCCTGCTCCTTCCCTCCAGGGTCTCTCTGGTGATGGCCCTCGGTGGGGCCTGCTGACACCCTCAGGAACTTGGAGGTTTGCTGCCCACTGTTACTTCTCCAGATGCTTGTTCAGTCTTTCAGGATCTGCAGTTCAGGAACTTGGCTCATTAACATGCAAAACGCCCTAACAAGCCAAGCCTCTGGGCAGTTTTCAGGAATCCCTCGGTTCTTATGCAGTTACTGATCGGGATTTCAGAAGTGACAGTATCACAATACTAAAAAATAAGAAACTATTTCTTCTTTCTAATATTTTATCTATTTTTTTTCTTACACGTGGGGTGATATCAGCAATCTCCAGTCAATATTGATCCTGAATGTCTCCCGATGCAGTTTGAATATGCAAGGCAAGACCCTTTATGTCAGACTCTACAAGATGGTAGCTGGGGATATCGAACACCTGTTGATATGCTCGATAGAATAATTAGGTTGCAAGCCGTACTCAAAGTAATTACCAATCAGACCGCCTCAGCATTAGAATTAATAGCGGCCCAACAAACACAGATGCGAACTGCAATGTACCAGAATAGATTGGCATTAGGCTACCTACTAGCAGAAGAAGGGGGGGTATGTGGCAAGTTTAACACTTCAGAATGTTGTCTTCAAATTGATGATAACGGGCAAGCTGTGAGAGATCTAGCAACGAACATCAGAAGACTAGCACGTGTCCCGGTGCAAAAATGCAAAATGGAAGTCTATGATAGAGGCCAACTGGTGGGATAACTTTTTTGGAGTATCTTGGTGGAAAAAGGTGGGCTTCATTTCGTTATGTGCTACTACTGGGCTGCTGTTCATACCTTGCTTTATTCCTTGTGCAGTGAGATGGATTTCTAGTGTGGTAGTAGGAATGCAAGTGACCAGTCTACCAGATGCGAAGGCCTCGAATCAAGATGTTACACCACAGAGAATTCTGGTCCTAAGGAAAAGGGACCACCAGAAGGAAGAACAAAATGAGAGGTTACAGTTATTATTAAATAAATGGGAAGAAGGTTATGAGCTTCAGCAAAAAAGTAATGAATGAAAAGGGGGTGAACTGTGAGAAAGGGGTTAAGTTTTGCTTCAGCAAATGGATATATGTTTGTTAGTGTGTCTGCACTAAGAAAGGAGGCTTAGTGATAGTAGAATCTAATCAATGGCACCCAACTAATCCTTAGAACTGCCCTGGGTCTGTCAAGGGATCCTTGTTTACAGAACGTTATCCAGGTAAAGAGAAACAGACTGGCATGTGGCCTTCAATACAGGAACCCAGAAGATAGGGGAGTATCGATAAGGCCAAAGAAACCAGGCCTGGACAGTAAAACTGCTGAGGGGGCTGTGAAGACCGCTGAGTGGACTAAGGTCATCTAGAGGGCAGCTGATGAAGAGGAGGATACGACCACCTGAGGAAGTAAACGACCACCAGAGTGCTTGTAATTACTAACACTGGACAGTAGATGGCAGCAAAGACCGTGAAATAACTTGTAGCGTAATCAACTAATCAAAGGCGTGTTTAGGATAATGATTTCGTAGGGGAGGTGTGTGTATGCCCTGTAAGGTGAAAAGGTGTGAACTGAACCTGTAACGGGTCAGGCGGTCGGGAAGAATGTGAGCTCCAACTTCTCAACCAACGAGAAGAGAGACAGAAACTCCAGCGGCCGGGATAGGGTATAAATACCTAAAAGCTGAAAGATGAGGTGTGCCTCTGCTTTGAGACGCACCACATTCAGCACTGTTTCATATAATAAATTTGTAATTTTTTTATCTTTGCTTCGGCGACTTTGTTCTCTATCAAATTCTAATCGTGAGCCGGTGTTTCTCACAAATCTCATGTCTGTTTCGATGGTGAGAACCCCAGGAGGTGTAGCATTGAATGGGCCTTCGACCCAAATGCAGCAAACCATGCAGACCCCCTCCATAGCAGACAGTCTCCTCTTTCGGTCATTCAAACCACTCCAGGATTTTCTTAGAAGGAAACAACACTATTCATCATCTCGACAGTCAAACAGACAGGACGTTTCCATGAGAACTTCCTGCAGCAGTGCCGGGTACAGGGAGGGCCACGCGGGAGGCAGAATGTCTGGTACAGACTGGGACCTTTCTGCAGGCTCCTGTGTGACAATGTGCTGCTGAGGTTGTCCTGTGGCCAAGGCATCTGTGCAGCACAGCCCAGGGGTGAAGGCCACTCTGTACGTACAGCCCAGCCCAGCACAAACTGCTCGATGTACAATGGTTCTTCTGGGCAGGATCACAGCTCAGGTTTCCCCGTGAGAAGTCAGCTGAGGTGCTGTGGCCCAAATATGCACTGCCAGGAGGAGTCCCATGTCTACTCACAGAACTGGGATGGTTTGGGATTGAATGAGATGTGGTGGGACATCTTGCTGAGCTGTGGTGCTGCAATGGAAGGGTACAGGCTCTGCTGGAGGGAGTAGCAGGGAAGAGGACGACCAGCAGAACGCCCCCTGAGTGAAGGAGCAGCTCAGATCTATGGAGCTCCTGTGTGAGATGGGTCAAGGGTTGAGTGAGCTTGTGTGAGTGAGGATGAGAGGAGAAGCCAGTAAGGGTGAAAATGTCTTGGCCATTATAACCCACTTGATCGGGCACAGTAGGCAGAATAAGTCTTCTAACAGCAACCTGAAGAAGTCTCCAAGTCAATGAGCAGGTTCCTATGGGGAAGAGTAGTTGCCCTGGCATTCACTGGCCAGGCAAAGACACAGGGTGCCAGCAGCCTGGAGGACCTTGGGACAACTTCTTAACACAGCTGCCAGGTGGGCAAACAAGGGTGATGCACAAGGGGAGGCAACGAGGCACTGGAGCTGGAAGGACCTTGTGTTCTCTCCTGGGTCTCAGTGGAAGAGACAGAAGCCACAGGCAAGAGAACAAGGGTCTCAGATCTGTTGGGGTGTCAATGCCCCACCAAGGCCCTTGGCCATCCCCACCACAGCTACGCTGTCCTGTGCCTGGTTCCTTGTTTCCGACACCAAAATGTGGGTGTCTGAGGATTTGCCAATGCCAGTGAGTTCCGCACATCTCACCTGGTTTCCTCCAAAGCCTTGCTACTGCTCATTTATCCCCAAGATTTCCAAGCTCCAGAATCCTGGAGAATCCATGCCAGAATCCTCTCTGTAACTCCACATCCCAGCACTGAACAGCCAACCCCCAATATTCCATTTCTTCTTCCTGCCTTTAGCACACTCACTGCTGCCCCCACACTGCTCTCTCCCTGCACGCCCATGTGTCTCACAAACCCTTCCTCTGCCCCTGCAGTGCTGAGACCTCAGCCCAGGAGGTTTGTGCATCCTCCAGGCTCATGGATGTTTCCTGAAGTCCATCCAAGTGTGGGCAGTGAAGGAGGGGAAAGGAGCAAGTTGTCAGCCCATGGGGCATTCCTAAGAACAGCCACCCCCAGCAGTGGGCATTCCCCATCCGCCAGGCTGAGGCAGGCACACAAGAGATGAATGTCTGTATCACCCCTGGTTTGCAGAGGAAGGGTCTTCCTTCCTGCCATTGTCCCAGGAGAAGCCTCTTCCTCAGCCTCTGCCCACAAACATCCACTGCTTCCCACGGCTGGCTTCAGACATGGCTGTAAGGATTGGCTAAAGCCATCAGCCGTCCCCTTGCTTCTCGCTGACATTGCTTGACCCTCTCTAACAGACTTACACGTGGCCAATCACCACTGCTCAGGGCCACTCGCCCTTTGGAAGAGCATTTTGGACTTTCCGAGTGCTTTTTATAATCTTCCTCGCTCCCTCCAGAGCACATGGTGGGCTTTCTTGGCCAAACAGGGCCTTTTTCACCATCTCTTAAGAAACAGTCGTCTTTTTATGATCCTCTGTGCGGGAATAGTCATCCCAGAAAAGCACCAAAAGTATCCAAATAGCAGTTGAGTGAAGTGCCAGTAAGAACCAGGTGAGCTCCCCCCATGGCTGTGGCTCCCTGGCAAGGAGCCTCTTCTGAGAAGGTGATCCGGCCTCTGCCACTCTCTGGAGAGGGAAACCAGCAGCGTCTGTGCCACACGGGGACACAAGGGGTGACTTTTGCAAGACCACCCTTCATCTGAACCACTTTCGATATGTACTTCAGGATGGGATATCATACCTTATATGGCAAATACTAATTTAATTGCCATTGTCCAGATTTGCTATTGTGGAAGTAGACTGTTACTTTAACATTTCTTTTCATCATTATTATTATTTTTTGCCACTCTAAAGGAAATCACAGAATCACTGGAAGGATCACTGATGCTTTATCAACAGAAGACCCGCCAGCTTTGCATCTCAAGAAATAGGATGCCAGAGGTCAAGAGAAGTGTGGGAGACTACGGGGGGTGTGGACCCCTTGATTGAGGGTATGGAGTCAGGAATTGACCTTGCAGATATTGAAGTATATCCTTGAGAAAGAAGGGAGTAGAAAATATCCTGAGAAGTAAACAACTTCAAGGAACCAGCTGGAGACTGACAAGATAAGGAGTAGCTTTGATGTTTGCAAAAGTTAACCAATGACATATTGTTATGACAATATGTAATCAGTAGTAAAAGAACACGTGTTAAGAAAGAGTATATAAGAAAGTACGTGTGGCAATAAAAGTTAGTCTGTTACTGCTTGAACTTCAGAAGAGTGCTGTCCGTGTCATTTGTCCGTCTCAACAATGACAGAGAAGGATGGTTTGGGAAAACTCATGGGATTTGGGAAACTGAAGCGTGAGCCCCTCTCCCCGACATCCTGCCCTCCTCCGTGACCTGTGTGAGAAACTTCATCAACTGGGTCCGTGCTCACAGTCGTGTCAAGAAAATGGTGTGTACCTGCAGCCAATGTTGTCCTTCCAGTTCAGGATTTGAGCTCCCACTTAAGACCAAGAAGCCCAAGGATCCCAGTTCCTAGAGGGCCAACTAATGAGGACATCCCACAGGCTGGGGGAGGTTTTTTTAATGACAAAGATTTTGTTAACTTTTTTTCTCTCTCTTTGTAACTTGACTGTCAGAATTCATGCATGCCCAGTTCCCTCAGACTCTCCTCAAAGCTCAAGCTTTAGGGACTTCACCATCTTGTCAGACCTCCTCTGGACCCTCTCCAGTCTCTCCATTTTCCTTTTGAAATGCAAAGCCCACTGGCTCATCATGGCAGCCATCATGACTCAAAAGCCCTTCTCCTCAGGGCACTCCTTAGCTGGTGTGGTCACTGCCCGTGCTGCTGCATGGAGTTGTTGTGCACCTCTTTCTTCTAAACCTTCAGGTTTCTGATGGCCAAATCCCCAGGTGGGTCAGGGTCCCTCTGGACATAAGCTCCAGCGGTCAAGCATTGGAAGTACACGTGTTGATGTTCATCCTGAGTCAGGGTGCCTCTAGCAAGAGCATCATTGTAGAAGCTGCAGGACACTACAGATAAGAAGACAGTACTGGTGTAATGGAGTTGCTAATCAGGGTAGAAAGCACTGGGATACCATCTCAGAAACAGCAAAGGTGGAAGCAAAATGAGGACACGCAGCGCCAGTGGGGAAATGGTGAAAAGGGGTTGACTTTTTGCAAGGGAGAGGATAAAGTTGGTTAAAGAGTGGGACGTGAGATGTGGGAAAACAGTGCAATGGGAATGAACGGTTAAGCAAAGGAAATGATCTGGGCTGTTTGGAGATACCTGTCAAGTAGCCCTGCATCTGAGCAACCCTGCCTGGAGCAGGACAAGAAACATGCAGCTGGTCTGACTGTACCAACATCTGACTGACTTCCATGGACACAGGAAACCCGAGAGCTTTCCCTGCTGTCACCACTTCCTCACTGAGGCTTGATTTACCCTTGGAAAGTCCGCGCTGACTGCTTTTGGACACATTGTTCTCTTTCCGGTGCCCAGAAATGTCACCCAAGGGGACTCTCATTGATGGCACACTAATCACCCCAGGGAGCTTGTACAGCCTGTGGGTCCCTGGGCTGGGCCTCTTTCAAAGGTGGGGGCAACATTGGCTTGTCCTCACCCACAAGAGAGCTCTGCCAAGCCTGTCACCTTCCAGAGGTGATATTCCAAAGAAATCTCAGTCTTCCCTTGTGACTTCACTACAACTATTTTGTCTGTTATATGGTGTATTTTGTTTCTCTAATCTTTCCTATACTCTACACTTGTCCTGATACAATGGTCATTTGCAAAGTCATCTTTTCAGATGCAGACTGTCTAGGAAAAGGCCCTCTCCATCATTCTCCAGTTTTCTCCTCCCTTTACTCTTTGTTCATCCAGGTACCTCTCACCTCTGCTGCTCTTTCACCCTCAGGGAGTAAAACCTTGCCTGTCTCTCAGTAGTCTCATTGTCTCCTCAGCCAGCTCTTTCATTATGTTTATATCTATCTTTGTGTATCTACCTACCTCAACTATTTCTCCTAAGATTATCCCTTGTAGAAAGGCAACCTCATTAGAGGCAGTTTGTACTTTGCGCATGATTACACAGTGTTTTCTTGTTTATGAAAACTGACTGTGCTTTACTTTTCTTTTCTGAAGAACAGGCAGAATTCCCCTGTGGCTGTGAGCAGCCAGGTCTCTGAGGAGAGCAGGTGGGAGATGGTGCAATGGAGCTGTCACATCCAGACTGGAGTGGAGAAGTCTGATGCAAGGAACAGTGATGTCAGTCCCAGGTGGGCGAGGTCAGACCTGGTGGGGTTGGGGAGGTGAGGAGCAAAGCTGTCCATACAGGGATGGACATCACGGGACTGCTTTTCCTGACCTGGCCAGACCTCCTGAGGAGACACTCGGCCTCAGTATCCCTTGGAGAATGCTTCCATCACCTCCTCTGTAAACTGAACACTCATAAAATACATCCTTTACAATCAAGAAAGCATTTTCATTAGATGCACTTTGAAAAAATTGTCATTAACTACACCACAAAACCTCCCCAGGTAGCTGTACAAGGCTTTAAGTCTTGAAGGAAATTGCAAAGAGATAAATTCCTTGTTAAGGCTTTCTGTTTCCAAGGAGCCCCATGGGGTATTTGCTGCTGAGTCCATGAACCTCAGATACTGAGAGAAGATTGAAGAAAGTGCTCAAGAAATGAGAAGCACAACCCAAACTTCCTGGAAGCCTTAAGGAGCCCCACTGAGGGCAGTTACTGACAAAGGCTCCCTGGGGACTCGTTAGAGCAGATAATTGGAGGCTGTGATTGCAGGTAGGCAAAGGCAGAGTGCAGGTGGCTGTAATGCTGAGGAAAGCCTGGCTTTGTCTGAGGAAGCAGAAAGGCCAAGCCCTCACCCCCAGGCCCTGGCAAGGCAGATCCTGCCCCTCACTTGTGGCTCAGGGCTCTTCCTGGGGGCAGTGGGATGTGGGGGTGAGCAGTGCCCAGGGCAGGAAAATTCTGTGACACCTCCTGGCCTCCCAAAGAAGGGGCGAGGATGAAACCAAGTCCCAAGATTCAAAAGAATCGTAGACTCATAGAATCATTTAGGATGGAAAGGACCTTTACGGTCATTGAGTCCCTCACACTCCCATGTCCACACCTAAACTACATCCCTATGTGCCCCATCTACACATCTTATAAACACCTCCAGGGATGGTGTCTCAGCCACTTCCCTGGGCAGCCTGTTCCAGCGCTTGACAAACTCTTCAGTGAAGAAGTTTTTCCTCATATCCAATCTACATCTGCCCTGGAGAAACTGCCAGCCATTTCCTCTCACCCTATAAACTTGTTACTTGGGACAAGAGACACACACCCACCTTGCTATAACCTCCTTTAGGTTGTTCTAGAGAGCAAGAATGTCTCCCTTCAGCCTCCTTTTCTCCAGGCTGAACAACCCCAGTTCCCTCAGCTGCTCCTCATGACACGTGTTCTCCAGACCCCTCACCAGCTTCCTTGCCCTTCTCTGGACACGCTTCAGCACTTTCTTATAGTGAGGAGCCAAAACCTGAACACAGCACTCGAGGTGCAACCTCAGCCGTGTCAAGTACAGGAGAGACCATCACTTCCCTGCTCCTGCTGGCCACGCTGTTCCTGATACAGGTCAGGATGCTGTTGACCTTTGTGGCCACCTGGACGCTCTGCTGGCTCATATTCAGCCACTGTCGACTGACATCCCCGGTGCTTTTCTGCCGGGCAGCTCCAGCTGCTCCTCTCCAGCCCGTAGCACTGCATGGGGTTGTTGTGATTCAAGGGCAGGACCTGGCACTTGGCCTTGTTCAATCTCATCCTGTTGGCCTCAGCCCATCGATCCAGCCTGTCCAGATCCCCCTGTAGGGCCAGCCTAACCTCAAGCAGGTCAAAACTCCACCCCACTCCGTGTCATCTGGAAACTTACTGAAGGTGTACTCGATCCTCTCATTCAGGTCATTGATAAATATATTAAAAGGAACTGGCCCCAGCACCGAGCCCTGGGGGACACCACTAATGACCAGCCGCCAACTGGATTGAACTCCATTCACCACCACTCTCTGGGCCCGGCCCTCCAGCCAGTTTTTTACCCAGGGAAGAGCACGCCCACTCAAGCCATGAGCATTCACTGTGTCCAGGAGAACTCTGTGGGAAACAGTGTCAAAGGCTTTACTAAAGTCCAGGGAAACAACATCCACACCCTTTCCCTCATCCACCAAGCAGGTCACAGAATCACAGAATATTTTTGGTTGGAAGGGACCTTTGAGATCATCAAGTCCAACGAACAAAAAAAAAACAAAAACAAACAAACAAAACCAAAACCAAACCAAACCAAACCAAATGCCCACAACCACACCTCACCCCACCCTCAAACAGACAGAAACCAACAATCTCGGGCGCTAGAGCGTGCCCTGAAGTGCCATGTCTACACGTTCCTTAAATCCCTTCAGGGATGGTGACTCCACCACCTCCCTGGGCAGGCCGTTCCAGTGCCTGACCACTCTCTCAGTCAAGTAATTCTTCCTAATATCTAACCTAAACCTCCCCTGCCCCAACTTCAGACCATTTCCTCTGGTCCCGTCATTATTCCCTTGGGAGAAGAGGCCAACACCCACCTCTCTACACCCTCCTTTCAGGGAGTTGTAGAGGGCAATGAGGTCTCCCCTCAGCCTCCTCTTCTCCACACTAAACATGCCCAGGTCCCTCAGCCTCTCCTCCTATGACTTGTTCTCCAGACCCCTCACCAGCTTGGTGGCTCTCCTCTGGACACGCTCCAGCAGCTCAATGTCCTTCCTGTAGTGAGGGGCCCAGAACTGAACACAGCCCTCGAGGTGAGGCCTCACCAGTGCCCAGTACAGAGGCACAATCCCTTCCCTGCTTCTGCTGGCCACACTATTCCTGATACAGGCCAGGATGTCGTTGGCCTTCTTGGCCACCTGGGCACACTGCTGGCTCATGTTAAGCCGGCTGTCCACCAACACCCCCAGGTCCTTTTCTGCTGGGCAGCTTTCCAGCCACTCTTCCCTGAGCTTGTAGCGTTGCCTGGGGTTGTTGTGACCAAAATGCAGGACCCGGCACTTGGCCTTATTAAACCTCATCCCATTGGCCTTGGCCCAATGATCCAACCTGTCCAGGGCCCTCTATAGAGCCTGCCGACCCTCAAGCAGATCAACACTTCCACCTGGTTTGGTGGCATCACTCACGATCCTCTCCATGATCTTTCCCGGTACCGAGGTCAGGCTGACAGGCCTATAGTTTCCCGCATCCTCCTTCCGTCCCTTCTTGTAGATGGGCGTCACATTGGCCACCCTCCAGTCATCTGGTACCTCTCCTGTTGACCAGGATTGTGGATAGATAATGGAGAGAGGCTTGATGAGCTCTCCCGCCAGCTCTCTGAGTACCCTTGGGTGAATCCTATCCTGCCCCATGGACTTATGCATGTCCAGGTGCATAAGCAAATCCTTAACTACTTCCTCCTGGATTACGGGGGGGTTGTTCTGCTCTCCATCCTTATCTTCCAGCCCAGGAGGCTGTACACGCTGGGGGTAGCTGGTCCGACTATTGAAGACAGAGGCAAAGAAGGCATTAAGTTTCTCAGCCTTCTCCTCGACCTTGGTTGGGATGTTCCCCCCTGGCATCCAGTAAGGGATGGAGATTCTCCCTGACTCTCTTTTTGTTGACATATTTATAAAAACTTTTTTTGTTGTCCCTTATATTAATGGCCAGGTTGAGTTCCAGCTGGGCTTTTGCCTTCCTAATTTTTTCTCTGTATAACCTAACAAGATCTCTGTACTCCTCCTGAGTTGCCTGTCCCTTTATCCAAAGGTGGTAAACCCTCCTTTTTTCCCTAAGTCCCATCAAAAGCTCTTTGTTCAACCAGACCGGCCATTTTCTCCTCCCTTTAATTTTGTGCCTCATGGGGACAGCCTGCTCCTGGGCCTTTAGGATTTCCTTCTTGAAGAGCGTCCAGCCCTCCTGGACCCCTGGTGCCTCCCCTGGTAGGCTCTCCTACCAGTTGTGTCAGGAAGGTATCTCCCATACACTCAAGGAACCTCCTAGGCTGCCTACTCCCTTGATTAGAGAAAAACAATAAGAATGACTTAGGAACCAGAGTTAAGGGACTCGACCATCCTATCTATTCCTTTAGTCCTGGAAATTGGGTTTATATTAAGAATTTTTCAGGTGACCCACTAGAAGAAAAGTGGAACGGAGCATTCCAAGTGCTACTGACCACCTTCACTGCAATCAAAGTAAAAAGAACAGCCGGCCTGGATTCACTGCTCCCAAGTGAAAAAGGCTCCAGATAAGCAGTGCACTTCGGAACCTTTAGGACCTTTAGGATTACAAAGACGTAAACAATGGAAGACTTCAAAGTGTGAGGAAGATCCCCCACTTGAGCAGAAATGGACCTCTGAATGTACTGGACCAGCAAAACTGCGATTCCGGAAATTATTATCATGATCTTCTGCATCACAGCTGGACAGAGAACTGCATCACCCGTCAAGGTCTAGATGATGTCCCCGACCCTGAAGACTGGACCAGGAATGGATACTTGGGTAACGTAGGTCTGAATATCACAGATGACGAAACTAAAGTATACACAGTTTTAAAAATAGATGGCCAAATTAGGAGAGACTGGGGAGATTAAGGACAAATACCATCCTATAAAATAAGAGAAAACAGCTCAGTTGATATAGCATGTAAATTTGATGTGAAGCAAGTATACTCGCTGCTAGAGAAAGTGAAAGAAACTTCTAAACGAACATTATGGCAAGTCCAGCACGATACTCTGGAAATAAGGAACATCATTACAACCATCGAGGAAACCGGGGAACACCATTGGTGGGACATTTTTCTAAATACCTCATTAAAATCTCCAACCGCGGCACCGTTTTTCAACTTCCCAGTGCATCCTGTACTAGTGCTGATCCTTGTAGCCCTACTGTTGACTGCTCTCGACCTTTGGATGTGCTGGAAAGTACGGACTCTTGCTCAACCAGTACATGTATTGTGGACTGTAAACAGGATTTTGCAAAAGAATTTGCTGTAGCTTAAAGAAAAGCGGGGGTTGAATGAAGGAATAGGGCTGAGTATGGCTTGAAGGTTTGCTTGACACAACTAAACCGCTCTTAGCACAAACAGTGAGTTAGCAAATACTGTGAGTCTTTGTTTTTCTAACTTGGTTAAATGCAAACAGGGGCCTAAGCACGTATGCAACTAGCAATTGTACTGGTCAGCACCTTGTTATCTTCCAAGAGGAACTTATCTCTGAGAACAGGATGTGTCGAGACCACCAAGGCATGCAGAGCCAGCCTAAACCAGCCTTGCCGCTTTGTCAGCAAGAATAGAGAAGTAGATGACTGCAGTTCACCAAAAGGATGCAGTGATGAAGAGGAAGGGATGAAGTAAGCGACCACCAGAGGTCTTTGAAGACCACCAAGAGACTGAAAGACGCATGCGGGAGTGGGTGGCAACGTATGACAATGAGTTCTGGGAAGAATAATGAATATGTATGTTTAACTTGTGTATAAGCTGTGTAACTCATGGCTTTTGGCGCGCACATTTGGAGGAGCGATCCCCTGTGCGTCCAGCGCTGCAATAAAGAATACCTGCTTAATAGTCATCCCCACTCTTGAGTCCTGATTTCGACTTTCACGGCATCACTATCCGTGTTACTGTTATTGTTTTCTTGTTCCCTTTGTTGTTCTGTTAAACTGCCTTTGTCCCAACCCACGAGTTTTGCCTTTTCCTTCCGATTCTCCCCTCATGGCCGTGGGGGGGGCTTGAGAGAGCACGGCTGCCCCGTGGTTCTTTGTTGTCCTCTGAGGCCAAACCACGACAGTTGGTACCTGATGGAATGTTTCAAAAAGCTCTGGCTGATTGAGTGACGGGAGAAGTCAGGAGTGCGCTGGCACTTGTCCAGGGCATCTATGCTGGCAGGAGGTATCTGTGCCTCTGTAGCTGAAGGTATTTGTGTCCTACATCCAATCCCAGTTCTGGAACACACTTTCTTTTTTTTTTTTTTAAAAAAAAATAAAAAGAAGAGCAAGGATACAAATTCCCACCTTTGACTATTATATTAAAGCAAAAGGAAAAAAATCCACAAATAATTTTAAAAGCTGAAAAGTATATTTTTTTTTCTTTGCATCTTTTCCTTACTTCTTCTTTGATGAGGCTTGCAGCATTTAAAAAAAAAAAAAAAAAAAATGGTCATTTTGTGCCTTGCATAGAGCCCCGTGTCCCCAAAACAGTTCCTGCCCAGGACTGTCAATGACACCCCTCAGTCTTTGCACAGAGAGTCACACCGTGATACCGACCTCTCGTCACTGGCTGAGGTTTTGTTTTAGGGGGTCACATACAGCAGAGGGAGATTCGTGCCCCATAAGCATTTGCTCTGTTGTTATCAGAAAAAGAGCCTGAGGTCATAGGTTCATAGTATCAGCTCAAGTTGGAAGGGGCCTTGGGAGGTCTCCGTTCCAGCCTGTCAGAAACATGGTCAGGCCACGTTGTTCAAGGCTTGGACCAGTTTGAAAAAAGTTTGACAACCTCCAGGGCTGGAGTCTGCTCAGCATCTCTGGGCGACCTGCTCCAATGCTTGGCTCAGCTCATGGGGAAAAGCGCTTTCCTATCTGCAGGCTGAGCCTCTTCTCTTTCACCTTCCACCCACCGTCTTTTGTCCTCCCACCATGCACCCTGGTGAAGAGCTTGGCTCTCTGTTCTCCATAAAGTCCTCCTAGGTACTGGCAGGCTGCAATGAGATCCCTCTCAGCCTTCCTTTCTCCAGGCTGGACTAGCTCATCTCCCTCAGCGTCTCCTCATGGGAAAGGCTGACCTGACCATCTTGGTGGTCCTTTGCTTCAAGAAAATTGATGCAGGCACTGAGCCCGGCAGGAGGATGGAGATGGCCAAACAGGAAAATTCACCCATAAACTTGGGGTGTGCTGCTGGTGCTGGAAGTGGCCAGTGCGAAAGATTTGGGGTGCTACAAATGCTCTGTGCCACCTTCCTCAACTGCCCATGCCACCAAAGGCACAGACCAGCCTCCTCTCTCCCGTGTCTGCAAGTCTCAGATGCCTTCTACGATCCCTGGCTCTGCAACACCAACCCCCTTGTGTGACTCCTCACCCTGCATGGGCAGGGCGCTCAGCTAACTTTAGTGTGTTCCTCTTCCAAGCACTTTCAAGCCCATCCCAGTCTCTCTCTGGTTCTCCCTCTTGCTTCTTGTCCCTCTCCCCCATCTCTGCCCTGTCCAGCCCAGAAAAGCAGCCCATTCTGGGCTGACCCCGTGGCAGTGCCCATTGATGGGTTCTGCAAAGCTCTGCAGACTCAACCCCACAGCCTCAGCCCATCTGATGGTCACAGTAGCTCCTGGGGGGCAGAGAGATGTCTCAGCCCCACATTGGCCCCAGGGCTGAGGGCCGGACATGGCACGAGATGGCAGAGACCAGTGTCTCCCCGTGTCCCCTGCGCCTGTCTCCAAGACATCCTGACCACTGACAGAAAGCCCCTCTGTGTCAGCCCCTCTTCCAGGAGAAGACTCCGGGCCCCGGAGCTCCTCAGACTGCTCCATCCCTAGAGAAGCCTGCCCTGAGCTGGTGCATGCAGAGATTGATTTCTCTTTGTCGTCTTTTTTTTTCCACCTTGGATGCACAGAGATGCTCCTTTGCTCTTCTCCAAGGGTGTCCCTGTCCCCAGAGAACATTTCACCAGGGAACTTTGTCTGATCTGGCCTCATTTGCCACTCCTGCCCCCTCCCCACGATCTCCACAGGGTCCTGCACTGTTGTTTCTGCTCCGCAGAGCGAGTTGGCTGTGATGACTGAAAGCCATGGAGGGACAGTCCCAGGCAGATCCCTGTGGATCATTCACCGTTTCCGGGGGAACTGGGCACCCACGGGTGAAGGCTCAGCCTGGGCCCGTTCCCTAATACATTGCCCCACATTGTCCCATTGCCTAACACTCTTCCCTCATCCCATGGAGAACCCAAACAAAGCAGCATGGCCTTGTGAGGACAACTTCCTGAGCCTGAGCTCAGCTTTGGAAGAAGAGCCAAACCTCCAGACACCGGCACTGAAGAAATCCCATTTTATTAAAGAGACATGAGATGGGAGGTCAGCTGTACCCCTGTGCCAGGCACACGTGAACGGGCCTCAGGGTCAGAAGAGCTGGGTTCATGCCTCTGGGGAACTGGAACGTTCCTGGACACACAGGGTTATCACAGAGAAAAGGCCCAAAGCCCAGGAAATTCCCCAGATGAATCTGAAATCACTTCTGAAGAGACACAGGCAGGTTAATGCTGCTGAGAGATTAGTGACAGAATCAGCTTCTTCGATGTGTCTTTCAGCTCCTGGTTCCTCATGCTGTAGATGAGAGGGTTCACAGCTGGAGGTACCACCGAGTACAGAAATGACACCACCAGATCCAGGGGTGAGGAGGAGATGGAGGGGGGCTTCAGGTAGGCAAACATGCCAGTGGTGATAACAAGGGAGACCACGGCCAGGTGAGGGAGGCACGTGGAAAAGGCTTTGTGCCGTCCCTGCTCAGAGGGGATCCTCAGCACGGCCCTGAAGATCTGCACATAGGACACCACAATGAAAACAAAACAGCCAAAGCCTAAACAGACACTGACCACAACAAGCCCAAGTTCCCTGAGGTAGGAGTGTGAGCAGGACAGCTTGAGGATCTGGGGGATTTCACAGAAGAACTGGTCCAGGACATTGCCCTGGCAGAGGGGTAGGGAAAATGTATTGGCCGTGTGCAGGAGAGCATTGAGAAACCCACTGCCCCAGGCAGCTGCTGCCATGTGGACACAAGCTCTGCTGCCCAGGAGGGTCCCGTAGTGCAGGGGTTGGCAGATGGCAACGTAGCGGTCGTAGGACATGACAGTGAGAAGGGAGTACTCTGCACCAATGAAGAAGAAAAACAGAAATAGCTGTGCAGCACATCCCCAGTAGGAGATGGCCACGGTGTCAAACAGGGAATTGGCCATGGCTTTGGGGACAGTGGTGGAGATGGATCCCAGGTCAAGAACGGAGAGGTTGAGGAGGAAGAAGTACATGGGGGTGTGGAGGCGGTGGTCACAAGCGATGGCGGTGATGATGAGCGCGTTTCCCAGGAGGGCAGCCAGGTAGATGCCCAGGAAGAGCCCGAAGTGCAAGAGCTGCAGCTCCCGTGTGTCTGCGAATGCCAGGAGGAGGAACTGGGTGATGGAGCTGCTGTTGGGCATTTGCTTCCTCTGCGCATTGGAACCTGTCCAAGGAAAAAAGGCAGTGACAAGTTACGGTGGACGTCTCAGAGCAAAACCTACTCCAGTTCTCATGGAACCCCATGGAGCTGTGTGATGGAGCTGCTGTTGGACATTTGCTGCCTCTGGGCATGGAGACCCCTGCAAGGAGGAAAAGTCATTGACAAGTTAATGGAGACTTTTAGCAGCAAAACCAAAGCCTTTTCCTACAGACCCTTCCCTGCTACACGCCTTACCCCCTGTATTCCTTTTCTAGGAGACCTTCCCTCAGCTCCATGGCTGAAGCTCTGCTACCGTGCTGGTTGAACGTGCCATGAGGAGCTGGGCCTCTGCCCACTGGTGCCGAGGAGTCAGCCCTGCTCTGCAGCAGAGAGTTCACGGGAACGCTGGAAGCAGGGGCCAGTCCTGGTGTTTGACTTTGTCAGATAAAACCATGCCCAATGCACAAGGGTGTGCCAGTACCTGCACTGCCTCTTCGAAGGAGTGAGGGAGGCAGAGGCCAACTGAGAGCTTTTTTGAAAAAAAAATTCCCTCCGTCCCATCTGAGGACTGTTTTGGGATGTCAGAAACCCTCAGTATTCCTGCTGCACTCAGGGAGAGCAGAGAGAATCCTGCAAGGCAAGAGGATTGCCTGTGGCTTAGTACAGAGCGAGGGGAGCTGGGCTGTCCCTCAGCCCCTGACACACTGGGCTTGCGCCTTTCTGAGATGGAGGGCGATCACACGCCCTCAATGTTTCCCTGAAACGTCAGCAGAACCTGCTGAGAGCAGAGGGATCCACTGCAGACAACTAAATGTCTCGCCCTTTCTCAACGTCTCAGCAACCACTTCCAGCCCAGGACACACAGGGCTCATTTCACCAACCCAACAGCATTTCCTTGGTCATAGCGTCTCTGCGCTTCTCCATGGGGCTTTCAGGTAACACAAAGATGCTATGGGACAGATTTGCATCCTGGAGGGCAGCTCACAGCTTGGAAGGACACCTCAAGGAGATACATCAGTTTTTTCACGATGTTATCTCACCAAGGGAAAACCAGCTGATTCCCCAGCCCCACAGGCTGCATTGTCCACAGCCGCACAGGCGAGAGGAAAGCTGGGACCCTTGTTCCCATGGACACACCTGCATGGGAGGACGCACAAGATAATGTGTGACTCTGCAGCTGAAACTCCCATCCCCAGAGAGCCTGAGAGTGAGAACAAGAAAAGAGCAGCAATAACACAGACAAGTGGAGAAACAAGGGAAACTGCAGCGAGGGTCTGGCTGAAGGAGGCCAGGGCAGAGGCAGCCGGGCGCTCGGGACAGCATCACCCGTACCCAGCCGTGCCTGTCACCTCCCAGACACCGACGCTGCCGGGCAGTCGCTCTCAGCCCCGCTGCTCCGCAGGGAGAACGGGGCACGTGGCTGGAGAGCTGCACCACGGCTCTGCTGGAGCTCCGGCTGCAGAGGAGGTGGTTCATGCCTTGGACCCCACAGCCCTGAGGGCAGAGGCTTTGGTGGGAGAGGAGGCACGGGGGGGCTTGCTCAGGGGAAGGGGTCTGCATTGGAGGGGATCGTACGGCGTTTGCGGAATTCTCCCTCCCACAACATTTCTGGCTTAAGTTTCCTCTCCTTCCCATGTCATATCCCTGCTGCCAGGAGATTTTCCTCCTGGGAAGTGTCTCCCTGTGCCGTGTCTTTTCCCTGTCAGCACTCACAGAGCCCATCCCAACCTCTGTGCACTCACCTTGGCCCTACAGACACCTGCCTGTTTGCAGGGCAGGGGCTGGGTTCATGTTCCTGTTCGCAGGTGCAAAAGGGCAGGTCAGAGCAACCCTGATGGTCCAGCAGAGGTGATGCTGGTGCTCTCCATGGGCAGAGGAGCGGCTGAAGGCCCCTTAGGAGGCTTCTTTTAGACCAACTGATGCCTCAAAGTTGCAGCTCAGGAATCACAGTGACTTCTGCAAACTTGAGAGATCCTTACACATTCATCCCTTTTTCCACCTTTCTCCCCGCACCCCCCGGATAAGAAACTGGAAACACAACCTGAGGAAATAGTTCCCTTGGAAGCGCGTAGGGGTGATCTGGAGCTGTGAGCAGCCCTGACCAACTCAACACCGTCTTGACAGCAGAAGGACCCTCTCCTGCTTCTCCCCAGAGCTTCTCCCCACACCGCTGTGGGAACAACCTGGGCAGACTGAGTGTTGACCCTGGCAAGAGACAAAGTCCCTGCGCTGGCACACAGCCCCCTGCGGTGCAGAGACCCTGCTCTGAAGGACAGCCCTGAGTACTCCTGGCTGCACACCCGGCTTCACACTCTGCAGCCTCCCCCAGGGGAAGGCAGCCGACATGCCCTGGCCGGCTGAGGGTGCAGCAGGGAAGCCGTGCTCCAAAGCACGTCCTTTTTCTACGCGGGGGAAACTGAGAGTCCTCCTGACAGATCCCATGGGCTGTGGGATGTGCCAGCTTTAGGAGGTCTTTCCAGGAACCGCAGCTGCATTGCCCTGCAGCCAGAGACTTACCCTGTCAAGGGCTGTGAAGATTTCTCTCCAGGCGAGCTCTCATCTGTCCTCCCACCCCAGGCTGCCTTTAGCCTCTGTCTTGCTTCCCTCCTCTCCCCTCGGTGCCTGCAGGCAGTGCCCTCAGCCCTGCTGCGCTTGGCAGAGGAGCTGCTCCTGGGCAGAGCTGTCTCTCTGCCGCGCTGCCCCACGGCCAGGAGCTCCCTCCATCCCAGGAGCCCGGCCCAGCTCAGCAGCAGAGCAACAGCCCAAGGCAGTACCTTTTCTGCCCCCCTCTAAAATCCCTTGAGGTGTCCCTGGGGCTGCCGGGGAACCTGCTGATGCAATCCCTGATGTTCTCTCTCTCAGCTGGATAGAGACACTCCTTTCCAGAAGTGTCATTTCCCTGCTGAGAGGGAGAGTTACCTCTAAATATCAACTTTCCTTGGCCCATCATTAGACAGGACAGCCAGACGGGGACAGACAGGCATCTCCTTTACCCCTGCTGAGGGAAGGGATTCAGCTGAGGGAATCGAGGCATCTCATCCTGCGTTTCTATTCCTAGCATTTGACGGAGACTCAGCTCCCGCCCATGCCTGCTAGAAGCCCACAGGAGATGGGATTCCTCTTTCCTCAGGTGTTGAGCTGTGCACAAAATAGGCACCTGCATGGGAGCCTCTTTTCTCCACTCCCACGCTAAGTAATGGAGATGGAGGGTGGGAGTGAAATGTTCAGATGCAAATGCCTGGGAACATTCCAGTTGCCAGAGGTGGTGCAAGGTACACGCAGGAAACTGCAAGCTCTAATAGGGACGGTGATAGAGACGGGGAAACATCTCGGGGATCGTACATGAGCCTGGTGGGAAACCCTTTAGCCAAGTGAAATGACAGCTGATGTCCAAATAAAAGGAACCTTTCCTACTCCTGATGTTCATGGCAGTTCACAGAGGTGTTCATATGAATGGACTGCAGTCATGTCCTGTAGGGAGAGCAAGGTCTCTCTCTTTTCCATCAGCCGAATTTACTCAATCTCCAGTGACTACAATGGCATTTGTCCCAAGTTCAGCGCCTCATTGCCTAACAGAATTCAGGGCAGCTATTCAAGGGTTGAGTGAGCTTGTGTGAGTGAGGATGAGAGGAGAAGCCAGTAAGGGTGAAAATGTCTTGGCCATTATACTCCACTTGATCGGGCACAGTAGGCAGAATAAGTCTTCTAACAGCAACCTGAAGAAGTCTCCAAGTCAATGAGCAGGTTCCTATGGGGAAGAGTAGTTGCCCTGGCATTCACTGGCCAGGCAAAGACACAGGGTGCCAGCAGCCTGGAGGACCTTGGGACAACTTCTTAACACAGCTGCCAGGTGGGCAAACAAGGGTGATGCTCACCTGGACCTGGTCCTGGCAAAAAACAAATATAAATAGAGAGTGGTCAGGGAGGTGAAAATCAGTGTCAGCCTTGGCTGCTGTCACCAGGAAATAGTGGGGTCCCAGGTGCCGAAGAGGAGTGAGGAAGGCCAGCAGCAGAGCAAAAACGGGTGGACTCCAGAGAAGAAGACTTTGATGTACTTGGGAGACTGATGCGAGTGGTGCCATGGGAAGCAGCTCTGAAGGCTGAAGGATGATGGAAAATCTGATAGGCCTTACAGGACAGCCTCCTCCAGGCACAAAAATGATCTCTCCAACTCCCCTTGAAAAGAAGCCACCGTCTCAGGAGGCTGCTTGTTGGAACTGTCTGAGCTCCAGGACAAAGAGGCAGCACAGAGGAGGTGGAAGCAGGGAAGCTGCAGAGGAGGAATTGAGAAACCTTGTCCCAGGCCGTAGGGACGATGTCAAAGCCAAAGCTCCCATGGGCTTGACAGATGAAGGGAAGGACAGCAAAAGCACAACGAGCTGATCCAGGCTTCGAGGGTCATGGGAATGAGTCACCCTCTGCCTGGAGGCCTGTGACAAGTGGGCACTGCAGATATTTGCATCCTGACTGCCTCAGCGTGGGCGATGGGGATCCCCCTGCTGGGGGTGGCTCTGCCAGCCCATCCACATGGGTCTGGATGGTGCAGACTCTACTTGGAGACATTCCTGTAACCCAAATTCCTTGGTGTTAATGCAGAATTGGCAAGTTGAAATCAAGCATTTCATGCACTTGGCCTCTTCGCCTTGACATCTTTTCGCTTTGACTCCACTCCCGAAAGCTCTCTAATCAACCACAGAAGAATTGAAGACGAAGGGAAAATTATGGCCTGGCTTGGCTCCTCAGGGCGTTTTGCATGTTAATGAACCCTCTGGTGCCAAGTTCCTGAACTGCAGATCTCTAAAGGCTGACCAAGTCTCTAGAGGACTAAGAGCCAGCAGCAAACCTCCAGGTTTCTGAGAGTGTTTGCAGGCCCTGCTGAAGTCCATCACTGAAGAAACCATGGAGGGAATGAGCAGACAAGGGTCCTGTCCCTGGGGGCTGGTGAAGCAGGAAGTTGGAGACACTTGGTACAACGGAAAATTTAAATGTAGAGATCACTGTGGAAGCCCTTGATGAGCTCTTCCAAGCAGGAAGGCCACGTCCTTACCCACATCCCCTACAGATGGGGCTCCTTTCCCTCTTGGCATGTTCGGGGCTCTTCCTGGGGGCAATGTGATTGGGAGTGTGTGTTGCCAGGTGCAGGTCAGCAGTAGGGCACCTCTCAGGATTTATGGGGGGTGGCTGAGGAGGCAACGAGGCACTGGAGCTGGAAGGACCTTGTGTTCTCTCCTGGGTCTCAGTGGAAGAGACAGAAGAAGGCAAGAGAACAAGGGCCTCAGATCTGTTGGGGTGTCAACGCCCCACCAAGGCCCTTGGCCATCCCCACCACAGCTACGCTGTCCTGTGCCTGTGCCTGCTTCCTTGTTTCCGACACCAAAATGTGGGTGTCTGAGGATTTGCCAATGCCAGTGAGTTCCCCACATCTCACCTGGTTTCCTCCAAAGCCTTGCTACTGCTCATTTATCCCCAAGATTTCCAAGCTCCAGAATCCTGGAGAATCCATGCCAGAATCCTCTCTGTAGCTCCACATCCCAGCACTGAACAGCCAACCCCCAATATTCCATTTCTTCTTCCTGCCTTTAGCACACTCACTGCTGCCCCCACACTGCTCTCTCCCTGCACGCCCATGTGTCTCACAAACCCTTCCTCTGCCCCTGCAGTGCTGAGACCTCAGCCCAGGAGGTTTGTGCATCCTCCAGGCTCATGGATGTTTCCTGAAGTCCATCCAAGTGTGGGCAGTGAAGGAGGGGAAAGGAGCAAGTTGTCAGCCCATGGGGCATTCCTAAGAACAGCCACCCCCAGCAGTGGGCATTCCCCATCCGCCAGGCTGAGGCAGGCACACAAGAGATGAATGTCTGTATCACCCCTGGTTTGCAGAGGAAGGGTCTTCCTTCCTGCCATTGTCCCAGAACAAGCCTCTTCCTCAGCCTCTGCCCACAAACATCCACTGCTTCCCACGGCTGGCTTCAGACATGGCTGTAAGGATTGGCTAAAGCCATCAGCCGTCCCCTTGCTTCTCGCTGACATTGCTTGACCCTCTCTAACAGACTTACACGTGGCCAATCACCACTGCTCAGGGCCACTCGCCCTTTGGAAGAGCATTTTGGACTTTCCTAGTGCTTTTTATAATCTTCCTCGCTCCCTCCAGAGCACATGGTGGGCCTTCTTGGCCAAACAGGGCCTTTTTCACCATCTCTTAAGAAACAGTCGTCTTTTTATGATCCTCTGTGCAGGAATAGTCATCCCAGAAAAGCACCAAATTTATCCAAATAGCAGTTGAGTGAAGTGCCAGTAAGAACCAGGTGAGGTCCCTCCATGGCTGTGGCTCCCCGGCAAGGAGCCTCTTCTGAGAAGGTGATCCGGCCTCTGCCACTCTCTGAAGAGGGAAACCAGCAGCGTCTGTGCCACACGGGGACACAAGGGGTGACTTTTGCAAGACCACCCTTCATCTGAACCACTTTCAATATGTACTTCAGGATGGGATATCATACCTTATATGGCAAATACTAATTTAATTGCCATTGTCCAGATTTGCTATTGTGGAAGTAGACTGTTACTTTAACATTTCTTTTCATCATTATTATTATTTTTTGCCACTCTAAAGGAAATCACAGAATCACTGGAAGGATCACTGATGCTTTATCAACAGAAGACCCGCCAGCTTTGCATCTCAAGAAATAGGATGCCAGAGGTCAAGAGAAGGATGGGTTGGGAAAACTCATGGGATTTGGGAAACTGAAGCGTGTGCCCCTCTCCCCGACATCCTGCCCTCCTCCGTGCCCTGTGTGAGAAACTCCATCAACTGGGTCTGAGCTCACAGTCGTGTCAAGAAAACGGTGTGTACCTGCAGCCACCAAACGGTGTGTAACTGTTGTCCTTCCAGTTCAGGATTTGAGCTCCCACTTAAGACCAAGAAGCCCAAGGATCCCAGTTCCTAGAGGGCCAACTAATGAGGACATCCCACAGGCTGGGGGAGTTTTTCTTTACTGACAAAGATTTTGTTGACTTTTTTTCCTCCCTCTTTGTAACTTGACTGTCAGAATTCATGCATTGAATCTACTTTGACCCTTTAAAACTGTCTCTGTGAAAAAATAATCCAGCACAGTTTTGGTTTTTTTGGTTTTTTTTTTTCCCCAACCCAACTGTACTTGGAGCATTGAAGAGTCTTTCCAGATTTGGAGTGGTTTTTCAGAATGTCTGCTCCAAGAGGGGAAATATCTCAGCCTGCAGATGGAAGGACAGGAGGAGGACAGCATCATTCAGGCTCAAAGGGAATTGGAGGGTGTCTTGACCAACCTCCCTTTGAAAACAGGGTCAGACCTGAAGGGTCAGGGCTTTGTTCAAAGATGTCTGGATCCCTTTCCAGGACAGAGCTGTTGCACGCTCTCTGGGAAACAGCTTCCAGTGCTTGACTATCCTCATGCTGGAAAAAGTTCCTCCTTATCTGGCTTGACCGTCCCTTTTCTCAGCCCATTGCCTCTTGTCCTTGTATCTTCTACCATGGATTTGACTCAGGCTCAGTCTTCCTGGTAACTGTGCAACGCTGCTCCATGTTCCCCCCAAGAGCTCCTCTCCTCCAAGCTGAACAAGCCCAGCTCTCTAAGCCTCTTCTCACAGTACAAGCTCTGTCAACGTTGGTGTCCCTCCACTGACCTGGCTCCATATTGCAAGGTTTCTTAATGCTCTGTCTAAAGCTCCCAAGAGCTCTGTCATATCCATTCACCACTGCAGAAGAGACCTTGGGTCTGTCACCTCTCCAGGTAGGCTCTTTCACAGGTTACCCCATGCCTCCCCTTCTGCAGGGTAGAGACGCCCAGTTCCCTCAGACTCTCCTCAAAGCTCAAGCTTTAGGGACTTCACCATCTTGTCAGACCTCCTCTGGACCCTCTCCAGTCTCTCCATTTTCCTTTTGAAATGCAAAGCCCACTGGCTCATCATGGCAGCCATCATGACTCAAAAGCCCTTCTCCTCAGGGCACTCCTTACCTGGTGTGGTCACTGCCCGTGCTGCTGCATGGAGTTGTTGTGCACCTCTTTCTTCTAAACCTTCAGGTTTCTGATGGCCAAATCCCCAGATGGGTCAAGGTCCCTCTGGACATAAGCTCCAGCGGTCAAGCATTGGAAGTACACGTGCTGATGTCCATCCTGAGTCAGGGTGCCTCTAGCAAGAGCATCGTTTCAGAAGCTGCAGGACGCTACAGATAAGAAGACAGTACTGGTGTAATGGAGTTGCTAATCAAAGTAGAAAGCACTGGGATAGCATCTCAGAAACAGCAAAGGTGGAAGCAAAATGAGGACACGCAGCGCCAGTGGGGAAATGGTGAAAAGGGGTTGACTTTTTGCAAGGGAGAGGATGAAGTTGGTTAAAGAGTGGGACTTGAGACGTGGGAAAATAGTGCAATGGGAATGAACGGTTAAGCAAAGGAAATGATCTGGGCTGTTTGGAGATACCTGTCAAGTAGCCCTGCATCTGAGCAACCCTGCCTGGAGCAGGACAAGAAAGCTGCAGCTGGTCTGACTGTACCAACATCTGACTGACTTCCATGGACACAGGAAACCCGAGAGCTTTCCCTGCTCTCACCACTTCCTCACTGAGGCTTGATTTACCCTTGGAAAGTCCGCGCTGACTGCTTTTGGACACTTTTTTCTCTTTCCCGTGCCCAGAAATGTCACCCAAGAGGACTCTCATTGATGGCACACTAATCACCCCAGGGAGCTTGTACAGCCTGTGGGTCCCTGGGCTGGGCCTCTTTCAAAGGTGGGGGCAACATTGGCTTGTCCTCACCCACAAGAGAGCTCTGCGAAGCCTGTCGCCTTCCAAAGGCGACATTCCAAAGAAATCTCAGTCTTCCCTTGTGACTTCACTACAACTATTTTGTCTGTTATATGGTGTATTTTGTTTCTCTAATCTTTCCTATACTTACACTTGTCCTGATACAATGGTCATTTGCAAAGTCATCTTTTCAGATGCAGACTGTCTAGGAAAAGGCCCTCTCCATCATTCTCCAGTTTTCTCCTCCCTTTACTCTTTGTTCATCCAGGTACCTCTCACCTCTGCTGCTCTTTCACCCTCAGGGAGTAAAACCTTGCCTGTCTCTCAGTAGTCTCATTGTCTCCTCAGCCAGCCTTTAATTATGTTTATATCTATCTTTGTGTATCTACCTACCTCAACTATTTCTCCTAAGATTATCCCTTGTAGAAATGCAACCTCATTAGAGGCAGTTTGTACTTTGCGTATGATTACACAGTGTTTTCTTGTTTATGAAAACTGACTGTGCTTTACTTTTCTTTTCTGAAGAACAGGCAGAATTCCCCTGTGGCTGTGAGCAGCCAGGTCTCTGAGGAGAGCAGGTGGGAGATGGTGCAATGGAGCTGTCACATCCAGACTGGAGTGGAGAAGTCTGATGCAAGGAACAGTGATGTCAGTCCCAGGTGGGCGAGGTCAGACCTGGTGGGGTTGGGGAGGTGAGGAGCAAAGCTGTCCATACAGGGATGGACATCACGGGACTGCTTTTCCTGACCTGGCCAGACCTCCTGAGGAGACACTCGGCCTCAGTATCCCTTGGAGAATGCTTCTATCACCTCCTCTGTAAACTGAACACTCATAAAATACATCCTTTACAATCAAGAAAGCATTTTCATTAGATGCACTTTGAAAAAATTGTCATTAACTACACCACAAAACCTCCCCAGGTAGCTGTACAAGGCTTTAAGTCTTGAAGGAAATTGCAAAGAGATAAATTCCTTGTTAAGGCTTTCTGTTTCCAAGGAGCCCCATGGGGTATTTGCTGCTGAGTCCATGAACCTCAGATACTGAGAGAAGATTGAAGAAAGTGCTCAAGAAATGAGAAGCACAACCCAAACTTCCTGGAAGCCTTAAGGAGCCCCACTGAGGACAGTTACTGACAAAGGCTCCCTGGGGACTCGTTAGAGCAGATAATTGGAGGCTGTGATTGCAGGTAGGCAAAGGCAGAGTGCAGGTGGCTGTAATGCTGAGGAAAGCCTGGCTTTGTCTGAGGAAGCAGAAAGGCCAAGCCCTCACCCCCAGGCCCTGGCAAGGCAGATCCTGCCCCTCACTTGTGGCTCAGGGCTCTTCCTGGGGGCAGTGGGATGTGGGGGTGAGCAGTGCCCAGGGCAGGAAAATTCTGTGACACCTCCTGGCCTCCCAAAGAAGGGGCGAGGATGAAACAAAGTCCCAAGATTCAAACGAATCGTAGACTCATAGAATCATTTAGGATGGAAAGGACCATTGAGTCCCTCACGCTCCCATGTCCACACCTAAACTACATCCCTATGTGCCACATCTACACATCTTATAAACACCTCCAGGGATGGTGTCTCAGCCACTTCCCTGGGCAGCCTGTTCCAGCGCTTGACAAACTCTTCAGTGAAGACATTTTTTCTAATATGCAATCTATATCTCCCCTCGTGTAACTTGCAGCCATTTCCTCGTGTCCTAACACTATTTACTTGGGAAGGGAGACTAACACCAACCTCGTTATAACCTCCTTTCAGTAGTTGTAGAGAGTGACAAGGTGCTCAGCCTCCTTTTCTCCAGGCTGAACAACCCCAGTTCCCTCAGCCGCTCCTCACAAGACTTGTTCTCCAGACCCCTCATCAGCTTTTTTCTTTTCTTGGGAGTTCAGAAAAATCGATTTGCCAATGGCCTCCTGGTGTGTTTCCTTTCCCAATAGTTCCTCACTGTACTCGATTACCTGTGTTGAGGTTGTTGCTTGAACACATTTCACACTGCTGAGTCACTTGTCGAACAGTGGTATATAAATTCTGTCCTATCCATTTCTGACTCAAAAATTTATATAACGAATCTGCTCCCCAACGTGTCTTACCGTGTTCTTCTCTAACAAGTCCCCACACTAGTTTGGCAGGTGTGATAATCCTACCGTCACTCAAATGAGCCCATCCCCTGGAGGGAACTTCTCCTCCTAGTTCTTGGATGAGCCCCTGGTCTGGTCTAGAATATTCAATGCCCTCCTGGTCGTCCAGGTCTTTATTTCTGCTGTCTGGAATTAAAGCTGAAATGGGTTCTTTCTGGGTTCTTTCTGCTGCCTGTTTAGCCTCACAGTCAGCCAAGCTCTTACCTCTTTCTTGGTCAGTGTTCCCCCTCAGATGTCCTCGGCAATGCATGATGGCCACTCTAGCTGGTAACCGTACTGCCTCCAATAGGCGAAGTATTTCTTCTGCGTGTTTGATCTGTTTTCCTTGCGCGGTGAGCAATCCTCGTTCCTTCCAGACTGCTCCATGGGCATGAACAACTCCAAAGGCATATTTAGAGTCTGTCCACGTATTTATCTTTTTCCCTTTTACCAATTCCAAAGCCCTGCTCAAGGCAATAATCTCAGCCTTTGGAGCTGACGTCCCGGCAGGCAATGGTTGGGATTCAATTACCTTATTTGTTGTGGTCACTGCGTATCCAGCTTTACGGATACCTTGTCGGACAAAGCTGCTTCCATCCGTAAGCCAGGAGTCCTGTGCGTCCTCCAGGGGTTCTTCTTTCAGATCTGCTCTGCTGGAGTACACAGTCTCTATTGTTTCCAAACAGTCATGTGTCAGTGGTTCAGTTGTTGCCTCACTAAGGAAAGACGCTGGGTTCACAACGCTAGTCACCTCAATTTTAACGTCATCCGATTCAACCAGGATGGGCTGGTATTTCACAAACCTGGATGGGGAAAGCCTGTGATCCCCTCTCTATTCTAATACAGTGGATACCGAATGCGAAACCAATACCGTCATCTTCTGGCCCAAACCACATTTCTGGGCTTCCTCAATATTTAGTATTATGGCCGCTACTGCTCGGAAACATCCTGGCCATCCTTTACTTACTTCATCTAATTGTTTAGAGAAGTAAGCTATGGCTCTTTTGTAGGGTCCCAGCCGTTGAGCTAGAAGTCCTAGAGCTATTCCTTGTTTCTCGTGAGAAAAGAGCCAAAAAGGTTTGGTTACATCAGGCAAGCCCAAAGCCGGGGCTCTCACGAGCTCTTTCTTGAGTATTTCAAATGCATTCTGGGCTTCTTTGGACCATATCAATTGAGTGGGATTATTTTTCAAAAGTTCATATAAAGGTTTTACTATCATCCCATAGTTGTAAATCCCTAATCAACACCAACCCGTCATTCCCGAAAAAGTTCTGAGTTCTTTTACCGCCTGAGGGAGAGGGGTCCTGCAGATGGCTTCTTTTCGTTCCGTTCCCAATTCCCATTGTCCTCCAGACAGCTCGTATCCCTAGTAGGTTACTTGCCTCTGCACCATCGGAGCTTTCTGTTGAGAAACCCGATATCCATTTAATCCCAAAAAGTTTAACAAGCTAACAGTCCACCGGGTACAGTCATGTTTTGTTTCGGTTGCTATCAATAGGTCATCCACATACTGTAAAAGGGTTCCGTTTTTGGAAGGGGGCTTCCATACCTCAAGCTCTTGTGCTAACTGATTTCCAAACATTGTCGGACTGTTTTTGAAACCTTGGGGTAACACTGTCCGGGTAAGCTGCGTTTTCCTACCAGTGGTAGGGCTCTCCCACTCGAAGGCAAACAACTTTTGACTTTCTTTGGCCAAAGGCAGACAAAAGATTTAAATAGTCGCTGGACACCGTGTTGTTTGGTTGTTCTCGTGGCTGTCTTATGTAAATTCCTATATGCTCTAGGTACTCCTCACGATGCTGGAGTCGGGGATACAGAGGATGCAAAGCCCCCTTTGTTCAAACTGAAAAAGAGATATTGGCAGCGTATGAAAGGGTTCGAGCTGCTCCAGGAGTGGTTGGTACAGAAACAGAGCTCCTCTTAGCACCTCGACTGCCGGTGCTGGATGTCCAAAGAAAGGGTCCCTGCCACACATCGTGCAACTGATGCCACGTGGAGAAAGTGGTTTTCCCTGATCACAGGGAACTCGAACGGGAAACCCCAGTCACCCTGGAATTCTGGAAGTGATCATGGACTGAAGGCAAGGATTTCTAATGTCACCAGAGGAGGAGGTGACACACGCGGCAGAGGCTCCTCTCTATGAAATACTACCAGAAAGTGAGATGTGCCCTCTTCACTGATGGGTCCTGCCGGATTGTGGGAAACATGGAAAGGGGAAGGCGGCCTTGTGGAGTCCTACACAAAAAGTTGCAGAAGCCACTGAAGGACAAGGTGAATGGAGCCGGTTTGCAGAGGTGAAAGCCATTGAACTGGCCCTAGCCATTGCCGGAAGAGAGAAAGGCCAGTACTTTGTCTCTACACCCATTCATGGATGGTGGCAAATGCTCTGTGGGGGTGGTTACAGCAGTGGAAGCAGAGCAACCGGCAGCGCAGAGGCGAACCCATCTGGGCTGCTGAACTGTGGCAAGATATTGCTGCCCGGGTAGAGAATCTGGTTGTGAAAGTACGTCACATAGATGCCCATGTACCCAAGAGTCAGGCCACTGAGGAACATCAGAACAACCAGCAGGTGGATCGAGCTGCTAAGATTGAAGTGGCCGAGGTGGATCCGGACTGGCAACATCAGGGTGAATTATTCATAGCTCGATGGGCCCATGACACCTCAGACCATCAAGGAAGAGATGCCACATATAGATGGGCTCGTGACTGAGGGGTGGATTTGACCATGGACACTATTGCACAGGTCATCCATGAACGTGAGACGTGCTGCAATCAAACAAGCCAAGCGGTTAAAACCTCTCTGGTGTGGAGGACGATGGCTGAAATATAAATCTGGAGAGGCCTGGCAGATCGATTCTATCACACTCCCACAAACCCGTCAAGGGAAGCGCCATGTGCCCACAATGGTGGAAACAACCACCGGATGGCTGGAAACATACCCTGTGCCCCACGCCACTGCCCAGAACGCCATCCTGGGCCTTGAAAAGCAAGTCCTGTGGCGACATGGCACCCCAGAGAGAATTGAGTCGGACAACGGGACTCATTTCCAAAACAGCCTCATTGACACCTGGACCAAAGAGCACGGCATTGAATGGGTCTGTCACATCCCCCACCACGCACCAGCCTCTGGGAAGGTCGAAGGGTACAATGGGCTGTTAAAAATGACACTGAGAGCAAGAGGTGGTGGGACTTTAAAACATCGGGATACACATTTAGCAAAGGCCACCTGGCTAGTTAACACCAGGGGAGCTACCAACCGAGCTGGCCCTGCCCAATCAAAACCCCCACGTGCTGTGGAGGGAGATAAAGTCCCCGTAGTGCACATGAAGAATATGTCAGGGAAGGCCGTCGGGGTTAGTCCTGCCTCGGGCAAAGGCAAACCCATCCATGGGATTGCCTTTGCTCAGGGACCTGGGTGCACTTGGCGGGTGATGCGGAAGGACGGGGAAGTGCAACGTGTCCCTCATGGGGACCTGATTTTGGGCAAGAATAGCCAGTGAATGAAACTGTATGATGTTAATTGCTAAATGACCCTGCCGCTGCACATCTCATTTCTATAACTGCTCTTGGTTGCACTACAGCAAGAATCACCCAAACTAATGGACTCTGATGAAAAATCAAGTAAAGTGCAGCGGTGACGACATCAGAAATGACCTCAGCAGCTGGCACCCAGCAACTTCGTCGAGGTCTACATCTTCAACCCATGGACCGTGGCATAAAACATCAGCAGCTACAGCTACAAAACGTTCTCCCTGATCCTGGCACCAGCCATTCCCAAGGATGTCATGGCCTTTAGGGGGTTAGTTGAGATTTTGCACCCACAGCTCCCCGCCTGCACCCACGGGCCCCAGGGCACCCCTTCACCAGCTCCCTCTCCCCAAAGCCCCCCGCAGCCTCCCCCGCAGCCTGCGCTGCGCACTCCACGGGTTGCCCCGAGTCGGGGACAGGGCCACTACCAGCAGCAGGAATGGCAGCAGGGAAAGGAGGGCTTTGCTCGGGGCTTTGTCTCTGCTCATGGCCCAGGGGAAAACCAGGCAGGAGGAGAAGCAAAGCCCTGAGTGTGGGGACTTGAAAGGTTCAAGATTTTGCCTCTTGCATCGCTGTGGCCTGATCCCGGCTCGTGCCCCGTGAGTCCCTTCCCTTTCCCTCCAGCAGGAAGGGGAGCAGAAGGTTTCCTGCTGCTTTGACGGCATCACGGCAGGGGTGGGTCACCTCAGAGCTCAGGCTTCTGCTGGGGACCCCGTTGCTGCTGGGGACACCGCTCTCCAGCAGCCCATGAACCCCGCTGCTGCCCAGTGCCGTCCCCTGCGTCAGCGGGACCCCTCTGTGCACAGGGACCCCCTGCCCCCGGGGCGGCCGTGCCAGCACCCCCAGCCCCCTCCAGCCCCGGGAACCCCCAGCGAGTGGAAACCACAGCTCTGCAAACGCCGCGGGTGCCCAAGGAAACACAGAGAGAGCTTGGGTCTGAAAAACATACATACAACTCTTTATGAACAACAAAACAACTTTCAACAACTGTTTACAACACAACAACAACAACTCTGTAAAACTATTTCCAAAAAACAAACCACCCAACCCTGTAAAACTATTAACAAAACACCAACTCTCTAGAACTATTTACAGCGCTTCCTCTTCATCACTCCTCTTCCTCGCCGTCGGTCCCCTCAGCTCTGCTGGCCCTGGAAGCAAAGCAAGCGTCATTTGGCTAACGAGCAGCGCCTGGCCCAGCAGAGCTGGGGCTTCCCAAGCCAGCTCAGCGGCAGCAGCTGCTTGGGCTGGGGCTTGCCCCTGACGGGCATTCGATGGCCACAGCCCTGGGACACGCTGGGGAGAGCGGGACTCTGCCGCCAGCGCTGAGCCCCAGCTGGGCTCCGGCTTAGACTTGGGTGTCCCGGCCCCGAGAACCCGCTCCCGTCCCAAAGCGGACGGGGGCTGAGGGCAGCGCGGGGGGGGCGGTTTTGCTGCCAGGACAAGGGCACCGGGCGCCGTGTCCCTGCAGCGGGGACCTCTCAGCCCCAGCCCCAGCCCGGCGGCAGGAGACCCTCCCTCCCTGCGGGCAGTAGACAGCGAGCACGTGCCTGTGCTGCTGGAGACGGGTCTACATCCATTGCCTCCTCCTCATCATCCACCTCCATCTGCTCCTGCTCATCCTCATCGATCTCCATTGCCAGCTCCAGGTCGATCCACTCTTTTACACTTTGGGCAGCTGCCTCTGCAGACTCAAGGGCAACTTGGCACATCCTAAGCCCAAATGCAAGCAGAAAAGTGCATTGGTCCTGCCCTGGCCAGCCAAGAGGACCCGTGGAACAGGAGTCTCAGCCCCCCTGCCCGTCTCACCACCCGGGGAGGGCCGTGGGGTGATGGGACCCCTGGGCATGTCCCCAGTAGGAGCTGGCTGGACCTGGGTGACTCCTTGGCCACCAGCACCCACCAGCAGTCGAGGGCCACCGCTTGCAGCTGGAGGAACCTGATCTTCTTCTCCTTCCTGAGTTTGGGGTGTGCCAAGGTCTTCTGGATCTACCGGAGCAGAGAGGGCAGGAGTAAGCGGCCCTGCTCCCTGCTCCGCGGGGCCCGGGCCCTGGTGCCTGGGTGCCCAGAAGCTCCTTACTCTGTGGAGGCAGCCTTTGGGCTCGGCGCTGCTCTGGGGGCAGGGCTCGGCTCCCCCGGCTCCAGCCTGGAAAGGGGCAGAGGGGAGCACCTGGCTCAGGCTCTGGGCAGCACCCAGCTGCTTCTGGCAAGCATCCCTGCGGCACCAGCCCGGGGTGCCCTGGGCTCCCCCGGGGACGTGTCCCCACACACGGGGCTGCTCCGTCCCAGCAGGGCATGAGCAACCCAGAAGGGCTTCTGCCAGCCCCTGGCCTTGCAGGGCTGGGGGCAGAGGGCAAGCCCAGCTCCCGGCCCCCCGTGCTGCCCAGAGCAGGGTCCCCACCCCATTGCACCCCATCCCTGCGGAGCCTTCTCCATCCTGCCTGGGCAGTGGGGGGTGCCCAGCTCCATGGAGTGGGGCCGTACCTCTGCCAGGGCAAGCAACTTCTTCCTGAGGGCCTTCATGATTCCAAGAGTGCAAAGGAGAGGGAGGAAGGTGGATTTGAGAGCAGGAGGGAAGGAAAGGGCTGGGTTATGCGTTCAAGGTGTCAGGAGCAGGGCAGAAGGGCTGTGGGGCACAGGGCAGAAGGGTGCGTTGTGCCTGTCACCAGGCACTGGCAGTTGCAGATGGAACACGAGCCATGGCAACGGGATGCACAGTGGGGATGGGGACGAGCCCCCTTAAAGGGGGGGCAGCTCAATACATACACCCCCCAAAGTTAATAATCCCAACACATTTCACTTCCTTCCTGTCCTAAGCACTTCTTCCCAACCATCTCGTCGTGCCTGGCAGCCTCCACACCCCTCAGAAAAGCGTCTCTCCAGCTATTCCATGCAGAGCTGAAGCTCACCTCCCCTTTCATGGACACCCCTTTCTGGTCTCTGCTCTCGCTTGTCATCTCTACAGCCCATGGTGCTGACCAGTGCCCATGGACCTTTCCCGAGTGAGAAGCACATCATTGCAGGCCATTCTCTTTTGCAGGGCTACCTGGGATGTCTGTCCCCTCCCGCTCGAAGGCTGGAATAGCATCGCCCATCTCTGCCATGGCAGCAGACCTAGTTACGAGAGCTCTTGGCGATCCTGATGGATTATTGCCAGGGCAGGAATGCCCACGGGACCTGGTGGAAGCCAGTTTCCAGATATTTAACAAGTGGGTTTTGCCCAGAGCGTTGCAGACTGTCTGCGGGACGCTGGGGCAAGTGGTGCCCGTCCTTCCCAAAGAGGTCTGGATGTACGGAAATGCCAAGGAAAAACCCAGCCCCTCCTCATGGACAAGCGCCAGCCCAGTCTCCAGGCAGCACCTGCCGGGCCTTCGAGCCCTTGAGGCTTCAGTGCGGGGCTCTGGTCAAGCTGCTTCCAGCTGGGTGTGGAAAGGCCTCCCCCATTTCATCAATCCCTGGCAATATTTCAGGGAAGCCTCCTCTGCCGCTGCCCAGTTTGACTGTGCGGCAGCTCCGATGCTGTGTCAGACGCTCACCTGGGGCTGCCCAGGAGGGTCCCAGGAGGTGACAGCCCACACCGCTGCTCACCTCCATCCCTGGCAGAGGGAACACATCCCGACGGCTCCGGCCACTTTCTGCACAAGCTGTTACCGCTTTCCTTTTGAAATGGGGAGTTTTCCAACTCTGCAGCCCCACGAGATGGGGGGTGATGGGCACAAGGACACTTTGGGGCTCCCTGTAGGGCTGCCCACATTCTCTGCTTTCCTCGTCCAGTCAAACGGGTCCCCTTCTTGCTCTCTCATCTCAGGGGACACCAAACCCAGGAATTAGAGCTCTGCAACGGTTTCATGCCACAGTTGTTCCATCTGCAGGTTCTCAAGGGCCAGTCTTAATGGTTCTTTCAGCACAGAGACTTCACCTCATTATCCAAGTTCCACAGTGCCGTGACGTGTCCTGGCACTCAGGATGATCCGTTCCATAACCTTCCCAGGTACCGAGGTCAGACTGACAGGCCTGTAGTTCCCCGAACCCTCTTTGTTGCCCTTCCTCTGGATGGGCATCACGTTTGCAAACCTCCAGTCACCTGGGACTTCCCGTTTAGCCAGGACTGCTGGTAGATGATGGACAGTGGATTGGTGGGAACATCTGCCATCTCCCTCAGTACCCTCGGGTGGATCCCATCTGGCTCCATAGACGTGTGTGTCCAAGTGCTGTGTTAGCTCACTCACCATTTCCCCTTGAATTATGGGGGATTTTTTATTGTCCTTAACATCCAAAGCCAGATTAAGTTCTAGTGGGGGTTTTGGCCTTTCTGATTTTCTCCCCACAGAGCCTCACAAGATCTTTGTAGTCCCCGTGAGGTCCCTGCCCCTTCTTCCAATGGCCACAAACTCTCCTTTTCTCCCCGAGTTGCGACCAGAGCTCTCTGTTCAGCCAGGCCGGTCTGGTGAGAGAGGTGAGAGAGGGCAAGTGAGAGAAATCTCCTTGGGATGGTGGGGGCTGTTCCTGGCGTCACACACAGCAATGTCAGGGCTCTGACAGGGCTGTTCAGAGACACGAGTCCTTCCCTGGCACAGGCAGAGGCCCTGCAGCCCCTCAGCCCTGTGGGGTGTCTCCTGCTCTGCACCTCTCTGAGATGCCCCATGGCTGAGGAATGGACACAGGGACCTCAGTTCAAGGAAGCCCATCCCAGTGCTGCATCCAGGGAGTTTCCCAGGGGATGTTACCCTCAAAGCGAAGTGACCTCTAGACACTGTCTGTCCCACAGACCTTAGACGAACCCGCAGGAACAGCTGATGGTGTCTGTGCTCACTCAGGATAATCTCACCACACACACAATGTACATGCTGACATCTCATCCTGACAATGCAGACATGGACTTCTTTAGAGGGCCAACCAGCCTCTCTGAGTTGGCATAAGAGGCCTGTTCCAGAAATGGTGGTTGTTACTGGCTGGGTATGTGGTGATTGCCCTGGAGCATCTTCCCTGGGGTGCCCAGCACAGACAGGCCCAGCGAAGAACCTGCTGCGTGGGTCCTTCAGGTCTTTCCCAGGAGTCCTGGCTGAGCAAGGAAACTGCTGCTTTCCCCAACCCTGCACACACACACAGTTTAGCTGCACACTGGTGTTTTCATTTGCAGGGGCAATTCCCATGGCACGTTCTCGAGTGCAACTCTGGAAGAAGGCCTAAGCCTTCATGCCCTGCCCTGAGGACATCCCCTGGTATGATGGAGGTGCTGTTCGGGAGTTCGGCTCTATCAGAGAAGAACCCAGTGGCTGTCCCTGCCAGTGGTTCCTGGGCTGCAGTGGTTCCTATGATCTGCAAGAGCACGCACAGCCTTAGAGCAAGGCGAGGGCTCAGAAGGAGAGCGTGGGTGAGAAAAGAGAATAAGTTGGGAAAGACCAAGGCTGGTGCTCCCTGACAGTGCTGCAGTGCTGGGACTCTTTCCCCTGCACCTCTGCTCACAGGCATTGCTCTGCACCTCCAGAGAAGGACTCAAAGGAAAGATCTTGAGCAAACAAGATGCTGCAAGTTTCTTTAATTTGTTTAATCATACAGTGAGCATGGAGCCATCTTTACACAGTCTGTGCGTCCCTCAAATTACAAATTTGGACAAATGCACAATTAGAAACAGCACAAATAATGACATTCCTTTGTAGACAATATTATACAGAGTAAATCAATGTAAAAAACAACCCCAAACCCATGGCCAAATAAAAAAAAACACAGAAGATGGGCTTGACATACAATGAAACACGTAATGAGGGATTTGCAGAAAAAGAAATTTTACTGCCTCTGAAAATCCATCTGGCAGCACAGAGTACCTGGGGAGAGTGAAAAAAGGGAGTTTTGAGAAGGCTTTTTTTTTTTAAATCCCCCCCGAATGAGACTGTCCCCTCATCCTGCAGAGAAAATTGCTACGAAGGTTTTGGAGACACTGGAGGCGGCCATGCAGATCTGAGGATGAGGCATTTATTTTATATATAGATATTTATTTTTTTTTTTTTAAGGAGAAATGGTTAAAATAAATAATAAAAGAATGCCTTTTCTGAAATAAAAGCATGGGCAGCACTGGGGTGCATTGGGGAGGTGTGATTTTGGAGGGGGTGTCCTGGGGGGTCTCCAAATGAGGAGGTTGGATCATGGAGGCTTCGTGAGTCTTAGGGGAAAGGAGAGGGCACCCCAAATCCCCATGGAGATTTATTTTAGGGGGCTCCCCCCATCAGCTTGGGGGAAGCAGAATGTGGGACCCACCCCCGAGTTTGGGGGGTACACTCTGTTTTTCTAGCAGACTCAGCGGAGGCAACACTCAGCTCCCAGAGGGGCTCAGTAAACCCCAAAATTGGGACCGAGGGGGGCTCAGCTGGGGGGGGGGGGCAGAGAGGTGGGTGCACCCCCATTACTTAGGGCACCACTGATTATTCAGGGCACACCGTTTCCACCTGCCAGCCTTCCCTATCCCCTACAGGGCAGCCCATGTCCCCCTGACACCAAATAAGCCCCCCCCAAACCTGCAGAGCACCCCACATCCCCACCACCGCACCCCAGGGCCCCCCTGCTCCCCAAAACCCCTTTTATGCCCCCAGAATACAACAGTGTCCGCCTGTGAGAAACACTGGCTCACGATTAGAATTTCATAGAGAACAAAGTCGACGAAGCAAAGATAAAAAAGTTAAAAATTTATTACACGAAACAGCGCTGAATCGGGTGCATCTCAAAGCAGAGGCACACCCCCTCTTTCCAGTTCTCAGGTTCTTCTACCTTATCCCGGCTGCTTAAGTTTCTGTCTCTCTTCTCATCAGTTGAGAAGTTGGAGCTCACATTCTTCCCGACCGTCTAACCCAGTACAGGTGCAGTTCACCTCTTTTCACCCTGTAAGGCATAAACACACCCAGCCAAGGAATCCTTATCCTAAACACGCCCTTGATTAGGCTAAATGCTATTTCACGGTCTTTGCCGCCATCTACTGTCCGTTGTTAGTAACTAGAGGCACTCTGGTGGTCGTTTACTTCATCAGGTGGTCGTATCCTCCTCCTCATCAGTTGTCCTCTAAATGAACTCGGCCTACTTGGCAGTCTTCACAGCCCCCTTGGCAGATTTACCGTCCAAGACTGGTTTCTTTGGTCTCAATGTTACTCCCCTGTCTTTTGGGTTCCTGCGTTGAAGGTTACTTTCCAATCTGTTTCTCTTTACTTAGATTTCGTTCTGCAAAACCAGGATCCCTTGTGTGGAATAATTCCTAAAATATAATTTTTATTAAAAATTTTTTGCATTGTTCACACACTAAGGAAAGGTATAAAATGGAAACCTTTCCAGGGTGGAACACAGCAGCAGCTGGTGTGCGAGGAATCCGCTACATCGCTGACTCCCTGAACAATATTGCTTGCAAAAGCAGCACGGAGGATGTGGTGGAGTGAAGATTCCACGGCCAAGCTCTGTGATCACACAGCAGATATGGGAACAAGGTGATCCTGTGGAAGTGATAAGCGGCATGCTTGCTACCCTGAGCCAACAGTCTGCCAAATTTTGATGAAATGCTGGCCTTTGTGCAAACTTTGCTCATTATAATGTCATTATAATACCAAAACACACCTCCAGCCCGAAGGCTGCCCGCCTCCAAGGTGCGACCACTCCTCCTTGAGTCTGCGCCCTGAATTTTTCATAAACTATACCTTTAAATGCGAGGCGACGGAATTTTACATCAATCGTAATAAAGGTATTTATGACTAGAGTCATTCAAACTCCACATTGAAGGTAAAAAATAATATAAAAATAGCCCAAGAAAGGGGGGTTGCTAGGGAAGACACCATGGTAAAGAAGTCGGGGAGGAGCCCGTCACGGACTGCCTCTGACTCCCGGGACCAGGCGAGGGGCTGAGCCTTTCTTCCCCCCCATAGGGACGCCTGTGGGTAAGACTTAGACTATATCGAGTACTTCCTCGGGAAGCTTAGAAATCTCTCCAGAGGGTTACCTGTGACATTTAGAGCCAGGCTGTATTGTTTGGAACTTTGTCGCGCGCTTTGTAGCGTTAACATTTTTTCTTTTACTTGCACGTGCTTCGCAGACAGTGTACTTATCACCGGCAAAGCGTAAGAACCTTTCTATCTGTTGCTTAAATAAACTGCACTGCTTAAGTAGCTAGCCGTTTGGGTTTCTCACCGAACGCGACCAAACACTAAAGTGTGGCCGTGCTGGTTCGTGAGCACGACTAGACTGAAGGTGCAGTCCACTATTAGTGTATCCGGAATCCCACCCCTTTTCCCCAAGCCCTGTCCTTACCTGGGGTGACTGGTGGGCGTGGCCTCCATTCTTAGCCCCACCTCCTTTTCCTTAGCCCCACCCCTACCTGATCTGCTGGGTGGGTGTGGCCTCAGCCCCTGCCCCAGCCCTGCCCACTGCCCTTGGCTCCGCCCTTCCCACCACCCTCCCTGCGCCCCCCGCCCCCAGCCTGTCCCTGCTTGGTCCCACCTCAGGGACGTGTCCTGCTGTCCCCGAGGGGAGACCCCCGTGTCCCCCTCGATGCGGGTTGAGCTTCACTTGCTGGGGGAGGGTGTCTGCACGGGTTTTTTTGGGGGGGTGGGCACGAATTTTGGGGGACGCCCCACCTCAAGGTTCTCACCTCGGTGTCGCTTCTGCCCCCCCAGGGTCTCACCTTGATGTTCCCTTCGATGCTGGCGGGGTCGACGCAGATGGATTCCACACAGAGAACCTGGATGGGGGGAAAAAGGGGGTCATCGATGCACCCCCGCCCCCTGTGCTGTGAGCACCCCCAAAGCAGTGCCACCCCCCCGTTTGCTGTGAGCACCCCCAAAGCACTGCCACCCCCCCTGTGCTGTGAAAACCTGTCCCCTTGGGTGTGGGAGCAATCTCCGGCCCTTGGGTGCTGCGGCCCTTGGGTGCTCCTTTTGAGCCTGGCCCTGGGGAGAGGGAGAAAGGTGGTTTTGAGGAAGAAAAGGTGGTTTTGAGGATGAAGTTGCCAAGAGGAAACCAAGCCAGGAGGATGAAACCACCAACGCTGTTTGCAGCTTAACGTCGCCAGGAGACGTTTCCTTCACTCGACGTCTTTCGTTCTATTTCTTGTGGCTTCATTTTTAAAAACTATTTTCAAACTTTCCCTCACAGCAGGGCCAACAACCTTCATAAAGCGAGTTTTGGGGTTTTGCACAGAGCTCAGGGCCCCAAAGCGCTCCCTGCGCTGGACTGTCCCTGTCACCTCGACCTCCTGTCACCGAGAGAGTCCCGCCGGGAGGTGCTGGTGGCGGAAGAGGGTAAAAACCTTCCGTGAAACACCCAGTTCCTCCAGAAACCACGTTTCTGAGCAAGAGTGCCGAGGAAGGCGCTCTGTTCCGAGGAATGACTGTGTTTGTCCTGTCGTTGTCCCCCCGTCCCCTGCCCCGTGGGGTCTCCTTTCCCCCGCGCTGGTCAGGCCCTGTTTCTTCCTGGGCTTTGAGGAACGTTATCCCTGAAGATGCAGGAGAGACTCAGCCCCTTTTGCCTCTGGGACGGTCCCAGCAGCTCCTCAGCGAGGTGGGATCAGCTCTCCCACAGTCCTGTGTGATGAGTGTGCCAGTTGTCCTGCTTCTCCACCCTCTGCCCAGAGCCAGAGGGACATGGGCAGGATGGAGGTGGCTCCTGTGACCCCCCTGAAGTCCCACCAGGCCAAGTGCAAGGTGCTGCCCCTGGGTCAGAGCAATGCCGGGTACAAATCCAGGCTGGGTGGAGAATGGCTGGAGAGCAGCCCTGAGGAGAAGGGCTTGGGGGTGTTGGTGGGTGAGAAGCTCCACACGAGCCAACAATGTGGAGTGTGGGCCAGAGGAGGCCACGGAGATGCTGGGAGGGCTGGAGCCCCTCTGCTGTCAGGACAGGCTGAGAGAGTTGGGGGGGTTCAGGCTGGAGAAGGGAAGGCTCCGGGGAGACCTTTGTGCCCCTTCCAGTCCCTAAACAGGTGGGGCTCCAGGAAAGCTGGGGAGGGACTCTGGATGAGGGAGGGGAGCCGTGGGAGGAGGGGGAAGGGTTTGCCACTGGAAGAGGGGAGATTGAGATGAGATGTGGGGAGGAAATGGTTTGCTGGGGGGGTGGTGAGAGCCTGGCCCAGGTTTCCCCGAGAAGCTGTGGCTGCCCCATCCCTGGAGGGGTTCCAGGCCAAGTTGGAGGGGTCTTGGAGCAGCCTGGTGTGGTGGGAGGTGTCCCTGCCCAGGGCAGGGGGTGGGACTGGAGGGGCTTTAAGGTGCCTTCCAACTGTGACCATTGTGTGGTTGTGTGATCTCAAGAGCGTGCTGGTGGTCTTGAGAGGTACTTGTGTTCTGCAGGCCAGGTGCCCGGGTGGTTCCGAGTCCCCGGATGAGGCAGCTCCTGCCGACAGTTTTAGCTCCGAGGATGTGACAGAACGGAAACCAGCCTTGTGGTGGACCCCAAACCTCAGAGGTGCAGACGCGTTGGTGACGTCCCCCTGGTCCAGAGACGCGGGGAGTTTTGCCACCAGCCTGGTAAGGATTCTCTTTTCTGCTGGAATGGGTGTCCCGATGGATTTCCCAAAGGGTTTCCTTTGTGCTGGCTGTGTCTCTGTGCAGAGGGGTGCTCCTGACTGTGTGGCTTTAGCCCTGTGAGGGCTTTGGAGGAGAAGTGGCTAAAGCAGCTTTCTCTCCCTGGAGATGAGCAGCGTTTGGGTAGAAAAGCAGCGGTTGAGTCAGTAAAGCTTCTGGTTAGTGCTGCGCTCAGGCCGTGGAGCTCTGTCTCCTGGAGCTACATTTCCTTTGGAGCCATCATTTTCTCAGCTGAGCCTGTGCGAGTCTCACAGACTGGAGCCCGTTGGGGTGGTGATGCTGGAGCTGGGGTTGATGGACCAAGTCTGATCAACGTTCTGATGATAATAGAAGTTGCCAATGGATATAATTAAGGGACATCTCCTTGGCTGGGCAGCCCCCGTGGACCAGCCAAGGAGAGCTCCCCGAGGTGGCTTTGGGGCGCCTTTGGATGGGATTGTGGCATCTCTGTGTGGTCTGACCGACCGGCTGACACAGACCCGTCCTTTCCGTACACAGCTGGACGTGTCTCCAAGGGTTGGTGATCCGCCAGCAGGTACAGGCAGTTGGTCACGGGTTTGCGTGTGCGAGTGGGTCCGTGCAGCGGTGTGAGCAGTGCCATCAGGCTGTCACTGTCCCATGCCATGCCCGAGGGCAGGCACCTTTGTTTTGGTGAGACTTTGGCAAAGGTTGCAGGGGCCGTGGGAGGAATTGATTGGAAATACGTCCCCCGTTAATCACCTGGAGCTGCAGGAAAAGAAAAGGGGAGGTGGGAAGTGTCAAGGGGGATGGGAAAGCTGGGGAAATCCTTGGGCTTTGAGGAGGAGATTTGAAGGATTTCAAGACGATTTGGGAAATGACTTTTATTCCTTTGAGCTCTCTCTCTGGCCACACAAAAGCTGGCGGGGGCTTTCTTCTCCCCAGCTCCTGTTCTCAGGAGAACTGGAAAGGAATCCAGCCGGCTGCCATTAAATGGAGCAACTCCACCCGTTTGGAGCCATTTTCTGCCAGAGAATTCCTAAATTCAAACATTGTCCCCCTTCCTGGGGGATCAATGACCGCGGTGGAAACCCGGGCGTTGACAGGGAGCAGTTGAAGCTCCTCCTAAAGCCACCACCTGTTTTTTATGGTACGAGTTTGGGGTTCAAAATTGAATCCAATCATTAAAAAGAGGTGGTGGTTGGACCCAAACCATGGGCATGTCTGGGACGCAGCTGCCCACTCATTCCAGTTTCCCTACTGGGCTCGGCTTCTGCTCACTGGTTTTACCACCTGGAATTCCTGGGAGCCGAGGATTTGAGCCCCCAGGCCCCGGCTCTCCTTTTGCCTCCTAAAAAAGCTGAAAACAGATGAAGGAGGGGATTTTTCCCTGGGAATTGGGGGAGGAGGGATGGAAATGGCCCCCGGGGTTTCGCTTTGCTCCTTTTGCTTCTAGAAAAGGCCCAAATGGCTCAATCCCCGCCTTCTGCCCCAGGGCAGCCGCAGGGGTGAAGTGGTAGCCGGAGGGTCCATCTCCAGAGCGATGATTTCCCTGAGAAGAGGGAAATTTTGTGGGGGATGTAGTGGTGTGTGACGAGGAGGAGGGCAAGGAAGGTTAAAGGACGGTCTGTAGAATGAGTTTTATGCCCAGTGCGGTGGTGTTAGATTTTTTGGGCAGAACATCCAGGATTTTTGTTTTTTTTGATGGAGGATGAGGCAAAAATCCACGTTGAGCCATTGGAATGAGGACTAATGTTGGGAAAACGGGAGGAGGGAACCGGGGTTGGGGATGAGTGTCACTTGGCCCCTTCTCCACAGCGTGTTTTTGGGTGGAGGGTACCCCATTTTGGCCAGAAATGCCCAAAAATGCCAAGTGCTGTCCCAGTAAAGCACTGGTTTTGCTGACATCACAGCCCGTTGCCGGCCTCCCGCGTTCCACACAACATTCCGACGCGGTGGTCGCTCGCTGGCCGTGGCTGTGGCAGCTTCCTACCGCTGTGGAGAGTGATACTCACCAGTTGGACTGTTTTTTTGGGGAAAAACCCAAATTGTCCTGCCCAATGGGGCCGAAAAAGCCTCCAGTGGCCGAAGGGTAACGCTGGGGGTGGGAAGGGGCGTTGGAAGTTGGTGGTGGAAGACTGAGTGATGTTTTGCTGGGAAACAGGGACCGGTTTTGCCCCAACTCATCACGTTTTCCCTCTTTTGAAGCGTTTGTTGCACCGTATCCGTTCCTGACGTGCCTTCCTCCCCCTCCTCTTCCTCCCCCTTTCAGCCGCATCAATGTCGGGGACCAGTTTCAGGCGGAGCTCCCTGCCCTGCGGGACAGATCCTGCTTGGGACAGGAGGAAGAAGAGCGAGCCTCCCTTGTCTGGAAGCCGTGGGGTGACATTGAATCCAACCCCGAGACGCAGGAGAAAGGTTTGTCTTAAACCTTTTCTTTGGGGAAAGGGGCAAATTCCACCTTTTCAGAGTTACTTGATAGGGCGTTTGGGTTCTCTCCCGTCTTGTCTTGGCCCCGAAGCGTTGGAGGGAAGGAGATGGCTCGTTTTTGGGAGGAAAGTGGCTAGATAAGAGCCGATGGTGCTCTCGGGAGCATCTTCCATGAGAAAGGGGGGGGGTTTTGCGGTCCCACCTCATCTGCAGCCAGGGAGGAGTTTCTCTCTGGAGATCCCGCTCCAAAAGCTGCTCTTCCTGTGGCAATAGTTGGAATATGGGATATTTTTCTGGGCGTTTTGTGGTTTCCGTTCTGTTTTCTGCCCTTCCTCCATTTCCCATCCATCTCCTGTGGCATCTTTTCTCCTTTTTGGAGGAAAACCTTACTCGTTGGTGTTTTTTCTTGCCTTTGTAGTTTCAAAGCTGCTGAAGATGGCCTCTTCCAGCAGCAGAGCCGGGGCAGGGCTGAACGCGGAGCTGGCTCTGCATTGCCTGCACGAGGCTCGGGGCAACGTTGCGGTAGGGAGCAGCGCTTCCCCCTGAAGAACCCGCTTTGTGACTGGTTTGAGCTGGGAGTTGCTCTGAGTTGGCTCTTCCAGGGGCCGGAATCTCTTTGCTCAAGGCGCCGGGTGCTGCCTGTGGCAGCGTTAAGGTCTGGTGGGGTGACAGAGCCCGTCCCGGTGCATCCATTGGAGCTTGTTTGGATTCTGGGACAGTTGGGAGAATGGAATTTCTCTTTTTTCTTTTTTTTGCCCTTTTTCCTCCTCTGCCAGAGGAATTGAAGCCCTTTTTTCCCATTAAATCTGGCAGGAAGCTCTGGAAATGCTGCACTCTGGCCCGCCCCGGAGACCCGAATGCCACCCCTTGGCTGATTACCATTACGCAGGTAAATGGGAGGAGAACAGATCCCTTGGCTTTGGGATTTATCCTTTAAAATGTGAGTTTTGGGTGGGGAAAACAGTAGTTTTAATCCATTTGTGGGGCTTTTTGAGGCAGGGAAATGCCTCTTCTAATAATTTGCCTGTGGCTGTTTATCCCAAGGCTCGGACACTTGGACCCCAGTGGAACAGCAGCTCTTTAAAGAGGCTTTTTACATGCATAAGAAGAATTTTCGCCTCATCCAGAAGGAGGTAAAGCCATTGGACGGGGGCGGAGCTGGTTAGCGGGGACGCTTTTAACCCAGAAAGCCCTATTTTCAATCCCACGTTGGAATCCTGTTCTTAGGACCCTTCTTCCTGCTAAAAACCTACCGGGACAAGGCATCGTTTGCCCTCATTTGTAATGACAAGGGAGTATTTAATATCCCTGGATTTCTCCCCTTAGATCCAGACTAAGACCGTGGCCCAGTGTGTTGAGTATTACTATACATGGAAGAAGAAGATCCGTTTTGGCAGCACTCGGCCTCGCCTGATGGAGAAAAGGGCCAAGAGAGGCCGGGACGAGGCGGGAAAAGGCGAAGGCGAGGTAAAAAAACTGCTGGGGGGGTTTGTTCCCTTGACAAATCCATCTGCTCAAACGTTCCTTGCCAGGAAACAGGGATTTGGTTCATGAAATATATATATTTTTAATTATCTGGGGGGGAAACAGGGTTGCTGTGTGGCTTCAGCGTGTTGGAATTCCACATTTTCAACCCCATTTGTAGATTTTCATGGAGGTCAATTTCTTAAGAGAAAGATCTGGGGGTCCTGGTAGACAGCAGAATGACAATGAGCAAGCAGTGTGCTCTTGTGGCCAGGAAGGCCAACGGAATCCTGGGCTGCCTAGGGAAGAGTGTGGCCAGTAGGTGGAGGGAAGTCATTCTCCCCCTCTACTCTGCACTGGTGAGGCCACAACTGGAATACTGCATCCAGTTCTGGGCTCCCCAGTTCAAGAGGGGCAGGGAACTACTGGAAAGAGTCCAGCGAAGGGCAACGAGGATGATTCAAGGATTGGAGCATCTCCCTTATGAGGAAAGGCTGAGAGAGCTGGGACTCTTTAGCCTGGAGAAGAGAAGGCTGAGGGGAGACCTTATCAATGCTTAATAGTATCTGAAGGGTGGGTTGAAGGAGGAGGGAGCCAGACTCTTTTCAGTGGTTGCCAGTGAGAGGACGAGGGGCAACGGGCACAAGCTGGAACACAGGAGGTTCCACTCAAATATGAGAAGAAACTTCTTCACGGTGAGGGTGCCAGAGCCCTGGAACAGGCTGCCCAGGGAGGGTGTGGAGTCCCCTTCTTTGGAGATTTTCAAGACCCGTCTGGATGCAGCCCTGAGTAACATGCTCTGACATGCTCTGGGCAATCCTGCTTCAGCAGGGGAGTGGGACTAGATGATCTTTATGGTCCCTTCCAACTCTAAAAATTCAGTGAAATTCAGTGAAAATGCTTTTCTGCTTGGGATGGTAGAAATAATATGTTTTTTCGTCCAAGTTTTGGCTTTGCACCCTGTTTTCCCAGCGGATTTTTGACGTTTTGAGACATTTCAAGCTATTTTTTGCCCGGTTTTCAGGCCGTTGGTAATCCAAAGAAGAAACCCCGTGTTGTTCCCAAAGAAAAGCCCACGCCGGGGCGTCACCACCTTCAGCCCCACAGCGCCTGCAGCTCCTCCGGGGATCCCGGGACCTCCCTGTGCTGGGACTTGCCCTGAGGTGAGTGCAGAAGGTCAGCCCTCCCTTTTTCTTCCCAAAAAGCCTACTTTGGGCTCAAAAAAACACCCGGGGGGGGGGGGGGGGGGCAGAGGGGAGGGGAGCTGGAGGATTGCCCTTGCCCAGGTGCCACTTGATTTGACTTTCAACCCCCAACGTTCTGTCTTTTTGGAGTCGGGGAGACCTTCCCCGGAGCCGTGAGGTTCAGAGCGGCCCCTCCTTGTGCAAAAGCCTCAGGTTTCCCCTTTTTGCCCAGGACAAACTCAAGTTCCATTGAGTTTTGTGGCCTGAGGCTTGCCCACTCCAGTCCCTCACAGCCAGCAAAATGCCTCCAGTTTTAATTTCACCTCATTTGAAGTGATCAACCAATTATTGTCACATTTTAACCGGCAACAATTCATCTTCTTTAACCACTGACGTCCAGAACGGTGTCGTTTTGCGGCCAAACAAACCAGGAATTCACACAAGTAGGAAATGACGAAGCTCGGTCTAATGAATTTCTAGAGAAAGGATGTAAAAACCCCTTTTTTTCTCTCATTTCCAGAGTATTTGAGAAGATCCCGACGAGAAACACCCCAATGAGGCTCCATCCCCCCCGGGCTGTTTGAAAGGCCCCGGGCACCGACACCGACCCACCGGCGGGGCCATTTTTCCCTGCATGGCGGGCCTGTGCTGGTGACTGGGAGCGCTCCCTGCCCTCCCTGCCAACAACAGCCCATCCCAGCAGGGAGAGCTCCATGTGCCCCTTGTCCCCCCCAGACCTCCAAGGCCCCCGGCCCTCCCTCCCATCGTTGCCACCCCTCAGCACTGGCAGCTCCCTGTCGTCCCTGCACCCCCCAGAAAGGCAGCCCCCCCAGCCCCAGAGCCACCAACTGTCCCGTGATGACAGCCTGTCTCTCCTGTCCCTTCGGGAGCCCCTGGACTCCTGGCCCCCCCTGCCACCCCTGAGCCATGGCCAGGGCCAGGCGTGCTCTCCCAAGGAAGACAGAGCAGAGGTGCCAGGCTGGATGGGAGGGAGAGGAGCCGGCAGGGACAGGGACAAGGCTGCGGAGGGACATGGCCTGCTTTGGGCCGGGGACACAGATGCTTCTCCTGGAGGGAGGGCAAGAAGAGAGACAAAGGAGAGCGACTGGGAGATGGAGACGAGCTCCTGCACCCTCCTCGGACACGCTCCAAAAAGAAAGGCTTTTCCCTCTCTTAATGAGGAATAGTCAACCCGCCAGCCCTGACGAGGGCACCGTGTTCCACCAAGTCAAGCTCAGTGTGTGCCAGGAGGTGCCGTGGTCTCTGCTGGCCACGTGAGGGTCACGGGCACCGTGTCCAGTGCTGCCAAGTTGGTCATCCAAGTCCTCATGGAGAATCAAGGCAGTTCCTCCTCGCAATCCGGAGGTGGCAGCACCACCAAGGGGTGGAGGAGGTACCTTGTCCATGTTGCTGTAAACACCAGGCAGAACCTGCTGCCCTCAATAAATGGTTGAGCAAAGCAATTGTGCATCCAAACTTGTGCTGTGTTGCCCTAAGACAGGAGGGGAAGAAGCCCCAAGTAGGATGGAAGATGGTTCTTTTGTCTCCTGATCCCCTTTTTTGTCAGCTCGGAGGACTCCCTGTTGAGTGGTGAGGAAGGGGAGTGTGGTTTGAAGGTCCCATGGGTGGGCTGAGCTGTGTCTGGGGCTTGGGATCTTGCTTGGATGCCAGGTCGGGTGGAAAGCTGCTCCCCTGAAGGTGCTTCTTGGTGTGAATTCCAGCTTGGGTTTAGTTTTGATGTTTGTCCAGCTGGGGGTCCTGGTGTAGGGGGCAGAGACCTTCCTGTTCTCCATCCTCTTCTCCAGCCCCTTGAACCCCATTTTCTAGGTGGAGGTTGGGTTCAGAACATGGAACCTGGCCCTACATCTGTCAGACCATCCCTGCGTTTCCCTTCCTGATGTTCCTGCAGAGATTGTGCCTGTCTGTGGGTCATCTCTCTCCTGACCCAACCCACCTCTGCGCTCTCCATCCATCTGCCCGCCCATCCCTCCATCCAGAGGGGACGCATTTTGCTGATAAAACCTGGTGTAGCTGGAGCACCTCCAGCCGAGCACTGGGACAGATCTCTTCCTTTTGCTCTGCTTTCCTTCCCATGTGGCGAAGGAGAAAACAGCTCTGGTGGCCTTCACGTGCCACATTATCTGGTGAGAGGTTGGTGGTCACCATGAGCTGTGTCACGCCGGTGTTTGGCCTTGATGTTTCCTGCCAGTGAACAGATTTTTTGGGGGAACTTTATTTTTTTTTAATATTTTTATTTTTGGTTTGCGTTTGGACGTGTCAGCAGCAGCCAAAGCAGGAGACAAGAAGGAATGTGGTGGGGCAGCAGAGGTGGATGGGGCCTCCCTGGGGCTGTGGTTCGGTGGTGAGGGCAGGATGAGGTCTGCTGGGCTTTGTGGGGAAGAAGGGTGTGAGGGAGCTCTGAAATGCAAATCAAAGCCTTTTTGGTGACTGGCTGAGGAGTTAGAGGCAGCTGAGAGGTGGGAACGGGCAAAGCCATGCAGAGATGTCTCCATCAGCCCTCTCCAACACCTCCCATCCCCTCGGCCTCCCTCCCTGCAGACAGGGAGTGGGTGACACCAGCCCCAAACCCACCTCTCCCTTTTCCCTTCACCCCTTAGTCCTTCTCAAAGGTCTGGTGGATCAGATGGGACCTTTGGTGGACCTTCCTGATGAGAAGGCCCTCCAGATGTATCCTCTCCCATGCTTGGGTGCTGCTGGCAACAGGTCCCGGTGCTGGACGTGCCTTTGGGAAAGGTCTTGTTGGGCTCCAACCAAATGAGGCGAGGTCCCCAGCCAAGACTTGGGAGGGACTCCGGCTCCTACCTCCATGTGGTGGAAGATTAAGCACCTACGAGGCCCTCAGAGACCCACGCAAAGGACTGACAATCAGAGGCAAAACAGATTTTCAATTAACTGACCTTTTTAATTTCATTTATGCCCAAGAAACGCCGCTATGATGTTGACAGCTGGAGCCAACTCTTCTCCTGCAAGTGGCTCGGGCAGCGGGTTTTGGCCAAGGGCTGTGTCTCTGAGGCTGCAGATGAAGCAATTGGGTGCCCAGGGCTCTGGAGAGGTGCTTGTGGAGGTTGGAGATGCAGTGCAGGTGGCTTTGAGCCAAGGGATGCCATCTTGGGCCAAGTTCCCCCAGCCAGGGCCTGCGGGAACTGGCAGTTCAGCGTGGTCCTTGCCAGGGATTGCCCAGAGCATTTCTCTGGCCTCACCACAGGGAGGGAGCAACAAGCTTGTGGGGGAAGCCCAGGGGATCTCCAGAGTTCTAAGGAGCCTTTGCCTGCTCCAAACCAGCCTGGGAGCTCCACTGCATTTGCTTGATTAAACCAAGCGTGGAGCTCCACTGGCAGGAGCTCAGAGAGGTGGCGAGCGTGGAGCTGAGGCTTGTAGAACCCCCGTCTGCCCCAGGAGCAGTGGGAGACGGCTCTTCAGTCCAGTCTCCTCTGAGCTTCCATGGGTGGAGAGGGGTCTCCGTGGTCCCGTGCGCATCCTCCCCTGCTCCAGACCCTCCCAGACCCGTGTATCCTCCCCGGTTGCTGCACAATCACTGGGCTCAGTCCCTGCGCTCCGTCCCCAGGGGGGCTGGATTCACCTGGTTGGGATTCCTCATTCCCTGGTGGGTCTTTAAACCCCCTCTGTGGGGCAGGCGTGGGGATGATGTCCTCCAGGGAGAAGCACCTTTGCCTCTGAAGCCAAAGGAGTGCACCCGCCAGAAGATCCTCAGAGAGAGACCTCTGTCTGCCCTTTCTCTCCTCTCCTGCACGTTTCTATTGCGGGCCGCTCGCTTTTGGTTTCCTTTTCAAATCTCCAGTTGTATTTCCTGCGCTGGGATGTTTCTCTTCTCTGGTACCCCAAGGGTAGAACGTGACTTGGGGGGGGGCTGAGGCTTGATGTTGGGGAGAACGTGGAGGGACCAGAGCTTCTCCAGCGCTCTGCATCTTCTCTAGCCGTGAGGAAGCTTTGGAAAATCGGGGAGAACATGAAGCTGAAAAGCTTTGAAGAGCAGAAAACAGCTCCAGTTAATCCCAGAGCCCAGACAGCCTGGGAAATTTCCAGTGTTGAAGGGAAAATGCAACCACCAATGAGGCAGAGGCCTTTTGCAGATGCTTTTCCCCAGCTGCACCCAAGCTGGTTCAAGAGAGGGTGTTTGAGGGGAGCAGAGCCGCCCCCTCAAACGCTGCATTATGGAGGGAGGGCTTGTTTCCTACCACAAGGCTTTTTTTTTCTAAGCCCGTCAAAGCCCTGAAGAAAGGCCAGGGCTTGTCTGTCTTCTCGAAATAGCCTCGGGGTGGGGTTTGCTGGTGAGTCCCGCACCTCCAGCATCTCAGGGCTTGGGGGGGTTTAGCAATGCGACTTGCAAGCCCCTGTGCTCTGGTGGTGCTTGGAGGGGGGTGTCCCTCCTTCAGGGTTTGGGGGATGGCTGCAGCCTGGGGCTGAGCTGGGAAGGTGGGACCTGGTGGGGTGCAGGCACCCGAACTGCGCTTTGTTCTCCTCTGGCTCCATCCCTCTCTCCAGAGGATGCTGTTGACCCCATCAACCCTTGCCCTGCCTGGCAGGGGGGTGCGTGGTTTGGCTGGAGTGCCCTCCCCGTCAGGGATGCGGCATTTGTGAATGGGGATGAAGCTCCTTTGGGACAATTTGGGAGGAGGTCGGATCTCCCATCCCGACCTAATGGGGGTGCTGGCACTGCAGAGCCTCCCAGGCTGTGCTGAAAAGGCCTTCCTAAGGAGGGGGGAAAGCTGCAGCCTGTCTCCTTCCTCAGGCAGTGGGGAACACAGCCAGCTGAGCTCATGGCCATGGGAAGAGCTGGTCCAGTTGCCAGCCCTCCAGCCCCCTGCCCTCCCCCACCAATTTTTGGCCCCGCGCTTGGAGATTTGCAGCCGCTGCTGCTGCTGGTTTCAGTTCTGCTCCAAGGCCAGCTCAAGCCCAGCAAAGCCTGGGGGGGACACGGGTCTTTGTGAAGGAGGGGTTGGGTTGATGTTGGGGAGCGGGAGGGAAATGTCCTTTCTCAAGAGAAGAGCCCCTGCTGCGCGCACAGAGGAGTGCTCTGGCCAAGCGGTCGCGGGGTCGACTTGTGAGGCTGCAGAGCCAGCAGGAGGCGAATACCTCGCTGCTGAGAGAGCTGAGGGGGGAAAGGGAGGGCTTTTTTTAGAGCCAGGTCAGCCGAGGCCCAGCAGCTGCAGCGAGGAGCAGTGGCTGGGCTGAGCTGAGATGGTGCAGAGCTCGGCTGAGACCATGCTCCGTGGTGGAGGCCACTGTTGTCTAGCAGTAAGTCCCGAGAGTCTGGGATGCTGAAGATCCCTGGAGAAGTCAGGAGCATCCTCCTGCACTCATGTTTCTGCCTGGCATTTCCTACTTGACTACTCTATATTGGAAGAGTCCTTCCATATTTCCCCCTGTCTTCTCCAGGGCAGACACACACGACCGTGTCCAAGGCACAGCTGAGACCCTGGTTCCTCACAATCCCTTGTGACTTCTCAGATGCTGCTGTTCTTCTCCCTGGGCCAAGAGAGTCACTCCTGGTGGCAAAATGCCCCCCTCCTCCATGCAGAGAGACAGGCTGCCACCAGAGTCCTGCTTCACCAACTCAGCCAGATGTTCAGGGCTGACTGGACAGGATCCCTGGGGCAAGTGTTCTCAGATGTGGGTCTTGCCAAGGCAGAAAGAGCAGGAGAGGCTGCTTGTTGAGAGCCCCTGACATCCCATGGCCAAAGACGAGCTCAGGAGACTCAGCCAGCCCACAGGCACGAGAAGGAGGCAGGAGAGGCAGGAAGAAAAGCCCCAGAGGATGCGCAGGGGTCAGCAGAGGACCGCCAAGAGACTTTGCGGCTCCTCTTTGTGGGGAAGCGCCTGCGGCCACACGTGGGTTGTTCCCAGGCGCAGCAACGCCCAGAGCGGACACCTCTTGTGCCGCTGCCTCAGCTGCTCAGAAAGCAGAGCCTGCCAGCTCCGGCCAGCCAGGGATGGGGAAGGGGCCGTCGGGTAGGGCCAGTTGGGCGCCCATGGCCCATCTCCCCACCGTCGCCTTGCTGCTGTTGGGTGAGTGGGAGCTGGGCACGTGTTGGGGACGGGGCTGGGGCTGCCAGGCTTTGGGAGCGGGGCCTGGGGACTTGGCAGAGAAAGGGTCTTGTGGGGCTTGTGCATGGGGAGGGGGAAGAGGCAGAGCTTTGTCATTTTTCTTGTGCTGAATGGAAATGAAAGTTCTTTTCCTGGTGGTGATGGCAACTGTCTTCTAACTAACGCCCTCTCTGCCCCACGGTTCAGGTGCCAGCGTGACCACCCAGGACATCTGCAGCTCCCCAGGTGATGGTGAGCACAGGGATGGGGGCAGAAAAGAGGGCTGAAGGAGTGGAGATGGGAAGGGAGAGGGGTTTCACATCCCATTTGTGAAACAGGAGACTCTTCCACTCTGTTTGCACAAAAGTAACTCCACCCCGGGGCATCCCTGTGCCATCTCTCCAGGTGACCTCCCGGCTCCTGAACTCTTCCTGAACACCTCCAAGGCTCAGGAGGGAGAACGGGTTTTGCTTCGCTGCTCCATTGGAGGACACTCTCCTCCTACACGAATTGTCTTCTGCAAGGATGGGGTGGAGGAGCACAGCCTGAATGCCACATGGGGACAGTTGACCTACTCCAAGCATTTGATCATGACGAATGGGAATGTGGGGACGTACAGGTGTGGGTACCAGCACAGGAACGAGAGCAACTGGGTGAGGAACTCTGCCCTCAGCAAAGCACAGAACCTGGTGGTCACAGGTGAGACGTGGCACTGGTGCACGAGCAGGCACCCCGGTGAATGCCTGCCTGTGCCCAGACTCCAGATTGCAGTGAGGACCCTGCTGTGCCCCATGGCGTGTCCCTGGGCAGTTGAGATTGTTGGGGTCAGGATGCAGTTCAGCCCAGCCTTTGCCACCGGGGCAACTCCTCCCAGTCCCGGGGGAGCATCCTGCTCCTCTCCTGCCCCAGCATCACGCAAAGGGCACAGTGGTGGTGCCAGATCGAACCCAGAGCCACAGCTGTGCAATGCAGGGATGGATTGATCCCCAGGGTTGAGAGATGGTGGGTGAGGGGGTCCCCACAGGTGCTTGGTCTGTGCAGTACCTGGGAGAGCTGGAGGCTCTCACCCTGGCCCTTTCTTCTACTAGTCAGCATGGACGAGTGTGTCCTTGCCTGTCTGTCTTTTCTCCACTAATGGATGCTCTGGAGACAGACCCCATTCCAGGGGTTTGCCATCTCCCTCCATCCCACACCTCTGCTGCAGACAACGCCCAGGATAAGAAATCCAGGGCTGGGGTTCCCAACAGAGCCCAGGCTGTGCCAGGGATGCTCCAAGGTGTCCCCTCTACCTCTATGAGCTGGTGTCAGGGAAACTGGGGACATTTGCATGTGCTGGGTGGTTCCCCAGGAGTCTGGTGAAACCAGAACGTGAGCTGGGGGTCAGCTTGGTGTCTGGGATGGTCCCAGTGCAGGAGAATGAGACTCAAAAGGACTTCATTTCTCTGACAGTCTTCTCTCACCAAAACCAGTGATCCCACCCACAGGTGAGCCATTGTTTTTAACCTTTCCCACCGTCTCCTTCCACCTGGATATTCCTTGTCCACACTGTGACCCTCCTCTCTTCCAGCACCAGCCATACCCCTCTGGATCTGGATCCTGCGCTCTGTCCTCACCCTGCTCCTCCTGACTTCTGCCCCCATCATCACCCTCGTCCTGGAGAGATGCAGCCCCTCTTTCTGCGCACATCCCTGTCCCCGGTGTCATCTGATGGCCTCACTGCCCCGGGCTCCTCGCTGTCCCCATATCATGAGGGTGGTGGGAGTTACACTCCCCCAAGACTCCCAGCTGGGGTCTGGTCACTGAGGGGATCGTGCCCAAGGGAGGTGCTACCATCGCTCTGCTCTCTTTTGCTCAGCCCCCGCTCTGTCCCCTGAGGAAGGACCCTTGAATCTCACACCCACCCGGGTGCCTTTACCCCCGCAGATGCCCCTCCTGCTCCCAGGCAGCAGCGTCTCCATTCCAGGTCCATCCCTGCAGCCCAGGAGGACGCAGGGGGATGGTTGGGTGGCTCCAGCCTCACAGAGTGATGCTCTCAAGGTCCTGCATCCCTCCAACACTTCCCATCTCCCGGGGAGGTGCCGGTAGCCAGGGCCAGTTCCCGGGGCACTGGGCATCTTGTTGCAGTGACCAGTGCAGAGGCGCGTGTGTTGGCAGAGCGTTTGTGGGAGGTGAATTATAAAGGATTTGTTCTGAAGTGGACACTTGGTGTTTCTCCTCTGTCTCGGAGTGAATTTTCTAAAGGGCGCTGGGAGAGCTGCCAAACTCCTAGCTGGAGGAGCCCGAGTGCTGGGAGGGAGCTGCCATCCCCTGCGCCCACCGACCCGAGGGGTTCCCTCCCTGCTGCCATCACCCTGACAGACGTGTCCTGGAAATGTGCCCACCTGACAAGGACTGAGCCCGTCTCCCCACGCTCAGCTCCAAGGGGCAGTCGTTCCTGGCCCTCTGCACCCTACACCCACCCATCTGTGGGGCACGGGAACCGGGCTGGAAACCTCCCCCGTGAGACGGGAGCGGGGTTGCCCAGCTGCGGGACAGATGTTGTTGGGGCGTCGGCATCAACAGCCCCCGACATCTGCCCCAAGCTCAACCTCCCCCCTGTCGAGTCTCAAGCCTCCCGCACCAGCGCCACCCAACACTGGCCCTGGAGCCAAGTGTCTCCCTGAGGTGAAACTCCTGACGCTGGACTCTGGGCCCTTGGTGTGTTCTGGGGAGCTCAGGGGGAAGGTTGGGGTGCAGGCAGGAGGGGGGCACCTTGGCTGGGAAGCACAAGGCAGCACGGCTCCACGGTCGGGAAGGGGGGAAGGAGGGTGGGAGCCGAGCTCACAGCCAGAGGCTGGGAGGCAGGGCTGGAGGTGATGCCTCCTGCCTCCATCTTGGAGGTCCATGCGCGCACTGGGGGGACGTGGAGCAGCAAGACCTTGGCCGTGGGAAAAGCCACGGTCATTGTGTCTGCCCAGAGGGCACAGCAGCGCTGTTATTGACAAAACCAGGCCACAGGGGGAGGAGAGCAAGGGGAGAGCTCTTCCACGGACCTAAAGCCCCAAGGAACATCAGTCCCGGCAGAGCTATGGCACGCAGGGCTTCAGCAAAGCTCCCGAGGGGATGGAGGGCTGACTTTTCCTCATCCCGGTGCAGATGGCCTCCAAGTTGCCAAGGCGGACCTTGGGCAGGGACATCTCCACGGTCACCTTCATCTAGAAAACATTGTCCTTCAAGGGGCTGGGGAGAAGAGGGTGGCCAGCATGAAGGTGTCCATCTCGTACACCAGGACCCCCCAAAGCCCCAAAAATGGGTCATGGAGTTAACAAATTGGTAAGTCTCCGTGACACCCGGTGGGATCCTGGGGCGGTGATGGTGACATCACCAACAAAATGTAATAAATGAAGAGAGACAAAACCCTTTATTTTTGGCAGGTGTGCGAGGATCTTGACAGGCCTGTGCACAGATCTTTGCCCAACGCTGTGCAACCCATGGTCTTGAAACCTCTCTCCTGATTTAAGGCAGCTCTCCACAAAGCCGAGTCCCCAGGCCCCGCTCCCAAAGCCTGGCAGCCCCAGCCCCGTCCCCAACACGTGCCCAGCTCCCACTCACCCAACAGCAGCAAGGCGACGGTGGGGAGATGGGCCATGGGCACCCAACTGGCCCTGCCCGACGGCCCCTTCCCCATCCCTGGCTGGCCGGAGCTGGCAGGCTCTGCTTTCTGAGCAGCTGAGGCAGCGGCACAAGAGGTGTCCGCTCTGGGCGTTGCTGCGCCTGGGAACAACCCACGTGTGGCCGCAGGCGCTTCCCCACAAAGAGGAGCCGCAAAGTCTCTTGGCGGTCCTCTGCTGACCCCTGCGCATCCTCTGGGGCTTTTCTTCCTGCCTCTCCTGCCTCCTTCTCGTGCCTGTGGGCTGGCTGAGTCTCCTGAGCTCGTCTTTGGCCATGGGATGTCAGGGGCTCTCAACAAGAAGCCTCTCCTGCTCTTTCTGCATTGGCAAGACCCACATCTGGGAACACTTGCCCCAGGGATCCTGTCCAGTCAGCCCTGAACATCTGGCTGAGTTGGTGGAGCAGGACTCTGGTGGCAGCCTGTCTCTCTGCATGGAGGAGGGAGGGATTTTGCCACCAGGAGTGACTCTCTTGGCCCAGGGAGAGGAACAGCAGCATCTGAGAAGTCACAAGGGATTGTGAGGAACCAGGGTCTCAGCTGTGCCTTGGACACGGTCATGTGTGTCTGCCCTGGAGAAGACAGGGGGAAATATGGAAGGGCTCTTCCAATATAGAGTAGTCAAGTAGGAAATGCCAGGCAGAAACATGAGTGCAGGAGGATGCTCATGACTTCTCCAGGGATCTTCAGCATCCCAGACTCTCGGGACTTACTGCTAGACAACAGTGGCCTCCACCACGCAGCATGGTCTCAGCCGAGCTCTGCACCATCTCAGCTCAGCCCAGCCACTGCTCCTCGCTGCAGCTGCTGGGCCTCGGCTGACCTGGCTCTAAAAAAAGCCCTCCCTTTCCCCCCTCAGCTCTCTCAGCAGCGAGGTATTCGCCTCCTGCTCGCTCTGCAGCCTCACAAGTCGACCCCGCGACCGCTTGGCCAGAGCACTCCTCTGTGCGCGCAGCAGGGGCTCTTCTCTTGAGAAAGGACATTTCCCTCCCGCTCCCCAACATCAACCCAACCCCTCCTTCACAAAGACCCGTGTCCCCCCCAGGCTTTGCTGGGCTTGAGCTGGCCTTGGAGCAGAACTGAAACCAGCAGCAGCAGCGGCTGCAAATCTCCAAGCGCGGGGCCAAAAATTGGTGGGGGAGGGCAGGGGGCTGGAGGGCTGGCAACTGGACCAGCTCTTCCCATGGCCATGAGCCCAGCTGGCTGTGTTCCCCACTGCCTGAGGAAGGAGACAGGCTGCAGCTTCCCCCCCTCCTTAGGAAGGCCTTTTCAGCACAGCCTGGGAGGCTCTGCAGTGCCAGCACCACCATTAGGTCGGGATGGGAGATCCGACCTCCTCCCAAATTGTCCCAAAGGAGCTTCATCCCCATTCACAAATGCCGCATCCCTGACGGGGAGGGCACTCCAGCCAAACCACGCACCCCCCTGCCAGGCAGGGCAAGGGTTGATGGGGTCAACAGCATCCTCTGGAGAGAGGGATGGAGCCAGAGGAGAACAAAGCGCAGTTCGGGTGCCTGCACCCCACCAGGTCCCACCTTCCCAGCTCAGCCCCAGGCTGCAGCCATCCCCCAAACCCTGAAGGAGGGACACCCCCCTCCAAGCACCACCAGAGCCCAGGGGCTTGCAAGTCGCATTGCTAAACCCCCCCAAGCCCTGAGATGCTGGAGGTGCGGGACTCACCAGCAAACCCCACCCCGAGGCTATTTCGAGAAGACAGACAAGCCCTGGCCTTTCTTCAGGGCTTTGACGGGCTTAGAAAAAAAAAGCCTTGTGGTAGGAAACAAGCCCTCCCTTCATAATGCAGCGTTTGAGGGGGCGGCTCTGCTCCCCTCAAACACCCTCTCTTGAACCAGCTTGGGTGCAGCTGGGGAAAAGCATCTGCAAAAGGCCTCTGCCTCATTGGTGGTTGCATTTTCCCTTCAACACTGGGAATTTCCCAGGCTGTCTGGGCTCTGGGATTAACTGGAGCTGTTTTCTGCTCTTCAAAGCTTGTCAGCTTCATGTTCTCCCCGATTTTCCAAAGCTTCCTCACGGCTAGAGAAGATGCAGAGCGCTGGAGAAGCTCTGGTCCCTCCACGTTCTCCCCAACATCAAGCCTCAGCCCCCCCCAAGTCACGTTCTACCCTTGGGGTACCAGAGAAGAGAAACGTCCCAGAGCAGGAAATACAACTGGAGATTTGAAAAGGAAACCAAAAGCGAGCGGCCCACAATAGAAACGTGCAGGAGAGGAGAGAAAGGGCAGACAGAGGTCTCTCTCTGAGGATCTTCTGGCGGGCGCACTCCTTTCGCTTCAGAGGCAAAGGTGCTTCTCCCTGGAGGACATCATCCCCACGCCTGCCCCACAGAGGGGGTTTAAAGACCCACCAGGGAATGAGGGATCCCAACCAGGTGAATCCAGCCCCCCTGGGGACGGAGCGCAGGGACTGAGCCCAGTGATTGTGCAGCAACCGGGGAGGATACACGGGTCTGGGAGGGTCTGGAGCAGGGGAGGATGCGCACGGGACCACGGAGACCCCTCTCCACCCATGGAAGCTCAGAGGAGACTGGACTGAAGAGCCGTCTCCCACTGCTCCTGGGGCAGACGGGGGTTCTACAAGCCTCAGCTCCACGCTCGCCACCTCTCTGAGCTCCTGCCAGTGGAGCTCCACGCTTGGTTTAATCAAGCAAATGCAGTGGAGCTCCCAGGCTGGTTTGGAGCAGGCAAAGGCTCCTTAGAACTCTGGAGATCCCCTGGGCTTCCCCCACAAGCTTGTTGCTCCCTCCCTGTGGTGAGGCCAGAGAAATGCTCTGGGCAATCCCTGGCAAGGACCACGCTGAACTGCCAGTTCCCGCAGGCCCTGGCTGGGGGAACTTGGCCCAAGATGGCATCCCTTGGCTCAAAGCCACCTGCACTGCATCTCCAACCTCCACAAGCACCTCTCCAGAGCCCTGGGCACCCAATTGCTTCATCTGCAGCCTCAGAGACACAGCCCTTGGCCAAAACCCGCTGCCCGAGCCACTTGCAGGAGAAGAGTTGGCTCCAGCTGTCAACATAATAGCGGCATTTCTTGGGCATCAATTAAATTAAAAAGGTCAGTTAATTGAAAATTTGTTTGGCCTCTGATTGTCAGCCCTTTGCGTGGGTCTCTGAAGGCCTCGTAGGTGCTTAATCCTCCACCACATGGAGGTAGGAGCCGGAGTCCCTCCCAAGTCTTGGCTGGAGACCTCGCCTCATACGGTTGGAGCCCAACAAGACCTTTCCCAAAGGCACGTCCAGCACCGGGACCTGCTGCCAGCAGCACCCAAGCATGGGAGAGGATACATCTGGAGGGCCTTCTCATCAGGAAGGTCCACCAAAGGCCCCTTCGGATCCACCAGACCTTTGAGAAGGACTAAGGGGTGAAGGGAAAAGGGAAAGGTGGGTTTGGGGCTGGTGTCACCCACTCCCTGTCTGCAGGGAGGGAGGCCGAGGGGATGGGAGGTGTTGGAGAGGGCTGATGGAGACATCTCTGCATGGCTTTGCCCCTTCCCACCTCTCAGCTGCCTCTAACTCCTCAGCCAGTCACCAAAAAGGCTTTGATTTGCATTTCAGAGCTCCCTCACACCCTTCTTCCCCACAAAGCCCAGCAGACCTCATCCTGCCCTCACCACCAAACCACAGCCCCAGGGAGGCCCCATCCACCTCTGCTGCCCCACCACATTCCTTCTTGTCTCCTGCTTTGGCTGCTGCTGACACGTCCAAACGCAAACCAAAAATAAAAATATTAAAAAAAAATAAAGTTCCCCCAAAAAATCTGTTCACTGGCAGGAAACATCAGGCCCAGACACCGGCGTGACACAGCTCATGGTGACCACCAACCTCTCACCAGATAACGTGGCATGTGAAGGCCACCAGAGCTGTTTTCTCTTTCGCCACATGGGAAGGAAAGCAGAGCAAAAGGAAGAGATCTGTCCCAGTGCTCCCAGTGCTCGGCTGGAGGTGCTCCAGCTACACCAGGTTTTATCTGAAAAATGCGTCCCCTCTGGATGGAGGGATGGGCGGGCAGATGGATGGAGAGCGCAGAGGTGGGTTGGGTCAGGAGAGAGATGACCCACAGACAGGCACAATCTCTGCAGGAACATCAGGAAGGGAAACACAGGGATGGTCTGACAGATGTAGGGCCAGGTTCCATGTTCTGAACCCAACCTCCACCTAGAAAATGGGGTTCAAGGGGCTGGAGAAGAGGATGGAGAACAGGAAGGTCTCTGCCCCCTACACCAGGACCCCCAGCTGGACAAACATCAAAACTAAACCCAAGCTGGAATTCACACCAAAAAGCACTTCAGGGGAGCAGCTTTCCACCCGACCTGGCATCCAAGCAAGATCCCAAGCCCCAGACACAGCTCAAACCACCCACGGGACCTTCAAACCACACTCCCCTTCCTCACCACTCAACAGGGAGTCCTCCGAGCTGACAAAAAAGGGGATCAGGAGACAAAAGAACCATCTTCCATCCTACTTGGGGCTTCTTCCCCTCCTGTCTTAGGGCAACACAGCACAAGTTTGGATGCACAATTGCTTGCTCAACCATTTATTGAGGGCAGCAGGTTCTGCCTGGTGTTTACAGCAACACGGACAAGGTACATCCGCCCTTGGTGGAGCTGCCACCTCTGGATTGCGAGGAGGAACTACCTTGATTCTCCATGAGGACTTGGATGACCGACTTGGCAGCACTGGACACGGTGGCCGTGACCCTCACGTGGCCAGCAGAGACCACGGCACCTCCTGGCACACACTGAGCTTGACTTGGTGGAACACGGTGCCCTCGTCAGGGCTGGCGGGTTGACTATTCCTCATTAAGAGAGGGAAAACCCTTTCTTTTTGGAGCGTGTCCGAGGAGGGTGCAGGAGCTCGTCTCCATCTCCCAGTCGCTCTCCTTTGTCTCTCTTCTTGCCCTCCCTCCAGGAGAAGCATCCGTGTCCCCGGCCCAAAGCAGGCCATGTCCCTCCGCAGCCTTGTCCCTGTCCCTGCCGGCTCCTCTCCCTCCCATCCAGCCTGGCACCTCTGCTCTGTCTTCCTTGGGAGAGCACGCCTGGCCCTGGCCATGGCTCAGGGGTGGCAGGGGGGTCCAGGAGTCCAGGGGCTCCCGAAGGGACAGGAGAGACAGGCTGTCATCACGGGACAGTTGGTGGCTCTGGGGCTGGGGGGGCTGCCTTTCTGGGGGGTGCAGGGACGACAGGGAGCTGCCAGTGCTGAGGGGTGGCAACGATGGGAGGGAGGGCCGGGGGCCTTGGAGGTCTGGGGGGGACAAGGGGCACATGGAGCTCTCCCTGCTGGGATGGGCTGTTGTTGGCAGGGAGGGCAGGGAGCGCTCCCAGTCACCAGCACAGGCCCGCCATGCAGGGAAAAATGGCCCCGCCGGTGGGTCGGTGTCGGTGCCCGGGGCCTTTCAAACAGCCCGGGGGGGATGGAGCCTCATTGGGGTGTTTCTCGTCGGGATCTTCTCAAATACTCTGGAAATGAGAGAAAAAAAGGGATTTTTAAGTCCTTTCTCTAGAAATCCATTAGACTCAGATTCGTCATTTCCTACTTGTGTGAATTCCTGGTTTGTTTGGCTGCAAAACGACACCGTTCTGGATGTCAGTGGTTAAAGAAGATGAATTGTTGCCGGTTAAAATGTGACAATAATTGGTTGATCACTGCAAATGAGGTGAAATTAAAACTGGAGGCATTTTGCTGGCTGTGAGGGACTGGAGTGTGCAAGCCTCGGGCCACAAAACTCAATGGAACTTGAGTTTGTCCTGGGCAAAAAGGGGAAACCTGAGGGTTTTGCACAAGGAGGGGCCGCTCTGAACCTCACGGCTCCGGGGAAGGTCTCCCCGACTCCAAAAAGACAGATTTTTTGGGTTGCAAGTAAAAGAAAACCTCCAAGAGGTACCTGGGCAAGGGCAATCCTCCAGCTGCCCTCCCCTCTGCCCCCCTCCTCCCCTCCGGGTGTTTTTTTGAGCCCAAAGTAGGCTTTTTGGGAAGAAAAAGGGAGGGCTGACCTTCCGCACTCACCTCAGGGCAAGTTCCAGAGCAGGGAGGTCCCGGGATCCCCGGAGGAGCCACAGGCGCTGTGGGGCTGAAGGTGGTGACGCCCCGGCGTGGGCTTTTCTTTGGGTGTCACACGTGGCCTCTTCTTCTGGTGGCAAATGGCCTGCAAACCAGGGACAAAATACCTTGAAATGTCTCAAAAAGGCAAAAAAATAAGATTTTTTGTGATGATTTAACGCGGCTTATCAGCCCAGGTAAAGTCTGAGCACTAAACAGCCAAAAAACCAATGGGAAAACAGGGTGCAAAGCTACAACTTGCAAGAAAAACTGTATTATTTCTACTGTCCCAAGCGGAAAAGCACTTTCCTCCACAAAATCTATCAAAGGGGCTGAAAAGGTGCAATTCCCACACACTGAAGCCACATGGACACCCCATTTCCAACCCATAAGTTAAAAAAAGATGTATTTACACAAACCAAATCCCTGTTTCCTGGCAAGGAACGTTTGAGCAGATGGATTCGTCAAGGGAACAACCCCCCCCAGCAGTTTTTTTACCTCGCCTTCGGCTTTTTCCTCCTCATCCCGGACTCTCTTGGACCTTTTCTGCATGAGGCGAGGTCGGGTGCAGCCGAAGCGCATCTTCTTCTTCTGGCTGTAGTAATATTCGACACACTGGGCCACGGTTTTCGTCTGGATCTATGGGGAGAAATCCAGGGATATTAAATACTCCCTTGTCATTACAAATGAGGGCAAACGATGTCTTGTCCCGCTGGGTTTTTAGAAGGAAGAAGGGTCCTAAGGACAGGATTCCAACAGGGGATTGAAAATAGGGCTTTCTGGGTTAAAAGCGTCCCCGCTAACCAGCTCCGCCCCGGTCCAACGGCTTTACCTCCTTCTGGATGAGGCGAAAATTCTTCTTGTGAACATAAAACGCCTCTTTAAATAACTGCTGTTCCCGCCGGGTCCAGGTGTCTGAGCCTTGGCATAAACAGCCACAGGCAAATTATTAGAAGACGCATTTCCCTGCCTCAAAAAGCCCCACAAATGGATTAAAACTACTGTTTTCCCCACCCAAACCCCACCTTTTAAAGAATAATTCCAATAGCAAAGGGATCTTTTCTCCTCCCATTTACCTGCGTAATGGTAATCAGCCAAGGGGTGGGATTCGGGTCTCCGGGGGGGCCCAGAGCGCAGCATTTCCAGAGCTTCCTGCCAGATTTAATGGGAGAAAAGGACTTCAATTCCTCTGGCAGAGGAGGAAAAAGGGCAAAAAAAGGAAAAAGAGAAATTCCATTCTCCCGACTGTCCCAGAATCCAAACAAGCTCCAATGGATGCACCGGGACGGGCTCTGTCACCCCACCAGACCTTAACGCCGCCACGGGCAGCACCCGGCGCCTTGAGCAAAGAGATTCCGGCCCCTGGAAGAGCCAACTCAGAGCAACTCCCAGCTCAAACCAGTCACAAAGCGGGTTCTTCAGGGGGAAGCGCTGCTCCCTACCGCAACGTTGCCCCGAGCCTCGTGCAGGCAATGCAGAGCCAGCTCCGCGTTCAGCCCTCCCCCGGCTCTGCCGCTGGAAGAGGCCATCTTCAGCAGCTTTGAAACTACAAAGGCAAGAAAAAACACCAACGAGTCAGGTTTTCCTCCAAAAAGGAGAAAAGATGCCACAGGAGATGGATGGGAAATGGAGGAAGGGCAGAAAACAGAACGGAAACCACAAAACGCACAGAAAAATATCCCATATTCCAACTATTGCCACAGGAAGAGCAGCTTTTGGAGCGGGATCTCCAGAGAGAAACTCCTCCCTGGCTGCAGATGAGCTGGGACCGCAAACCCCCCCCCCCTTTCTCATGGAAGATGCTCCCGAGAGCACCATCGGTTCTTATTTAGCCACTTTCCTCCCAAAAATTAGCCATCTCCTTCCCTCCAACGCTACGGGGCCAAGACAAGACGGGAGAGAACCCAAACGCCCTATCAAGTAACTCTGAAAAGGTGGAATTTTCCCGATTCCCCAAAGAAAAGGTTTAAGACAAACCTTTCTCCTGCGTCTCGGGGTTGGATTCAATGTCACCCCACGGCTTCCAGACAAGGGAGGCTCGCTCTTCTTCCTCCTGTCCCAAGCAGGATCTGTCCCGCAGGGCAGGGAGCTCCGCCTGAAACTGGTCCCCGACATTGATGCGGCTGAAAGGAGGAAGAGGAGGGGGAGGAAGGCACGTCAGGAACGGATACGGCGCAACAAACGCTTCAAAAGAGGGAAAACGTGATGAGTTGGGGCAAAACCGGTCCCTGTTTCCCAGCAAAACATCACTCAGTCTTCCGCCACCAACTTCCACCGCCCCTTCCCACCCCCAGCGTTACCCTTCGGCCACTGGAGGCTTTTTCGGCCCCATTGGGCAGGAAAATTTGGGTTTTTCCCAAAAAAAACAGTCCAACTGGTGAGTATCACTCTCCACAGCAGTAGGAAGCTGCCACAGCCACGGCCAGCGAGCGACCACCGCGTCGGAATGTTGTGTGGAACGCGGGAGGCCGGCAACGGGCTGTGATGTCAGCAAAACCAGTGCTTTACTGGGACAGCACTTGGCATTTTTGGGCATTTCTGGCCAAAATGGGGTACCCTCCACCCAAAAACACGCTGTGGAGAAGGGGCCAAGTGACACTCATCCCCAACCCCGGTTCCCTCCTCCCGTTTTCCCAACATTAGTCCTCATTCCAATGGCTGAACGTGGATTTTTGCCTCATCCTCCATCAAAAAAAACAAAAATCCTGGATGTTCTGCCCAAAAAATCTAACACCACCGCACTGGGCATAAAACTCATTCTACAGACCGTCCTTTAATCTTCCTTGCCCTCCTCCTTGTCACACACCACTACATCCCCCACAAAATTTCCCTCTTCTCAGGGAAATCATGGCTCTGGAGATGGACCCTCCGGCTACCACTTCACCCCTGCGGCTGCCCTGGGGCAGAAGGCGGGGATTGAGCCATTTGGGGCTTTTCTAGAAGCAAAAGGAGCAAAGCGAAACCCCGGGGGCCATTTCCATCCCTCCTCCCCCAATCCCCAGGGAAAAATCCCCTCCTTCATCTGTTTTCAGCTTTTTTAGGAGGCAAAAGGAGAGCCGGGGCCTGGGGGCTCAAATCCTCGGCTCCCAGGAATGCCAGGTGGTAAAACCAGTCAGCAGAAGCCGAGCCCAGTAGGGAAACTGGGATGAGTGGGCAGCTGCGTCCCGGACATGCCCATGGTTTGGGTCCAAACACCACCTCTTTTTAATGATTGGATTCAATTTTGAACCCCAAACTCGTACCATAAAAAACAGGTGGTGGCTTTAGGAGGAGCTTCAAATGCTCCCTGTCAACGCCCGGGTTTCCACCGCGGTCATTGATCCCCCAGGAAGGGGGACAATGTTTGAATTTAGGAATTCTCTGGCAGAAAATGGCTCCAAACGGGTGGAGTTGCTCCATTTAATGGCAGCCGGCTGGATTCCTTTCCAGTTCTCCTGAGAACAGGAGCTGGGGAGAAGAAAGCCCCCGCCAGCTTTTGTGTGGCCAGAGAGAGTGCTCAAAGGAATAAAAGTCATTTCCCAAATCGTCTTGAAATCCTTCAAATCTCCTCCTCAAAGCCCAAGGATTTCCCCAGCTTTCCCATCCCCCTTGACACTTCCCACCTCCCCTTTTCTTTTCCTGCAGCTCCAGGTGATTAACGGGGGACGTATTTCCAATCAATTCCTCCCACGGCCCCTGCAACCTTTGCCAAAGTCTCACCAAAACAAAGGTGCCTGCCCTCGGGCATGGCATGGGACAGTGACAGCCTGATGGCACTGCTCACACCGCTGCACGGACCCACTCGCACACGCAAACCCGTGACCAACTGCCTGTACCTGCTGGCGGATCACCAACCCTTGGAGACAGGTCCAGCTGTGTACGGAAAGGACGGGTCTGTGTCAGCCGGTCGGTCAGACCACACAGAGATGCCACAATCCCATCCAAAGGCGCCCCAAAGCCACCTCGGGGAGCTCTCCTTGGCTGGTCCACGGGGGCTGCCCAGCCAAGGAGATGTCCCTTAATTATATCCATTGGAAACTTCTATTATCATCAGAACGTTGATCAGACTTGGTCCATCGACCCCAGCTCCAGCATCACCACCCCAACGGGCTCCAATCTGTGAGACTCGCACAGGCTCAGCTGAGAAAATGATGGCTTCAAAGGAAATGTAGCTCCAGGAGACAGAGCTCCACGGCCTGAGCGCAGCACTAACCAGAAGCTTTACTGACTCAACCGCTGCTTTTCTACCCAAACGCTGCTCATCTCCAGGGAGAGAAAGCTGCTTTAGCCACTTCTCCTCCAAAGCCCTCACAGGGCTAAAGCCACACAGTCAGGAGCACCCCTCTGCACAGAGACACAGCCAGCAGAAAGGCAACCCTTTGGGAAATCCATCGGGACACCCATTCTAGCAGAAAAGAGAATCCTTACCAGGCTGGTGGCAAAACTCCCCACGTCTCTGGGCCAGGGGGATGTCACCAACGCCTCCGCACCTCTGAGGGTTGGGATCCACCACAAGGCTGGTTTCCATTCTGTCACATCCTCGGAGCTAAAACTGTCGGCAGGAGATGCCTCATCCTGGGACTCGGAACCACCCGGGCACCTGACCTGCAGAACACAAGTACCTCTCAAGAGACCTTGATGTCCTGCATTAACACACCAGCACGCTCTTGAGATCACACAACCACACAATGGTCACAGTTGGAAGGCTCCTTAAAGCCCCTCCAGTGCCACCCCCTGCCCTGGGCAGGGACACCTCCCACCACACCAGGCTGCTCCAAGACCCCTCCAACCTGGCCTGGAACCCCTCCAGGGATGGGGCAGCCACAGCTTCTCGGGGAAACCTGGGCCAGGCTCTCACCACCCCCCCAGCAAACCATTTCCTCCCCACATCTCATCTCAATCTCCCCTCTTCCAGTGGCAAACCCTTCCCCCTCCTCCCACGGCTCCCCTCCCTCATCCAGAGTCCCTCCCCAGCTTTCCTGGAGCCCCCCCCTTTAGGGACTGGAAGGGGCAGAAAGGTCTCCCCGGAGCCTTCCCTTCTCCAGCCTGAACCCCCCCAACTCTCTGTCCTCACAGCAGAGGGGCTCCAGCAGCCCTGACCCCCTCCCCTCCAGCACTTTTTGGGGGGTGCCTGCGCTCCCTGGCCCCGTGACAGACCCCTCCAGTCACTGGGGTGGGAGGAGGGGGTGCCAGTGTTTTTTAGGTATTTTTTCTCTACAGTGCAGTATAAACGGCTCGTTCGGGGCTGGCGCTTCTCTGTGCACACCGTAGATTGGAAAGGAGGGGGACCCCAAAAAACGCACCCTCTCACACCCTAAAATCATTCCTTCTCCCACCCCCTCTAAAACCACCCATTCTCCCACCCTCCAACCCCAAAAATCCCTCTTCCAGACCCCATACCCTTAAAAAACACCCCTCTCCCAACCCTGCACCCCAAAAATCTCCTCCCATCACAAACTCCCCTTACCAGCTCCAAAAAACCCAACCCCTAACCCACCCTCTCCCAAACCCCCTCTCCCTAACACCCCCAAAACCACCCTCAACACCCCCCATCCCAAAAGACCCTCTCCCACCCCAAACCCCAACTCACTTCTGACGCAGAAGCTCTTCCCTCTTCTGTCACCAGCTTCTTGATATCCCCAAAAACCTCCTGTCATTCCCGGGGGTCAATAGGGTTAACGAGGGGCAGCACTAACAAGCCCCATCCCCCATTATGTTCTACCCTGGCTGCAGCCAGAGCCGGCAAAGAAATTTCCAGACAGCACCTGGAAAAGGGGGTGTCAATGTGGGGGAGAGGGCCACCAATGGGAAATGGGATATGGGGGGGCAAGGGGGTCTCAGGCGGGAGGCCTCACCATCTTTGGGTGAGTTGCCCTTCATGAAGATGAAGCTGAGGATGACCATGAGGAGCCCCAGCTTGGCCGTCTGGGTGTCCCTGGGGCCTGAGGGGGGACGGCAGAGGGGTATCACCCCCCTGAATAGGGAGGGGGAAGCTCTAACGGGGTCTGCCTGCCTCCCAAAATATGACCCCTCCCCTTCTGCCCATGCGCTCGTGCCAGCACCGCCCACCCTGGAAAACACCGCTGCCCATTGGCCCGCTCACTGCTCTCATCCCACCCACCGCCCCCTCTTCAAGCCGCCCATTGGGCCAGCGGCTGCACTCGCCCCGCCCCCTCTCTCCTGCGAGGGCTCCCCTCAGGTGGTGAAAAAGGCGGGAAAGGCGCCCCTGCCCCCTTTCCCCTCAGGGCCACAAAATGGCCGCGCCGCTTGGCTTGAACCGTTAAAAACAAGATAAAAACTCCCCCAAACCACCCCAAATAGCCAGTTTTACCAAAAGAAGGGATTTAAAGCACTTGTGCTGACCCCGCCCCTCGCAAGGCACCACCAGAGCCCTTCCCTTCCAGGGAGTGACAGGAGGTTTTTGGGGCTATCAAGAAGCTGGTGATGGAAGAGCTTGTGAGGCAGAAGTGAGTTGGGGTTTGGGGTGGGAGAGGGTCTTTTGGGATGGGGGGTGTTGAGGGTGGGTTAGTGGGGGTTTGGGAGAGTGGGGGTTTGGGTTTGGTTTTTTTAAGCTGGTAAGGGGAGTTTGTGATGGGAGGGGATTTGGGGGTGCAGGGTTGGGAGGAGGGGTGTTCTTTGGGGGTGGGGGGTTTGGGAGAGGGTTTTTTGGTGGGGGTGGGAGAATGTGGGGGGTTTTGGGGCTGTCTGGGTTGGGAGAGAAGGGAGTTTGGGGTGGGAGAGGGTTTTTTGGGGGATGGAGGAGTTGGGAGAGGGGTCTTTTTGGGTGAGGAAGTGTGTTTTGGGGTGGGGGGTGAGAGAATTGGTGGGTTTTGGGGTGGGGGGGGTTGGGAAAACGGGTGTTTTTGTGGTGCCCCCCCCTTCCCAGTCCCTGGTGCGCACAGAGCAGCACCCGCCCCGTCCGGGCCGTTTATACTGCACTGCAGAGAAAAAACAGCTGAAAACCACTGACAAACACACCTCCCCCCCACACACACCCCCCCACACACCCAAACCAAGTGAATGGAGGGGTCTGTCATGGGCCGAGGGGGTGCAGGTACCCCCCAAAAGGTGCTGGAGGGGAGGGGGTCACCACCTCACACACACCCCCTTCTCATCCCCCTCGTAGGTACCTGGAGATCCCCCCCATCACCCTGTTGGACCCCCCTGGAAGCCCCCAAAATTAATGCCCCCCACCCCCAATAATGCTTGGGGACGGTGACCAGGGCTTTGGCAAGGGGGGCGGCTGATGTCAATGTTCTACGGGGCAAAATGGGGTTCTGGGGGAGGTTCCCCAAAATCTACCACCCCCCCAATTTCAGGGGGGTTTAATGAGATCTGTCCCCTCTTTTGGGGTTTTTTTTGGGGCTCCTCCCTTACCTGTGGCTGCACGCGGTGGGTGTTCACTGCCTCCCCCTCGTACCCTGGTTCCCCGGGAGGCAACAGCGTTTGGGGGGGCCAGCCCCCTTTTTGGGGGTGTTGTCCCTGTTTTGGGGGGCACACCCGGGGAGGGGACAGTCCCCTTTTTGGGGAGGTTGTCCCCTTTTTTGGGGTCAGACAGGGTGGGCACTGCCATGGGGTGGGGCAACCCCTGGCCACGCCCTCCCTTGAAATGATGGGGGCTGCTGGGGCTGTGTCTTGGCCCTGTTAGCCCCACCCCTTTGTGGGTGTGGTCTTTCCCATTAGCCCCACCCCTTTGTGGGTGTGGCCTCCCCCCAGCTCTAGTGGGCGGGGCTCACTGTCAGCCCTGCCTCTTGCAGGAGGCCCTGTGGGCGTGGCTTGTTTCCCCTGGCTCCACCCCTTTGTGTCTCTGTCTCACCTGGGGGTGTGGCTTCCTCCCTTAGCCACGCCCCTTCCCTTCAGCTCCACCCCTTCTCCCTTAGCCACGCCCCTCTGTCCCTGCCTGTAGTAGCCCTTGGGGGTGTGGCTTGTTCCCTTAGCACCGCCCCCCAGGGTGTTCCCTATGGGTGTGACCTCCCTTGGCCCCACCCCTTCCCTGTGGCTCCGCCCCTGCCCATAGCCCAGCCCCTCCCTTGTGTGAGTGGTGGGTGTGGCCTCCCTTGGCCCCACCCCCTTTTCCTACCCCCACCCTTGTAGGGGTGCCTCCCACTGGTGGGCGTGGCCTTGTCCTTTAGCTCCACCTCCTCCCTGAGTCTGTGGGCGTGGCCTCCCAGAGCCCCACCCCCTTTCCCTTAGCCCCACCCCTTCCTGACCTGCCAGGTGGGTGTGGCCTCAGCCCTGTGCCTGTCCCCGCCACTCCCACCCTCCTCCTTGTACCCCCCGCCCCCAGCCTGTCCCTGCTTGGTCCCACCTCACAGACATGTCCTGCCCCCCCTGCTGTCCCCGAGGGAGACCCCCGTGTCCCCCTCGATGCGAGTTGAGCTTCACTTGCTGGGCGAGGTTGTCTGCACCGATTTTTTTTGGGGGGTGGGCACGATTTTTGGGGGACCCCCCCACTTCAAGGTTCTCCCCTCGGTGTCGCTTCTGCCCCCCCAGGGTCTCACCTTGATGTTCCCTTCAATGATGGCGGGGTCGACGCAGATGGATTCCACGCAAAGAACCTGGATGGGGGGAAAACGGGGGTCACCGATGCCCCCCCGCCCCCTCTTCTGTGATCACCCCCAAAGCAGTCCCCCCCCCATGTGCTGTGAAAACCTGTCCCCTTGGGTGTGGGAGCAATCTCCGGCCCTTGAGTGCTGTGACCCTTGGGTGCTCCTTTTGAGCCTGGCCCTGGGGAGAGGGAGAAAGGTGGTTTTGAGGATGAAGTTGCCAAGAGGAAACCAAGCCAGGAGGATGAAACCACCAACGCCGTTTGCAGCTTAACGTCGCCAGGAGACGTTTCCTTCACTCGACGTCTTTCGTTCTATTTCTTGTGGCTTCATTTTTAAAAAATATTTTCAAACTTTCCCTCACAGCAGGGCCAACAACCTTCAAAAAGCGAGTTTTGGGGTTTTGCACAGAGCTCAGGGCCCCAAAGCGCTCCCTGTGCTGGACTGTCCCTGTCACCTCGACCTCCTGTCACCGAGAGAGTCCCACCGGGAGGTGCTGGTGGCGGAAGAGGGTAAAAACCTTCCGTGAAACACCCAGTTCCTCCAGAAACCACGTTTCTGAGCAAGAGTGCCGAGGAAGGCGCTCTGTTCCGAGGAATGACTGTGTTTGTCCTGTCGTTGTCCCCCCGTCCCCTGCCCCATGGGGTCTCCTTTCCCCCGTGCTGGTCAGGCCCTGTTTCTTCCTGGGCTTTGAGGAACGTTATTCCTGAAGATGCAGGAGAGACTGAGCCCCTTTTGCCTCTGGGACAATCCCAGCAGCTCCTCAGCGAGGTGGGATCAGCTCTCCCGCAGTCCTGTGTGATGAGTGTGCCAGTTGTCCTGCTTCTCCACCATCTGCCCAGAGCCAGAGGGACATGGGCAGGATGGAGGTGGCTCCTGTGACCCCCCTGAAGTCCCACCAGGCCAAGTGCAAGGTGCTGCCCCTGGGTCAGAGCAATGCCGGGTACAAATCCAGGCTGGGTGGAGAATGGCTGGAGAGCAGCCCTGAGGAGAAGGGCTTGGGGGTGTTGGTGGGTGAGAAGCTCCACAGGAGCCAACAATGTGGAGTGTGGGCCAGAGGAGGCCACGGAGATGCTGGGAGGGCTGGAGCCCCTCTGCTGTCAGGACAGGCTGAGAGAGTTGGGGGGGTTCAGGCTGGAGAAGGGAAGGCTCCGGGGAGACCTTTGTGCCCCTTCCAGTCCCTAAACAGGTGGGGCTCCAGGAAAGCTGGGGAGGGACTCTGGATGAGGGAGGGGAGCCGTGGGAGGAGGGGGAAGGGTTTGCCACTGGAAGAGGGGAGATTGAGATGAGATGTGGGGAGGAAATGGTTTGCTGGGGGGGATGGTGAGAGTCTGGCCCAGGTTTCCCCGAGAAGCTGTGGCTGCCCCATCCCTGGAGGGGTTCCAGGCCAAGTTGGAGGGGTCTTGGAGCAGCCTGGTGTGGTGGGAGGTGTCCCTGCCCAGGGCAGGGGGTGGGACTGGAGGGGCTTTAAGGAGCCTTCCAACTGTGACCATTGTGTGGTTGTGTGATCTCAAGAGCGGGCTGGTGTGTTAATGCAGGACATCAAGGTCTCTTGAGAGGTACTTGTGTTCTGCAGGTCAGGTGCCCGGGTGGTTCCGAGTCCCAGGATGAGGCATCTCCTGCCGACAGTTTTAGCTCCGAGGATGTGACAGAATGGAAACCAGCCTTGTGGTGGATCCCAACCCTCAGAGGTGCGGAGGCGTTGGTGACATCCCCCTGGCCCAGAGACGCGGGGAGTTTTGCCACCAGCCTGGTAAGGATTCTCTTTTCTGCTGGAATGGGTGTCCCGATGGATTTCCCAAAGGATTGCCTTTGTGCTGGCTGTGTCTCTGTGCAGAGGGGTGCTCCTGACTGTGTGGCTTTAGCCCTGTGAGGACTTTGGAGGAGAAGTGGCTAAAGCAGCTTTCTCTCCCTGGAGATGAGCAGCGTTTGGGTAGAAAAGCAGCGGTTGAGTCAGTAAAGCTTCTGGTTAGTGCTGCGCTCAGGCCGTGGAGCTCTGTCTCCTGGAGCTACATTTCCTTTGGAGCCATCATTTTCTCAGCTGAGCCTGTGCGAGTCTCACAGACTGGAGCCCGTTGGGGTGGTGACGCTGGAGCTGGGGTCCATGGACCAAGTCTGATCAACCTTCTGATGATAATAGAAGTTGCCAGTGGATATAATTAAGGGACATCTCCTTGGCTGGGCAGCCCCCATGGACCAGCAAAGTTTGGATGTCTTTGACTTGGCTGATGGCAGAAACCCCCCCCTGCCCTTGTTTGTGCCCAGAAACTGTGGATGGAGGCAGCAGGAGATGGAAATTGTCCCTCAAAATCCCGAGATGCTTTTGGGGGGGGTTTGCCCAAAACGAGGAAACGAGGGGTTTCGTCGCCCAATGTCACAGAGGGGGATGTGATGTCATAGAGGAAGGGTTGTGATGTCATAGAGGGGGTTTGTGATGTCATAGAGGAGCGTTGTGATGTCATATAGTGGGGTTTTGATGTCATAGAGAGGGTTATGATGTCATAGAGTGGCGTGATGTCATAGAGGTGGTTATGATGTCATAGAGTGGGGTTGAGATGTCACAGAGTGGTTTCTGACGTCATAGAGTGGGGTTGTGACGTCATAGAGTGGGGTTGTGATGTCATAGAGGGAGGGTATTGATGTCATAGAGTGGGGTTGTGACGTCATAGAGTGGGGTTGTGAGAGCATAGACGGGGTTCTGATGTCACAGAATCGGGTTCTCATGTCACAGAGTCGGGTTGTGATGTCTTAGAGTGGGGATGTGACGTCAAAGAGGCGGTTGTGACGTCATCGGGGATTGTGATGTCATAGACTGGGGTTGTTATGTCATATGTTTCTATGAAGCTGGGTCTAATGGATTTCTAGAAGAAATTTTCTAGAGGAAATCTAGAGGTTTTTTGGCTGTTTAGACTTTACCTGGGCTGATAAACCGCGTGAAATCCATGGCCAAAAAATCTTATTTTTCTGCCTTTTTGAGCCATTTCAAGTTATTTTGTCCCTGGTTTGCAGGCCGTCTGCCACCAGAAGAAGAGGCCACGTGCAACCCCCAAAGACAAGCCCCCGCCGGGGCGTCACCACCCGCAGCCCCACAGCGCCTGCGGCTCCTCCGGGGATGCCGGGACCTCCCTGTGCTGGGACTTGCCCTGAGGTGAGTGCGGAAGGTCAGCCCTCCCTTTTTCTACCCCAAATGCCTCCTTTGGGTTCAGAAAAGCACCCGGGGGGGAAGGGGGGGGGCGGGGTCAGAAGGGAAGGGCAGCTGGAGGATTGCCCTTGCCCAGGTGCCTCTTGGTGGTTTTATTTGACTTTCAGCCCCCAACGTTCTGTCTTTTTGGAGTCGGGGAGACCTTCCCCGGAGCCGTGAGGTTCAGAGCGGCCCCTCCTTGTGCAAAAGCCTCAGGTTTCCCCTTTTTGCCCAGGACAAACTCAAGTTCCATTGAGTTTTGTGGCCCGAGGCTTGCACACTCCAGTCCCTCACAGCCAGCAAAATGCCTCCAGTTTTAATTTGACCTCATTTGAAGTGATCGCCCAATTAATTCTCCTACTTTAACCCCCACCGATCCATCTTCTTTAACCACCAGCATCCAGACCGGTGTCGTTTCTATGAAGCTGGGTCTAATGGATTTCTAGAGGAAGGACTTACAAATCCCTTTTTCCTTTGTTCTGCTCCCTTGTCCCTAAGGGTAGTTTCCCACGGGGTCCTATTTCCTAACTCCTTGAAGAGCTGGAAGTTTTCTTTCTTAAAATGTGGCGTCCTAACTGTGCTTCTCGTGGGCTTCCAACTTGTGAAGAGAGTGAACTGCACTAGAGCATGATCACTGCAGCCCATGGACGAGGGGATTGGGGGATGGAAAGGGCCCCCGGGGTTTCGCTTTGCTCCTTTTGCTTCTAGAAAAGGCCCAAATGGCTCAATCCCCGCCTTCTGGCCCGGGGCAGCCGCAGGGGTGAAGTGGTAGCCGGAGGGTCCATCTCCAGAGCCCTGATTTCCCTGAGAAGGGGGAAATTTTGTGGGGGATGGAGCGGTGTGTGAGGAGGAGGAGGGCAAGGAAGGCTAAAGGAGGGTCTTGGCGGAAAGATTTTTATCCCCAGGGTGGTTTTGTCAGATTTTTTGGGCAGAACCTCCAGGATTTTGGGGTTCTTTTGATGGAGGATGAGGCAAAAATCCGCATTGAGCCGTGGGAATGAGGGCGACCCCTGGGAAAACGGGAGGAGGGAACTGGGGGTGGGGGTGGGTGTCGCTCAGCCCCTTCTCCACAGCGTGTTTTTGGGTGGAGGGTCCCCCATATGGGCCAGAAACCCCCCCAAACGCCCAGTGCTGTCCCAGTAAAGCACTGGTTTTGCTGACGTCACAGGCCGTTGCCGGCCTCCCGCGTTCCACACAACATTCCGAGGCGGCGGTCGCTCGCTGGCCGTGGCTGTGGCAGCTTCCTACCGCTGTGGAGAGTGACATTCAGCAGTTGGATTAGTTTTTTGGGGAAACCCCCAAATTGTCCTGCCCGATGGGGCCCAAAAAGCCTCCAGTGGCCGAAGGGTAACGCTGGGGGTGGGAAGGGGCGGTGGAAGTTGGTGGCGGAAGACTGAGTGATGTTTTGCTGGGAAATAGGGACCGGTTTTGCCCCACCTCACCACGTTTCCCCTCTTTTTTAGCGTTTGTTGCGCCGTATCCATTCCCGACGTGCCTCCCTCCCCCTCCTCTTCCTCCCCCTTTCAGCCGCATCAATGTCGGGGAGCAGTTGCAGGCGGAGCTGCCTGCCCTGCGGGACAGATCCCTCTTGGAAGAGGAGGACGAAGGAGCCTCCCTGGTTTGGAAGCCCTGGGGTGACATGGAAAGCAAGCCTGAGCCGCAGGAGAAAGGTTTCTCTTCAGGCTTTTCTTGTGGGAAAGGGGCAAATTCCCCCTTTTCAGAGTTACTTGATAGGGCGTTTGGGTTCTCTCCCGTCTTGTCTTGGCCCCGTAGCGTTGGAGGGAAGGAGATGGCTCGTTTTTGGGAGGAAAGTGGCTAGATAAGAGCCGATGGTGCTCTGGGGAGCATCTTCCATGAGAAAGGGGGGGGTTTGGCGGTCCCAGCTCATCTGCAGCCAGGGAGGAGTTTCTCTCTGGAGATCCCGCTCCCAAAGCTCTTGAAAGAGCCTTTTTTTTGTCCATCAGAAGACTTTTGGCCTCATCCAGAAGGAGGTAAAGCCGTTGTAGCGGGGCGGAGCTGGTTAGCGGGGAGGCTTTTAACCCAGTGACGCGCGGAAACAAACCTTACAACTCGCAGAGAGTTATAAAGCAGGTCTGTTTATTGCGGCGCCGGGTGCAAGGGGGATTTCTTCTCCAAACTTGCACACCGGTTTGTGAAACAAGCGTCTATTTATGGTGAAAAGCGTACATATTCATTAAGGTGGGCTGGGTCATTCTAATTAATTCTAAGAAAAGGCGTTACTATTCTAATTATTTCTAAGAACTCATTATCATAAATCTCCTCCCCTTGCCGCATGCGCACTGCCGCCTGGTGGTCGTGGGCCGGGGTCTTCTGGAGGAAGGCTCGCAGTCTTCTTCACCGGGTACCTTCACCTTTGTCCCAGAAAGCTTGGGTTGGCCGGATCCCAAACCGCAGAACTAGTCCCGACCAGATGGACACCTTTCCCAGACAGTTGGGTCCCTCCTTAGCATGCAGGCTGCTCCCGCTATCTTATACACAAGGCCATTTCTTTATCTTGGAATGCTGGGCTCCGAGCTTTGTTCTTTCCCATGCCGTACTAAATTCACACTAACAACCTTTAACTATTCATTTTCTGATTCACCAGAAAGCCCTATTTTCAATCCCCCGTTGGAATCCTGTCCTTAGGAGCCTTCTTCCTGCTCAAAACCCAGCGGGAGAAGACATCATTGCCCTCCTTTGTAATGACAAGGGAGTCTTTAATATCCCTGGATTTCTCCCCATAGATCCAGAGGCAAACCGTGGCCCAGTGTGTTGACTCTTGTTACTTCTGGAGGAAGACAGTGCAATTTGGGTGCACCTGACCTCGCCTGCTGGAGAAAAGGGTCAAGAGAGTCCGGGATGAGGTGGAAAAAGCCAAAGGCGAGGTAAAAAAGCTGCTGGGGGGGGGTGTTTCGTTGCCCAATGTCATAGAGGGGGATGTGATGTCCTAGAGGGAGGGCTGTGATGTCATAGAGGGTGTTGTGTTGTCACAAGTTGGGGTTGTGAGGTTAGAGGTTTGGGGTGTGACGTCATAGAGGGGGGTTGTGGTGTCCTAAAGAGAGGGTAGTGACGTCATATAGGCGTTGTGATGTCATACAGGGAGGATTATGACGTCACAGGTTGGGGTTGTGATGTCACAGGGTGTGGTTGTGATGTAGAGGGGTTGTGATGTCATAGTGGGGTTTGTGATGTCACAGAGTCGGGTTGTGACGTCATAGAGTGGGATTCTGATGTCATAGAGTGGGGTTACAACGTCATAGAGGGGGTTGCGATTTCACAGAGTTGGGTTGTGACGTCATCGGGGATTGTGATGTCATAGAGGGGTTATATCATAGAGGGGGTTGTGACGTCATAGAGTGTGTTTGTGGCATCACAGTGGGGTTTGTGATGTCACAGAGTGGTTTGTGATTTCATAGAGTGGGGTTGTGATGTCATAGAGGGGGTTATGATGTCAAAGCGTAGGGTTGTGATGTCATAGTGGGGTTTGTGATGTCACAGAGTGGTTTGTGATGTCATAGAGTTAGGGTTGTAACATCATAGAGGAGCGTTGTGATTTCACAGAGTTGTGTTGTGACGTCATAGTGGGGTTTATGATGTCATAGAGGGGGTTGCAAGGTCATAGAGTGGGGTTGTGACGTCATAGTGGGGTTTGTGATGTCACAGAGTCGGGTTGTGACGTCATAGAGTGGGATTGTGATGTCATAGAGGGGTTATGATGTCATAGAGTGGGGTTGTGATGTCATAGAGGTAGGGTTGTGACGTCATAGAAGGGCGTTGTAATTTCAGAGAGTTGGGTTGTGACGTCATAGTGGGGATTGTGATGTCATAGAGTGGGCTTGTGACGTCATAGAGTGTGGTAGTGATGTCACAGAGTTGGATTATGGTGTCATAGAGTGGGGTTGTGACGTCATAGTGGGGTTTGTGATGTCACAGAGTCGGGTTGTGATGTCATAGACGGAGGGTTGTGGTGTCATAGAGGTAGGGTTGTGACATCATAGAGTGTGGTTGTGACGTCATGGGGGCTGTGACGTCATCGGGGATTGTCATGTCATAGATGGGGTTATGATTTCATAGAGGGGGTTGTGATGTCCTAGAGTCGGGTTGTGATGTCATAGTGGGCTTTGTGATGTCACAGAGTCGGGTTGTGACGTCATAGACTGGGATTGTGATGTCATAGAGGGGTTATGATGTCATAGAGTAGGGTCATGACATCATAGAGGTGGATGTGACGTCATAGAGTGCGGTTCTGATGTCATAGAGTGGGGTTGTGACGTCACAGTGGGGTTTGTGATGTCACAGACTGGTTTGTGATGTCATAGAGTGGGGTTGTAATGTCATAGAAGTAGCGTTGTGACGTCATAGAGTGGGGTTGTGGCGTCATAGAGTGTGGCTGTGATGTCACAGAACCGCGTTGTGATGTCATAGAGGGGGATTGTGATGTCATAGAGGTAGGGTTGTGACGTCTTAGAAGGGCGTTGTGATTTCACAGAGTGTAGTTGTGACGTCATAGTGGGGTTTGTGATGTCACAGAGTGGTTTGTGATGTCATAGAGTGGGGTTGTGATGTCATAGAGGGGTTATGATGTCATAGCGTGGGGTTGTGATGTCATAGAGGTAGGGTTGTGACTTCATAGAAAGGCATTGTGATTTCAAAGAGTTGGGTTGTGACATCATAGTGGGGTTTGTGATGTCATAGAGTGTGGTTGTGATGTCATAGAGGGGGTTGTGACGTCATAGAGTGCGTTTGTGGCATCACAGTGGGGTTTGTGATGTCACAGAGTTGGGTTGTGACGCCATAGTGGGCTTTGTGATGTCACAGAGTGGTTTGTGATTTCATAGAGTGGGGTTGTGATGTCATAGAGGGGGTTATGATGTCAAAGCGTAGGGTTGTGATGTCATAGTGGGGTTTGTGATGTCATAGAGTGGTTTGCGATGTCATAGAGTTAGGGTTGTAACGTCATAGAGGAGCGTAGTGATTTCACAGAGTGTGGTTGTGACATCATAGTGGGGTTTCTGACGTCACAGAGTGGTTTGTGATGTCATAGAGTGGTTTTTGATGTCATAGAGGGGGTTATGGTGTCATACAGTGGGGTTGTGACGTCATAGAGGGGGTTGTGACATCATCGGAGATTGTGATGTCATAGAGGTAGGGTTGTGACATCATCGAGGATTGTGATGTCATAGAATTTTTGGGCAGAACCTCCAGGATTTTGGGGTTCCTTTGATGGAGGATGAGGCAAAAATCCACGTTGAGCCGTGGGAATGAGGGCGACCCCTGGGAAAACGGGAGGAGGGAAGTGGGGGTGGGGGTGGGTGTCGCTCGGCCCCTTCTCCACAGCGTGTTTTTGGGTGGAGGGTCCCCCATATGGGCCAGAAGCCCCCCCAAAGGCCCAGTGCTGTCCCAGTAAAGCACTGGTTTTGCTGACGTCACAGGCCGTTGCCGGCCTCCCGCGTTCCACACAACATTCCGAGGCGGCGGTCGCTCGCTGGCCGTGGCTGTGGCAGCTTCCTACCGCTGTGGAGAGTGACATTCAGCAGTTGGATTGTTTTTTTGGGGAAACCCCCAAATTGTCCTGCCCGATGGGGCCCAAAAAGCCTCCAGTGGCCGAAGGGTAACGCTGGGGGTGGGAAGGGGCGGTGGAAGTTGGTGGCGGAAGACTGAGTGATGTTTTGCTGGGCAATAGGGACGGGTTTTGCCCCACCTCACCACGTTTTCCCTCTTTTTTAGCGTTTGTTGCGCCGTATCCATTCCCGACGTGCCTTCCTCCCCCTCCTCTTCCTCCCCCTTTCAGCCGCATCAATGTCGGGGAGCAGTTGCAGGCGGAGCTGCCTGCCCTGCGGGACAGATCCCTCTTGGAAGAGGAGGACGAAGGAGCCTCCCTGGTTTGGAAGCCCTGGGGTGACATGGAAAGCAAGCCCGAGCCGCAGGAGAAAGGTTTCTCTTCAGGCTTTTCTTGTGGGAAAGGGGCAAATTCCACCTTTTCAGAGTTACTTGATAGGGCGTTTGGGTTCTCTCCCGTCTTGTCTTGGCCCCGTAGCGTTGGAGGGAAGGAGATGGCTCGTTTTTGGGAGGAAAGTGGCTAGATAAGAGCCGATGGTGCTCTCGGGAGCATCTTCCATGAGAAAGGGGGGGTTTTGCGGTCCCACCTCATCTGCAGCCAGGGAGGAGTTTCTCTCTGGAGATCCCGCTCCCAAAGCTCTTGAAAGAGCCTTTTTTTTGTCCATCAGAAGACTTTTGGCCTCATCCAGAAGGAGGTAAAGCCGTTGGAGCGGGGCGGAGCTGGTTAGCGGGGAGGCTTTTAACCCAGTGACGCGCGGAAACAAACCTTACAACTCGCAGAGAGTTATAAAGCAGGTCTGTTTATTGCGGCGCCGGGTGCAAGGGGGATTTCTCCTCCAAACTTGCACACCGGTTTGTGAAACAAGCGTCTATTTATGGTGAAAAGCGTACATATTCATTAAGGTGGGCTGGGTTATTCTAATTAATTCTAAGAAAAGGCGTTACTATTCTAATTATTTCTAAGAACTCATTATCATAAATCTCCTCCCCTTGCCGCATGCGCACTGCCGCCTGGTGGTCGTGGGCCGGGGTCTTCTGGAGGAAGGCTCGCAGTCTTCTTCACCGGGTACCTTCACCTTTGGCCCATATTTGCCGGGTTGGCCGGATCCCAAACCGCAAAACTAGTCCCGACCAGATGGACACCTTTCCCAGACAGTTGGGTCCCTCCTTAGCATGCAGGCTGCTCCCGCTATCTTATACACAAGGCCATTTCTTTATCTTGGAATGCTGGGCTCCGAGCTTTGTTCTTTCCCATGCCGTACTAAATTCACACGAACAACCTTTAACCATTCCTTTTCTGAATCAAGTCCCCCCTTTTCTTTCACCTTTGTAAATTCTTTTACAATTGCCTATAACACACTCTCCCTCTCCATCTGATTTCTAAAATACTTCCCTGATTCCACCCGTTCACGGAGCTGATGCTTCTTCCAGTGAATGTATTCGTCTTTGGCCCCCCTGGTACAACACATAAGACATCTAATTAATGCACACACTAAAGTTCCTAACATAAGTATTGCTACTAGAAGGAGAAACAGTCGCTTAAGCCAAGCCAAGTTAGGTAACCACGAGGTTAACTTTTCCCAAAGGTCGGAAAACCCGAATGTGGTGTCATCTTGCGCAGTCAGATGCAAAATCTGAGTTTTAGCTATGAGATTTTGTAAGTCTTTCTCTATTCTTCCGTTTTGGTTTACATATGAGCAACAGCTTTGATTAATCACTGCACATAAGCCTCCCTCTTTCCAAGTTAATAAGTCTAATGCCATTCTGTTTTGCCCCACCACATTTGCTAATGACTGGACTTCTTGTTGAAGTGCCTGTATAGCATCGATTGTAGATTTCTCAAGCGCTTCTCTAGTGGCCGATATGTTTACAATTGCTTTCTCCAATTCACTGACGCCCAGGAATGGTATAAGCCACCTTACAAAGCTATGGAATCTTGTTCCCCTCGTCACGAGAGGGTTTTCTACTCCCCGAATTCTCCTCCAAGGTGTTCTCAACATACCTGAGGGGATTTCAGACTGATTAAACACCGTATCCTGGCTAGTTAGATAGCCTATCGTGCAAGTTCCCTTCCATCCTGCGGGCAGCTGTTTTCTGCTATATCCATCTCCACACAACCACCAATACCCTTGAGGTAACTTACAGGGTCCAATAGTTGCTGTCAAATTCGCACCTAAAAACTTTCCTGCCTGATACCATCCATACTCCCACGAATATCCTTCTCCTTCAGAAACACCACTACTTTTATATGCAACTAGTTGGGTTTTGTCGCAAAAGTCAATATACGTTGCCTTTATCCCTGTTAGATCCCAATTCCCCACATCAACAGTTGTCTTATTAATCCAGAACTTGCTCCATCCCCAGGCTATTGTCTTATTCACCGGCCCCCTGTGTCTATATTCCCCGTGTTCCCAGGTACAATTGTTACTGCTAATTAATACCACAAGCTCTTCTTTCAATAGTTGTAAATCAAATCTGGGTCCTAAGGGGTAGACATTATCATCGTATTCACAATATCCATTCAACTCATTTCCCCCTTTTGCCCAAAATTTGGGCCAGGTTCCGTTGGCATAGTTCCAATTGCTTGCTGCCACCCCATATAGAGGTAATTTCATTTCTCCTTTAGGTAAGGTGGTACATACCCAACAATCTGACAGATTAGTAGCTTTTACCAATGTTTCCAGACTTCGTGTATATGTATTCGTATCCCATGTCCCTCCCCCCGAAATACAAAGTCCCGGCATGTTGACGACTATCAAGGTTACTAATGTCCATCTTTTCGTTGGAGGCGAAGCTTCAGGGGTCCGGTCTGCGTTGATGTCCATTGGGGTTCCAGAGCTCTCTTGACGCGAGTCCAATGGATCCAAGCGGCTTGTTCCTTAATCTTTATGGCTGTGTGAGTGGTCAGCAGTACCTGGAAGGGACCTTCCCACTTTGGCCTCAGTGGTGAATCTGTAAAAGACTTAACATATACATATTTCCTAACTCCTTGAAGAGCTGGAAGTTTGCTTTCTTAAAATGTGGCGTCCTAACTGTGCTTCTCGTGGGCTTCCAACTTGTGAAGAGAGTGAAGTGCACTAGAGCATGATGACTGCAGCCCATGGACTAGGGGATTGGGGGATGGAAAGGGCCCCCGGGGTTTCGCTTTGCTCCTTTTGCTTCTAGAAAAGGCCCAAATGGCTCAATCCCCGCCTTCTGTCCCAGGGCAGCCGCAGGGGTGAAGTGGTAGCCGGAGGGTCCATCTCCAGAGCCCTGATTTCCCTGAGAAGGGGGAAATTTTGTGGGGGATGGAGTGGTGTGTGAGGAGGAGGAGGAGGGCAAGGAAGGCTAAAGGAGGGTGTTGGCGGAAAGATTTTTATCCCCAGCGTGGTTTTGTCAGATTTTTTGGGCAGAACATCCAGGATTTTGGGGTTCTTTTGATGGAGGATGAGGCAAAAATCCACGTTGAGCCGTGGGAATGAGGGCGACCCCTGGGAAAAGGGGAGGAGGGAACTGGGGGTGGGGGTGGGTGTCGCTCGGCCCCTTCTCCACAGCGTGTTTTTGGGTGGAGGGTCCCCCATATGGGCCAGAAACCCCCCCAAAGGCCCAGTGCTGTGCCAGTAAAGCACTGGTTTTGCTGACGTCACAGGCCGTTGCCGGCCTCCCGCGTTCCACACAACATTCCGAGGCGGCGGTCGCTCACTGGCCGTGGCTGTGGCAGCTTCCTACCGCTGTGGAGAGTGACATTCAGCAGTTGGATTGTTTTTTTGGAGAAACCCCCAAATTGTCCTGCCCGATGGGGCCCAAAAAGCCTCCAGTGGCCGAAGGGTAACGCTGGGGGTGGGAAGGGGCGGTGGAAGTTGGTGGCGGAAGACGGAGTGATGTTTTGCTGGGAAATAGGGACCGGTTTTGCCCCACCTCACCACGTTTTCCCTCTTTTTTAGCGTTTGTTGCGCCGTATCCATTCCCGACGTGCCTTCCTCCCCCTCCTCTTCCTCCCCCTTTCAGCCGCATCAATGTCGGGGAGCAGTTGCAGGCGGAGCTGCCTGCCCTGCGGGACAGATCCCTCTTGGAAGAGGAGGACGAAGGAGCCTCCCTGGTTTGGAAGCCCTGGGGTGACGTGGAAAGCAAGCCCGAGCCGCAGGAGAAGGGTTTCTCTTCAGGCTTTTCTTGTGGGAAAGGGGCAAATTCCCCCTTTTCAGAGTTACTTGATAGGGCGTTTGGGTTCTCTCCCGTCTTGTCTTGGCCCCGTAGCGTTGGAGGGAAGGAGATGGCTCGTTTTTGGGAGGAAAGTGGCTAGATAAGAGCCGATGGTGCTCTCGGGAGCATCTTCCATGAGAAAGGGGGGGTTTTGGCGGTCCCAGCTCATCTGCAGCCAGGGAGGAGTTTCTCTCTGGAGATCCCGCTCCCAAAGCTCTTGAAAGAGCCTTTTTTTTGTCCATCAGAAGACTTTTCGCCTCATCCAGAAGGAGGTAAAGCCGTTGGAGCGGGGCGGAGCTGGTTAGCGGGGAGGCTTTTAACCCAGAAAGCCCTATTTTCAATCCCCCGTTGGAATCCTGTCCTTAGGACCCTTCTTCCTGCTCAAAACCCAGCGGGAGAAGACATCATTGCCCTCCTTTGTAATGACAAGGGAGTCTTTAATATCCCTGGATTTCTCCCCATAGATCCAGAGGCAAACCGTGGCCCAGTGTGTTGACTCTTGTTACTTCTGGAGGAAGACAGTGCAATTTGGGTGCACCTGACCTCGCCTGCTGGAGAAAAGGGTCAAGAGAGTCCGGGATGAGGTGGAAAAAGCCAAAGGCGAGGTAAAAAAGCTGCTGGGGGGGTTTGTTTCCTGGACGAATCCATCTGCTCAAACGTTCCTTGCCAGGAAACAGGGATTTGCTGCCGCGATGGAGAGACGGGATGCAGCTTGATGCAAGCAAAATGTCGGTTTATTACAAGTTTCACATATACTTATACAGATTCAAGGCTACATACATAGATCACAAAATAGCGTATTCCTTTCTAATTGGTTACTTCTTACATCAGGCACTGGCTGATTGGTTGCTGTTAGTCTTAATGCAGTTGCAAGATCTGTTTTATGTTATACAGCACGTATACATGTCCTGTTTAAGGAAGGCTTACTGCCCAACATAAGATAAGCATCCTTTGTTCTCCTTTTGACCCCCGGGGGGCAGAGAGTAAACATTCTTTTGCTCCTCATTTTACTTCCTCCTAGGCTAGCTTGTTTTGTTCCCCCAGGGCTTGTGACCAACAAGTTCCAGCACGTCCATTTCCTTCTTTTCATTCTTTTCTATCAGTTGTGTGACAGACGATGTTTTGCTAAGGCTTTGGCCTTCATCTCCCCCTTCTTGTTGCACAATAAGGACTTTCTTAAGAGTTTGCTATCAACTTTTGCACACATTGCAACAGACAAGGCAAACAAAGCAACAAAAGGACAAAAACAACTAAAATATACACAATCGTTTTAACTAAACTTCTCAGCCATCCGGACAGACCTAGCCAGTCTCCAAGAGCATCCAGGCCAAAGAATCCAGAATCTTGTTGTATCTTTTGAGTATGCATCATTAGATATTGAATTTCTTTATGGATAGATCTTGAGTGATCCTCTAGGTCCATACAACACATTCCATCAAAATCCTCACAGCCATGTCCGTGGGCTAGCAAAAGGAAATCTATCGCGGCTCTATTCTGTAATACCGCGTGTTGCACTGTGGACAGATCGTCTGCAAGTTCGGACAGGACCCTGCTTGTTGCGTTGGCTTGTTTTGCCACCCAACATGCTATACTATTCAAATTTTTATGGGCTCGTGCTGCGGCAACACCTGGCGTAAAAAAGGATGCGAAGATGACTTCCCATTTGTTCCAAAGATTAACCTGGTCGGAACAATCGTTAGTCAGGCTGTGGAAGTGTCTCTTGTAAATCGATATCGGTGAGTGCTGTTAGGGTGCATTAATGGTGCAGCTAGACTAAGTTGGCCTATAGTACATGGTCCTCCCTGAGGGTTGGAAGGGATTCCTGACCATGCTCGGTTGCCGCATATTAAAAAGAATCCTTTTGGAAGGCGCCTGGGCAGTATGGTGCCAGGGGCTGGAGAACTCTCATCGCGATCTATTTTCTGACACCAGGTGCCTCTCCAACCAGTATGATTTCCTATTGGAAAGAGGATTGTAGGGGCCGTCTCATTAACTATGTGTCCTTCTTTTTGCTCTCCTGTCCAACTCTCAGCGCCAATATATATACAATGACTAGCGTTGAGGGAGTCCGCTAGAGCAATCTCCTGTGGTTCAGGACCTACAGGGAGTTTATCGTCCCAATTATCATATTTTTCAAACATTTCCGCGATGTCATTCCACATGAATTGGCCTTTGCTTGTCACTTTATACTGTTGTCTTAATTCTGAGAGGGATTCATTAAATACCTTAAAGATGACATCGGTCAAGGGCACCCCCACAAGGCATGTAGTAAATGGGGACCTAGGTGTTGCTAGGCTTGCACAAAAGCTGGTCGTGTTGAGTGATCGAGCTAAAGTTACCCACACATTTTCCCACGGGTCAAACGTTCTGCTATATGGGATGGCTCTTATAGTTAAGACAACTACTATAAAACCTTTTATACCTAAAATATCCATTTTCAATCAGCTGATACTAAACACTTCTTATTACACTTTATGCTAATGATTATTACTTATACAGTAAACAGGCCCACTGGCGGTAATTAATATAATCTCCTTTGTTATCTTCTGCTATGTGTCCTGCGATTTTGAGACCGAGGGTTCAGGAGTTTGTTGATCAAAGAGACGATCAGGGTCGTTACTGGATGATTGTGGTAGGGATTCACGGAAGGGTCGTACGTTCTTCGCTGGGATCCACTTGGGGCCTTTTTCTGTGGAAACACAAGCATAACCTCTTCCCCATGTAACAAGAGGATACGGTCCCATGATCTTACCCGTCTCCGGATCACGAACCAACACGGGGGCTTTGACTCGCACCTCAAGTGAAGCGTTTGTGTAAAAATGTCGGACTATCGGAGGGTTGCTATCTAACAAAGAGCAATTCAAAAAGTTAAAAACATACAAAGCTTTCTGCAGACGTTCCTCAGGAGTGGTAGTTCCTACTCCCCCTTTTTGTTTTTGTAACAAACGCTTCAAAGATTGGTGAGAGCGTTCAATTAGAGATTGACCTGTAGGGGAATGAGGAATGCCAGTAATATGAGTCACACCCCAGGAGTCAAAAAATGCTTTTGTTGCCGTAGAGACATAAGCAGGACCGTTGTCCGTCTTTATTTGTGAAGGTATACCTAAAGTAGCAAAAGCGCGCATCAAGTGTTTGCGGACATCACGTGCCTTCTCTCCTGTGTGGCAAGAAGCAAATAAAGCACCTGAAAAGGTGTCAATGGAGGAATGGACATATTTCAATTTACCAAACTCTGGATAATGTGTAACATCTGTTTGCCATAGCTGTAGACTCTGCAGTCCTCTGGGATTAACTCCTCCTGCGACTGACGGGAAAGAATGCCTTTGGCAGTCAGGACATACAGCGATAATGTTAGATGCTTGTTGGGAGGTAAGCCCAAACTGCCTTTTGAGACCTCCAGCATTCTGGTGAAAAAAGGAATGGCTGAGTTTAGCCTGTGCCACGCGATCCGGCAATACCTGTACCGGTGTCGTGGTTTTGGCTGAATTTACCAAAACCGGACCGGCAGATGGCCCTTCCCCCCCCTTCCCCCCCCTAAAAGAGGAGAGAGGAGGAGAAAGAGATAAGGAAATTCAGAAGTTTAGAATGAACTAAACTACTTTAATGAAAAATTAATATTAAAATAAAAATAAAGGAGAAAAATAATGAAATAGATACAATATATACAAAACCGTATCAAGCTCCCAGGATGACAGTCACGTCACCGGCAGGCACTGGGGAAGTCCCAGACTGGACTCAGTGACGAATGGGAACTGGATTCCAGCTCTGGAGTCAGGAACACACGGATCGGGATCAAAGGCAGATGAACAGACAGAGTCCTCTCTGGACGTTGGCCATCGCAGGAAGGGGCTGACCCTTTGATCCCTCAGCCTTTATACTGAGGATGGGGCAGATGGGATGGAATACCCCAGTTGGTCAGGTTTGGGTCACCTGTCCTGTCCGCTCCTCCCCACCGATGTGACCCCTCTACGTTTTTTCCGTTTCCGACCCTCTAAGGGGGCAAATAACGAAATGGGCTGACCTTGGTTGTTATAGCAATAAGTATAAGCCAGGGCCTCCCTGCATACCGTTCCTTGGCATGGAGCACAAACATTGGTCTTATCACTCTGAGAACGAGCAGTTTTCTCCACAATATGCCGTTAATTTCAGAGAGTTAGAGGAGGCCTACCTAGGATGTAAAGTTACAGAACAGAAAATTGGTTCGGTTTTACTTCAAACCGGGACAACCGGTAATGTCAGCAAATGAGCTCGTCGGTTCCCTTCTGCAATAAAACCAGGTAGAGAAGTGTGTGACCTGACATGCCTAACAAAATAGGGGTGAGGGCGAGAGTCCAAGAGAAAGATAAGTTCCCGTAATAAAGCAAATAGGTCAGAATGTGGGACGTTGCGTAACACAGATGCTTCAGCTCGCTCAACAATCCCCGCAACATAGGCTGAATCAGTGATGAGGTTAAGCGGTGTGGACCACCTCCGAAAAACTCGAACAACCGCAGTTAACTCCACTATCTGGGGAGAACCAGGAACAGTCTCTATGTCCGAGTCCCAGCGTTCATGCTGGTCGTCCCACCATAAAATGACTGATTTGTGTGATTTTCCAGACCCGTCTGTAAATACAGTAAGGGCTTGTAATGGCTGATCGCTCCTTTTCGGCCCGGGTATCAAGCGAAAATCAACATTAAGCAGCTTATGCGAAGGTGGGTGGGATGTGAGTTGACCCGTATAGTCTGCTAACGCCATAATAAAGGTGTCTGACTGCTGATAAAGCCATTGTAGATACATATTTGTCACAGGTAAGCAAATACAAGCAAAGTCTACTCCTGATAACGTTAACAAGCGTTGCCTGGCTTTAATTATCAAAGAAGCAAACATCTCATGCTGCGTCGAAATGGTTTTTGTAGATTGATTCGGCAAGAAAACCCATTCGATAATCAGCAGTGGGTCTGATTTTTGAGAGTCCCATTGAAATATTAGTGCGTGAGGCTGTCGAGCGGGGTTTAAAATAATTAGATAGAAAGGTAATTCGGGAGCCCACCGGTGTGCTTGTTTAAGAGTGATTGCGGTAGCAACCATTTGTAAGGAGTCAATGGCCTCAGGATCAAGACTGCGGTGGGAACGCAAGTCAGTATCTCCTTTAAGGAGTTCGAATAAAGGACCTAAGTCCACATTAGAAATTCCCAACAGCGGTCGGACCCAATTGATTGTTCCCAGCAATTTTTGCACATCATGCAAGTTTTTTATATCTGTCTGTATCTGTAAAGGTTGAGGAACTATAGTTTGAGCCCTTATGCGCCAGCCTAAATATTTCCACGGCGGTGTTTTCTGAATTTTTTCCGGCACGATACAGAGGCCTGCCGAATTAACGGCAGCCGTGACAAGGGCTACAGCTTCCTCCATGACCTCGTGATGTTGCGCAGCCACCAGGATATCATCCATATAGTGGTACAATAAGACACTAGACATTGCAGTCCTGACTGGACTAAGCACTTTGGCTACATACCATTGACATATCGTGGGGCTATTTTTCATTCCTTGTGGCAGCACAACCCACTGGTATCTTTGCAACGGGGCTTGCATGTTGACGCTTGGAACTGAAAAAGCAAATTTAGGAGCATCATTTGGATGCAGGGGGATATTAAAAAAAACAGTCTTTGAGGTCAATAACAGTCAAATGCCAATCTCGAGGAATCATAGTAGGGGACAGGAGTCCGGGTTGTAGGGCTCCCATGTCTTCCATAGCATCATTAATTTTTCTAAGGCCATGGAGCAAGCGTCACTTGCCAGCCTGTTTTTTAATAACAAAAACAGGTGAATTCCAGGGGCTAGTAGAAGGCACAATGTGTCCTTTCATTAACTGTTCCGTAACTAATTCTTGGAGGGCGCGAAGCTTTTCCAGTGGTAGGGGCCATTGATCTACCCAAATAGGGGTATCGGTTTTCCAGGTTAATTTTAGGGTGTCGCGCACTTCAATGGCCCTGCCTAAAAATGGGTCCGAATGGACATTCCCCACTGGGACAGCACATCGCGCCCCCACAAAATCATGGGAACAGGCAGCCCAAAAGGCTTAACAGAGGCTATACACCCCTCTGGACCTCGAATTTGGATTAATTCCAGACTTTGGTGACTGCTGCCAGTTCCGCCGATTCCTGCCAACGTCTGGGAAGTGTTGGCCAGAGGCCACTGTGGGGTCCATTACTGTAACATCAGCCCCGGTATCAATAATCCCATTTAACACTACCTGCTGTCCCCCGCAAATAAGGGTGCATTGACATATAGAATCACAGAATCACAGAGGTTGGAAGGGACCTTTTAAGATCATCTAGTCCAACCAATGAAAAAAAAAAAAAAAAACCCAAAAAAAAAAAACCCACAACACAAAAAAAACAAAAACAAAACCACCACACACGCAACCCACACACACACCACCACACCACCCAACACTAATCCATATTCCCAAGCACTATGTCAACTCCTCTCTTGAATACCTCCAGGGATGGTGCCTCAACCACCTCCCTGGGCAGCCCATTCCAATGCCTGACAACCCTTTTAGTAAAGAAATATTTCCTAATATCTAACCTGAACTTCCCCTGGTGTAACTTGAGGCCATTGCCTCTTGTCCTATCATCTGTAACTTGGGAGAAGAGACCGACCCCCGTCTCTCTACAGCCTCCTTTCAGGTACTTGTAGAGAGCGATAAGGTCTCCCCTCAGTCTCCTCTTCCCCAGACTGAACAGCCCCAGCTCCCTCAGCCTCTCTTCGTAAGACTTGTGCTCCAGACCCCTCACCAGCTTCGTTGCCCTTCTCTGGACCTGCTCCAGCACCTCAATGTCTTTCCTGTGGTAGGGGGCCCAAAACTGGACGCAGTACTCGAGGTGGGGTCTCACCAGTGCCGAGTACAGGGGGACGATCACCTCTCGGGTCCTACTCACTACACTGTTCTTGATACAGGCCAGGATGCTGTTGGCCTTTTTGGCCACCTGGGCACACTGCTGGCTCATGTTCAGCCTGCTGTCGACCAACACCCCCAGGTCCTTTTCTGCCAGGCAGCTCTCCAGCCATTCTTCCCCAAGCCTGTAGCGCTGCCTGGGGTTGCTGTGACCCAAGTGCAGGACCCGGCACTTGGCCTTATTGAACCTCATCCCGTTGGTCTCAGCCCATCGATCCAGCCTGTCTAGATCCCTCTGCAAAGCCTCTCTACCCTCCAGCAGATCAACACTCCCACCCAGCTTGGTGTCGTCTGCAAATTTGCTGAGGGTGCTTTCGATCCCCTCGTCCAGATCATTGATAAAGATGTTGAAGAGAACCGGCCCCAGTACCGAGCCCTGTGGGACACCACTCGTGACCGGTCGCCAACTGGACTTCATTCCATTCACCACCACTCTCTGGGCCCGGCCCTCCAGCCAGTTTTTAACCCAGCGGAGAGTATACCCATCTAAGCCATGAGCATCCAGTTTCTCCAGCAGGATACTGTGGGACACTGTATCAAAGGCCTTGCTAAAGTCTAGGTAAATAACATCCACAGCCTTTCCTTCATCCACCAAGTGAGTCACTTTGTCATAGAAGGAGATCAGGTTTGTCAAGCAGGACCTGCCCCTTGTGAACCCATGCTGGCTGGGCCTGATCACCTGGGCATCCTTCATGTGTTGCATAATGGCACTCAGGATGATCTGTTCCATCACCTTCCCAGGCACCGAGGTCAGACTGACAGGCCTGTAGTTCCCTGGATCATCCTTCCGACCCTTCTTGTGGATGGGCGTCACATTTGCTAGGCGCCAGTCGGCTGGGACCTCCCCAGTTTGCCACGACTGTTGGTAGATGATGGAAAGTGGCTCTGCAAGCACTTCTGCCAGCTCCCTCAGAACCCTCGGGTGAATCCCATCTGGGCCCATAGACTTGTTTATGTCGAGGTTATGGAGCAAGTCCCTCACCATCTCCCTTAGAATTACGGGGGCTTCGTCCTGCTCCCCGCCCCTAACTGCTAGCTCAGGGGTCTGGGTACTCGGGGGACACCCTACTCCACTGCTAAAGACCGAGGCAAAGAAGGCATTCAGTACCTCAGCCTTCTCCTCATCCTTTGTCACTATGTTACCTTCCATATCCAGGAGAGAGTGGAGGTTCTCCCGAGTCCTCCTCTTGCTATTAATATATTTATAGAAATTCTTTTTATTGTTTTTAACATCCAGGGCCAGGTTCAGTTCTAGCTGAGCTTTGGCCTTTCTAATCTTTTCCCTGCATAACTTTACTACACGTTTGTAATCTTCCTGAGTCGCCTGCCCTTTTTTCCAAAGGACATAAACTTTCCTTTTTTCCCTGAGCTGTGACCTTAACTCTTTGTTCAGCCAGGCCGGTCTCTTCCCTCGACAGCTCGCTTTCCTGCGCACAGGGACAGCCTGCTCCTGTGCTTTTAGGACTTCTTCCTTGAAAAGTGTCCAGCCTTCCTGGACTCCTTTGCCCTTCAGGGCTGCCTCCCAAGGGACTCTGTCAAGCAGACTTTTGAAAAGACCAAAGTCTGCCCTCCGGAAGTCCATGATGGCAGTCCTGCTGGTTCCCCTTCTTGCTTCCCTGAGAATCAGAAACTCTATCATTTCATGATCACTGTACCCCAGACGGCCTCCAACTGTTACATCCCCCACAAGTTCCTCTCTGTTTGCAAACAGCAGATCAAGTAGCGCTCCTTCCCTAGTTGGCTCACTCACCAGCTGTGTCAGGAAGTTATCCCCAACACACTCCAGGAATCTCCTAGACTGTTCCCTCTCAGCTGTATGGAGTGCCCAGCTGATATCTGGTAGGTTGAAGTCACCCACCAGGACAAGTGCAAGTGATCTCGAGACACCTGCTAGCTGCTTATAGAACATTTCATCAACCTCTGCATCCTGGTTGGGTGGTCTGTAATAGACTCCCACCACAATATCAGCCTTGCTGGTCCTCCCCTTGATTCGTACCCACAGGCACTCAACTCTACTATTACCCTCATTTATCTCCACACATTCATATTCCTCCCTAACATACAGGGCCACTCCTCCTCCTCTCCTTCCTTGCCTGTCCCTTCTGAAGAGCTTGTAGCCATCCATCGCAGCACTCCAGTCATTCGATTCATCCCACCACGTTTCCGTGATGGCAACTACATCATAGCTTTCATGCCGTACAATGGCTTCCAGCTCCTCCTGTTTGTTGCCCATACTACGTGCATTTGTGTAAATGCACTTTAGCTGGGCTAGTTTTCTTGCCATTTTTATGGGGGGGTGAGGCCCAACACCTCCCTGACCATGCTCAGACCCTTCTGTGGTATCCAGCCTATCACTGTCCCTCATGTCATTACCGCATAGGTTACCATCCTCCACCTCTGCTGAGGCAACAGGCCACAAGACCTTGCTAGCACTTTTACCCATCGGCACTGGTAATCTGCTCCCAGGCTCCTCCTTAGTAATCCTGCTTTCATCCCCATCCCCCTTCAACCCTAGTTTAAAGCCCTTTCAATGAGCCCTGCTAATTCTTGTCCTAATATTCCTCTTTCCCTTTGGGTAAGGCTTGCCCGACCAGTTGCCACCAGGTCTAATGTCCTATAGATCATCCCATGATGAAAGAAACCAAAGTTCTGACGGTGACACCAGCCTTGGAGCCAAGAGTTAATCTGCTGGCTCTTCCTGTTTATACCCTCATCAATCCCTGCAAGTAATGGGATGGAGGAGAACACAATTTGTGCTCCTGATCCCTTAACCAGCTGTCCAAGGGCCCTAAAGTCTTTCTTCAGGGCCCTTGGACTACTGTTAGCTACCTGATCCCTGCCTACTTGAAATACCAATAATGGATAGTAATCCGAGGGGCGGACCAGGGCAGGGAGATTTTTCTTTATATCCTTAATCCTGGCCCCAGGGAGGCAGCAGACTTCTCTGTGGGAAGGATCCGGTCTGCAAATGGGGCCTTCTGTTCCCCGCAAAAGAGAGTCACCCACCACAATTACCTTCCTCTTTTTTTTTGTTGCTGAAGTCCGAAGGCGTGGGGGTGGCTGGCTGACTCTGGGTAGTTCACTGTCTAAATCCTTGTCCCTATCCTCGTATGCCTGGCCCTCGACTTCCAAAGCACCGTACCTATTTTGTAGGTGCAACTGGGAAGGTGACAGGGGCTGGCAGGAGTTTTGCTTGCCCTTCCGAGGAGGGACCTGCCTCCATTCCTCATTGTCCCTTAGGTTCCTTTCTTCTGCCTGGTGACAAGCAGAAGGGAGATCATCCACATCCTGCAGAGCCTCTGCCCCACTCCTACGCCTCAGTGTACGGCTCCACCAATCTATTTCGCTTTCACTGTCTCTAATACTTCTAAGTCTATCCACCTCTTCCTTCAGTTCAACCACCTGCCTGAGTAGGTGGTTTATTTGATCACACCGCACACATGCGGTGTCTCTGGCTCCATTAGGAACACATGCCAGGCTGAGGCATTCACTGCAGCTGGAGACCTGCACAGACACGTGTTTTTGTGGGACCTCCGTCTGAGTTTCCACATTCTTCCTTGTGGGGCATTTTGCACGTGTTGGGGCCATGTTCTTGTCTAGAGCCACGAGGGGATCGACAACTGATGGCTGCTCCCACCCGCTGTGCGCTCGTGCGCTAATATATTTGCCCTTGCTCTCACGCGCACCCGGCACGCGCTCTGACTCTGCTGCGGCTAGCTGCCGCTGTCGCTGTCCGCGTGGTCTGGGCGAAGCTCGCGCTATGGCCGCTTTTAAGTTTGCCGCGGCTCGCCCGGCCCGCCCCCAGACACGTCAGCCTCTCGCTCCCTCTCGCGATTCCCGAGTCCTTTCGGGCCTCTCCGCCTTCCCTCGGCCTCTCCGTCTCCGGGAAGCCCCCTCTAGCTCGAGTTTAAAGCTGCAGCACTCACCGCTGTCGCTGTCGCTGTCCGCATGGTCTGGGACGTTATATAGGTCGTTTCTGGGAGATAGACTGTACCCATAAGATTTGTGGGTTCCCTGTAGATCCGAACCCTCCCCGCCTTTGTTGGGGCTGACTAGAAACGGGGAGTCCGTCCCCATGGGAATCAGTATCAATTGCGCTATACGGCTACCTTTCGGTACAGTGCAGGGAGGAAACGGGGTCCATGCCATAATCTTAATTTCATCAGTGCTGTCAGAGTCAATGACCCCTGGTAACACAAAAAGTCCTGACAACGTTGTAGATGATCTTCCTAATAATAAGGCTTGTGTCCTAGGGGGTAAAGGTCCCGAGACATTTGTTGACAAAAGGTGAACCGAGGAATCGAGTAACGTTACTGTGTGAGCGGTTGCCAGGTCCACTCCGGCGCTGCCTGCTGTTGCTGGGCGAAGACCTGAGGCACTGCTGCTTCCCTCCGAGGGGGTTGGAACGTCGGCTGCGGTATTTGTGTCTGCACGCGTCGCTGCCCCGCGCTCCGTGATCGGTTTCCCTGTATCGGTTGTCCCTGAAAATCGTACTTAGACTGACATTGATTAGCATAATGACGCCCTTTTCGGCACCTGGGACAAATCCCAGGGGCTTGGGGTCTAGCACCGGCATTGGCATTTAGACAATTTTTCTTCAGATGGCCGGGTTTGCCACAACCATAACAGTTCCCCGGTCCTGTTGGGCCACGCATGGCTGCGAAAGCAGCGGCCATGGCCTCAAATTTATGATCCATAGTACCAATTCTATTACAAGCCTCCACCATTTCAACCAATGTAGGGTTCGGATTCGGGAGAGACTTTAACAACTTTTTACAATCCACATCAGCATTCTCGACGGCTAATTTTAGCAACAAAATTTCCCGTGCCTCCGTATTATCTATTTGGCGCTCCAAAGCTTGTTTTAGTCTATCGATAAACTGCATATAAGGCTCTCGGGGTTCCTGGGTAATAGTAGTAAAAGCCTTTTGTGGCTTCTGAGAGTCAGGAACCTTAAAAAAGGCCTTTTTTGCTTCTTCACGACTTGCCTCAGGGGCTTCCCGTGGAATTCACAGGATTGGTGTGCTGACCTGTACCTGTGAGGTGCTCTATAGTCAGCGCGGCGATAGCTGCGTCGCCGTGACCTACGTAAGTTAAGAGGAGCGCTTGGAGTCCCCCTCTCCAGTGAGCCTCCCACAAAGTGTATTGTGTCGGCGTCAATAGCAATCGCGCTAAGGATTTTAAATCGTGCGGAGTCATAACATATGTATCAAAACCAGAGGATAACAAGCTTGCAAAATACGGGGAGGAAAGTCCATGTTCAGTGACAGTACGGCGCAACTCCTTAACCACTGGAAAAGATAGAGCTTCCCACTGCGCTCCCCGACCTTGATAAATCACGGGGGCTACTATCGTTTTAGCAATTTCCAGTTCTCCTTCCTTTAACGCTTGGCGCCTTATGTTAACCCACACGTCATGTGGGTCGGGGGGGTAGAGGTCTGGCTCCTTTTCAGGGTCCACTGATCCCGGATCAAAGGGATCCTCCTCTGGGGGATACCCCGCGGCACACACCTCTAGTGGTGCAATGGATTTTTTACCCTCCGACGATAACGGAGGTATCGCAGGAGAGTCTTCCTCTCTCTCTGCTTCATCTTTGTGACTTTTTTCCTGGGCTTTTAAAGTCTCAAAAATACTTCTCCACCACGGAAGCATATGCTGTGCTTCGGCACTCTCCATAGTCACCGCATCCCATAGTTTCACCCCCACATCATCCCAAAGTTCCCGCGTAAAAATAGTGGATGCAGTCACAGTGGGTATTTTCACTTGTACCCATTTAAGTATCGTTTTAAGATCATGCCCAGAGATATTCTTTCCATGCTTTTGAAGGAGAGCTTTCATAAGCTCATATACGTCTCTCTCAGGGGAAGACGCTTGATTCCCCATGTTTCCCACAGCTCACCTCTCTACTCCGGAGGGATTTCAGGCCGGCCGGCTCCTGCTTCCTTTCAGCAGCTCATTCAACGTTCTGTGGGACTCGCAGCGTGCCACGCAGATAGGTAGTTCCCGAGCCCTGGAATCACGTCGGGGTCACCAATTTGCCGCGATGGAGAGACGGGACACAGCTTGATGCAAGCAAGATGTCGATTTTATTATAATTCTTTACATACATTTATACTAGTCCTAAGGTAGCGTGTTCTAAGCTGATTGGTTCACATTCCACATTAGGCACTCACAGATTGGCTAATGCTGATGCTAATGCGAAAAGCATTTTTCTAAACACTTATTTCTTCTAAATACATCAATCTATCGTGAGCAAGGACAATAGTTGCTCTTTTACAGGGTGATTGTTTTACAGTCTCACCAGCTGTCCTTGTGTGAAGTCAGTACTCTCTGTTCCGAAAGTTCTTATCTTACCCTTCCCAGGGCCTGTGGCCAACAAGTTCCAGCACATCTTCTTCTATCAACTGAGCAGTGCTGGGGGTTTTGCTGAGACCGGCCGAATCCTGTCCCACATGTGACGTCACAATCCCACTCTCTAATGTCACAGGCACACTCTATGACATCACAACCCTCCCTCTCTGACGTCACAACCCCTTATGATATCACAACCCTACTCTATGACGTCACAACCACCACAATGACATCACAACCCCAACCTATGACGTCACAACCCCAACCCGTGACGTCACAACCCTCCCTCTATGACGTCACAACCCCACTCTATGACATCACAACCACACTCTATGATGTCACAACACCCATGACCTCACACCCCCCGATGACATCACAATCCCACTCTATGACATCACAACCCCATCTGTGACATCACAACCCCCCACTATGACATCACAACCCTCCCTCTATGACATCACAACCCTATTCTATGACGTCACAACCACTATGACCTCCTATAGGACATCACAACCCTACTCTGTGACGTCAGAACCCCACTCTGTGATGTCACAGTCCCACTATGACATCACAACTGCCCTACGACATCACAACCACACCCTGTGACGTCACAACCCCAACCTATGACGTCACAACCCTCCCTGTAGGACATCACAAACCCTAGTGTGTGATGTCACAATCCCACTCTCTAATGTCACAGGCACACTCTATGCCATCACAACCACACTCTATGATGTCACCACCCGAATGATGTCACAATCCCAACCTATGATGTCACAACCCCAACCTATGACCTCACAACCCCAACCTGTGATGTCACAACCCTCCCTCTTTGACATCACAACCCTCCCGCTATGACATCACAACCCCAAACTATGACATCACAACCCCACTCTATGCCATCACAACCCCATTCTATGCCATCACAACCCCACTCTATGACATCACAAGAACCATGACAACACAACCCCAACCTATGACATCACAACCCACGCTATGACGTCACAAACCCACTCTGTGATGTCACTACCTCACTCTATGGCATCACAACCCCCCTCTATGTCATCACAACCCCATTGATAATGTCACAACCCCAACCTGTGAAGTCACAACCCTCCCTCCATGACGTCACAACCCCACTCTATGACATCACAACCACACTCTATGATGTCACAACACCCATGACCTCACAACCCCCCAATGACATCACAATCCCACTCTATGACATCACAACCCCAACCTATGATGTCACAACCCCCTATAGGACATCACAACCCCACTCTGTGACGTCACAGTCCCACTATGACATCACAACTGCCCTACGACATCACAACCACACCCTGTGACGTCACAACCCCAACCTATGACGTCACAACCCTCCTTGTAGGACATCACAAACCCTAGTGTGTGACATCACAATCCCACTCTCTAATGTCACAGGCACACTCTATGACATCACAACCACACTCTATGATGTCACCACCCGAATGACGTCACAACCCCAACCTATGACCTCACAACCCCAACCTGTGACGTCACAACCCTCCCGCTATGACATCACAGCCCCTATGACGTCAACCCCACTCTATGCCATCACAACCCCACTCTATGACATCAGAACCATGACATCACAACCCCACTCTATGACATCAGACGCCCACTCTGTGACGTCACAAACCCACTCTGTGACATCACTACCTCACTCTATGACATCACAACCCCACCCTATGATGTCACAAAACCCAACTATGAGCTCACCACCCCGATGACATCAAAACCCCACTCTATGACGTCACAACCCCATGACATCACAACCTCCATGACGTCACAGCCCCAACCTGTGACGTCACAACCCCATGACATCACAACCCTCCCTCTATGACATCACAACCCCTTATGATGTCACAACCCTACTCTATGACGTCACAACCACCCCAATGACATCACAACCCCAACTTATAATGTCACAACCCCAACCTGGGACGTCACAACCCTCCCCTATGATGTCAAAACCCCGTCTATGAAATCACAACCCCCCTATGACATCACAACCCCACTCTATGACATCACAACCCGACTCTGTGACATCACAACCCCACTCTATGACATCAGAACCATGACATCACAACCCCAATCTATGACATCACAATCCCACTCTATGACATCACAACCACACTCTATGACATCACAAATCTGTGACATCACAACCCCCACTATGACATCAGAACCCCATCGATAATGTCACAACCCCACCCTATGATGTCACAACCCCACCCTATGATGTCACAACACCCAACTATGAGCTCACCACCCCAATGACATCACAACCCCACTCTATGACGTCACAACCCCATGACATCACAATCCCATCCTATGACATCACAACCCACTCTATGACATCACAACCTCCATGACGTCACAGCCCCAACCTGTGACGTCACAACCCCAACCTGTGACGTCACAACCACATGACATCACAGCCCTCCTCTATGCCATCACAACCACACTCTATGATGTCACCACCCGAATGATGTCACAATCCCAACCTATGATGTCACAACCCCAACCTATGACCTCACAACCCCAACCTGTGATGTCACAACCCTCCCTCTTTGACATCACAACCCTCCCGCTATGACATCACAACCCCATTCTATGCCATCACAACCCCACTCTATGACATCACAAGAACCATGACAACACAACACCAACCTATGACATCACAACCCACTCTATGACGTCACAAACCCACTCTGTGATGTCACAAACCCACTCTGTGACGTCACTACCTCACTCTATGGCATCACAACCCCCCTCTATGGCATCACAACCCCATTGATAATGTCACAACCCCAACCTGTGACGTCACAACCCTCCCTCCATGACGTCACAACCCCACTCTATGACATCACAACCACACTCTATGATGTCACAACACCCATGACCTCACAACCCCCCAATGACATCACAATCCCACTCTATGACATCACAACCACACTCTATGACATCACAACCCCAACCTATGATGTCACAAAACCCAACTATGAGCTCACCACCCCGATGACATCAAAACCCCACTCTATGATGTCACAACCCCACTCTATGACGTCACAACCCCATGACATCACAACCTCCATGACGTCACAGCCCCAACCTGTGACGTCACAACCCCATGACATCACAACCCTCCCTCTATGACATCACAACCCCTTATGATGTCACAACCCTACTCTATGACGTCACAACCACCCCAATGACATCACAACCCCAACTTATAGTGTCACAACCCCAACCTGTGATGTCACAACCCTCCCCCTATGATGTCAAAACCCCGTCTATGAAATCACAACCCCCCTATGACATCACAACCCCACTCTATGACATCACAACCCCACTCTATGACATCAGAACCATGACATCACAACCCAATCTATGACATCACAATCCCACTCTATGACATCACAACCACACTCTATGACATCACAAATCTATTTGTGACATCACAACCCCCACTATGACATCAGAACCCCATCGATAATGTCACAACCCCACCCTATGATGTCACAACCCCACCCTATGATGTCACAACACCCAACTATGAGCTCACCACCCCAATGACATCACAACCCCACTCTATGACGTCACAACCCCATGACATCACAATCCCATCCTATGACATCACAACCCACTCTATGACATCACAACCTCCATGACGTCACAGCCCCAACCTGTGACGTCACAACCCCAACCTGTAATGTCACAACCACATGACATCACAGCCCTCCTCTATGACATCACAACCACACTCTATGATGTCACAACCACCACAATGACATCACAACCCCAATCTATGTTGTCACAACCCCAACCTGTTACATCACAACCCTCCCCTATGACGTCACAACCCCACTCTATGACATCACAACCCGACTCTGTGACATCACAACCACACTCTATGATGTCACAACACCCATGACCTCACACCCCCCGATGACATCACAATCCCACTCTATGAAATCACAACCCCATCTGTGACATCACAACCACCCACTATGACATCACAACCCTCCCTCTATGACATCACAACCCCAACCTTTGACGTCACAACCCTCCCTGTAGGATGTCACAAACCCTGGTGTGTGACGTCACAATCCCACTCTCTAATGTCACAAGCACACTCTCTAATGTCACAACCACACTCTATGATGTCACCAACACAATTACATCACAAGCCCAACCTATGATGTCACAAGCCCAACCTATGACCTCACAACCCAAACCTATGGCGTCACAATCTTCCCTCTCTGACATCACAATCTGCCTCAGCTTCATCTTCACGAAGGGCAACTCACCCAAAGATGGTGAGGCCTCCCGCCCAAGACACCCCACCCCCCCCCATATCCCATTTCCCATTGGTGGCCCTCTCCCCCACATTGACACCCCCTTTTCCAGGTGCTGTCTGGAAATTTCTTTGCCGGCTCTGGCTGCAGCCAGGGTAGAACATAATGGGGGATGGGGCTTGTTAGTGCTGCCCCTCGTTAACCCTATTGACCCCCGGGAATGACAGGAGGTTTTTGGGGCTATCAAGAAGCTGGTGACAGAAGAGGGAAGAGCTTCTGCGTCAGAAGTGAGTTGGGGTTTGGGGTGGGAGAGGGGCTTTTGGGATGGGGGGTGTTGAGGGTGGTTTTGGGGGTGTTAGGGAGAGGGGGTTTGGGAGAGGGTGGGTTAGGGGTTGGGTTTTTTGGAGCTGGTAAGGGGAGTTTGTGATGGGAGGAGATTTTTGGGGTGCAGGGTTGGGAGAGGGGTGTTTTTTAGGGGTATGGGGTCTGGAAGAGGGATTTTTGGGGTTGGAGGGTGGGAGAATGGGTGGTTTTAGAGGGGGTGGGAGAAGGAATGATTTTAGGGTGTGAGAGGGTGTGTTTTTTGGGGTCCCCCCCTTTCCAATCTACGGTGTGCACAGAGAAGCGCCAGCCCCGACCGAGCCGTTTATACTGCACTGTAGAGAAAAAATACCTAAAAAACACTGGCACCCCCTCCTCCCACCCCAGTGACTGGAGGGGTCTGTCACGGGGCCAGGGAGCGCAGGCACCCCCCAAAAGGTGCTGGAGGGGAGGGGGTCAGGGCTGCTGGAGCCCCTCTGCTGTGAGGACAGAGAGTTGGGGGGGTTCAGGCTGGAGAAGGGAAGGCTCCAGGGAGACCTTTCTGCCCCTTCCAGTCCCTAAAGGGGGGGGCTCCAGGAAAGCTGGGGAGGGACTCTGGATGAGGGAGGGGAGCCGTGGGAGGAGGGGGAAGGGTTTGCCACTGGAAGAGGGGAGATTGAGATGAGATGTGGGGAGGAAATGGTTTGCTGGGGGGGTGGTGAGAGCCTGGCCCAGGTTGCCCCGAGAAGCTGTGGCTGCCCCATCCCTGGAGGGGTTCCAGGCCAGGTTGGAGGGGTCTTGGAGCAGCCTGGTGTGGTGGGAGGTGTCCCTGCCCAGGGCAGGGGGTGGGACTGGAGGGGCTTTAAGGTGCCTTCCAACTGTGACCATTGTGTGGTTGTGTGATCTCAAGAGCGGGCTGGTGTGTTAATGCAGGACATCAAGGTCTCTTCAGAGGTACTTGTGTTCTGCAGGTCAGGTGCCCGGGTGGTTCCGAGTCCCAGGATGAGGCAGCTCCTGCCGACAGTTTTAGCTCCGAGGATGTGACAGAATGGAAACCAGCCTTGTGGTGGACCCCAGCCCTCAGAGGTGCGGACGCGTTGGTGACGTCCCCCTGGCCCAGAGACGCGGGGAGTTTTGCTACCAGCCTGGTAAGGATTCTCTTTTCTGCAGGAATGGGTGTCCCGATGGATTTCCCAAAGGATTGCCTTTGTGCTGGCTGTGTCTCTGTGCAGAGGGGTGCTCCTGACTGTGTGGCTTTAGCCCTGTGAGGGCTTTGGAGGAGAAGTGGCTAAAGCAGCTTTCTCTCCCTGGAGATGAGCAGCGTTTGGGTAGAAAAGCAGCGGCTGAGTCAGTAAAGCTTCTGGTTAGTGCTGCGCTCAGGCCGTGGAGCTCTGTCTCCTGGAGCTACATTTCCTTTGGAGCCATCATTTTCTCAGCTGAGCCTGTGCGAGTCTCACAGACTGGAGCCCGTTGGGGTGGTGACGCTGGAGCCATTTGGGGCTTATCTAGAGGCAAAAGGAGCAAAGCGAAACCCCGGGGGCCCTTTCCATCCCCCAATCCCCTAGTCCATGGGCTGCAGTCATCATGCTCTAGTGCAGTTCACTCTCTTCACAAGTTGGAAGCCCACGAGAAGCACAGTTAGGACGCCACATTTTAAGAAAGCAAACTTCCAGCTCTTCAAGGAGTTAGGAAATAGGACCCCGTGGGAAACTGCCCTTAGGGACAAGGCAGCAGAACAAAGGAAAAAGGGATTTGTAAGTCCTTCCTCTAGAAATCCATTAGACCCAGCTTCATAGAAACGACACCGGTCTGGATGCTGGTGGTTAAAGAGGATGGATTTTGGGGGGGTTAAATTAGGAGAATTAATTGGGCGATCACTTCAAATGAGGTCAAATTAAAACTGGAGGCATTTTGCTGGCTGTGAGGGACTGGAGTGGGCAAGCCTCGGGCCACAAAACTCAATGGAACTTGAGTTTGTCCTGGGCAAAAAGGGGAAACCTGAGGCTTTTGCACAAGGAGGGGCCGCTCTGAACCTCACGGCTCCGGGGAAGGTCTCCCCGACTCCAAAAAGACAGAACGTTGGGGGTTGAAAGTCAAATAAAACCACCAAGAGGCACCTGGGCAAGGGCAATCCTCCAGCTGCCCTCCCCTCTGCCACCCACCTCCCCCCACCCCCCACCCCGGGTGTTTTTTTGAGCCCAAAGGAGGCATTTGGGGAAGAAAAAGGGAGGGCTGACCTTCCGCACTCACCTCAGGGCAAGTCCCAGCACAGGGAGGTCCCGGCATCCCCGGAGGAGCCGCAGGCGCTGTGGGGCTGCGGGTGCTGACGCCCCGGCGTGGGCTTGTCTTTGGGGGTCGCACGTGGCCTCTTCTTCTGGTGGCAGACGGCCTGCAAACCAGGGACAAAATAACTTGAAATGGCTCAAAAAGGCAGAAAAATAAGATTTTTTGGCCATGGATTTCACGCGGTTTATCAGCCCAGGTAAAGTCTAAACAGCCAAAAAACCAATGGGAAAACAGTCTGCAAAGCCACAACGGGGTGCAAGAAAAACTGTATTATTTCCACTGTCCCAAGCGGAAAAGCACTTTCCTCCACAAAATCTATCAAAGGGGCTGAAAAGGTGCAATTCCCACGCACTGAAGCCACACAGCCACCCCGTTCCCCCGCCCACCAAAAATTAAAATAATAGCTCTTTCCGTGAAGCAAATCCCTCTTTCCTGGCAAGGAACGTTTGAGCAGATGGATTCGTCCAGGAAACAAACCCCCCCAGCAGCTTTTTTACCTCGCCTTTGGCTTTTTCTACCTCATCCCGGACTCTCTTGACCCTTTTCTCCAGCAGGCGAGGTCAGGTGCACCCAAATCGCACTGTCTTCCTCCAGAAGTAACAAGAGTCAACACACTGGGCCACGGTTTGCCTCTGGATCTATGGGGAGAAATCCAGGGATATTAAAGACTCCCTTGTCATTACAAAGGAGGGCAATGATGTCTTCTCCCGCTGGGTTTTTAGCGGGAAGAAGGGTCCTAAGGACAGGATTCCAACGGGGGATTGAAAATAGGGCTTTCTGGGTTAAAAGCCTCCCCGCTAACCAGCTCCGCCCCGCTCCAACGGCTTTACCTCCTTCTGGATGAGGCCAAAAGTCTTCTGATGGACAAAAAAAAGGCTCGCTCAAGAGCTTTGGGAGCGGGATCTCCAGAGAGAAACTCCTCCCTGGCTGCAGATGAGCTGGGACCGCCAAAACCCCCCCTTTCTCATGGAAGATGCTCCCGAGAGCACCATCGGCTCTTATCTAGCCACTTTCCTCCCAAAAACGAGCCATCTCCTTCCCTCCAACGCTACGGGGCCAAGACAAGACGGGAGAGAACCCAAACGCCCTATCAAGTAACTCTGAAAAGGTGGAATTTGCCCCTTTCCCGTAAGAAAAGCCTGAGGAGAAACCTTTCTCCTGCGGCTCGGGCTTGCTTTCCATGTCACCCCAGGGCTTCCAAACCAGGGAGGCTCCTTCGTCCTCCTCTTCCAAGAGGGATCTGTCCCGCAGGGCAGGCAGCTCCGCCTGCAACTGCTCCCCGACATTGATGCGGCTGAAAGGGGGAGGAAGAGGAGGGGGAGGAAGGCACGTCGGGAATGGATACGGCGCAACAAACGCTTCAAAAGAGGGAAAACGTGGTGAGGTGGGGCAAAACCGGTCCCTATTTCCCAGCAAAACATCACTCAGTCTTCCGCCACCAACTTCCACCGCCCCTTCCCACCCCCAGCGTTACCCTTCGGCCACTGGAGGCTTTTTGGGCCCCATCGGGCAGGACAATTTGGGGGTTTCCCCAAAAAAACAATCCAACTGCTGAATGTCACTCTCCACAGCGGTAGGAAGCTGCCACAGCCACGGCCAGCGAGCGACCGCCGCCACGGAATGTTGTGTGGAACGCGGGAGGCCGGCAACGGCCTGTGACCTCAGCAAAACCAGTGCTTTACTGGCAGAGCACTGGGCGTTTGGGGGCGTTTCTGGCCCATATGGGGGACCCTCCACCCAAAAACACGCTGTGGAGAAGGGGCCGAGCGACACCCACCCCCATCCCCAGTTCCCTCCTCCCGTTTTTCCAGCGGTCGCCCTCATTCCCACGGCTCAACGTGGATTTTTGCCTCATCCTCCATCAAAAGAACCCCAAAATCCTGGAGGTTCTGCCCAAAAAATCTGACAAAACCACGCTGGGGATAAAAATCTTTCCGCCAAGAACCTCCTTTAGCCTTCCTTGCCCTCCTCCTCCTCACACACCACTCCATCCCCCACAAAATTTCCCCCTTCTCAGGGAAATCAGGGCTCTGGAGATGGACCCTCCGGCTACCACTTCACCCCTGCGGCTGCCCCGGGCCAGAAGGCGGGCATTGAGCCAGTTGGGGCTTTTCTAGAAGCAAAAGGAGCAAAGCGAAACCCCGGGGGCCCTTTCCATCCCCCAAGCCCCTAGTCCATGGGCTGCAGTCATCATGCTCTAGTGCAGTTCACTCTCTTCACAAGTTGGAAGCCCACGAGAAGCACAGTTAGGACGCCACATTTTAAGAAAGCAAACTTCCAGCTCTTCAAGGAGTTAGGAAATAGGACCCCGTGGGAAACTGCCCTTAGGGACAAGGCAGCAGAACAAAGGAAAAAGGGATTTGTAAGTCCTTCCTCTAGAAATCCATTAGACCCAGCTTCATAGAAACGACACCGGTCTGGATGCTGGTGGTTAAAGAGGATGGATTTTGGAGGGGTTAAATTAGGAGAATTAATTGGGCGATCACTTCAAATGAGGTCAAATTAAAACTGGAGGCATTTTGCTGGCTGTGAGGGACTGGAGTGGGCAAGCCTCGGGCCACAAAACTCAATGGAACTTGAGTTTGTCCTGGGCAAAAAGGGGAAACCGGAGGCTTTTGCACAAGGAGGGGCCGCTCTGAACCTCACGGCTCCGGGGAAGGTCTCCCCGACTCCAAAAAGACAGAACGTTGGGGGCTGAAAGTCAAATAAAACCACCAAGAGGCACCTGGGCAAGGGCAATCCTCCAGCTGCCATCCCCTCTGCCACCCACCTCCCCCCACACCCCACCCCGGGTGTTTTTTTGAGCCCAAAGGAGGCATTTGGGGAAGAAAAAGGGAGGGCTGACCTTCCGCACTCACCTCAGGGCAAGTCCCAGCACAGGGAGGTCCCGGCATCCCCGGAGGAGCCGCAGGCGCTGTGGGGCTGCGGGTGGTGACGCCCCGGCGTGGGCTTGTCTTTGGGGGTCGCACGTGGCCTCTTCTTCTGGTGGCAGACGGCCTGCAAACCAGGGACAAAATAACTTGAAATGGCTCAAAAAGGCAGAAAAATAAGATTTTTTGGCCATGGATTTCACGCGGTTTATCAGCCCAGGTAAAGTCTAAACAGCCAAAAAACCAATGGGAAAACAGGGTGCAAAGCCACAACGGGGTGCAAGAAAAACTGTATTATTTCCACTGTCCCAAGCGGAAAAGCACTTTCCTCCACAAAATCTATCAAAGGGGCTGAAAAGGTGCAATTCCCACGCACTGAAGCCACACAGCCACCCCCTTCCCCCGCCCACCAAAAATTAAAATAATATCTCTTTCCGTGAAGCAAATCCCTCTTTCCTGGCAAGGAACGTTTGAGCAGATGGATTCGTCGAGGAAACAAACCCCCCCAGCAGCTTTTTTACCTCGCCTTTGGCTTTTTCCACCTCATCCCGGACTCTCTTGACCCTTTTCTCCAGCAGGCGAGGTCAGGTGCACCCAAATCGCACTGTCTTCCTCCAGAAGTAACAAGAGTCAACACGCTGGGCCACGGTTTGCCTCTGGATCTATGGGGAGAAATCCAGGGATATTAAAGACTCCCTTGTCATTACAAAGGAGGGCAATGATGTCTTCTCCCGCTGGGTTTTTAGCGGGAAGAAGGGTCCTAAGGACAGGATTCCAACGGGGGATTGAAAATAGGGCTTTCTGGGTTAAAAGCCTCCCCGCTAACCAGCTCCGCCCCGCTCCAACGGCTTTACCTCCTTCTGGATGAGGCCAAAAGTCTTCTGATGGACAAAAAAAAGGCTCTTTCAAGAGCTTTGGGAGCGGGATCTCCAGAGAGAAACTCCTCCCTGGCTGCAGATGAGCTGGGACCGCCAAAACCCCCCCTTTCTCATGGAAGATGCTCCCGAGAGCACCATCGGCTCTTATCTAGCCACTTTCCTCCCAAAAACGAGCCATCTCCTTCCCTCCAACGCTACGGGGCCAAGACAAGACGGGAGAGAACCCAAACGCCCTATCAAGTAACTCTGAAAAGGTGGAATTTGCCCCTTTCCCGTAAGAAAAGCCTGAGGAGAAACCTTTCTCCTGCGGCTCGGGCTTGCTTTCCATGTCACCCCAGGGCTTCCAAACCAGGGAGGCTCCTTCGTCCTCCTCTTCCAAGAGGGATCTGTCCCGCAGGGCAGGCAGCTCCGCCTGCAACTGCTCCCCGACATTGATGCGGCTGAAAGGGGGAGGAAGAGGAGGGGGAGGAAGGCACGTCGGGAATGGATACGGCGCAACAAACGCTTCAAAAGAGGGAAAACGTGGTGAGGTGGGGCAAAACCGGTCCCTATTTCCCAGCAAAACATCACTCAGTCTTCCGCCACCAACTTCCACCGCCCCTTCCCACCCCCAGCGTTACCCTTCGGCCACTGGAGGCTTTTTGGGCCCCATCGGGCAGGACAATTTGGGGGTTTCCCCAAAAAAACAATCCAACTGCTGAATGTCACTCTCCACAGCGGTAGGAAGCTGCCACAGCCACGGCCAGCGAGCGACCGCCGCCACGGAATGTTGTGTGGAACGCGGGAGGCCGGCAACGGCCTGTGACCTCAGCAAAACCAGTGCTTTACTGGCAGAGCACTGGGCGTTTGGGGGCGTTTCTGGCCCATATGGGGGACCCTCCACCCAAAAACACACTGTGGAGAAGGGGCCGAGCGACACCCACCCCCATCCCCAGTTCCCTCCTCCCGTTTTTCCAGCGGTCGCCCTCATTCCCACGGCTCAACGTGGATTTTTGCCTCATCCTCCATCAAAAGAACCCCAAAATCCTGGAGGTTCTGCCCAAAAAATCTGACAAAACCACGCTGGGGATAAAAATCTTTCCGCCAAGAACCTCCTTTAGCCTTCCTTGCCCTCCTCCTCCTCACACACCACTCCATCCCCCACAAAATTTCCCCCTTCTCAGGGAAATCAGGGCTCTGGAGATGGACCCTCCGGCTACCACTTCACCCCTGCGGCTGCCCCGGGCCAGAAGGCGGGCATTGAGCCAGTTGGGGCTTTTCTAGAAGCAAAAGGAGCAAAGCGAAACCCCGGGGGCCCTTTCCATCCCCCAAGCCCCTAGTCCATGGGCTGCAGTCATCATGCTCTAGTGCAGTTCACTCTCTTCACAAGTTGGAAGCCCACGAGAAGCACAGTTAGGACGCCACATTTGAAGAAAGCAAACTTCCAGCTCTTCAAGGAGTTAGGAAATAGGACCCCGTGGGAAACTGCCCTTAGGGACAAGGCAGCAGAACAAAGGAAAAAGGGATTTGTAAGTCCTTCCTCTAGAAATCCATTAGACCCAGCTTCATAGAAACGACACCGGTCTGGATGCTGGTGGTTAAAGAGGATGGATTTTGGAGGGGTTAAATTAGGAGAATTAATTGGGCGATCACTTCAAATGAGGTCAAATTAAAACTGGAGGCATTTTGCTGGCTGTGAGGGACTGGAGTGGGCAAGCCTCGGGCCACAAAACTCAATGGAACTTGAGTTTGTCCTGGGCAAAAAGGGGAAACCGGAGGCTTTTGCACAAGGAGGGGCCGCTCTGAACCTCACGGCTCCGGGGAAGGTCTCCCCGACTCCAAAAAGACAGAACGTTGGGGGCTGAAAGTCAAATAAAACCACCAAGAGGCACCTGGGCAAGGGCAATCCTCCAGCTGCCATCCCCTCTGCCACCCACCTCCCCCCACACCCCACCCCGGGTGTTTTTTTGAGCCCAAAGGAGGCATTTGGGGAAGAAAAAGGGAGGGCTGACCTTCCGCACTCACCTCAGGGCAAGTCCCAGCACAGGGAGGTCCCGGCATCCCCGGAGGAGCCGCAGGCGCTGTGGGGCTGCGGGTGGTGACGCCCCGGCGTGGGCTTGTCTTTGGGGGTCGCACGTGGCCTCTTCTTCTGGTGGCAGACGGCCTGCAAACCAGGGACAAAATAACTTGAAATGGCTCAAAAAGGCAGAAAAATAAGATTTTTTGGCCATGGATTTCACGCGGTTTATCAGCCCAGGTAAAGTCTAAACAGCCAAAAAACCAATGGGAAAACAGGGTGCAAAGCCACAACGGGGTGCAAGAAAAACTGTATTATTTCCACTGTCCCAAGCGGAAAAGCACTTTCCTCCACAAAATCTATCAAAGGGGCTGAAAAGGTGCAATTCCCACGCACTGAAGCCACACAGCCACCCCCTTCCCCCGCCCACCAAAAATTCAAATAATATCTCTTTCCGTGAAGCAAATCCCTCTTTCCTGGCAAGGAACGTTTGAGCAGATGGATTCGTCCAGGAAACAAACCCCCCCAGCAGCTTTTTTACCTCGCCTTTGGCTTTTTCCACCTCATCCCGGACTCTCTTGACCCTTTTCTCCAGCAGGCGAGGTCAGGTGCACCCAAATCGCACTGTCTTCCTCCAGAAGTAACAAGAGTCAACACGCTGGGCCACGGTTTGCCTCTGGATCTATGGGGAGAAATCCAGGGATATTAAAGACTCCCTTGTCATTACAAAGGAGGGCAATGATGTCTTCTCCCGCTGGGTTTTTAGCGGGAAGAAGGGTCCTAAGGACAGGATTCCAACGGGGGATTGAAAATAGGGCTTTCTGGGTTAAAAGCCTCCCCGCTAACCAGCTCCGCCCCGCTCCAACGGCTTTACCTCCTTCTGGATGAGGCCAAAAGTCTTCTGATGGACAAAAAAAAGGCTCTTTCAAGAGCTTTGGGAGCGGGATCTCCAGAGAGAAACTCCTCCCTGGCTGCAGATGAGCTGGGACCGCCAAAACCCCCCCTTTCTCATGGAAGATGCTCCCGAGAGCACCATCGGCTCTTATCTAGCCACTTTCCTCCCAAAAACGAGCCATCTCCTTCCCTCCAACGCTACGGGGCCAAGACAAGACGGGAGAGAACCCAAACGCCCTATCAAGTAACTCTGAAAAGGTGGAATTTGCCCCTTTCCCGTAAGAAAAGCCTGAGGAGAAACCTTTCTCCTGCGGCTCGGGCTTGCTTTCCATGTCACCCCAGGGCTTCCAAACCAGGGAGGCTCCTTCGTCCTCCTCTTCCAAGAGGGATCTGTCCCGCAGGGCAGGCAGCTCCGCCTGCAACTGCTCCCCGACATTGATGCGGCTGAAAGGGGGAGGAAGAGGAGGGGGAGGAAGGCACGTCGGGAATGGATACGGCGCAACAAATGCTAAAAAAGAGGGAAAACGTGGTGAGGTGGGGCAAAACCGGTCCCTATTTCCCAGCAAAACATCACTCAGTCTTCCGCCACCAACTTCCACCGCCCCTTCCCACCCCCAGCGTTACCCTTCGGCCACTGGAGGCTTTTTGGGCCCCATCGGGCAGGACAATTTGGGGGTTTTCCCCAAAAAAACAATCCAACTGCTGAATGTCACTCTCCACAGCGGTAGGAAGCTGCCACAGCCACGGCCAGCGAGCGACCGCCGCCTCGGAATGTTGTGTGGAACGCGGGAGGCCGGCAACGGCCTGTGACCTCAGCAAAACCAGTGCTTTACTGGCACAGCACGGGGCGTTTCTGGCCCATATGGGGGACCCTCCACCCAAAAACACACTGTGGAGAAGGGGCCGAGCGACACCCACCCCCACCCCCAGTTCCCTCCTCCCGTTTTCCCAGGGGTCGCCCTCATTCCCAGAGCTGAACATGGATTTTTGCCTCATCCTCCATCAAAAGAACCCCAAAATCCTGGATGTTCTGCCCAAAAAATCTGACAAAACCACGCTGGGGATAAAAATCTTTCCGCCAAGACCCTCCTTTAGCCTTCCTTGCCCTCCTCCTCCTCCTCACACACCACTCCATCCCCCACAAAATTTCCCCCTTCTCAGGGAAATCAGGGCTCTGGAGATGGACCCTCCGGCTACCACTTCACCCCTGCGGCTGCCCCGGGCCAGAAGGCGGGCATTGAGCCAGTTGGGGCTTTTCTAGAAGCAAAAGGAGCAAAGCGAAACCCCGGGGGCCCTTTCCATCCCCCAATCCCCTAGTCCATGGGCTGCAGTCATCATGCTCTAGTGCAGTTCACTCTCTTCACAAGTTGGAAGCCCACGAGAAGCACAGTTAGGACACCACATTTTAAGAAAGCAAACTTCCAGCTCTTCAAGGAGTTAGGAAATAGGACCCCGTGGGAAACTGCCCTTAGGGACAAGGCAGCAGAACAAAGGAAAAAGGGATTTGTAAGTCCTTCCTCTAGAAATCCATTAGACCCAGCTTCATAGAAACGACACCGGTCTGGATGCTGGTGGTTAAAGAGGATGGATTTTGGAGGGGTTAAATTAGGAGAATTAATTGGGCGATCACTTCAAATGAGGTCAAATTAAAACTGGAGGCATTTTGCTGGCTGTGAGGGACTGGAGTGGGCAAGCCTCGGGCCACAAAACTCAATGGAACTTGAGTTTGTCCTGGGCAAAAAGGGGAAACCTGAGGCTTTTGCACAAGGAGGGGCCGCTCTGAACCTCACGGCTCCGGGGAAGGTCTCCCCGACTCCAAAAAGACAGAACGTTGGGGGCTGAAAGTCAAATAAAACCACCAAGAGGCACCTGGGCAAGGGCAATCCTCCAGCTGCCATCCCCTCTGCCACCCACCTCCCCCCACACCCCACCCCGGGTGTTTTTTTGAGCCCAAAGGAGGCATTTGGGGAAGAAAAAGGGAGGGCTGACCTTCCGCACTCACCTCAGGGCAAGTCCCAGCACAGGGAGGTCCCGGCATCCCCGGAGGAGCCGCAGGCGCTGTGGGGCTGCGGGTGCTGACGCCCCGGCGTGGGCTTGTCTTTGGGGGTCGCACGTGGCCTCTTCTTCTGGTGGCAGACGGCCTGCAAACCAGGGACAAAATAACTTGAAATGGCTCAAAAAGGCAGAAAAATAAGATTTTTTGGCCATGGATTTCACGCGGTTTATCAGCCCAGGTAAAGTCTAAACAGCCAAAAAACCAATGGGAAAACAGTCTGCAAAGCCACAACGGGGTGCAAGAAAAACTGTATTATTTCCACTGTCCCAAGCGGAAAAGCACTTTCCTCCACAAAATCTATCAAAGGGGCTGAAAAGGTGCAATTCCCACGCACTGAAGCCACACAGCCACCCCGTTCCCCCGCCCACCAAAAATTAAAATAATAGCTCTTTCCGTGAAGCAAATCCCTCTTTCCTGGCAAGGAACGTTTGAGCAGATGGATTCGTCCAGGAAACAAACCCCCCCAGCAGCTTTTTTACCTCGCCTTTGGCTTTTTCTACCTCATCCCGGACTCTCTTGACCCTTTTCTCCAGCAGGCGAGGTCAGGTGCACCCAAATCGCACTGTCTTCCTCCAGAAGTAACAAGAGTCAACACACTGGGCCACGGTTTGCCTCTGGATCTATGGGGAGAAATCCAGGGATATTAAAGACTCCCTTGTCATTACAAAGGAGGGCAATGATGTCTTCTCCCGCTGGGTTTTTAGCGGGAAGAAGGGTCCTAAGGACAGGATTCCAACGGGGGATTGAAAATAGGGCTTTCTGGGTTAAAAGCCTCCCCGCTAACCAGCTCCGCCCCGCTCCAACGGCTTTACCTCCTTCTGGATGAGGCCAAAAGTCTTCTGATGGACAAAAAAAAGGCTCGCTCAAGAGCTTTGGGAGCGGGATCTCCAGAGAGAAACTCCTCCCTGGCTGCAGATGAGCTGGGACCGCCAAAACCCCCCCTTTCTCATGGAAGATGCTCCCGAGAGCACCATCGGCTCTTATCTAGCCACTTTCCTCCCAAAAACGAGCCATCTCCTTCCCTCCAACGCTACGGGGCCAAGACAAGACGGGAGAGAACCCAAACGCCCTATCAAGTAACTCTGAAAAGGTGGAATTTGCCCCTTTCCCGTAAGAAAAGCCTGAGGAGAAACCTTTCTCCTGCGGCTCGGGCTTGCTTTCCATGTCACCCCAGGGCTTCCAAACCAGGGAGGCTCCTTCGTCCTCCTCTTCCAAGAGGGATCTGTCCCGCAGGGCAGGCAGCTCCGCCTGCAACTGCTCCCCGACATTGATGCGGCTGAAAGGGGGAGGAAGAGGAGGGGGAGGAAGGCACGTCGGGAATGGATACGGCGCAACAAACGCTTCAAAAGAGGGAAAACGTGGTGAGGTGGGGCAAAACCGGTCCCTATTTCCCAGCAAAACATCACTCAGTCTTCCGCCACCAACTTCCACCGCCCCTTCCCACCCCCAGCGTTACCCTTCGGCCACTGGAGGCTTTTTGGGCCCCATCGGGCAGGACAATTTGGGGGTTTCCCCAAAAAAACAATCCAACTGCTGAATGTCACTCTCCACAGCGGTAGGAAGCTGCCACAGCCACGGCCAGCGAGCGACCGCCGCCACGGAATGTTGTGTGGAACGCGGGAGGCCGGCAACGGCCTGTGACCTCAGCAAAACCAGTGCTTTACTGGCAGAGCACTGGGCGTTTGGGGGCGTTTCTGGCCCATATGGGGGACCCTCCACCCAAAAACACGCTGTGGAGAAGGGGCCGAGCGACACCCACCCCCATCCCCAGTTCCCTCCTCCCGTTTTTCCAGCGGTCGCCCTCATTCCCACGGCTCAACGTGGATTTTTGCCTCATCCTCCATCAAAAGAACCCCAAAATCCTGGAGGTTCTGCCCAAAAAATCTGACAAAACCACGCTGGGGATAAAAATCTTTCCGCCAAGAACCTCCTTTAGCCTTCCTTGCCCTCCTCCTCCTCACACACCACTCCATCCCCCACAAAATTTCCCCCTTCTCAGGGAAATCAGGGCTCTGGAGATGGACCCTCCGGCTACCACTTCACCCCTGCGGCTGCCCCGGGCCAGAAGGCGGGCATTGAGCCAGTTGGGGCTTTTCTAGAAGCAAAAGGAGCAAAGCGAAACCCCGGGGGCCCTTTCCATCCCCCAAGCCCCTAGTCCATGGGCTGCAGTCATCATGCTCTAGTGCAGTTCACTCTCTTCACAAGTTGGAAGCCCACGAGAAGCACAGTTAGGACGCCACATTTTAAGAAAGCAAACTTCCAGCTCTTCAAGGAGTTAGGAAATAGGACCCCGTGGGAAACTGCCCTTAGGGACAAGGCAGCAGAACAAAGGAAAAAGGGATTTGTAAGTCCTTCCTCTAGAAATCCATTAGACCCAGCTTCATAGAAACGACACCGGTCTGGATGCTGGTGGTTAAAGAGGATGGATTTTGGAGGGGTTAAATTAGGAGAATTAATTGGGCGATCACTTCAAATGAGGTCAAATTAAAACTGGAGGCATTTTGCTGGCTGTGAGGGACTGGAGTGGGCAAGCCTCGGGCCACAAAACTCAATGGAACTTGAGTTTGTCCTGGGCAAAAAGGGGAAACCTGAGGCTTTTGCACAAGGAGGGGCCGCTCTGAACCTCACGGCTCCGGGGAAGGTCTCCCCGACTCCAAAAAGACAGAACGTTGGGGGCTGAAAGTCAAATAAAACCACCAAGAGGCACCTGGGCAAGGGCAATCCTCCAGCTGCCATCCCCTCTGCCACCCACCTCCCCCCACACCCCACCCCGGGTGTTTTTTTGAGCCCAAAGGAGGCATTTGGGGAAGAAAAAGGGAGGGCTGACCTTCCGCACTCACCTCAGGGCAAGTCCCAGCACAGGGAGGTCCCGGCATCCCCGGAGGAGCCGCAGGCGCTGTGGGGCTGCGGGTGCTGACGCCCCGGCGTGGGCTTGTCTTTGGGGGTCGCACGTGGCCTCTTCTTCTGGTGGCAGACGGCCTGCAAACCAGGGACAAAATAACTTGAAATGGCTCAAAAAGGCAGAAAAATAAGATTTTTTGGCCATGGATTTCACGCGGTTTATCAGCCCAGGTAAAGTCTAAACAGCCAAAAAACCAATGGGAAAACAGTCTGCAAAGCCACAACGGGGTGCAAGAAAAACTGTATTATTTCCACTGTCCCAAGCGGAAAAGCACTTTCCTCCACAAAATCTATCAAAGGGGCTGAAAAGGTGCAATTCCCACGCACTGAAGCCACACAGCCACCCCCTTCCCCCGCCCACCAAAAATTAAAATAATATCTCTTTCCGTGAAGCAAATCCCTCTTTCCTGGCAAGGAACGTTTGAGCAGATGGATTCGTCCAGGAAACAAACCCCCCCAGCAGCTTTTTTACCTCGCCTTTGGCTTTTTCCACCTCATCCCGGACTCTCTTGACCCTTTTCTCCAGCAGGCGAGGTCAGGTGCACCCAAATCGCACTGTCTTCCTCCAGAAGTAACAAGAGTCAACACGCTGGGCCACGGTTTGCCTCTGGATCTATGGGGAGAAATCCAGGGATATTAAAGACTCCCTTGTCATTACAAAGGAGGGCAATGATGTCTTCTCCCGCTGGGTTTTTAGCGGGAAGAAGGGTCCTAAGGACAGGATTCCAACGGGGGATTGAAAATAGGGCTTTCTGGGTTAAAAGCCTCCCCGCTAACCAGCTCCGCCCCGCTCCAACGGCTTTACCTCCTTCTGGATGAGGCCAAAAGTCTTCTGATGGACAAAAAAAAGGCTCTTTCAAGAGCTTTGGGAGCGGGATCTCCAGAGAGAAACTCCTCCCTGGCTGCAGATGAGCTGGGACCGCCAAAACCCCCCCTTTCTCATGGAAGATGCTCCCGAGAGCACCATCGGCTCTTATCTAGCCACTTTCCTCCCAAAAACGAGCCATCTCCTTCCCTCCAACGCTACGGGGCCAAGACAAGACGGGAGAGAACCCAAACGCCCTATCAAGTAACTCTGAAAAGGTGGAATTTGCCCCTTTCCCGTAAGAAAAGCCTGAGGAGAAACCTTTCTCCTGCGGCTCGGGCTTGCTTTCCATGTCACCCCAGGGCTTCCAAACCAGGGAGGCTCCTTCGTCCTCCTCTTCCAAGAGGGATCTGTCCCGCAGGGCAGGCAGCTCCGCCTGCAACTGCTCCCCGACATTGATGCGGCTGAAAGGGGGAGGAAGAGGAGGGGGAGGAAGGCACGTCGGGAATGGATACGGCGCAACAAACGCTTCAAAAGAGGGAAAACGTGGTGAGGTGGGGCAAAACCGGTCCCTATTTCCCAGCAAAACATCACTCAGTCTTCCGCCACCAACTTCCACCGCCCCTTCCCACCCCCAGCGTTACCCTTCGGCCACTGGAGGCTTTTTGGGCCCCATCGGGCAGGACAATTTGGGGGTTTCCCCAAAAAAACAATCCAACTGCTGAATGTCACTCTCCACAGCGGTAGGAAGCTGCCACAGCCACGGCCAGCGAGCGACCGCCGCCACGGAATGTTGTGTGGAACGCGGGAGGCCGGCAACGGCCTGTGACCTCAGCAAAACCAGTGCTTTACTGGCAGAGCACTGGGCGTTTGGGGGCGTTTCTGGCCCATATGGGGGACCCTCCACCCAAAAACACACTGTGGAGAAGGGGCCGAGCGACACCCACCCCCATCCCCAGTTCCCTCCTCCCGTTTTTCCAGCGGTCGCCCTCATTCCCACGGCTCAACGTGGATTTTTGCCTCATCCTCCATCAAAAGAACCCCAAAATCCTGGAGGTTCTGCCCAAAAAATCTGACAAAACCACGCTGGGGATAAAAATCTTTCCGCCAAGAACCTCCTTTAGCCTTCCTTGCCCTCCTCCTCCTCACACACCACTCCATCCCCCACAAAATTTCCCCCTTCTCAGGGAAATCAGGGCTCTGGAGATGGACCCTCCGGCTACCACTTCACCCCTGCGGCTGCCCCGGGCCAGAAGGCGGGCATTGAGCCAGTTGGGGCTTTTCTAGAAGCAAAAGGAGCAAAGCGAAACCCCGGGGGCCCTTTCCATCCCCCAAGCCCCTAGTCCATGGGCTGCAGTCATCATGCTCTAGTGCAGTTCACTCTCTTCACAAGTTGGAAGCCCACGAGAAGCACAGTTAGGACGCCACATTTGAAGAAAGCAAACTTCCAGCTCTTCAAGGAGTTAGGAAATAGGACCCCGTGGGAAACTGCCCTTAGGGACAAGGCAGCAGAACAAAGGAAAAAGGGATTTGTAAGTCCTTCCTCTAGAAATCCATTAGACCCAGCTTCATAGAAACGACACCGGTCTGGATGCTGGTGGTTAAAGAGGATGGATTTTGGAGGGGTTAAATTAGGAGAATTAATTGGGCGATCACTTCAAATGAGGTCAAATTAAAACTGGAGGCATTTTGCTGGCTGTGAGGGACTGGAGTGGGCAAGCCTCGGGCCACAAAACTCAATGGAACTTGAGTTTGTCCTGGGCAAAAAGGGGAAACCGGAGGCTTTTGCACAAGGAGGGGCCGCTCTGAACCTCACGGCTCCGGGGAAGGTCTCCCCGACTCCAAAAAGACAGAACGTTGGGGGCTGAAAGTCAAATAAAACCACCAAGAGGCACCTGGGCAAGGGCAATCCTCCAGCTGCCATCCCCTCTGCCACCCACCTCCCCCCACACCCCACCCCGGGTGTTTTTTTGAGCCCAAAGGAGGCATTTGGGGAAGAAAAAGGGAGGGCTGACCTTCCGCACTCACCTCAGGGCAAGTCCCAGCACAGGGAGGTCCCGGCATCCCCGGAGGAGCCGCAGGCGCTGTGGGGCTGCGGGTGGTGACGCCCCGGCGTGGGCTTGTCTTTGGGGGTCGCACGTGGCCTCTTCTTCTGCTGGCAGACGGCCTGCAAACCAGGGACAAAATAACTTGAAATGGCTCAAAAAGGCAGAAAAATAAGATTTTTTGGCCATGGATTTCACGCGGTTTATCAGCCCAGGTAAAGTCTAAACAGCCAAAAAACCAATGGGAAAACAGGGTGCAAAGCCACAACGGGGTGCAAGAAAAACTGTATTATTTCCACTGTCCCAAGCGGAAAAGCACTTTCCTCCACAAAATCTATCAAAGGGGCTGAAAAGGTGCAATTCCCACGCACTGAAGCCACACAGCCACCCCCTTCCCCCGCCCACCAAAAATTAAAATAATATCTCTTTCCGTGAAGCAAATCCCTCTTTCCTGGCAAGGAACGTTTGAGCAGATGGATTCGTCCAGGAAACAAACCCCCCCAGCAGCTTTTTTACCTCGCCTTTGGCTTTTTCCACCTCATCCCGGACTCTCTTGACCCTTTTCTCCAGCAGGCGAGGTCAGGTGCACCCAAATCGCACTGTCTTCCTCCAGAAGTAACAAGAGTCAACACGCTGGGCCACGGTTTGCCTCTGGATCTATGGGGAGAAATCCAGGGATATTAAAGACTCCCTTGTCATTACAAAGGAGGGCAATGATGTCTTCTCCCGCTGGGTTTTTAGCGGGAAGAAGGGTCCTAAGGACAGGATTCCAACGGGGGATTGAAAATAGGGCTTTCTGGGTTAAAAGCCTCCCCGCTAACCAGCTCCGCCCCGCTCCAACGGCTTTACCTCCTTCTGGATGAGGCCAAAAGTCTTCTGATGGACAAAAAAAAGGCTCTTTCAAGAGCTTTGGGAGCGGGATCTCCAGAGAGAAACTCCTCCCTGGCTGCAGATGAGCTGGGACCGCCAAAACCCCCCCTTTCTCATGGAAGATGCTCCCGAGAGCACCAGCGGCTCTTATCTAGCCACTTTCCTCCCAAAAACGAGCCATCTCCTTCCCTCCAACGCTACGCGGCCAAGACAAGACGGGAGAGAACCCAAACGCCCTATCAAGTAACTCTGAAAAGGTGGAATTTGCCCCTTTCCCACAAGAAAAGCCTGAGGAGAAACCTTTCTCCTGCGGCTCGGGCTTGCTTTCCATGTCACCCCAGGGCTTCCAAACCAGGGAGGCTCCTTCGTCCTCCTCTTCCAAGAGGGATCTGTCCCGCAGGGCAGGCAGCTCCGCCTGCAACTGCTCCCCGACATTGATGCGGCTGAAAGGGGGAGGAAGAGGAGGGGGAGGAAGGCACGTCGGGAATGGATACGGCGCAACAAATGCTAAAAAAGAGGGAAAACGTGGTGAGGTGGGGCAAAACCGGTCCCTATTTCCCAGCAAAACATCACTCAGTCTTCCGCCACCAACTTCCACCGCCCCTTCCCACCCCCAGCGTTACCCTTCGGCCACTGGAGGCTTTTTGGGCCCCATCGGGCAGGACAATTTGGGGGTTTTCCCCAAAAAAACAATCCAACTGCTGAATGTCACTCTCCACAGCGGTAGGAAGCTGCCACAGCCACGGCCAGCGAGCGACCGCCGCCTCGGAATGTTGTGTGGAACGCGGGAGGCCGGCAACGGCCTGTGACCTCAGCAAAACCAGTGCTTTACTGGCACAGCACGGGGCGTTTCTGGCCCATATGGGGGACCCTCCACCCAAAAACACACTGTGGAGAAGGGGCCGAGCGACACCCACCCCCACCCCCAGTTCCCTCCTCCCGTTTTCCCAGGGGTCGCCCTCATTCCCAGAGCTGAACATGGATTTTTGCCTCATCCTCCATCAAAAGAACCCCAAAATCCTGGATGTTCTGCCCAAAAAATCTGACAAAACCACGCTGGGGATAAAAATCTTTCCGCCAAGACCCTCCTTTAGCCTTCCTTGCCCTCCTCCTCCTCCTCACACACCACTCCATCCCCCACAAAATTTCCCCCTTCTCAGGGAAATCAGGGCTCTGGAGATGGACCCTCCGGCTACCACTTCACCCCTGCGGCTGCCCCGGGCCAGAAGGCGGGCATTGAGCCAGTTGGGGCTTTTCTAGAAGCAAAAGGAGCAAAGCGAAACCCCGGGGGCCCTTTCCATCCCCCAATCCCCTAGTCCATGGGCTGCAGTCATCATGCTCTAGTGCAGTTCACTCTCTTCACAAGTTGGAAGCCCACGAGAAGCACAGTTAGGACACCACATTTTAAGAAAGCAAACTTCCAGCTCTTCAAGGAGTTAGGAAATAGGACCCCGTGGGAAACTGCCCTTAGGGACAAGGCAGCAGAACAAAGGAAAAAGGGATTTGTAAGTCCTTCCTCTAGAAATCCATTAGACCCAGCTTCATAGAAACGACACCGGTCTGGATGCTGGTGGTTAAAGAGGATGGATTTTGGAGGGGTTAAATTAGGAGAATTAATTGGGCGATCACTTCAAATGAGGTCAAATTAAAACTGGAGGCATTTTGCTGGCTGTGAGGGACTGGAGTGGGCAAGCCTCGGGCCACAAAACTCAATGGAACTTGAGTTTGTCCTGGGCAAAAAGGGGAAACCTGAGGCTTTTGCACAAGGAGGGGCCGCTCTGAACCTCACGGCTCCGGGGAAGGTCTCCCCGACTCCAAAAAGACAGAACGTTGGGGGCTGAAAGTCAAATAAAACCACCAAGAGGCACCTGGGCAAGGGCAATCCTCCAGCTGCCATCCCCTCTGCCACCCACCTCCCCCCACACCCCACCCCGGGTGTTTTTTTGAGCCCAAAGGAGGCATTTGGGGAAGAAAAAGGGAGGGCTGACCTTCCGCACTCACCTCAGGGCAAGTCCCAGCACAGGGAGGTCCCGGCATCCCCGGAGGAGCCGCAGGCGCTGTGGGGCTGCGGGTGGTGACGCCCCGGCGTGGGCTTGTCTTTGGGGGTCGCACGTGGCCTCTTCTTCTGCTGGCAGACGGCCTGCAAACCAGGGACAAAATAACTTGAAATGGCTCAAAAAGGCAGAAAAATAAGATTTTTTGGCCATGGATTTCACGCGGTTTATCAGCCCAGGTAAAGTCTAAACAGCCAAAAAACCAATGGGAAAACAGGGTGCAAAGCCACAACGGGGTGCAAGAAAAACTGTATTATTTCCACTGTCCCAAGCGGAAAAGCACTTTCCTCCACAAAATCTATCAAAGGGGCTGAAAAGGTGCAATTCCCACGCACTGAAGCCACACAGCCACCCCCTTCCCCCGCCCACCAAAAATTAAAATAATAGCTCTTTCCGTGAAGCAAATCCCTCTTTCCTGGCAAGGAACGTTTGAGCAGATGGATTCGTCGAGGAAACAAACCCCCCCAGCAGCTTTTTTACCTCGCCTTTGGCTTTTTCCACCTCATCCCGGACTCTCTTGACCCTTTTCTCCAGCAGGCGAGGTCAGGTGCACCCAAATCGCACTGTCTTCCTCCAGAAGTAACAAGAGTCAACACGCTGGGCCACGGTTTGCCTCTGGATCTATGGGGAGAAATCCAGGGATATTAAAGACTCCCTTGTCATTACAAAGGAGGGCAATGATGTCTTCTCCCGCTGGGTTTTTAGCGGGAAGAAGGGTCCTAAGGACAGGATTCCAACGGGGGATTGAAAATAGGGCTTTCTGGGTTAAAAGCCTCCCCGCTAACCAGCTCCGCCCCGCTCCAACGGCTTTACCTCCTTCTGGATGAGGCCAAAAGTCTTCTGATGGACAAAAAAAAGGCTCTTTCAAGAGCTTTGGGAGCAGGATCTCCAGAGAGAAACTCCTCCCTGGCTGCAGATGAGCTGGGACCGCCAAAACCCCCCCTTTCTCATGGAAGATGCTCCCGAGAGCACCAGCGGCTCTTATCTAGCCACTTTCCTCCCAAAAACGAGCCATCTCCTTCCCTCCAACGCTACGGGGCCAAGACAAGACGGGAGAGAAGCCAAACGCCCTATCAAGTAACTCTGAAAAGGGGGAATTTGCCCCTTTCCCATAAGAAAAGCCTGAGGAGAAACCTTTCTCCTGCGGCTCGGGCTTGCTTTCCACGTCACCCCAGGGCTTCCAAACCAGGGAGGCTCCTTCGTCCTCCTCTTCCAAGAGGGATCTGTCCCGCAGGGCAGGCAGCTCCGCCTGCAACTGCTCCCCGACATTGATGCGGCTGAAAGGGGGAGGAAGAGGAGGGGGAGGAAGGCACGTCGGGAATGGATACGGCGCAACAAACGCTAAAAAAGAGGGAAAACGTGGTGAGGTGGGGCAAAACCGGTCCCTATTTCCCAGCAAAACATCACTCAGTCTTCCGCCACCAACTTCCACCGCCCCTTCCCACCCCCAGCGTTACCCTTCGGCCACTGGAGGCTTTTTGGGCCCCATCGGGCAGGACAATTTGGGGGTTTCCCCAAAAAAACAATCCAACTGCTGAATGTCACTCTCCACAGCGGTAGGAAGCTGCCACAGCCACGGCCAGCGAGCGACCGCCGCCTCGGAATGTTGTGTGGAACGCGGGAGGCCGGCAACGGCCTGTGACGTCAGCAAAACCAGTGCTTTACTGGGACAGCACTGGGCGTTTGGGGGCGTTTCTGGCCCATATGGGGGACCCTCCACCCAAAAACACGCTGTGGAGAAGGGGCCGAGCGACACCCACCCCCACCCCCAGTTCCCTCCTCCCGTTTTTCCAGCGGTCGCCCTCATTCCCACGGCTCAACGTGGATTTTTGCCTCATCCTCCATCAAAAGAACCCCAAAATCCTGGAGGTTCTGCCCAAAAAATCTGACAAAACCACGCTGGGGATAAAAATCTTTCCGCCAAGAACCTCCTTTAGCCTTCCTTGCCCTCCTCCTCCTCCTCACACACCACTCCATCCCCCACAAAATTTCCCCCTTCTCAGGGAAATCAGGGCTCTGGAGATGGACCCTCCGGCTACCACTTCACCCCTGCGGCTGCCCCGGGCCAGAAGGCGGGCATTGAGCCATTTGGGGCTTTTCTAGAAGCAAAAGGAGCAAAGCGAAACCCCGGGGGCCCTTTCCATCCCCCAATCCCCTAGTCCATGGGCTGCAGTCATCATGCTCTAGTGCAGTTCACTCTCTTCACAAGTTGGAAGCCCACGAGAAGCACAGTTAGGACGGCACATTTTAAGAAAGCAAACTTCCAGCTCTTCAAGGAGTTAGGAAATAGGACCCCGTGGGAAACTGCCCTTAGGGACAAGGGAGCAGAACAAAGGAAAAAGGGATTTGTAAGTCCTTCCTCTAGAAATCCATTAGACCCAGCTTCATAGAAACGACACCGGTCTGGATGCTGGTGGTTAAAGAGGATGGATTTTGGAGGGGTTAAATTAGGAGAATTAATTGGGCGATCACTTCAAATGAGGTCAAATTAAAACTGGAGGCATTTTGCTGGCTGTGAGGGACTGGAGTGGGCAAGCCTCGGGCCACAAAACTCAATGGAACTTGAGTTTGTCCTGGGCAAAAAGGGGAAACCTGAGGCTTTTGCACAAGGAGGGGCCGCTCTGAACCTCACGGCTCCGGGGAAGGTCTCCCCGACTCCAAAAAGACAGAACGTTGGGGGTTGAAAGTCAAATAAAACCACCAAGAGGCACCTGGGCAAGGGCAATCCTCCAGCTGCCATCCCCTCTGCCACCCACCTCCCCCCACACCCCACCCCGGGTGTTTTTTTGAGCCCAAAGGAGGCATTTGGGGAAGAAAAAGGGAGGGCTGACCTTCCGCACTCACCTCAGGGCAAGTCCCAGCACAGGGAGGTCCCGGCATCCCCGGAGGAGCCGCAGGCGCTGTGGGGCTGCGGGTGGTGACGCCCCGGCGTGGGCTTGTCTTTGGGGGTCGCACGTGGCCTCTTCTTCTGGTGGCAGACGGCCTGCAAACCAGGGACAAAATAACTTGAAATGGCTCAAAAAGGCAGAAAAATAAGATTTTTTGGCCATGGATTTCACGCGGTTTATCAGCCCAGGTAAAGTCTAAACAGCCAAAAAACCAATGGGAAAACAGGGTGCAAAGCCACAACGGGGTGCAAGAAAAACTGTATTATTTCCACTGTCCCAAGCGGAAAAGCACTTTCCTCCACAAAATCTATCAAAGGGGCTGAAAAGGTGCAATTCCCACGCACTGAAGCCACACAGCCACCCCCTTCCCCCGCCCACCAAAAATTAAAATAATATCTCTTTCCGTGAAGCAAATCCCTCTTTCCTGGCAAGGAACGTTTGAGCAGATGGATTCGTCCAGGAAACAAACCCCCCCAGCAGCTTTTTTACCTCGCCTTTGGCTTTTTCCACCTCATCCCGGACTCTCTTGACCCTTTTCTCCAGCAGGCGAGGTCAGGTGCACCCAAATCGCACTGTCTTCCTCCAGAAGTAACAAGAGTCAACACGCTGGGCCACGGTTTGCCTCTGGATCTATGGGGAGAAATCCAGGGATATTAAAGACTCCCTTGTCATTACAAAGGAGGGCAATGATGTCTTCTCCCGCTGGGTTTTTAGCGGGAAGAAGGGTCCTAAGGACAGGATTCCAACGGGGGATTGAAAATAGGGCTTTCTGGGTTAAAAGCCTCCCCGCTAACCAGCTCCGCCCCGCTCCAACGGCTTTACCTCCTTCTGGATGAGGCCAAAAGTCTTCTGATGGACAAAAAAAAGGCTCGCTCAAGAGCTTTGGGAGCGGGATCTCCAGAGAGAAACTCCTCCCCGGCTGCAGATGAGCTGGGACCGCCAAAACCCCCCCTTTCTCATGGAAGATGCTCCCGAGAGCACCAGCGGCTCTTATCTAGCCACTTTCCTCCCAAAAACGAGCCATCTCCTTCCCTCCAACGCTACGGGGCCAAGACAAGACGGGAGAGAACCCAAACGCCCTATCAAGTAACTCTGAAAAGGTGGAATTTGCCCCTTTCCCACAAGAAAAGCCTGAGGAGAAACCTTTCTCCTGCGGCTCGGGCTTGCTTTCCATGTCACCCCAGGGCTTCCAAACCAGGGAGGCTCCTTCCTCCTCCTCTTCCAAGAGGGATCTGTCCCGCAGGGCAGGCAGCTCCGCCTGCAACTGCTCCCCAACATTGATGCGGCTGAAAGGGGGAGGAAGAGGAGGGGGAGGAAGGCACGTCGGGAATGGATACGGCGCAACAAACGCTAAAAAAGAGGGAAAACGTGGTGAGGTGGGGCAAAACCGGTCCCTATTTCCCAGCAAAACATCACTTCAGTCTTCCGCCACCAACTTCCACCGCCCCTTCCCACCCCCAGCGTTACCCTTCGGCCACTGGAGGCTTTTTGGGCCCCATCGGGCAGGACAATTTGGGGGTTTCCCCAAAAAAACAATCCAACTGCTGAATGTCACTCTCCACAGCGGTAGGAAGCTGCCACAGCCACGGCCAGCGAGCGACCGCCGCCTCGGAATGTTGTGTGGAACGCGGGAGGCCGGCAACGGCCTGTGACCTCAGCAAAACCAGTGCTTTACTGGCACAGCACTGGGCGTTTGGGGGCGTTTCTGGCCCATATGGGGGACCCTCCACCCAAAAACACACTGTGGAGAAGGGGCCGAGCGACACCCACCCCCACCCCCAGTTCCCTCCTCCCGTTTTTCCAGCGGTCGCCCTCATTCCCACGGCTCAACGTGGATTTTTGCCTCATCCTCCATCAAAAGAACCCCAAAATCCTGGAGGTTCTGCCCAAAAAATCTGACAAAACCACGCTGGGGATAAAAATCTTTCCGCCAAGAACCTCCTTTAGCCTTCCTTGCCCTCCTCCTCCTCCTCCTCACACACCACTCCATCTCCCACAAAATTTCCCCCTTCTCAGGGAAATCAGGGCTCTGGAGATGGACCCTCCGGCTACCACTTCACCCCTGCGGCTGCCCCGGGCCAGAAGGCGGGCATTGAGCCATTTGGGGCTTTTCTAGAAGCAAAAGGAGCAAAGCGAAACCCCGGGGGCCCTTTCCATCCCCCAATCCCCTAGTCCATGGGCTGCAGTCATCATGCTCTAGTGCAGTTCACTCTCTTCACAAGTTGGAAGCCCACGAGAAGCACAGTTAGGACGGCACATTTTAAGAAAGCAAACTTCCAGCTCTTCAAGGAGTTAGGAAATAGGACCCCGTGGGAAACTGCCCTTAGGGACAAGGGAGCAGAACAAAGGAAAAAGGGATTTGTAAGTCCTTCCTCTAGAAATCCATTAGACCCAGCTTCAGAGAAACGACACCGGTCTGGATGCTGGTGGTTAAAGAGGATGGATTTTGGAGGGGTTAAATTAGGAGAATTAATTGGGCGATCACTTCAAATGAGGTCAAATTAAAACTGGAGGCATTTTGCTGGCTGTGAGGGACTGGAGTGGGCAAGCCTCGGGCCACAAAACTCAATGGAACTTGAGTTTGTCCTGGGCAAAAAGGGGAAACCTGAGGCTTTTGCACAAGGAGGGGCCGCTCTGAACCTCACGGCTCCGGGGAAGGTCTCCCCGACTCCAAAAAGACAGAACGTTGGGGGCTGAAAGTCAAATAAAACCACCAAGAGGCACCTGGGCAAGGGCAATCCTCCAGCTGCCATCCCCTCTGCCACCCACCTCCCCCCACACCCCACCCCGGGTGTTTTTTTGAGCCCAAAGGAGGCATTTGGGGAAGAAAAAGGGAGGGCTGACCTTCCGCACTCACCTCAGGGCAAGTCCCAGCACAGGGAGGTCCCGGCATCCCCGGAGGAGCCGCAGGCGCTGTGGGGCTGCGGGTGGTGACGCCCCGGCGTGGGCTTGTCTTTGGGGGTCGCACGTGGCCTCTTCTTCTGGTGGCAGACGGCCTGCAAACCAGGGACAAAATAACTTGAAATGGCTCAAAAAGGCAGAAAAATAAGATTTTTTGGCCATGGATTTCACGCGGTTTATCAGCCCAGGTAAAGTCTAAACAGCCAAAAAACCAATGGGAAAACAGGGTGCAAAGCCACAACGGGGTGCAAGAAAAACTGTATTATTTCCACTGTCCCAAGCGGAAAAGCACTTTCCTCCACAAAATCTATCAAAGGGGCTGAAAAGGTGCAATTCCCACGCACTGAAGCCACACAGCCACCCCCTTCCCCCGCCCACCAAAAATTAAAATAATAGCTCTTTCCGTGAAGCAAATCCCTCTTTCCTGGCAAGGAACGTTTGAGCAGATGGATTCGTCGAGGAAACAAACCCCCCCAGCAGCTTTTTTACCTCGCCTTTGGCTTTTTCCACCTCATCCCGGACTCTCTTGACCCTTTTCTCCAGCAGGCGAGGTCAGGTGCACCCAAATCGCACTGTCTTCCTCCAGAAGTAACAAGAGTCAACACGCTGGGCCACGGTTTGCCTCTGGATCTATGGGGAGAAATCCAGGGATATTAAAGACTCCCTTGTCATTACAAAGGAGGGCAATGATGTCTTCTCCCGCTGGGTTTTTAGCGGGAAGAAGGGTCCTAAGGACAGGATTCCAACGGGGGATTGAAAATAGGGCTTTCTGGGTTAAAAGCCTCCCCGCTAACCAGCTCCGCCCCGCTCCAACGGCTTTACCTCCTTCTGGATGAGGCCAAAAGTCTTCTGATGGACAAAAAAAAGGCTCTTTCAAGAGCTTTGGGAGCGGGATCTCCAGAGAGAAACTCCTCCCTGGCTGCAGATGAGCTGGGACCGCCAAAACCCCCCCTTTCTCATGGAAGATGCTCCCGAGAGCACCATCGGCTCTTATCTAGCCACTTTCCTCCCAAAAACGAGCCATCTCCTTCCCTCCAACGCTACGCGGCCAAGACAAGACGGGAGAGAACCCAAACGCCCTATCAAGTAACTCTGAAAAGGGGGAATTTGCCCCTTTCCCATAAGAAAAGCCTGAGGAGAAACCTTTCTCCTGCGGCTCGGGCTTGCTTTCCACGTCACCCCAGGGCTTCCAAACCAGGGAGGCTCCTTCGTCCTCCTCTTCCAAGAGGGATCTGTCCCGCAGGGCAGGCAGCTCCGCCTGCAACTGCTCCCCGACATTGATGCGGCTGAAAGGGGGAGGAAGAGGAGGGGGAGGAAGGCACGTCGGGAATGGATACGGCGCAACAAACGCTAAAAAAGAGGGAAAACGTGGTGAGTTGGGGCAAAACCGGTCCCTATTTCCCAGCAAAACATCACTCAGTCTTCCGCCACCAACTTCCAACGCCCCTTCCCACCCCCAGCGTTACCCTTCGGCCACTGGAGGCTTTTTGGGCCCCATCGGGCAGGACAATTTGGGGGTTTCCCCAAAAAAACAATCCAACTGCTGAATGTCACTCTCCACAGCGGTAGGAAGCTGCCACAGCCACAGCCAGCGAGCGACCGCCGCCTCGGAATGTTGTGTGGAACGCGGGAGGCCGGCAACGGCCTGTGACCTCAGCAAAACCAGTGCTTTACTGGGACAGCACTGGGCGTTTGGGGGCGTTTCTGGCCCATATGGGGGACCCTCCACCCAAAAACACACTGTGGAGAAGGGGCCGAGCGACACCCACCCCCACCCCCAGTTCCCTCCTCCCGTTTTTCCAGCGGTCGCCCTCATTCCCACGGCTCAACGTGGATTTTTGCCTCATCCTCCATCAAAAGAACCCCAAAATCCTGGAGGTTCTGCCCAAAAAATCTGACAAAACCACGCTGGGGATAAAAATCTTTCCGCCAAGAACCTCCTTTAGCCTTCCTTGCCCTCCTCCTCCTCCTCCTCACACACCACTCCATCTCCCACAAAATTTCCCCCTTCTCAGGGAAATCAGGGCTCTGGAGATGGACCCTCCGGCTACCACTTCACCCCTGCGGCTGCCCCGGGCCAGAAGGCGGGCATTGAGCCATTTGGGGCTTTTCTAGAAGCAAAAGGAGCAAAGCGAAACCCCGGGGGCCCTTTCCATCCCCCAATCCCCTAGTCCATGGGCTGCAGTCATCATGCTCTAGTGCAGTTCACTCTCTTCACAAGTTGGAAGCCCACGAGAAACACAGTTAGGACACCACATTTTAAGAAAGCAAACTTCCAGCTCTTCAAGGAGTTAGGAAATAGGACCCCGTGGGAAACTGCCCTTAGGGACAAGGGAGCAGAACAAAGGAAAAAGGGATTTGTAAGTCCTTCCTCTAGAAATCCATTAGACCCAGCTTCATAGAAACGACACCGGTCTGGATGCTGGTGGTTAAAGAAGATGGATCGGTGGGGGTTAAAGTAGGAGAATTAATTGGGCGATCACTTCAAATGAGGTCAAATTAAAACTGGAGGCATTTTGCTGGCTGTGAGGGACTGGAGTGGGCAAGCCTCGGGCCACAAAACTCAATGGAACTTGAGTTTGTCCTGGGCAAAAAGGGGAAACCTGAGGCTTTGGCACAAGGAGGGGCCGCTCTGAACCTCACGGCTCCGCGGAAGGTCTCCCCGACTCCAAAAAGACAGAACGTTGGGGGTTGAAAGTCAAATAAAACCACCAAGAGGCACCTGGGCAAGGGCAATCCTCCAGCTGCCCTTCCCTTCTGCCCCCGCCACCCCCCCCCCCCAGGGTGCTTTTCTGAACCCAAAGGAGGCATTTGGGGAAGAAAAAGGGAGGGCTGACCTTCCGCACTCACCTCAGGGCAAGTCCCAGCACAGGGAGGTCCCGGCATCCCCGGAGGAGCCGCAGGCGCTGTGGGGCTGCGGGTGGTGACGCCCCGGCGTGGGCTTGTCTTTGGGGGTCGCACGTGGCCTCTTCTTCTGGTGGCAGACGGCCTGCAAACCAGGGACAAAATAACTTGAAATGGCTCAAAAAGGCAGAAAAATAAGATTTTTTGGCCATGGATTTCACGCGGTTTATCAGCCCAGGTAAAGTCTAAACAGCCAAAAAACCAATGGGAAAACAGGGTGCAAAGCCACAACGGGGTGCAAGAAAAACTGTATTATTTCCACTGTCCCAAGCGGAAAAGCACTTTCCTCCACAAAATCTATCAAAGGGGCTGAAAAGGTGCAATTCCCACGCACTGAAGCCACACAGCCACCCCCTTCCCCCGCCCACCAAAAATTAAAATAATAGCTCTTTCCGTGAAGCAAATCCCTCTTTCCTGGCAAGGAACGTTTGAGCAGATGGATTCGTCGAGGAAACAAACCCCCCCAGCAGCTTTTTTACCTCGCCTTTGGCTTTTTCCACCTCATCCCGGACTCTCTTGACCCTTTTCTCCAGCAGGCGAGGTCAGGTGCACCCAAATCGCACTGTCTTCCTCCAGAAGTAACAAGAGTCAACACGCTGGGCCACGGTTTGCCTCTGGATCTATGGGGAGAAATCCAGGGATATTAAAGACTCCCTTGTCATTACAAAGGAGGGCAATGATGTCTTCTCCCGCTGGGTTTTTAGCGGGAAGAAGGGTCCTAAGGACAGGATTCCAACGGGGGATTGAAAATAGGGCTTTCTGGGTTAAAAGCCTCCCCGCTAACCAGCTCCGCCCCGCTCCAACGGCTTTACCTCCTTCTGGATGAGGCCAAAAGTCTTCTGATGGACAAAAAAAAGGCTCTTTCAAGAGCTTTGGGAGCGGGATCTCCAGAGAGAAACTCCTCCCTGGCTGCAGATGAGCTGGGACCGCCAAAACCCCCCCTTTCTCATGGAAGATGCTCCCGAGAGCACCAGCGGCTCTTATCTAGCCACTTTCCTCCCAAAAACGAGCCATCTCCTTCCCTCCAACGCTACGGGGCCAAGACAAGACGGGAGAGAACCCAAACGCCCTATCAAGTAACTCTGAAAAGGTGGAATTTGCCCCTTTCCCACAAGAAAAGCCTGAGGAGAAACCTTTCTCCTGCGGCTCGGGCTTGCTTTCCATGTCACCCCAGGGCTTCCAAACCAGGGAGGCTCCTTCGTCCTCCTCTTCCAAGAGGGATCTGTCCCGCAGGGCAGGCAGCTCCGCCTGCAACTGCTCCCCGACATTGATGCGGCTGAAAGGGGGAGGAAGAGGAGGGGGAGGAAGGCACGTCGGGAATGGATACGGCGCAACAAACGCTAAAAAAGAGGGAAAACGTGGTGAGGTGGGGCAAAACCGGTCCCTATTTCCCAGCAAAACATCACTTCAGTCTTCCGCCACCAACTTCCACCGCCCCTTCCCACCCCCAGCGTTACCCTTCGGCCACTGGAGGCTTTTTGGGCCCCATCGGGCAGGACAATTTGGGGTTTTCCCCAAAAAAACAATCCAACTGCTGAATGTCACTCTCCACAGCGGTAGGAAGCTGCCACAGCCACGGCCAGCGAGCGACCGCCGCCTCGGAATGTTGTGTGGAACGCGGGAGGCCGGCAACGGCCTGTGACCTCAGCAAAACCAGTGCTTTACTGGCACAGCACTGGGCGTTTGGGGGGGCTTCTGGCCCATATGGGGGACCCTCCACCCAAAAACACACTGTGGAGAAGGGGCCGAGCGACACCCACCCCCACCCCCAGTTCCCTCCTCCCGTTTTTCCAGCGGTCGCCCTCATTCCCACGGCTCAACGTGGATTTTTGCCTCATCCTCCATCAAAAGAACCCCAAAATCCTGGATGTTCTGCCCAAAAAATCTGACAAAACCACGCTGGGGATAAAAATCTTTCCGCCAAGAACCTCCTTTAGCCTTCCTTGCCCTCCTCCTCCTCCTCACACACCACTCCATCCCCCACAAAATTTCCCCCTTCTCAGGGAAATCAGGGCTCTGGAGATGGACCCTCCGGCTACCACTTCACCCCTGCGGCTGCCCCGGGCCAGAAGGCGGGGATTGAGCCAGTTGGGGCTTTTCTAGAAGCAAAAGGAGCAAAGCGAAACCCCGGGGGCCCTTTCCATCCCCCAATCCCCTAGTCCATGGGCTGCAGTCATCATGCTCTAGTGCAGTTCACTCTCTTCACAAGTTGGAAGCCCACGAGAAGCACAGTTAGGACGCCACATTTTAAGAAAGCAAACTTCCAGCTCTTCAAGGAGTTAGGAAATAGGACCCCGTGGGAAACTGCCCTTAGGGACAAGGGAGCAGAACAAAGGAAAAAGGGATTTGTAAGTCCTTCCTCTAGAAATCCATTAGACCCAGCTTCATAGAAACGACACCGGTCTGGATGCTGGTGGTTAAAGAAGATGGATCGGTGGGGGTTAAAGTAGGAGAATTAATTGGGCGATCACTTCAAATGAGGTCAAATTAAAACTGGAGGCATTTTGCTGGCTGTGAGGGACTGGAGTGGGCAAGCCTCGGGCCACAAAACTCAATGGAACTTGAGTTTGTCCTGGGCAAAAAGGGGAAACCTGAGGCTTTGGCACAAGGAGGGGCCGCTCTGAACCTCACGGCTCCGCGGAAGGTCTCCCCGACTCCAAAAAGACAGAACGTTGGGGGTTGAAAGTCAAATAAAACCACCAAGAGGCACCTGGGCAAGGGCAATCCTCCAGCTGCCCTTCCCTTCTGCCCCCGCCACCCCCCCCCCCCAGGGTGCTTTTCTGAACCCAAAGGAGGCATTTGGGGAAGAAAAAGGGAGGGCTGACCTTCCGCACTCACCTCAGGGCAAGTCCCAGCACAGGGAGGTCCCGGCATCCCCGGAGGAGCCGCAGGCACTGTGGGGCTGCGGGTGGTGACGCCCCGGCGTGGGCTTGTCTTCTGGGGTCGCACGTGGCCTCTTCTTCTGGTGGCAGACGGCCTGCAAACCAGGGACAAAATAACTTGAAATGGCTCAAAAAGGCAGAAAAATAAGATTTTTTGGCCATGGATTTCACGCGGTTTATCAGCCCAGGTAAAGTCTAAACAGCCAAAAAACCAATGGGAAAACTGTCTGCAAAGCCACAACGGGGTGCAAGAAAAACTCTATTATTTCCACTGTCCCAAGCGGAAAAGCACTTTCCTCCACAAAATCTATCAAAGGGGCTGAAAAGGTGCAATTCCCACGCACTGAAGCCACACAGCCACCCCGTTCCCCCGCCCACCAAAAATTAAAATAATAGCTATTTCCGTGAAGCAAATCCCTCTTTCCTGGCAAGGAACGTTTGAGCAGATGGATTCGTCGAGGAAACAAACCCCCCCAGCAGCTTTTTTACCTCGCCTTTGGCTTTTTCCACCTCATCCCGGACTCTCTTGACCCTTTTCTCCAGCAGGCGAGGTCAGGTGCACCCAAATCGCACTGTCTTCCTCCAGAAGTAACAAGAGTCAACACACTGGGCCACGGTTTGCCTCTGGATCTATGGGGAGAAATCCAGGGATATTAAAGACTCCCTTGTCATTACAAAGGAGGGCAATGATGTCTTCTCCCACTGGGTTTTGAGCAGGAAGAAGGGTCCTAAGGACAGGATTCCAACGGGGGATTGAAAATAGGGCTTTCTGGGTTAAAAGCCTCCCCGCTAACCAGCTCCGCCCCGCTCCAACGGCTTTACCTCCTTCTGGATGAGGCCAAAAGTCTTCTGATGGACAAAAAAAAGGCTCTTTCAAGAGCTTTGGGAGCGGGATCTCCAGAGAGAAACTCCTCCCTGGCTGCAGATGAGCTGGGACCGCCAAAACCTCCCCTTTCTCATGGAAGATGCTCCCGAGAGCACCAGCGGCTCTTATCTAGCCACTTTCCTCCCAAAAACGAGCCATCTCCTTCCCTCCAACGCTACGGGGCCAAGACAAGACGGGAGAGAACCCAAACGCCCTATCAAGTAACTCTGAAAAGGTGGAATTTGCCCCTTTCCCACAAGAAAAGCCTGAAGAGAAACCTTTCTCCTGCGGCTCGGGCTTGCTTTCCATGTCACCCCAGGGCTTCCAAACCAGGGAGGCTCCTTCGTCCTCCTCTTCCAAGAGGGATCTGTCCCGCAGGGCAGGCAGCTCCGCCTGCAACTGCTCCCCAACATTGATGCGGCTGAAAGGGGGAGGAAGAGGAGGGGGAGGAAGAGGAGGGGGAGGAAGGCACGTCGGGAATGGATACGGCGCAACAAACGCTTCAGAAGAGGGAAAACGTGGTCAGTTGGGGCAAAACCGGTCCCTATTTCCCAGCAAAACATCACTCAGTCTTCCGCCACCAACTTCCACCGCCCCTTCCCACCCCCAGCGTTACCCTTCGGCCACTGGAGGCTTTTTGGGCCCCATCGGGCAGGACAATTTGGGGGTTTTCCCCAAAAAAACAATCCAACTGCTGAATGTCACTCTCCACAGCGGTAGGAAGCTGCCACAGCCACGGCCAGCGAGCGACCGCCGCCTCGGAATGTTGTGTGGAACGCGGGAGGCCGGCAACGGCCTGTGACGTCAGCAAAACCAGTGCTTTACTGGCACAGCACTGGGCGTTTGGGGGGGCTTCTGGCCGATATGGGGGACCCTCCACCCAAAAACACGCTGTGGAGAAGGGGCCGAGCGACACCCACCCCCACCCCCAGTTCCCTCCTCCCGTTTTCCCAGGGGTCGCCCTCATTCCCACGGCTCAACGTGGATTTTTGCCTCATCCTCCATCAAAAGAACCCCAAAATCCTGGATGTTCTGCCCAAAAAATCTGACAAAACCACGCTGGGGATAAAAATCTTTCCGCCAAGACCCTCCTTTAGCCTTCCTTGCCCTCCTCCTCCTCCTCACACACCACTCCATCCCCCACAACATTTCCCCCTTCTCAGGGAAATCAGGGCTCTGGAGAGGGACCCTCCGGCTACCACTTCACCCCTGCGGCTGCCCCGGGGCAGAAGGCGGGCATTGAGCCATTTGGGGCTTTTCTAGAAGCAAAAGGAGCAAAGCGAAACCCCGGGGGCCCTTTCCATCCCCCAGTCCCCTAGTCCATGGGCTGCAGTCATCATGCTCTAGTGCAGTTCACTCTCTTCACAAGTTGGAAGCCCACGAGAAGCACAGTTAGGACGCCACATTTTAAGAAAGCAAACTTCCAGCTCTTCAAGGAGTTAGGAAATAGGACCCCCTGGGAAACTGCCCTTAGGGACAAGGGAGCAGAACAAAGGAAAAAGGGATTTGTAAGTCCTTCCTCTAGAAATCCATTAGACCCAGCTTCATAGAAACGACACCGGTCTGGATGCTGGTGGTTAAAGAGGATGGATTTTGGGGGGGTTAAATTAGGAGAATTAATTGGGCGATCACTTCAAATGAGGTCAAATTAAAACTGGAGGCATTTTGCTGGCTGTGAGGGACTGGAGTGGGCAAGCCTCGGGCCACAAAACTCAATGGAACTTGAGTTTGTCCTGGGCAAAAAGGGCAAACCTGAGGCTTTTGCACAAGGAGGGGCCGCTCTGAACCTCACGGCTCCGGGGAAGGTCTCCCCGACTCCAAAAAGACAGAATGTTGGGGGTTGAAAGTCAAATAAAACCACCAAGAGGCACCTGGGCAAGGGCAATCCTCCAGCTGCCCTTCCCTTCTGCCCCCGCACCCCCCCCCTCCCCCAGGGTGCTTTTCTGAACCCAAACGAGGCATTTGGGGAAGAAAAAGGGAGGGCTGACCTTCCGCACTCACCTCAGGGCAAGTCCCAGCACAGGGAGGTCCCGGCATCCCCGGAGGAGACGCAGGCGCTGTGGGGCTGCGGGTGCTGACGCCCCGGCGTGGGCTTGTCTTCTGGGGTCGCACGTGGCCTCTTCTTCTGGTGGCAGACGGCCTGCAAACCAGGGACAAAATAACTTGAAATCTCTCAAAAAGGCAGAAAAATAAGATTTTTTGGCCGTGGATTTCACGCAGTTTATCAGCCCAGGTAAAGTCTAAACAGCCAAAAAACCAATGGGAAAACAGGGTGCAAAGCCACAACGGGGTGCAAGAAAAACTGTATTATTTCCACTGTCCCAAGCGGAAAAGCACTTTCCTCCACAAAATCTATCAAAGGGGCTGAAAAGGTGCAATTCCCACGCACTGAAGCCACACAGCCACCCCGTTCCCCCGCCCACCAAAAATTAAAATAATAGCTATTTCCGTGAAGCAAATCCCTCTTTCCTGGCAAGGAACGTTTGAGCAGATGGATTCGTCGAGGAAACAAACCCCCCCAGCAGCTTTTTTACCTCGCCTTTGGCTTTTTCCACCTCATCCCGGACTCTCTTGACCCTTTTCTCCAGCAGGCGAGGTCAGGTGCACCCAAATCGCACTGTCTTCCTCCAGAAGTAACAAGAGTCAACACACTGGGCCACGGTTTGCCTCTGGATCTATGGGCAGAAATCCAGGGATATTAAAGACTCCCTTGTCATTACAAAGGAGGGCAATGATGTCTTCTCCCACTGGGTTTTGAGCAGGAAGAAGGGTCCTAAGGACAGGATTCCAACGGGGGATTGAAAATAGGGCTTTCTGGGTTAAAAGCCTCCCCGCTAACCAGCTCCGCCCCGCTCCAACGGCTTTACCTCCTTCTGGATGAGGCCAAAAGTCTTCTGATGGACAAAAAAAAGGCTCTTTCAAGAGCTTTGGGAGCGGGATCTCCAGAGAGAAACTCCTCCCTGGCTGCAGATGAGCTGGGACCGCCAAAACCCCCCCTTTCTCATGGAAGATGCTCCCGAGAGCACCAGCGGCTCTTATCTAGCCACTTTCCTCCCAAAAACGAGCCATCTCCTTCCCTCCAACGCTACGCGGCCAAGACAAGACGGGAGAGAACCCAAACGCCCTATCAAGTAACTCTGAAAAGGTGGAATTTGCCCCTTTCCCACAAGAAAAGCCTGAAGAGAAACCTTTCTCCTGCGGCTCGGGCTTGCTTTCCATGTCACCCCAGGGCTTCCAAACCAGGGAGGCTCCTTCCTCCTCCTCTTCCAAGAGGGATCTGTCCCGCAGGGCAGGCAGCTCCGCCTGCAACTGCTCCCCAACATTGATGCGGCTGAAAGGGGGAGGAAGAGGAGGGGGAGGAAGGCACGTCGGGAATGGATATGGCGCAACAAACGCTTCAGAAGAGGGAAAACGTGGTCAGTTGGGGCAAAACCGGTCCCTATTTCCCAGCAAAACATCACTCAGTCTTCCGCCACCAACTTCCACCGCCCCTTCCCACCCCCAGCGTTACCCTTCGGCCACTGGAGGCTTTTTGGGCCCCATCGGGCAGGACAATTTGGGGTTTTCCCCAAAAAAACAATCCAACTGCTGAATGTCACTCTCCACAGCGGTAGGAAGCTGCCACAGCCACGGCCAGCGAGCGACCGCCGCCTCGGAATGTTGTGTGGAACGCGGGAGGCCGGCAACGGCCTGTGACGTCAGCAAAACCAGTGCTTTACTGGGACAGCACTGGGCGTTTGGGGGGGCTTCTGGCCCATATGGGGGACCCTCCACCCAAAAACACGCTGTGGAGAAGGGGCCGAGCGACACCCACCCCCACCCCCAGTTCCCTCCTCCCGTTTTCCCAGGGGTCGCCCTCATTCCCACGGCTCAACGTGGATTTTTGCCTCATCCTCCATCAAAAGAACCCCAAAATCCTGGATGTTCTGCCCAAAAAATCTGACAAAACCACGCTGGGGATAAAAATCTTTCCGCCAAGACCCTCCTTTAGCCTTCCTTGCCCTCCTCCTCCTCCTCACACACCACTCCATCCCCCACAACATTTCCCCCTTCTCAGGGAAATCAGGGCTCTGGAGAGGGACCCTCCGGCTACCACTTCACCCCTGCGGCTGCCCCGGGGCAGAAGGCGGGCATTGAGCCATTTGGGGCTTTTCTAGAAGCAAAAGGAGCAAAGCGAAACCCCGGGGGCCCTTTCCATCCCCCAGTCCCCTAGTCCATGGGCTGCAGTCATCATGCTCTAGTGCAGTTCACTCTCTTCACAAGTTGGAAGCCCACGAGAAGCACAGTTAGGACGCCACATTTTAAGAAAGCAAACTTCCAGCTCTTCAAGGAGTTAGGAAATAGGACCCCCTGGGAAACTGCCCTTAGGGACAAGGGAGCAGAACAAAGGAAAAAGGGATTTGTAAGTCCTTCCTCTAGAAATCCATTAGACCCAGCTTCATAGAAACGACACCGGTCTGGATGCTGGTGGTTAAAGAGGATGGATTTTGGGGGGGTTAAATTAGGAGAATTAATTGGGCGATCACTTCAAATGAGGTCAAATTAAAACTGGAGGCATTTTGCTGGCTGTGAGGGACTGGAGTGGGCAAGCCTCGGGCCACAAAACTCAATGGAACTTGAGTTTGTCCTGGGCAAAAAGGGCAAACCTGAGGCTTTTGCACAAGGAGGGGCCGCTCTGAACCTCATGGCTCCGGGGAAGGTCTCCCCGACTCCAAAAAGACAGAATGTTGGGGGTTGAAAGTCAAATAAAACCACCAAGAGGCACCTGGGCAAGGGCAATCCTCCAGCTGCCCTTCCCTTCTGCCCCCGCACCCCCCCCCTCCCCCAGGGTGCTTTTCTGAACCCAAACGAGGCATTTGGGGAAGAAAAAGGGAGGGCTGACCTTCCGCACTCACCTCAGGGCAAGTCCCAGCACAGGGAGGTCCCGGCATCCCCGGAGGAGATGCAGGCGCTGTGGGGCTGCGGGTGCTGACGCCCCGGCGTGGGCTTGTCTTCTGGGGTCGCACGTGGCCTCTTCTTCTGGTGGCAGACGGCCTGCAAACCAGGGACAAAATAACTTGAAATCTCTCAAAAAGGCAGAAAAATAAGATTTTTTGGCCGTGGATTTCACGCAGTTTATCAGCCCAGGTAAAGTCTAAACAGCCAAAAAACCAATGGGAAAACGGGGTGCAAAGCCACAACGGGGTGCAAGAAAAACTGTATTATTTCCACTGTCCCAAGCGGAAAAGCACTTTCCTCCACAAAATCTATCAAAGGGGCTGAAAAGGTGCAATTCCCACGCACTGAAGCCACACAGCCACCCCGTTCCCCCGCCCACCAAAAATTAAAATAATAGCTCTTTCCGTGAAGCAAATCCCTCTTTCCTGGCAAGGAACGTTTGAGCAGATGGATTCGTCGAGGAAACAAACCCCCCCAGCAGCTTTTTTACCTCGCCTTTGGCTTTTTCCACCTCATCCCGGACTCTCTTGACCCTTTTCTCCAGCAGGCGAGGTCAGGTGCACCCAAATCGCACTGTCTTCCTCCAGAAGTAACAAGAGTCAACACACTGGGCCACGGTTTGCCTCTGGATCTATGGGGAGAAATCCAGGGATATTAAAGACTCCCTTGTCATTACAAAGGAGGGCAATGATGTCTTCTCCCACTGGGTTTTGAGCAGGAAGAAGAGTCCTAAGGACAGGATTCCAACGGGGGATTGAAAATAGGGCTTTCTGGGTTAAAAGCCTCCCCGCTAACCAGCTCCGCCCCGCTCCAACGGCTTTACCTCCTTCTGGATGAGGCCAAAAGTCTTCTGATGGACAAAAAAAAGGCTCTTTCAAGAGCTTTGGGAGCGGGATCTCCAGAGAGAAACTCCTCCCTGGCTGCAGATGAGCTGGGACCGCCAAAACCCCCCCTTTCTCATGGAAGATGCTCCCGAGAGCACCAGCGGCTCTTATCTAGCCACTTTCCTCCCAAAAACGAGCCATCTCCTTCCCTCCAACGCTACGCGGCCAAGACAAGACGGGAGAGAACCCAAACGCCCTATCAAGTAACTCTGAAAAGGTGGAATTTGCCCCTTTCCCACAAGAAAAGCCTGAAGAGAAACCTTTCTCCTGCGGCTCGGGCTTGCTTTCCATGTCACCCCAGGGCTTCCAAACCAGGGAGGCTCCTTCGTCCTCCTCTTCCAAGAGGGATCTGTCCCGCAGGGCAGGCAGCTCCGCCTGCAACTGCTCCCCGACATTGATGCGGCTGAAAGGGGGAGGAAGAGGAGGGGGAGGAAGAGGAGGGGGAGGAAGAGGAGGGGGAGGAAGAGGAGGGGGAGGAAGAGGAGGGCGAGGAAGGCACGTCGGGAATGGATACGGCGCAACAAACGCTAAAAAAGAGGGAAAACGTGGTGAGGTGGGGCAAAACCGGTCCCTATTTCCCAGCAAAACATCACTCAGTCTTCCGCCACCAACTTCCACCGCCCCTTCCCACCCCCAGCGTTACCCTTCGGCCACTGGAGGCTTTTTGGGCCCCATCGGGCAGGACAATTTGGGGGTTTTCCCCAAAAAAACAATCCAACTGCTGAATGTCACTCTCCACAGCGGTAGGAAGCTGCCACAGCCACGGCCAGCGAGCGACCGCCGCCTCGGAATGTTGTGTGGAACGCGGGAGGCCGGCAACGGCCTGTGACGTCAGCAAAACCAGTGCTTTACTGGCACAGCACTGGGCGTTTGGGGGGGCTTCTGGCCCATATGGGGGACCCTCCACCCAAAAACACGCTGTGGAGAAGGGGCCGAGCGACACCCACCCCCACCCCCACTTCCCTCCTCCCGTTTTCCCAGGGGTCGCCCTCATTCCCACGGCTCAACGTGGATTTTTGCCTCATCCTCCATCAAAAGAACCCCAAAATCCTGGATGTTCTGCCCAAAAAATCTGACAAAACCACACTGGGGATAAAAATCTTTCCGCCAAGACCCTCCTTTAGCCTTCCTTGCCCTCCTCCTCCTCCTCACACACCACTCCATCCCCCACAACATTTCCCCCTTCTCAGGGAAATCAGGGCTCTGGAGAGGGACCCTCCGGCTACCACTTCACCCCTGCGGCTGCCCCGGGCCAGAAGGCGGGCATTGAGCCATTTGGGGCTTTTCTAGAAGCAAAAGGAGCAAAGCGAAACCCCGGGGGCCCTTTCCATCCCCCAGTCCCCTAGTCCATGGGCTGCAGTCATCATGCTCTAGTGCAGTTCACTCTCTTCACAAGTTGGAAGCCCACGAGAAGCACAGTTAGGACGCCACATTTTAAGAAAGCAAACTTCCAGCTCTTCAAGGAGTTAGGAAATAGGACCCCGTGGGAAACTGCCCTTAGGGACAAGGCAGCAGAACAAAGGAAAAAGGGATTTGTAAGTCCTTCCTCTAGAAATCCATTAGACCCAGCTTCATAGAAACGACACCGGTCTGGATGCTGGTGGTTAAAGAGGATGGATTTTGGGGGGGTTAAATTAGGAGAATTAATTGGGCGATCACTTCAAATGAGGTCAAATTAAAACTGGAGGCATTTTGCTGGCTGTGAGGGACTGGAGTGGGCAAGCCTCGGGCCACAAAACTCAATGGAACTTGAGTTTGTCCTGGGCAAAAAGGGGAAACCTGAGGCTTTTGCACAAGGAGGGGCCGCTCTGAACCTCACGGCTCCGGGGAAGGTCTCCCCGACTCCAAAAAGACAGAATGTTGGGGGTTGAAAGTCAAATAAAACCACCAAGAGGCACCTGGGCAAGGGCAATCCTCCAGCTGCCCTTCCCTTCTGCCCCCGCACCCCCCCCCTCCCCCAGGGTGCTTTTCTGAACCCAAACGAGGCATTTGGGGAAGAAAAAGGGAGGGCTGACCTTCCGCACTCACCTCAGGGCAAGTCCCAGCACAGGGAGGTCCCGGCATCCCCGGAGGAGATGCAGGCGCTGTGGGGCTGCGGGTGCTGACGCCCCGGCGTGGGCTTGTCTTCTGGGGTCGCACGTGGCCTCTTCTTCTGGTGGCAGACGGCCTGCAAACCAGGGACAAAATAACTTGAAATCTCTCAAAAAGGCAGAAAAATAAGATTTTTTGGCCATGGATTTCACGCAGTTTATCAGCCCAGGTAAAGTCTAAACAGCCAAAAAACCAATGGGAAAACGGGGTGCAAAGCCACAACGGGGTGCAAGAAAAACTGTATTATTTCCACTGTCCCAAGCGGAAAAGCACTTTCCTCCACAAAATCTATCAAAGGGGCTGAAAAGGTGCAATTCCCACGCACTGAAGCCACACAGCCACCCCGTTCCCCCGCCCACCAAAAATTAAAATAATAGCTCTTTCCGTGAAGCAAATCCCTCTTTCCTGGCAAGGAACGTTTGAGCAGATGGATTCGTCGAGGAAACAAACCCCCCCAGCAGCTTTTTTACCTCGCCTTTGGCTTTTTCCACCTCATCCCGGACTCTCTTGACCCTTTTCTCCAGCAGGCGAGGTCAGGTGCACCCAAATCGCACTGTCTTCCTCCAGAAGTAACAAGAGTCAACACACTGGGCCACGGTTTGCCTCTGGATCTATGGGCAGAAATCCAGGGATATTAAAGACTCCCTTGTCATTACAAAGGAGGGCAATGATGTCTTCTCCCACTGGGTTTTGAGCAGGAAGAAGGGTCCTAAGGACAGGATTCCAACGGGGGATTGAAAATAGGGCTTTCTGGGTTAAAAGCCTCCCCGCTAACCAGCTCCGCCCCGCTCCAACGGCTTTACCTCCTTCTGGATGAGGCGAAAAGTCTTCTGATGGACAAAAAAAAGGCTCTTTCAAGAGCTTTGGGAGCGGGATCTCCAGAGAGAAACTCCTCCCTGGCTGCAGATGAGCTGGGACCGCCAAAACCCCCCCTTTCTCATGGAAGATGCTCCCGAGAGCACCAGCGGCTCTTATCTAGCCACTTTCCTCCCAAAAACGAGCCATCTCCTTCCCTCCAACGCTACGCGGCCAAGACAAGACGGGAGAGAACCCAAACGCCCTATCAAGTAACTCTGAAAAGGTGGAATTTGCCCCTTTCCCACAAGAAAAGCCTGAAGAGAAACCTTTCTCCTGCGGCTCGGGCTTGCTTTCCATGTCACCCCAGGGCTTCCAAACCAGGGAGGCTCCTTCCTCCTCCTCTTCCAAGAGGGATCTGTCCCGCAGGGCAGGCAGCTCCGCCTGCAACTGCTCCCCGACATTGATGCGGCTGAAAGGGGGAGGAAGAGGAGGGGGAGGAAGAGGAGGGGGAGGAAGAGGAGGGGGAGGAAGAGGAGGGGGAGGAAGAGGAGGGGGAGGAAGAGGAGGGGGAGGAAGAGGAGGGGGAGGAAGAGGAGGGCGAGGAAGGCACGTCGGGAATGGATACGGCGCAACAAACGCTAAAAAAGAGGGAAAACGTGGTGAGGTGGGGCAAAACCGGTCCCTATTTCCCAGCAAAACATCACTCAGTCTTCCGCCACCAACTTCCACCGCCCCTTCCCACCCCCAGCGTTACCCTTCGGCCACTGGAGGCTTTTTGGGCCCCATCGGGCAGGACAATTTGGGGGTTTTCCCCCAAAAAACAATCCAACTGCTGAATGTCACTCTCCACAGCGGTAGGAAGCTGCCACAGCCACGGCCAGCGAGCGACCGCCGCCTCGGAATGTTGTGTGGAACGCGGGAGGCCGGCAACGGCCTGTGACGTCAGCAAAACCAGTGCTTTACTGGGACAGCACTGGGCGTTTGGGGGGGCTTCTGGCCCATATGGGGGACCCTCCACCCAAAAACACGCTGTGGAGAAGGGGCCGAGCGACACCCACCCCCACCCCCACTTCCCTCCTCCCGTTTTCCCAGGGGTCGCCCTCATTCCCACGGCTCAACGTGGATTTTTGCCTCATCCTCCATCAAAAGAACCCCAAAATCCTGGATGTTCTGCCCAAAAAATCTGACAAAACCACGCTGGGGATAAAAATCTTTCCGCCAAGACCCTCCTTTAGCCTTCCTTGCCCTCCTCCTCCTCCTCACACACCACTCCATCCCCCACAACATTTCCCCCTTCTCAGGGAAATCAGGGCTCTGGAGAGGGACCCTCCGGCTACCACTTCACCCCTGCGGCTGCCCCGGGCCAGAAGGCGGGCATTGAGCCATTTGGGCCTTTTCTAGAAGCAAAAGGAGCAAAGCGAAACCCCGGGGGCCCTTTCCATCCCCCAGTCCCCTAGTCCATGGGCTGCAGTCATCATGCTCTAGTGCAGTTCACTCTCTTCACAAGTTGGAAGCCCACGAGAAGCACAGTTAGGACGCCACATTTTAAGAAAGCAAACTTCCAGCTCTTCAAGGAGTTAGGAAATAGGACCCCCTGGGAAACTGCCCTTAGGGACAAGGGAGCAGAACAAAGGAAAAAGGGATTTGTAAGTCCTTCCTCTAGAAATCCATTAGACCCAGCTTCATAGAAACGACACCGGTCTGGATGCTGGTGGTTAAAGAGGATGGATTTTGGGGGGGTTAAATTAGGAGAATTAATTGGGCGATCACTTCAAATGAGGTCAAATTAAAACTGGAGGCATTTTGCTGGCTGTGAGGGACTGGAGTGGGCAAGCCTCGGGCCACAAAACTCAATGGAACTTGAGTTTGTCCTGGGCAAAAAGGGCAAACCTGAGGCTTTTGCACAAGGAGGGGCCGCTCTGAACCTCACGGCTCCGGGGAAGGTCTCCCCGACTCCAAAAAGACAGAACGTTGGGGGCTGAAAGTCAAATAAAACCACCAAGAGGCACCTGGGCAAGGGCAATCCTCCAGCTGCCATCCCCTCTGCCACCCACCTCCCCCCACACCCCACCCCGGGTGTTTTTTTGAGCCCAAAGGAGGCATTTGGGGAAGAAAAAGGGAGGGCTGACCTTCCGCACTCACCTCAGGGCAAGTCCCAGCACAGGGAGGTCCCGGCATCCCCGGAGGAGCCGCAGGCGCTGTGGGGCTGCGGGTGGTGACGCCCCGGCGTGGGCTTGTCTTTGGGGGTCGCACGTGGCCTCTTCTTCTGGTGGCAGACGGCCTGCAAACCAGGGACAAAATAACTTGAAATGGCTCAAAAAGGCAGAAAAATAAGATTTTTTGGCCATGGATTTCACGCGGTTTATCAGCCCAGGTAAAGTCTAAACAGCCAAAAAACCAATGGGAAAACAGGGTGCAAAGCCACAACGGGGTGCAAGAAAAACTGTATTATTTCCACTGTCCCAAGCGGAAAAGCACTTTCCTCCACAAAATCTATCAAAGGGGCTGAAAAGGTGCAATTCCCACGCACTGAAGCCACACAGCCACCCCCTTCCCCCGCCCACCAAAAATTAAAATAATAGCTCTTTCCGTGAAGCAAATCCCTCTTTCCTGGCAAGGAACGTTTGAGCAGATGGATTCGTCCAGGAAACAAACCCCCCCAGCAGCTTTTTTACCTCGCCTTTGGCTTTTTCCACCTCATCCCGGACTCTCTTGACCCTTTTCTCCAGCAGGCGAGGTCAGGTGCACCCAAATCGCACTGTCTTCCTCCAGAAGTAACAAGAGTCAACACGCTGGGCCACGGTTTGCCTCTGGATCTATGGGGAGAAATCCAGGGATATTAAAGACTCCCTTGTCATTACAAAGGAGGGCAATGATGTCTTCTCCCGCTGGGTTTTTAGCGGGAAGAAGGGTCCTAAGGACAGGATTCCAACGGGGGATTGAAAATAGGGCTTTCTGGGTTAAAAGCCTCCCCGCTAACCAGCTCCGCCCCGCTCCAACGGCTTTACCTCCTTCTGGATGAGGCCAAAAGTCTTCTGATGGACAAAAAAAAGGCTCTTTCAAGAGCTTTGGGAGCGGGATCTCCAGAGAGAAACTCCTCCCTGGCTGCAGATGAGCTGGGACCGCCAAAACCCCCCCTTTCTCATGGAAGATGCTCCCGAGAGCACCAGCGGCTCTTATCTAGCCACTTTCCTCCCAAAAACGAGCCATCTCCTTCCCTCCAACGCTACGGGGCCAAGACAAGACGGGAGAGAACCCAAACGCCCTATCAAGTAACTCTGAAAAGGTGGAATTTGCCCCTTTCCCACAAGAAAAGCCTGAGGAGAAACCTTTCTCCTGCGGCTCGGGCTTGCTTTCCATGTCACCCCAGGGCTTCCAAACCAGGGAGGCTCCTTCCTCCTCCTCTTCCAAGAGGGATCTGTCCCGCAGGGCAGGCAGCTCCGCCTGCAACTGCTCCCCGACATTGATGCGGCTGAAAGGGGGAGGAAGAGGAGGGGGAGGAAGGCACGTCGGGAATGGATACGGCGCAACAAACGCTAAAAAAGAGGGAAAACGTGGTGAGGTGGGGCAAAACCGGTCCCTATTTCCCAGCAAAACATCACTTCAGTCTTCCGCCACCAACTTCCACCGCCCCTTCCCACCCCCAGCGTTACCCTTCGGCCACTGGAGGCTTTTTGGGCCCCATCGGGCAGGACAATTTGGGGTTTTCCCCAAAAAAACAATCCAACTGCTGAATGTCACTCTCCACAGCGGTAGGAAGCTGCCACAGCCACGGCCAGCGAGCGACCGCCGCCTCGGAATGTTGTGTGGAACGCGGGAGGCCGGCAACGGCCTGTGACCTCAGCAAAACCAGTGCTTTACTGGCACAGCACTGGGCGTTTGGGGGCGTTTCTGGCCCATATGGGGGACCCTCCACCCAAAAACACACTGTGGAGAAGGGGCCGAGCGACACCCACCCCCACCCCCAGTTCCCTCCTCCCGTTTTTCCAGCGGTCGCCCTCATTCCCACGGCTCAACGTGGATTTTTGCCTCATCCTCCATCAAAAGAACCCCAAAATCCTGGATGTTCTGCCCAAAAAATCTGACAAAACCACGCTGGGGATAAAAATCTTTCCGCCAAGACCCTCCTTTAGCCTTCCTTGCCCTCCTCCTCCTCCTCACACACCACTCCATCCCCCACAACATTTCCCCCTTCTCAGGGAAATCAGGGCTCTGGAGAGGGACCCTCCGGCTACCACTTCACCCCTGCGGCTGCCCCGGGGCAGAAGGCGGGCATTGAGCCATTTGGGGCTTTTCTAGAAGCAAAAGGAGCAAAGCGAAACCCCGGGGGCCCTTTCCATCCCCCAGTCCCCTAGTCCATGGGCTGCAGTCATCATGCTCTAGTGCAGTTCACTCTCTTCACAAGTTGGAAGCCCACGAGAAGCACAGTTAGGACGCCACATTTTAAGAAAGCAAACTTCCAGCTCTTCAAGGAGTTAGGAAATAGGACCCCCTGGGAAACTGCCCTTAGGGACAAGGGAGCAGAACAAAGGAAAAAGGGATTTGTAAGTCCTTCCTCTAGAAATCCATTAGACCCAGCTTCATAGAAACGACACCGGTCTGGATGCTGGTGGTTAAAGAGGATGGATTTTGGGGGGGTTAAATTAGGAGAATTAATTGGGCGATCACTTCAAATGAGGTCAAATTAAAACTGGAGGCATTTTGCTGGCTGTGAGGGACTGGAGTGGGCAAGCCTCGGGCCACAAAACTCAATGGAACTTGAGTTTGTCCTGGGCAAAAAGGGCAAACCTGAGGCTTTTGCACAAGGAGGGGCCGCTCTGAACCTCACGGCTCCGGGGAAGGTCTCCCCGACTCCAAAAAGACAGAATGTTGGGGGTTGAAAGTCAAATAAAACCACCAAGAGGCACCTGGGCAAGGGCAATCCTCCAGCTGCCCTTCCCTTCTGCCCCCGCACCCCCCCCCTCCCCCAGGGTGCTTTTCTGAACCCAAACGAGGCATTTGGGGAAGAAAAAGGGAGGGCTGACCTTCCGCACTCACCTCAGGGCAAGTCCCAGCACAGGGAGGTCCCGGCATCCCCGGAGGAGATGCAGGCGCTGTGGGGCTGCGGGTGCTGACGCCCCGGCGTGGGCTTGTCTTCTGGGGTCGCACGTGGCCTCTTCTTCTGGTGGCAGACGGCCTGCAAACCAGGGACAAAATAACTTGAAATCTCTCAAAAAGGCAGAAAAATAAGATTTTTTGGCCGTGGATTTCACGCAGTTTATCAGCCCAGGTAAAGTCTAAACAGCCAAAAAACCAATGGGAAAACGGGGTGCAAAGCCACAACGGGGTGCAAGAAAAACTGTATTATTTCCACTGTCCCAAGCGGAAAAGCACTTTCCTCCACAAAATCTATCAAAGGGGCTGAAAAGGTGCAATTCCCACGCACTGAAGCCACACAGCCACCCCGTTCCCCCGCCCACCAAAAATTAAAATAATAGCTCTTTCCGTGAAGCAAATCCCTCTTTCCTGGCAAGGAACGTTTGAGCAGATGGATTCGTCCAGGAAACAAACCCCCCCAGCAGCTTTTTTACCTCGCCTTTGGCTTTTTCCACCTCATCCCGGACTCTCTTGACCCTTTTCTCCAGCAGGCGAGGTCAGGTGCACCCAAATCGCACTGTCTTCCTCCAGAAGTAACAAGAGTCAACACACTGGGCCACGGTTTGCCTCTGGATCTATGGGCAGAAATCCAGGGATATTAAAGACTCCCTTGTCATTACAAAGGAGGGCAATGATGTCTTCTCCCACTGGGTTTTGAGCAGGAAGAAGAGTCCTAAGGACAGGATTCCAACGGGGGATTGAAAATAGGGCTTTCTGGGTTAAAAGCCTCCCCGCTAACCAGCTCCGCCCCGCTCCAACGGCTTTACCTCCTTCTGGATGAGGCCAAAAGTCTTCTGATGGACAAAAAAAAGGCTCTTTCAAGAGCTTTGGGAGCGGGATCTCCAGAGAGAAACTCCTCCCTGGCTGCAGATGAGCTGGGACCGCCAAAACCCCCCCTTTCTCATGGAAGATGCTCCCGAGAGCACCAGCGGCTCTTATCTAGCCACTTTCCTCCCAAAAACGAGCCATCTCCTTCCCTCCAACGCTACGCGGCCAAGACAAGACGGGAGAGAACCCAAACGCCCTATCAAGTAACTCTGAAAAGGTGGAATTTGCCCCTTTCCCACAAGAAAAGCCTGAAGAGAAACCTTTCTCCTGCGGCTCGGGCTTGCTTTCCATGTCACCCCAGGGCTTCCAAACCAGGGAGGCTCCTTCGTCCTCCTCTTCCAAGAGGGATCTGTCCCGCAGGGCAGGCAGCTCCGCCTGCAACTGCTCCCCGACATTGATGCGGCTGAAAGGGGGAGGAAGAGGAGGGGGAGGAAGAGGAGGGGGAGGAAGAGGAGGGGGAGGAAGAGGAGGGGGAGGAAGAGGAGGGGGAGGAAGAGGAGGGGGAGGAAGAGGAGGGCGAGGAAGGCACGTCGGGAATGGATACGGCGCAACAAACGCTAAAAAAGAGGGAAAACGTGGTGAGGTGGGGCAAAACCGGTCCCTATTTCCCAGCAAAACATCACTCAGTCTTCCGCCACCAACTTCCACCGCCCCTTCCCACCCCCAGCGTTACCCTTCGGCCACTGGAGGCTTTTTGGGCCCCATCGGGCAGGACAATTTGGGGGTTTTCCCCAAAAAAACAATCCAACTGCTGAATGTCACTCTCCACAGCGGTAGGAAGCTGCCACAGCCACGGCCAGCGAGCGACCGCCGCCTCGGAATGTTGTGTGGAACGCGGGAGGCCGGCAACGGCCTGTGACGTCAGCAAAACCAGTGCTTTACTGGCACAGCACTGGGCGTTTGGGGGGGCTTCTGGCCCATATGGGGGACCCTCCACCCAAAAACACGCTGTGGAGAAGGGGCCGAGCGACACCCACCCCCACCCCCACTTCCCTCCTCCCGTTTTCCCAGGGGTCGCCCTCATTCCCACGGCTCAACGTGGATTTTTGCCTCATCCTCCATCAAAAGAACCCCAAAATCCTGGATGTTCTGCCCAAAAAATCTGACAAAACCACACTGGGGATAAAAATCTTTCCGCCAAGACCCTCCTTTAGCCTTCCTTGCCCTCCTCCTCCTCCTCACACACCACTCCATCCCCCACAACATTTCCCCCTTCTCAGGGAAATCAGGGCTCTGGAGAGGGACCCTCCGGCTACCACTTCACCCCTGCGGCTGCCCCGGGGCAGAAGGCGGGCATTGAGCCATTTGGGGCTTTTCTAGAAGCAAAAGGAGCAAAGCGAAACCCCGGGGGCCCTTTCCATCCCCCAGTCCCCTAGTCCATGGGCTGCAGTCATCATGCTCTAGTGCAGTTCACTCTCTTCACAAGTTGGAAGCCCACGAGAAGCACAGTTAGGACGCCACATTTTAAGAAAGCAAACTTCCAGCTCTTCAAGGAGTTAGGAAATAGGACCCCGTGGGAAACTGCCCTTAGGGACAAGGCAGCAGAACAAAGGAAAAAGGGATTTGTAAGTCCTTCCTCTAGAAATCCATTAGACCCAGCTTCATAGAAACGACACCGGTCTGGATGCTGGTGGTTAAAGAGGATGGATTTTGGGGGGGTTAAATTAGGAGAATTAATTGGGCGATCACTTCAAATGAGGTCAAATTAAAACTGGAGGCATTTTGCTGGCTGTGAGGGACTGGAGTGGGCAAGCCTCGGGCCACAAAACTCAATGGAACTTGAGTTTGTCCTGGGCAAAAAGGGGAAACCTGAGGCTTTTGCACAAGGAGGGGCCGCTCTGAACCTCACGGCTCCGGGGAAGGTCTCCCCGACTCCAAAAAGACAGAATGTTGGGGGTTGAAAGTCAAATAAAACCACCAAGAGGCACCTGGGCAAGGGCAATCCTCCAGCTGCCCTTCCCTTCTGCCCCCGCACCCCCCCCCTCCCCCAGGGTGCTTTTCTGAACCCAAACGAGGCATTTGGGGAAGAAAAAGGGAGGGCTGACCTTCCGCACTCACCTCAGGGCAAGTCCCAGCACAGGGAGGTCCCGGCATCCCCGGAGGAGATGCAGGCGCTGTGGGGCTGCGGGTGCTGACGCCCCGGCGTGGGCTTGTCTTCTGGGGTCGCACGTGGCCTCTTCTTCTGGTGGCAGACGGCCTGCAAACCAGGGACAAAATAACTTGAAATCTCTCAAAAAGGCAGAAAAATAAGATTTTTTGGCCGTGGATTTCACGCAGTTTATCAGCCCAGGTAAAGTCTAAACAGCCAAAAAACCAATGGGAAAACGGGGTGCAAAGCCACAACGGGGTGCAAGAAAAACTGTATTATTTCCACTGTCCCAAGCGGAAAAGCACTTTCCTCCACAAAATCTATCAAAGGGGCTGAAAAGGTGCAATTCCCACGCACTGAAGCCACACAGCCACCCCGTTCCCCCGCCCACCAAAAATTAAAATAATAGCTCTTTCCGTGAAGCAAATCCCTCTTTCCTGGCAAGGAACGTTTGAGCAGATGGATTCGTCGAGGAAACAAACCCCCCCAGCAGCTTTTTTACCTCGCCTTTGGCTTTTTCCACCTCATCCCGGACTCTCTTGACCCTTTTCTCCAGCAGGCGAGGTCAGGTGCACCCAAATCGCACTGTCTTCCTCCAGAAGTAACAAGAGTCAACACACTGGGCCACGGTTTGCCTCTGGATCTATGGGGAGAAATCCAGGGATATTAAAGACTCCCTTGTCATTACAAAGGAGGGCAATGATGTCTTCTCCCGCTGGGTTTTGAGCAGGAAGAAGGGTCCTAAGGACAGGATTCCAACGGGGGATTGAAAATAGGGCTTTCTGGGTTAAAAGCCTCCCCGCTAACCAGCTCCGCCCCGCTCCAACGGCTTTACCTCCTTCTGGATGAGGCCAAAAGTCTTCTGATGGACAAAAAAAAGGCTCTTTCAAGAGCTTTGGGAGCGGGATCTCCAGAGAGAAACTCCTCCCTGGCTGCAGATGAGCTGGGACCGCCAAAACCCCCCCTTTCTCATGGAAGATGCTCCCGAGAGCACCAGCGGCTCTTATCTAGCCACTTTCCTCCCAAAAACGAGCCATCTCCTTCCCTCCAACGCTACGCGGCCAAGACAAGACGGGAGAGAACCCAAACGCCCTATCAAGTAACTCTGAAAAGGTGGAATTTGCCCCTTTCCCACAAGAAAAGCCTGAAGAGAAACCTTTCTCCTGCGGCTCGGGCTTGCTTTCCATGTCACCCCAGGGCTTCCAAACCAGGGAGGCTCCTTCGTCCTCCTCTTCCAAGAGGGATCTGTCCCGCAGGGCAGGCAGCTCCGCCTGCAACTGCTCCCCGACATTGATGCGGCTGAAAGGGGGAGGAAGAGGAGGGGGAGGAAGAGGAGGGGGAGGAAGAGGAGGGGGAGGAAGAGGAGGGGGAGGAAGAGGAGGGGGAGGAAGGCACGTCGGGAATGGATACGGCGCAACAAACGCTAAAAAAGAGGGAAAACGTGGTGAGGTGGGGCAAAACCGGTCCCTATTTCCCAGCAAAACATCACTCAGTCTTCCGCCACCAACTTCCACCGCCCCTTCCCACCCCCAGCGTTACCCTTCGGCCACTGGAGGCTTTTTGGGCCCCATCGGGCAGGACAATTTGGGGGTTTTCCCCCAAAAAACAATCCAACTGCTGAATGTCACTCTCCACAGCGGTAGGAAGCTGCCACAGCCACGGCCAGCGAGCGACCGCCGCCTCGGAATGTTGTGTGGAACGCGGGAGGCCGGCAACGGCCTGTGACGTCAGCAAAACCAGTGCTTTACTGGGACAGCACTGGGCGTTTGGGGGGGCTTCTGGCCCATATGGGGGACCCTCCACCCAAAAACACGCTGTGGAGAAGGGGCCGAGCGACACCCACCCCCACCCCCACTTCCCTCCTCCCGTTTTCCCAGGGGTCGCCCTCATTCCCACGGCTCAACGTGGATTTTTGCCTCATCCTCCATCAAAAGAACCCCAAAATCCTGGATGTTCTGCCCAAAAAATCTGACAAAACCACGCTGGGGATAAAAATCTTTCCGCCAAGACCCTCCTTTAGCCTTCCTTGCCCTCCTCCTCCTCCTCACACACCACTCCATCCCCCACAACATTTCCCCCTTCTCAGGGAAATCAGGGCTCTGGAGAGGGACCCTCCGGCTACCACTTCACCCCTGCGGCTGCCCTGGGCCAGAAGGCGGGCATTGAGCCATTTGGGCCTTTTCTAGAAGCAAAAGGAGCAAAGCGAAACCCCGGGGGCCCTTTCCATCCCCCAGTCCCCTAGTCCATGGGCTGCAGTCATCATGCTCTAGTGCACTTCACTCTCTTCACAAGTTGGAAGCCCACGAGAAGCACAGTTAGGACGCCACATTTTAAGAAAGCAAACTTCCAGCTCTTCAAGGAGTTAGGAAATAGGACCCCCTGGGAAACTGCCCTTAGGGACAAGGGAGCAGAACAAAGGAAAAAGGGATTTGTAAGTCCTTCCTCTAGAAATCCATTAGACCCAGCTTCATAGAAACGACACCGGTCTGGATGCTGGTGGTTAAAGAGGATGGATTTTGGGGGGGTTAAATTAGGAGAATTAATTGGGCGATCACTTCAAATGAGGTCAAATTAAAACTGGAGGCATTTTGCTGGCTGTGAGGGACTGGAGTGGGCAAGCCTCGGGCCACAAAACTCAATGGAACTTGAGTTTGTCCTGGGCAAAAAGGGGAAACCTGAGGCTTTTGCACAAGGAGGGGCCGCTCTGAACCTCACGGCTCCGGGGAAGGTCTCCCCGACTCCAAAAAGACAGAACGTTGGGGGCTGAAAGTCAAATAAAACCACCAAGAGGCACCTGGGCAAGGGCAATCCTCCAGCTGCCATCCCCTCTGCCACCCACCTCCCCCCACACCCCACCCCGGGTGTTTTTTTGAGCCCAAAGGAGGCATTTGGGGAAGAAAAAGGGAGGGCTGACCTTCCGCACTCACCTCAGGGCAAGTCCCAGCACAGGGAGGTCCCGGCATCCCCGGAGGAGACGCAGGCGCTGTGGGGCTGCGGGTGGTGACGCCCCGGCGTGGGCTTGTCTTTGGGGGTCGCACGTGGCCTCTTCTTCTGGTGGCAGACGGCCTGCAAACCAGGGACAAAATAACTTGAAATGGCTCAAAAAGGCAGAAAAATAAGATTTTTTGGCCATGGATTTCACGCGGTTTATCAGCCCAGGTAAAGTCTAAACAGCCAAAAAACCAATGGGAAAACAGGGTGCAAAGCCACAACGGGGTGCAAGAAAAACTGTATTATTTCCACTGTCCCAAGCGGAAAAGCACTTTCCTCCACAAAATCTATCAAAGGGGCTGAAAAGGTGCAATTCCCATGCACTGAAGCCACACAGCCACCCCCTTCCCCCGCCCACCAAAAATTAAAATAATAGCTCTTTCCGTGAAGCAAATCCCTCTTTCCTGGCAAGGAACGTTTGAGCAGATGGATTCGTCCAGGAAACAAACCCCCCCAGCAGCTTTTTTACCTCGCCTTTGGCTTTTTCCACCTCATCCCGGACTCTCTTGACCCTTTTCTCCAGCAGGCGAGGTCAGGTGCACCCAAATCGCACTGTCTTCCTCCAGAAGTAACAAGAGTCAACACGCTGGGCCACGGTTTGCCTCTGGATCTATGGGGAGAAATCCAGGGATATTAAAGACTCCCTTGTCATTACAAAGGAGGGCAATGATGTCTTCTCCCGCTGGGTTTTTAGCGGGAAGAAGGGTCCTAAGGACAGGATTCCAACGGGGGATTGAAAATAGGGCTTTCTGGGTTAAAAGCCTCCCCGCTAACCAGCTCCGCCCCGCTCCAACGGCTTTACCTCCTTCTGGATGAGGCCAAAAGTCTTCTGATGGACAAAAAAAAGGCTCTTTCAAGAGCTTTGGGAGCGGGATCTCCAGAGAGAAACTCCTCCCTGGCTGCAGATGAGCTGGGACCGCCAAAACCCCCCCTTTCTCAGGGAAGATGCTCCCGAGAGCACCAGCGGCTCTTATCTAGCCACTTTCCTCCCAAAAACGAGCCATCTCCTTCCCTCCAACGCTACGGGGCCAAGACAAGACGGGAGAGAACCCAAACGCCCTATCAAGTAACTCTGAAAAGGTGGAATTTGCCCCTTTCCCACAAGAAAAGCCTGAGGAGAAACCTTTCTCCTGCGGCTCGGGCTTGCTTTCCATGTCACCCCAGGGCTTCCAAACCAGGGAGGCTCCTTCCTCCTCCTCTTCCAAGAGGGATCTGTCCCGCAGGGCAGGCAGCTCCGCCTGCAACTGCTCCCCGACATTGATGCGGCTGAAAGGGGGAGGAAGAGGAGGGGGAGGAAGGCACGTCGGGAATGGATACGGCGCAACAAACGCTAAAAAAGAGGGAAAACGTGGTGAGGTGGGGCAAAACCGGTCCCTATTTCCCAGCAAAACATCACTTCAGTCTTCCGCCACCAACTTCCAACGCCCCTTCCCACCCCCAGCGTTACCCTTCGGCCACTGGAGGCTTTTTGGGCCCCATCGGGCAGGACAATTTGGGGGTTTCCCCAAAAAAACAATCCAACTGCTGAATGTCACTCTCCACAGCGGTAGGAAGCTGCCACAGCCACGGCCAGCGAGCGACCGCCGCCTCGGAATGTTGTGTGGAACGCGGGAGGCCGGCAACGGCCTGTGACCTCAGCAAAACCAGTGCTTTACTGGCACAGCACTGGGCGTTTGGGGGCGTTTCTGGCCCATATGGGGGACCCTCCACCCAAAAACACACTGTGGAGAAGGGGCCGAGCGACACCCACCCCCACCCCCAGTTCCCTCCTCCCGTTTTTCCAGCGGTCGCCCTCATTCCCACGGCTCAACGTGGATTTTTGCCTCATCCTCCATCAAAAGAACCCCAAAATCCTGGATGTTCTGCCCAAAAAATCTGACAAAACCACGCTGGGGATAAAAATCTTTCCGCCAAGAACCTCCTTTAGCCTTCCTTGCCCTCCTCCTCCTCCTCACACACCACTCCATCCCCCACAACATTTCCCCCTTCTCAGGGAAATCAGGGCTCTGGAGATGGACCCTCCGGCTACCACTTCACCCCTGCGGCTGCCCCGGGCCAGAAGGCGGGCATTGAGCCAGTTGGGGCTTTTCTAGAAGCAAAAGGAGCAAAGCGAAACCCCGGGGGCCCTTTCCATCCCCCAATCCCCTAGTCCATGGGCTGCAGTCATCATGCTCTAGTGCAGTTCACTCTCTTCACAAGTTGGAAGCCCACGAGAAGCACAGTTAGGACGCCACATTTTAAGAAAGCAAACTTCCAGCTCTTCAAGGAGTTAGGAAATAGGACCCCGTGGGAAACTGCCCTTAGGGACAAGGCAGCAGAACAAAGGAAAAAGGGATTTGTAAGTCCTTCCTCTAGAAATCCATTAGACCCAGCTTCATAGAAACGACACCGGTCTGGATGCTGGTGGTTAAAGAGGATGGATTTTGGAGGGGTTAAATTAGGAGAATTAATTGGGCGATCACTTCAAATGAGGTCAAATTAAAACTGGAGGCATTTTGCTGGCTGTGAGGGACTGGAGTGGGCAAGCCTCGGGCCACAAAACTCAATGGAACTTGAGTTTGTCCTGGGCAAAAAGGGGAAACCTGAGGCTTTTGCACAAGGAGGGGCCGCTCTGAACCTCACGGCTCCGGGGAAGGTCTCCCCGACTCCAAAAAGACAGAACGTTGGGGGCTGAAAGTCAAATAAAACCACCAAGAGGCACCTGGGCAAGGGCAATCCTCCAGCTGCCATCCCCTCTGCCACCCACCTCCCCCCACACCCCACCCCGGGTGTTTTTTTGAGCCCAAAGGAGGCATTTGGGGAAGAAAAAGGGAGGGCTGACCTTCCGCACTCACCTCAGGGCAAGTCCCAGCACAGGGAGGTCCCGGCATCCCCGGAGGAGCCGCAGGCGCTGTGGGGCTGCGGGTGGTGACGCCCCGGCGTGGGCTTGTCTTTGGGGGTCGCACGTGGCCTCTTCTTCTGGTGGCAGACGGCCTGCAAACCAGGGACAAAATAACTTGAAATGGCTCAAAAAGGCAGAAAAATAAGATTTTTTGGCCATGGATTTCACGCGGTTTATCAGCCCAGGTAAAGTCTAAACAGCCAAAAAAACAATGGGAAAACGGGGTGCAAAGCCACAACGGGGTGCAAGAAAAACTGTATTATTTCCACTGTCCCAAGCGGAAAAGCACTTTCCTCCACAAAATCTATCAAAGGGGCTGAAAAGGTGCAATTCCCACGCACTGAAGCCACACAGCCACCCCCTTCCCCCGCCCACCAAAAATTAAAATAATAGCTCTTTCCGTGAAGCAAATCCCTCTTTCCTGGCAAGGAACGTTTGAGCAGATGGATTCGTCCAGGAAACAAACCCCCCCAGCAGCTTTTTTACCTCGCCTTTGGCTTTTTCCACCTCATCCCGGACTCTCTTGACCCTTTTCTCCAGCAGGCGAGGTCAGGTGCACCCAAATCGCACTGTCTTCCTCCAGAAGTAACAAGAGTCAACACACTGGGCCACGGTTTGCCTCTGGATCTATGGGGAGAAATCCAGGGATATTAAAGACTCCCTTGTCATTACAAAGGAGGGCAATGATGTCTTCTCCCGCTGGGTTTTGAGCAGGAAGAAGGGTCCTAAGGACAGGATTCCAACGGGGGATTGAAAATAGGGCTTTCTGGGTTAAAAGCCTCCCCGCTAACCAGCTCCGCCCCGCTCCAACGGCTTTACCTCCTTCTGGATGAGGCCAAAAGTCTTCTGATGGACAAAAAAAAGGCTCTTTCAAGAGCTTTGGGAGCGGGATCTCCAGAGAGAAACTCCTCCCTGGCTGCAGATGAGCTGGGACCGCCAAAACCCCCCCTTTCTCATGGAAGATGCTCCCGAGAGCACCAGCGGCTCTTATCTAGCCACTTTCCTCCCAAAAACGAGCCATCTCCTTCCCTCCAACGCTACGCGGCCAAGACAAGACGGGAGAGAACCCAAACGCCCTATCAAGTAACTCTGAAAAGGTGGAATTTGCCCCTTTCCCACAAGAAAAGCCTGAAGAGAAACCTTTCTCCTGCGGCTCGGGCTTGCTTTCCATGTCACCCCAGGGCTTCCAAACCAGGGAGGCTCCTTCCTCCTCCTCTTCCAAGAGGGATCTGTCCCGCAGGGCAGGCAGCTCCGCCTGCAACTGCTCCCCAACATTGATGCGGCTGAAAGGGGGAGGAAGAGGAGGGGGAGGAAGGCACGTCGGGAATGGATATGGCGCAACAAACGCTTCAGAAGAGGGAAAACGTGGTCAGTTGGGGCAAAACCGGTCCCTATTTCCCAGCAAAACATCACTCAGTCTTCCGCCACCAACTTCCACCGCCCCTTCCCACCCCCAGCGTTACCCTTCGGCCACTGGAGGCTTTTTGGGCCCCATCGGGCAGGACAATTTGGGGGTTTTCCCCAAAAAAACAATCCAACTGCTGAATGTCACTCTCCACAGCGGTAGGAAGCTGCCACAGCCACGGCCAGCGAGCGACCGCCGCCTCGGAATGTTGTGTGGAACGCGGGAGGCCGGCAACGGCCTGTGACGTCAGCAAAACCAGTGCTTTACTGGGACAGCACTGGGCCTTTGGGGGGGTTTCTGGCCCATATGGGGGACCCTCCACCCAAAAACACGCTGTGGAGAAGGGGCCGAGCGACACCCACCCCCACCCCCACTTCCCTCCTCCCGTTTTCCCAGGGGTCGCCCTCATTCCCACGGCTCAACGTGGATTTTTGCCTCATCCTCCATCAAAAGAACCCCAAAATCCTGGATGTTCTGCCCAAAAAATCTGACAAAACCACGCTGGGGATAAAAATCTTTCCGCCAAGACCCTCCTTTAGCCTTCCTTGCCCTCCTCCTCCTCCTCACACACCACTCCATCCCCCACAACATTTCCCCCTTCTCAGGGAAATCAGGGCTCTGGAGAGGGACCCTCCGGCTACCACTTCACCCCTGCGGCTGCCCCGGGCCAGAAGGCGGGCATTGAGCCATTTGGGGCTTTTCTAGAAGCAAAAGGAGCAAAGCGAAACCCCGGGGGCCCTTTCCATCCCCCAGTCCCCTAGTCCATGGGCTGCAGTCATCATGCTCTAGTGCAGTTCACTCTCTTCACAAGTTGGAAGCCCACGAGAAGCACAGTTAGGACGCCACATTTTAAGAAAGCAAACTTCCAGCTCTTCAAGGAGTTAGGAAATAGGACCCCCTGGGAAACTGCCCTTAGGGACAAGGGAGCAGAACAAAGGAAAAAGGGATTTGTAAGTCCTTCCTCTAGAAATCCATTAGACCCAGCTTCATAGAAACGACACCGGTCTGGATGCTGGTGGTTAAAGAGGATGGATTTTGGGGGGGTTAAATTAGGAGAATTAATTGGGCGATCACTTCAAATGAGGTCAAATTAAAACTGGAGGCATTTTGCTGGCTGTGAGGGACTGGAGTGGGCAAGCCTCGGGCCACAAAACTCAATGGAACTTGAGTTTGTCCTGGGCAAAAAGGGCAAACCTGAGGCTTTTGCACAAGGAGGGGCCGCTCTGAACCTCACGGCTCCGGGGAAGGTCTCCCCGACTCCAAAAAGACAGAATGTTGGGGGTTGAAAGTCAAATAAAACCACCAAGAGGCACCTGGGCAAGGGCAATCCTCCAGCTGCCCTTCCCTTCTGCCCCCGCACCCCCCCCCTCCCCCAGGGTGCTTTTCTGAACCCAAACGAGGCATTTGGGGAAGAAAAAGGGAGGGCTGACCTTCCGCACTCAATTCAGGGCAAGTCCCAGCACAGGGAGGTCCCGGCATCCCCGGAGGAGCCGCAGGCGCTGTGGGGCTGCGGGTGCTGACGCCCCGGCGTGGGCTTGTCTTCTGGGGTCGCACGTGGCCTCTTCTTCTGGTGGCAGACGGCCTGCAAACCAGGGACAAAATAACTTGAAATCTCTCAAAAAGGCAGAAAAATAAGATTTTTTGGCCGTGGATTTCACGCAGTTTATCAGCCCAGGTAAAGTCTAAACAGCCAAAAAACCAATGGGAAAACGGGGTGCAAAGCCACAACGGGGTGCAAGAAAAACTGTATTATTTCCACTGTCCCAAGCGGAAAAGCACTTTCCTCCACAAAATCTATCAAAGGGGCTGAAAAGGTGCAATTCCCACGCACTGAAGCCACACAGCCACCCCGTTCCCCCGCCCAACAAAAATTAAAATAATAGCTATTTCCGTGAAGCAAATCCCTCTTTCCTGGCAAGGAACGTTTGAGCAGATGGATTCGTCGAGGAAACAAACCCCCCCCAGCAGCTTTTTTACCTCGCCTTTGGCTTTTTCCACCTCATCCCGGACTCTCTTGACCCTTTTCTCCAGCAGGCGAGGTCAGGTGCACCCAAATCGCACTGTCTTCCTCCAGAAGTAACAAGAGTCAACACACTGGGCCACGGTTTGCCTCTGGATCTATGGGCAGAAATCCAGGGATATTAAAGACTCCCTTGTCATTACAAAGGAGGGCAATGATGTCTTCTCCCGCTGGGTTTTGAGCAGGAAGAAGAGTCCTAAGGACAGGATTCCAACGGGGGATTGAAAATAGGGCTTTCTGGGTTAAAAGCCTCCCCGCTAACCAGCTCCGCCCCGCTCCAACGGCTTTACCTCCTTCTGGATGAGGCCAAAAGTCTTCTGATGGACAAAAAAAAGGCTCTTTCAAGAGCTTTGGGAGCGGGATCTCCAGAGAGAAACTCCTCCCTGGCTGCAGATGAGCTGGGACCGCCAAAACCCCCCCTTTCTCATGGAAGATGCTCCCGAGAGCACCAGCGGCTCTTATCTAGCCACTTTCCTCCCAAAAACGAGCCATCTCCTTCCCTCCAACGCTACGCGGCCAAGACAAGACGGGAGAGAACCCAAACGCCCTATCAAGTAACTCTGAAAAGGTGGAATTTGCCCCTTTCCCACAAGAAAAGCCTGAAGAGAAACCTTTCTCCTGCGGCTCGGGCTTGCTTTCCATGTCACCCCAGGGCTTCCAAACCAGGGAGGCTCCTTCGTCCTCCTCTTCCAAGAGGGATCTGTCCCGCAGGGCAGGCAGCTCCGCCTGCAACTGCTCCCCGACATTGATGCGGCTGAAAGGGGGAGGAAGAGGACGGGGAGGAAGAGGAGGGGGAGGAAGAGGAGGGGGAGGAAGAGGAGGGGGAGGAAGGCACGTCGGGAATGGATACGGCGCAACAAACGCTAAAAAAGAGGGAAAACGTGGTGAGGTGGGGCAAAACCGGTCCCTATTTCCCAGCAAAACATCACTCAGTCTTCCGCCACCAACTTCCACCGCCCCTTCCCACCCCCAGCGTTACCCTTCGGCCACTGGAGGCTTTTTGGGCCCCATCGGGCAGGACAATTTGGGGGTTTTCCCCCAAAAAACAATCCAACTGCTGAATGTCACTCTCCACAGCGGTAGGAAGCTGCCACAGCCACGGCCAGCGAGCGACCGCCGCCTCGGAATGTTGTGTGGAACGCGGGAGGCCGGCAACGGCCTGTGACGTCAGCAAAACCAGTGCTTTACTGGGACAGCACTGGGCGTTTGGGGGGGCTTCTGGCCCATATGGGGGACCCTCCACCCAAAAACACGCTGTGGAGAAGGGGCCGAGCGACACCCACCCCCACCCCCACTTCCCTCCTCCCGTTTTCCCAGGGGTCGCCCTCATTCCCACGGCTCAACGTGGATTTTTGCCTCATCCTCCATCAAAAGAACCCCAAAATCCTGGAGGTTCTGCCCAAAAAATCTGACAAAACCACGCTGGGGATAAAAATCTTTCCGCCAAGACCCTCCTTTAGCCTTCCTTGCCCTCCTCCTCCTCCTCACACACCACTCCATCCCCCACAACATTTCCCCCTTCTCAGGGAAATCAGGGCTCTGGAGAGGGACCCTCCGGCTACCACTTCACCCCTGCGGCTGCCCCGGGGCAGAAGGCGGGCATTGAGCCATTTGGGGCTTTTCTAGAAGCAAAAGGAGCAAAGCGAAACCCCGGGGGCCCTTTCCATCCCCCAGTCCCCTAGTCCATGGGCTGCAGTCATCATGCTCTAGTGCAGTTCACTCTCTTCACAAGTTGGAAGCCCACGAGAAGCACAGTTAGGACGCCACATTTTAAGAAAGCAAACTTCCAGCTCTTCAAGGAGTTAGGAAATAGGACCCCGTGGGAAACTGCCCTTAGGGACAAGGGAGCAGAACAAAGGAAAAAGGGATTTGTAAGTCCTTCCTCTAGAAATCCATTAGACCCAGCTTCATAGAAACGACACCGGTCTGGATGCTGGTGGTTAAAGAGGATGGATTTTGGGGGGGTTAAATTAGGAGAATTAATTGGGCGATCACTTCAAATGAGGTCAAATTAAAACTGGAGGCATTTTGCTGGCTGTGAGGGACTGGAGTGGGCAAGCCTCGGGCCACAAAACTCAATGGAACTTGAGTTTGTCCTGGGCAAAAAGGGCAAACCTGAGGCTTTTGCACAAGGAGGGGCCGCTCTGAACCTCACGGCTCCGGGGAAGGTCTCCCCGACTCCAAAAAGACAGAATGTTGGGGGTTGAAAGTCAAATAAAACCACCAAGAGGCACCTGGGCAAGGGCAATCCTCCAGCTGCCCTTCCCTTCTGCCCCTGCACCCCCCCCCTCCCCCAGGGTGCTTTTCTGAACCCAAACGAGGCATTTGGGGAAGAAAAAGGGAGGGCTGACCTTCCGCACTCAACTCAGGGCAAGTCCCAGCACAGGGAGGTCCCGGCATCCCCGGAGGAGATGCAGGCGCTGTGGGGCTGCGGGTGCTGACGCCCCGGCGTGGGCTTGTCTTCTGGGGTCGCACGTGGCCTCTTCTTCTGGTGGCAGACGGCCTGCAAACCAGGGACAAAATAACTTGAAATCTCTCAAAAAGGCAGAAAAATAAGATTTTTTGGCCGTGGATTTCACGCAGTTTATCAGCCCAGGTAAAGTCTAAACAGCCAAAAAACCAATGGGAAAACGGGGTGCAAAGCCACAACGGGGTGCAAGAAAAACTGTATTATTTCCACTGTCCCAAGCGGAAAAGCACTTTCTTCCACAAAATCTATCAAAGGGGCTGAAAAGGTGCAATTCCCACGCACTGAAGCCACACAGCCACCCCGTTCCCCCGCCCACCAAAAATTAAAATAATAGCTATTTCCGTGAAGCAAATCCCTCTTTCCTGGCAAGGAACGTTTGAGCAGATGGATTCGTCGAGGAAACAAACCCCCCCAGCAGCTTTTTTACCTCGCCTTTGGCTTTTTCCACCTCATCCCGGACTCTCTTGACCCTTTTCTCCAGCAGGCGAGGTCAGGTGCACCCAAATCGCACTGTCTTCCTCCAGAAGTAACAAGAGTCAACACACTGGGCCACGGTTTGCCTCTGGATCTATGGGCAGAAATCCAGGGATATTAAAGACTCCCTTGTCATTACAAAGGAGGGCAATGATGTCTTCTCCCACTGGGTTTTGAGCAGGAAGAAGAGTCCTAAGGACAGGATTCCAACGGGGGATTGAAAATAGGGCTTTCTGGGTTAAAAGCCTCCCCGCTAACCAGCTCCGCCCCGCTCCAACGGCTTTACCTCCTTCTGGATGAGGCCAAAAGTCTTCTGATGGACAAAAAAAAGGCTCTTTCAAGAGCTTTGGGAGCGGGATCTCCAGAGAGAAACTCCTCCCTGGCTGCAGATGAGCTGGGACCGCCAAAACCCCCCCTTTCTCATGGAAGATGCTCCCGAGAGCACCAGCGGCTCTTATCTAGCCACTTTCCTCCCAAAAACGAGCCATCTCCTTCCCTCCAACGCTACGCGGCCAAGACAAGACGGGAGAGAACCCAAACGCCCTATCAAGTAACTCTGAAAAGGTGGAATTTGCCCCTTTCCCACAAGAAAAGCCTGAAGAGAAACCTTTCTCCTGCGGCTCGGGCTTGCTTTCCATGTCACCCCAGGGCTTCCAAACCAGGGAGGCTCCTTCGTCCTCCTCTTCCAAGAGGGATCTGTCCCGCAGGGCAGGCAGCTCCGCCTGCAACTGCTCCCCGACATTGATGCGGCTGAAAGGGGGAGGAAGAGGACGGGGAGGAAGAGGAGGGGGAGGAAGAGGAGGGGGAGGAAGAGGAGGGGGAGGAAGGCACGTCGGGAATGGATACGGCGCAACAAACGCTAAAAAAGAGGGAAAACGTGGTGAGGTGGGGCAAAACCGGTCCCTATTTCCCAGCAAAACATCACTCAGTCTTCCGCCACCAACTTCCACCGCCCCTTCCCACCCCCAGCGTTACCCTTCGGCCACTGGAGGCTTTTTGGGCCCCATCGGGCAGGACAATTTGGGGGTTTTCCCCCAAAAAACAATCCAACTGCTGAATGTCACTCTCCACAGCGGTAGGAAGCTGCCACAGCCACGGCCAGCGAGCGACCGCCGCCTCGGAATGTTGTGTGGAACGCGGGAGGCCGGCAACGGCCTGTGACGTCAGCAAAACCAGTGCTTTACTGGGACAGCACTGGGCCTTTGGGGGGGCTTCTGGCCCATATGGGGGACCCTCCACCCAAAAACACGCTGTGGAGAAGGGGCCGAGCGACACCCACCCCCACCCCCACTTCCCTCCTCCCGTTTTCCCAGGGGTCGCCCTCATTCCCACGGCTCAACGTGGATTTTTGCCTCATCCTCCATCAAAAGAACCCCAAAATCCTGGATGTTCTGCCCAAAAAATCTGACAAAACCACGCTGGGGATAAAAATCTTTCCGCCAACACCCTCCTTTAGCCTTCCTTGCCCTCCTCCTCCTCCTCACACACCACTCCATCCCCCACAACATTTCCCCCTTCTCAGGGAAATCAGGGCTCTGGAGAGGGACCCTCCGGCTACCACTTCACCCCTGCGGCTGCCCCGGGCCAGAAGGCGGGCATTGAGCCATTTGGGGCTTTTCTAGAAGCAAAAGGAGCAAAGCGAAACCCCGGGGGCCCTTTCCATCCCCCAGTCCCCTAGTCCATGGGCTGCAGTCATCATGCTCTAGTGCAGTTCACTCTCTTCACAAGTTGGAAGCCCACGAGAAGCACAGTTAGGACGCCACATTTTAAGAAAGCAAACTTCCAGCTCTTCAAGGAGTTAGGAAATAGGACCCCGTGGGAAACTGCCCTTAGGGACAAGGGAGCAGAACAAAGGAAAAAGGGATTTGTAAGTCCTTCCTCTAGAAATCCATTAGACCCAGCTTCATAGAAACGACACCGGTCTGGATGCTGGTGGTTAAAGAGGATGGATTTTGGGGGGGTTAAATTAGGAGAATTAATTGGGCGATCACTTCAAATGAGGTCAAATTAAAACTGGAGGCATTTTGCTGGCTGTGAGGGACTGGAGTGGGCAAGCCTCGGGCCACAAAACTCAATGGAACTTGAGTTTGTCCTGGGCAAAAAGGGCAAACCTGAGGCTTTTGCACAAGGAGGGGCCGCTCTGAACCTCACGGCTCCGGGGAAGGTCTCCCCGACTCCAAAAAGACAGAATGTTGGGGGTTGAAAGTCAAATAAAACCACCAAGAGGCACCTGGGCAAGGGCAATCCTCCAGCTGCCCTTCCCTTCTGCCCCCGCACCCCCCCCCCTCCCCCAGGGTGCTTTTCTGAACCCAAACGAGGCATTTGGGGAAGAAAAAGGGAGGGCTGACCTTCCGCACTCACCTCAGGGCAAGTCCCAGCACAGGGAGGTCCCGGCATCCCCGGAGGAGATGCAGGCGCTGTGGGGCTGCGGGTGCTGACGCCCCGGCGTGGGCTTGTCTTCTGGGGTCGCACGTGGCCTCTTCTTCTGGTGGCAGACGGCCTGCAAACCAGGGACAAAATAACTTGAAATCTCTCAAAAAGGCAGAAAAATAAGATTTTTTGGCCGTGGATTTCACGCAGTTTATCAGCCCAGGTAAAGTCTAAACAGCCAAAAAACCAATGGGAAAACGGGGTGCAAAGCCACAACGGGGTGCAAGAAAAACTGTATTATTTCCACTGTCCCAAGCGGAAAAGCACTTTCCTCCACAAAATCTATCAAAGGGGCTGAAAAGGTGCAATTCCCACGCACTGAAGCCACACAGCCACCCCGTTCCCCCGCCCAACAAAAATTAAAATAATAGCTATTTCCGTGAAGCAAATCCCTCTTTCCTGGCAAGGAACGTTTGAGCAGATGGATTCGTCGAGGAAACAAACCCCCCCAGCAGCTTTTTTACCTCGCCTTTGGCTTTTTCCACCTCATCCCGGACTCTCTTGACCCTTTTCTCCAGCAGGCGAGGTCAGGTGCACCCAAATCGCACTGTCTTCCTCCAGAAGTAACAAGAGTCAACACACTGGGCCACGGTTTGCCTCTGGATCTATGGGCAGAAATCCAGGGATATTAAAGACTCCCTTGTCATTACAAAGGAGGGCAATGATGTCTTCTCCCACTGGGTTTTGAGCAGGAAGAAGGGTCCTAAGGACAGGATTCCAACGGGGGATTGAAAATAGGGCTTTCTGGGTTAAAAGCCTCCCCGCTAACCAGCTCCGCCCCGCTCCAACGGCTTTACCTCCTTCTGGATGAGGCCAAAAGTCTTCTGATGGACAAAAAAAAGGCTCTTTCAAGAGCTTTGGGAGCGGGATCTCCAGAGAGAAACTCCTCCCTGGCTGCAGATGAGCTGGGACCGCCAAAACCCCCCCTTTCTCATGGAAGATGCTCCCGAGAGCACCAGCGGCTCTTATCTAGCCACTTTCCTCCCAAAAACGAGCCATCTCCTTCCCTCCAACGCTACGCGGCCAAGACAAGACGGGAGAGAACCCAAACGCCCTATCAAGTAACTCTGAAAAGGTGGAATTTGCCCCTTTCCCACAAGAAAAGCCTGAAGAGAAACCTTTCTCCTGCGGCTCGGGCTTGCTTTCCATGTCACCCCAGGGCTTCCAAACCAGGGAGGCTCCTTCGTCCTCCTCTTCCAAGAGGGATCTGTCCCGCAGGGCAGGCAGCTCCGCCTGCAACTGCTCCCCGACATTGATGCGGCTGAAAGGGGGAGGAAGAGGAGGGGGAGGAAGAGGACGGGGAGGAAGAGGAGGGGGAGGAAGGCACGTCGGGAATGGATACGGCGCAACAAACGCTAAAAAAGAGGGAAAACGTGGTGAGGTGGGGCAAAACCGGTCCCTATTTCCCAGCAAAACATCACTCAGTCTTCTGCCACCAACTTCCACCGCCCCTTCCCACCCCCAGCGTTACCCTTCGGCCACTGGAGGCTTTTTGGGCCCCATCGGGCAGGACAATTTGGGGGTTTTCCCCAAAAAAACAATCCAACTGCTGAATGTCACTCTCCACAGCGGTAGGAAGCTGCCACAGCCACGGCCAGCGAGCGACCGCTGCCTCGGAATGTTGTGTGGAACGCGGGAGGCCGGCAACGGCCTGTGACGTCAGCAAAACCAGTGCTTTACTGGGACAGCACTGGGCGTTTGGGGGGGCTTCTGGCCCATACGGGGGACCCTCCACCCAAAAACACGCTGTGGAGAAGGGGCCGAGCGACACCCACCCCCACTTCCCTCCTCCCGTTTTCCCAGGGGTCGCCCTCATTCCCACGGCTCAACGTGGATTTTTGCCTCATCCTCCATCAAAAGAACCCCAAAATCCTGGATGTTCTGCCCAAAAAATCTGACAAAACCACGCTGGGGATAAAAATCTTTCCGCCAAGACCCTCCTTTAGCCTTCCTTGCCCTCCTCCTCCTCCTCACACACCACTCCATCCCCCACAACATTTCCCCCTTCTCAGGGAAATCAGGGCTCTGGAGAGGGACCCTCCGGCTACCACTTCACCCCTGCGGCTGCCCCGGGGCAGAAGGCGGGCATTGAGCCATTTGGGGCTTTTCTAGAAGCAAAAGGAGCAAAGCGAAACCCCGGGGGCCCTTTCCATCCCCCAGTCCCCTAGTCCATGGGCTGCAGTCATCATGCTCTAGTGCAGTTCACTCTCTTCACAAGTTGGAAGCCCACGAGAAGCACAGTTAGGACGCCACATTTTAAGAAAGCAAACTTCCAGCTCTTCAAGGAGTTAGGAAATAGGACCCCCTGGGAAACTGCCCTTAGGGACAAGGGAGCAGAACAAAGGAAAAAGGGATTTGTAAGTCCTTCCTCTAGAAATCCATTAGACCCAGCTTCATAGAAACGACACCGGTCTGGATGCTGGTGGTTAAAGAGGATGGATTTTGGGGGGGTTAAATTAGGAGAATTAATTGGGCGATCACTTCAAATGAGGTCAAATTAAAACTGGAGGCATTTTGCTGGCTGTGAGGGACTGGAGTGGGCAAGCCTCGGGCCACAAAACTCAATGGAACTTGAGTTTGTCCTGGGCAAAAAGGGCAAACCTGAGGCTTTTGCACAAGGAGGGGCCGCTCTGAACCTCACGGCTCCGGGGAAGGTCTCCCCGACTCCAAAAAGACAGAATGTTGGGGGTTGAAAGTCAAATAAAACCACCAAGAGGCACCTGGGCAAGGGCAATCCTCCAGCTGCCCTTCCCTTCTGCCCCCGCACCCCCCCCTCCCCCAGGGTGCTTTTCTGAACCCAAAGGAGGCATTTGGGGAAGAAAAAGGGAGGGCTGACCTTCCGCACTCACCTCAGGGCAAGTCCCAGCACAGGGAGGTCCCGGCATCCCCAGAGGAGATGCAGGCGCTGTGGGGCTGCGGGTGCTGACGCCCCGGCGTGGGCTTGTCTTTGGCGGTCGCACGTGGCCTCTTCTTCTGGTGGCAGACGGCCTGCAAACCAGGGACAAAATAACTTGAAATCTCTCAAAAAGGCAGAAAAATAAGATTTTTTGGCCATGGATTTCACGCAGTTTATCAGCCCAGGTAAAGTCTAAACAGCCAAAAAACCAATGGGAAAACGGGGTGCAAAGCCACAACGGGGTGCAAGAAAAACTGTATTATTTCCACTGTCCCAAGCGGAAAAGCACTTTCCTCCACAAAATCTATCAAAGGGGCTGAAAAGGTGCAATTCCCACACACTGAAGCCACACAGCCACCCCGTTCCCCCGCCCAACAAAAATTAAAATAATAGCTCTTTCCGTGAAGCAAATCCCTCTTTCCTGGCAAGGAACGTTTGAGCAGATGGATTCGTCGAGGAAACAAACCCCCCCAGCAGCTTTTTTACCTCGCCTTTGGCTTTTTCCACCTCATCCCGGACTCTCTTGACCCTTTTCTCCAGCAGGCGAGGTCAGGTGCACCCAAATCGCACTGTCTTCCTCCAGAAGTAACAAGAGTCAACACACTGGGCCACGGTTTGCCTCTGGATCTATGGGCAGAAATCCAGGGATATTAAAGACTCCCTTGTCATTACAAAGGAGGGCAATGATGTCTTCTCCCGCTGGGTTTTGAGCAGGAAGAAGGGTCCTAAGGACAGGATTCCAACGGGGGATTGAAAATAGGGCTTTCTGCGTTAAAAGCCTCCCCGCTAACCAGCTCCGCCCCGCTCCAACGGCTTTACCTCCTTCTGGATGAGGCCAAAAGTCTTCTGATGGACAAAAAAAAGGCTCTTTCAAGAGCTTTGGGAGCGGGATCTCCAGAGAGAAACTCCTCCCTGGCTGCAGATGAGCTGGGACCGCCAAAACCTCCCCTTTCTCATGGAAGATGCTCCCGAGAGCACCAGCGGCTCTTATCTAGCCACTTTCCTCCCAAAAACGAGCCATCTCCTTCCCTCCAACGCTACGGGGCCAAGACAAGACGGGAGAGAACCCAAACGCCCTATCAAGTAACTCTGAAAAGGGGGAATTTGCCCCTTTCCCACAAGAAAAGCCTGAAGAGAAACCTTTCTCCTGCGGCTCGGGCTTGCTTTCCATGTCACCCCAGGGCTTCCAAACCAGGGAGGCTCCTTCCTCCTCCTCTTCCAAGAGGGATCTGTCCCGCAGGGCAGGCAGCTCCGCCTGCAACTGCTCCCCGACATTGATGCGGCTGAAAGGGGGAGGAAGAGGAGGGGGAGGAAGAGGAAGGGGAGGAAGAGGAGGGGGAGGAAGGCACGTCGGGAATGGATACGGCGCAACAAACGCTAAAAAAGAGGGAAAACGTGGTGAGGTGGGGCAAAACCGGTCCCTATTTCCCAGCAAAACATCACTCAGTCTTCCGCCACCAACTTCCACCGCCCCTTCCCACCCCCAGCGTTACCCTTCAGCCACTGGAGGCTTTTTGGGCCCCATCGGGCAGGACAATTTGGGGGTTTTCCCCAAAAAAACAATCCAACTGCTGAATGTCACTCTCCACAGCGGTAGGAAGCTGCCACAGCCACGGCCAGCGAGCGACCGCCGCCTCGGAATGTTGTGTGGAACGCGGGAGGCCGGCAACGGCCTGTGACGTCAGCAAAACCAGTGCTTTACTGGCACAGCACTGGGCGTTTGGGGGGGCTTCTGGCCGATATGGGGGACCCTCCACCCAAAAACGCGCTGTGGAGAAGGGGCCGAGCGACACCCACCCCCACCCCCAGTTCCCTCCTCCCGTTTTCCCAGGGGTCGCCCTCATTCCCACGGCTCAACGTCGATTTTTGCCTCATCCTCCATCAAAAGAACCCCAAAATCCTGGATGTTCTGCCCAAAAAATCTGACAAAACCACGCTGGGGATAAAAATCTTTCCGCCAAGACCCTCCTTTAGCCTTCCTTGCCCTCCTCCTCCTCCTCACACACCACTCCATCCCCCACAACATTTCCCCCTTCTCAGGGAAATCAGGGCTCTGGAGAGGGACCCTCCGGCTACCACTTCACCCCTGCGGCTGCCCCGGGCCAGAAGGCGGGCATTGAGCCATTTGGGCCTTTTCTAGAAGCAAAAGGAGCAAAGCGAAACCCCGGGGGCCCTTTCCATCCCCCAGTCCCCTAGTCCATGGGCTGCAGTCATCATGCTCTAGTGCAGTTCACTCTCTTCACAAGTTGGAAGCCCACGAGAAGCACAGTTAGGACGCCACATTTTAAGAAAGCAAACTTCCAGCTCTTCAAGGAGTTAGGAAATAGGACCCCGTGGGAAACTGCCCTTAGGGACAAGGCAGCAGAACAAAGGAAAAAGGGATTTGTAAGTCCTTCCTCTAGAAATCCATTAGACCCAGCTTCATAGAAACGACACCGGTCTGGATGCTGGTGGTTAAAGAGGATGGATTTTGGGGGGGTTAAATTAGGAGAATTAATTGGGCGATCACTTCAAATGAGGTCAAATTAAAACTGGAGGCATTTTGCTGGCTGTGAGGGACTGGAGTGGGCAAGCCTCGGGCCACAAAACTCAATGGAACTTGAGTTTGTCCTGGGCAAAAAGGGCAAACCTGAGGCTTTTGCACAAGGAGGGGCCGCTCTGAACCTCACGGCTCCGGGGAAGGTCTCCCCGACTCCAAAAAGACAGAACGTTGGGGGTTGAAAGTCAAATAAAACCACCAAGAGGCACCTGGGCAAGGGCAATCCTCCAGCTGCCCTTCCCTTCTGCCCCCGCCACCCCCCCCCCCCAGGGTGCTTTTCTGAACCCAAACGAGGCATTTGGGGAAGAAAAAGGGAGGGCTGACCTTCCGCACTCACCTCAGGGCAAGTCCCAGCACAGGGAGGTCCCGGCATCCCCGGAGGAGACGCAGGCGCTGTGGGGCTGCGGGTGCTGACGCCCCGGCGTGGGCTTGTCTTTGGGGGTCGCACGTGGCCTCTTCTTCTGGTGGCAGACGGCCTGCAAACCAGGGACAAAATAACTTGAAATCTCTCAAAAAGGCAGAAAAATAAGATTTTTTGGCCGTGGATTTCACGCAGTTTATCAGCCCAGGTAAAGTCTAAACAGCCAAAAAACCAATGGGAAAACGGGGTGCAAAGCCACAACGGGGTGCAAGAAAAACTGTATTATTTCCACTGTCCCAAGCGGAAAAGCACTTTCCTCCACAAAATCTATCAAAGGGGCTGAAAAGGTGCAATTCCCACGCACTGAAGCCACACAGCCACCCCGTTCCCCCGCCCAACAAAAATTAAAATAATAGCTATTTCCGTGAAGCAAATCTCTTTCCTGGCAAGGAACGTTTGAGCAGATGGATTCGTCCAGGAAACAAACCCCCCCAGCAGCTTTTTTACCTCGCCTTTGGCTTTTTCCACCTCATCCCGGACTCTCTTGACCCTTTTCTCCAGCAGGCGAGGTCAGGTGCACCCAAATCGCACTGTCTTCCTCCAGAAGTAACAAGAGTCAACACACTGGGCCACGGTTTGCCTCTGGATCTATGGGCAGAAATCCAGGGATATTAAAGACTCCCTTGTCATTACAAAGGAGGGCAATGATGTCTTCTCCCGCTGGGTTTTGAGCAGGAAGAAGGGTCCTAAGGACAGGATTCCAACGGGGGATTGAAAATAGGGCTTTCTGGGTTAAAAGCCTCCCCGCTAACCAGCTCCGCCCCGCTCCAACGGCTTTACCTCCTTCTGGATGAGGCCAAAAGTCTTCTGATGGACAAAAAAAAGGCTCTTTCAAGAGCTTTGGGAGCGGGATCTCCAGAGAGAAACTCCTCCCTGGCTGCAGATGAGCTGGGACCGCCAAAACCCCCCCTTTCTCATGGAAGATGCTCCCGAGAGCACCAGCGGCTCTTATCTAGCCACTTTCCTCCCAAAAACGAGCCATCTCCTTCCCTCCAACGCTACGCGGCCAAGACAAGACGGGAGAGAACCCAAACGCCCTAGCAAGTAACTCTGAAAAGGTGGAATTTGCCCCTTTCCCACAAGAAAAGCCTGAAGAGAAACCTTTCTCCTGCGGCTCGGGCTTGCTTTCCATGTCACCCCAGGGCTTCCAAACCAGGGAGGCTCCTTCCTCCTCCTCTTCCAAGAGGGATCTGTCCCGCAGGGCAGGCAGCTCCGCCTGCAACTGCTCCCCGACATTGATGCGGCTGAAAGGGGGAGGAAGAGGAGGGGGAGGAAGAGGAGGGGGAGAAAGGCACGTCGGGAATGGATACGGCGCAACAAACGCTAAAAAAGAGGGAAAACGTGGTGAGGTGGGGCAAAACCGGTCCCTATTTCCCAGCAAAACATCACTCAGTCTTCCGCCACCAACTTCCACCGCCCCTTCCCACCCCCAGCGTTACCCTTCGGCCACTGGAGGCTTTTTGGGCCCCATCGGGCAGGACAATTTGGGGGTTTTCCCCCAAAAAACAATCCAACTGCTGAATGTCACTCTCCACAGCGGTAGGAAGCTGCCACAGCCACGGCCAGCGAGCGACCGCCGCCTCGGAATGTTGTGTGGAACGCGGGAGGCCGGCAACAGCCTGTGACGTCAGCAAAACCAGTGCTTTACTGGGACAGCACTGGGCGTTTGGGGGGGCTTCTGGCCCATATGGGGGACCCTCCACCCAAAAACACGCTGTGGAGAAGGGGCCGAGCGACACCCACCCCCACCCCCACTTCCCTCCTCCCGTTTTCCCAGGGGTCGCCCTCATTCCCACGGCTCAACGTGGATTTTTGCCTCATCCTCCATCAAAAGAACCCCAAAATCCTGGATGTTCTGCCCAAAAAATCTGACAAAACCACGCTGGGGATAAAAATCTTTCCGCCAAGACCCTCCTTTAGCCTTCCTTGCCCTCCTCCTCCTCCTCACACACCACTCCATCCCCCACAACATTTCCCCCTTCTCAGGGAAATCAGGGCTCTGGAGAGGGACCCTCCGGCTACCACTTCACCCCTGCGGCTGCCCCGGGCCAGAAGGCGGGGATTGAGCCATTTGGGCCTTTTCTAGAAGCAAAAGGAGCAAAGCGAAACCCCGGGGGCCCTTTCCATCCCCCAATCCCCTAGTCCATGGGCTGCAGTCATCATGCTCTAGTGCACTTCACTCTCTTCACAAGTTGGAAGCCCACGAGAAGCACAGTTAGGACGCCACATTTTAAGAAAGCAAACTTCCAGCTCTTCAAGGAGTTAGGAAATAGGACCCCCTGGGAAACTGCCCTTAGGGACAAGGCAGCAGAACAAAGGAAAAAGGGATTTGTAAGTCCTTCCTCTAGAAATCCATTAGACCCAGCTTCATAGAAACGACACCGGTCTGGATGCTGGTGGTTAAAGAGGATGGATTTTGGGGGGGTTAAATTAGGAGAATTAATTGGGCGATCACTTCAAATGAGGTCAAATTAAAACTGGAGGCATTTTGCTGGCTGTGAGGGACTGGAGTGGGCAAGCCTCGGGCCACAAAACTCAATGGAACTTGAGTTTGTCCTGGGCAAAAAGGGGAAACCTGAGGCTTTTGCACAAGGAGGGGCCGCTCTGAACCTCACGGCTCCGGGGAAGGTCTCCCCGACTCCAAAAAGACAGAATGTTGGGGGTTGAAAGTCAAATAAAACCACCAAGAGGCACCTGGGCAAGGGCAATCCTCCAGCTGCCCTTCCCTTCTGCCCCCGCACCCCCCCCCTCCCCCAGGGTGCTTTTCTGAACCCAAACGAGGCATTTGGGGAAGAAAAAGGGAGGGCTGACCTTCCGCACTCACCTCAGGGCAAGTCCCAGCACAGGGAGGTCCCGGCATCCCCGGAGGAGACGCAGGCGCTGTGGGGCTGCGGGTGCTGACGCCCCGGCGGGGGCTTGTCTTCTGGGGTCGCACGTGGCCTCTTCTTCTGGTGGCAGACGGCCTGCAAACCAGGGACAAAATAACTTGAAATCTCTCAAAAAGGCAGAAAAATAAGATTTTTTGGCCGTGGATTTCACGCAGTTTATCAGCCCAGGTAAAGTCTAAACAGCCAAAAAAACAATGGGAAAACGGGGTGCAAAGCCACAACGGGGTGCAAGAAAAACTGTATTATTTCCACTGTCCCAAGCGGAAAAGCACTTTCCTCCACAAAATCTATCAAAGGGGCTGAAAAGGTGCAATTCCCACGCACTGAAGCCACACAGCCACCCCGTTCCCCCGCCCAACAAAAATTAAAATAATAGCTATTTCCGTGAAGCAAATCCCTCTTTCCTGGCAAGGAACGTTTGAGCAGATGGATTCGTCGAGGAAACAAACCCCCCCAGCAGCTTTTTTACCTCGCCTTTGGCTTTTTCCACCTCATCCCGGACTCTCTTGACCCTTTTCTCCAGCAGGCGAGGTCAGGTGCACCCAAATTGCACTGTCTTCCTCCAGAAGTAACAAGAGTCAACACACTGGGCCACGGTTTGCCTCTGGATCTATGGGCAGAAATCCAGGGATATTAAAGACTCCCTTGTCATTACAAAGGAGGGCAATGATGCCTTCTCCCGCTGGGTTTTGAGCAGGAAGAAGGGTCCTAAGGACAGGATTCCAACGGGGGATTGAAAATAGGGCTTTCTGGGTTAAAAGCCTCCCCGCTAACCAGCTCCGCCCCGCTCCAACGGCTTTACCTCCTTCTGGATGAGGCCAAAAGTCTTCTGATGGACAAAAAAAAGGCTCTTTCAAGAGCTTTGGGAGCGGGATCTCCAGAGAGAAACTCCTCCCTGGCTGCAGATGAGCTGGGACCGCCAAAACCTCCCCTTTCTCATGGAAGATGCTCCCGAGAGCACCAGCGGCTCTTATCTAGCCACTTTCCTCCCAAAAACGAGCCATCTCCTTCCCTCCAACGCTACGCGGCCAAGACAAGACGGGAGAGAACCCAAACGCCCTATCAAGTAACTCTGAAAAGGTGGAATTTGCCCCTTTCCCACAAGAAAAGCCTGAAGAGAAACCTTTCTCCTGCGGCTCGGGCTTGCTTTCCATGTCACCCCAGGGCTTCCAAACCAGGGAGGCTCCTTCCTCCTCCTCTTCCAAGAGGGATCTGTCCCGCAGGGCAGGCAGCTCCGCCTGCAACTGCTCCCCAACATTGATGCGGCTGAAAGGGGGAGGAAGAGGAGGGGGAGGAAGAGGAGGGGGAGGAAGGCACGTCGGGAATGGATACGGCGCAACAAACGCTTCAGAAGAGGGAAAACGTGGTCAGTTGGGGCAAAACCGGTCCCTATTTCCCAGCAAAACATCACTCAGTCTTCTGCCACCAACTTCCACCGCCCCTTCCCACCCCCAGCGTTACCCTTCGGCCACTGGAGGCTTTTTGGGCCCCATCGGGCAGGACAATTTGGGGGTTTTCCCCAAAAAAACAATCCAACTGCTGAATGTCACTCTCCACAGCGGTAGGAAGCTGCCACAGCCACGGCCAGCGAGCGACCGCCGCCTCGGAATGTTGTGTGGAACGCGGGAGGCCGGCAACGGCCTGTGACGTCAGCAAAACCAGTGCTTTACTGGCACAGCACTGGGCGTTTGGGGGGGCTTCTGGCCCATATGGGGGACCCTCCACCCAAAAACACGCTGTGGAGAAGGGGCCGAGCGACACCCACCCCCACCCCCACTTCCCTCCTCCCGTTTTCCCAGGGGTCGCTCTCATTCCCACGGCTCAACGTGGATTTTTGCCTCATCCTCCATCAAAAGAACCCCAAAATCCTGGATGTTCTGCCCAAAAAATCTGACAAAACCACGCTGGGGATAAAAATCTTTCCGCCAAGACCCTCCTTTAGCCTTCCTTGCCCTCCTCCTCCTCCTCACACACCACTCCATCCCCCACAACATTTCCCCCTTCTCAGGGAAATCAGGGCTCTGGAGATGGACCCTCCGGCTACCACTTCACCCCTGCGGCTGCCCCGGGCCAGAAGGCGGGCATTGAGCCATTTGGGCCTTTTCTAGAAGCAAAAGGAGCAAAGCGAAACCCCGGGGGCCCTTTCCATCCCCCAGTCCCCTAGTCCATGGGCTGCAGTCATCATGCTCTAGTGCAGTTCACTCTCTTCACAAGTTGGAAGCCCACGAGAAGCACAGTTAGGACGCCACATTTTAAGAAAGCAAACTTCCAGCTCTTCAAGGAGTTAGGAAATAGGACCCCCTGGGAAACTGCCCTTAGGGACAAGGGAGCAGAACAAAGGAAAAAGGGATTTGTAAGTCCTTCCTCTAGAAATCCATTAGACCCAGCTTCATAGAAACGACACCGGTCTGGATGCTGGTGGTTAAAGAGGATGGATTTTGGGGGGGTTAAATTAGGAGAATTAATTGGGCGATCACTTCAAATGAGGTCAAATTAAAACTGGAGGCATTTTGCTGGCTGTGAGGGACTGGAGTGGGCAAGCCTCGGGCCACAAAACTCAATGGAACTTGAGTTTGTCCTGGGCAAAAAGGGCAAACCTGAGGCTTTTGCACAAGGAGGGGCCGCTCTGAACCTCACGGCTCCGGGGAAGGTCTCCCCGACTCCAAAAAGACAGAATGTTGGGGGTTGAAAGTCAAATAAAACCACCAAGAGGCACCTGGGCAAGGGCAATCCTCCAGCTGCCCTTCCCTTCTGCCCCCGCACCCCCCCCCTCCCCCAGGGTGCTTTTCTGAACCCAAACGAGGCATTTGGGGAAGAAAAAGGGAGGGCTGACCTTCCGCACTCACCTCAGGGCAAGTCCCAGCACAGGGAGGTCCCGGCATCCCCGGAGGAGACGCAGGCGCTGTGGGGCTGCGGGTGGTGACGCCCCGGCGTGGGCTTGTCTTTGGCGGTCGCACGTGGCCTCTTCTTCTGGTGGCAGACGGCCTGCAAACCAGGGACAAAATAACTTGAAATCTCTCAAAAAGGCAGAAAAATAAGATTTTTTGGCCGTGGATTTCACGCAGTTTATCAGCCCAGGTAAAGTCTAAACAGCCAAAAAACCAATGGGAAAACGGGGTGCAAAGCCACAACGGGGTGCAAGAAAAACTGTATTATTTCCACTGTCCCAAGCGGAAAAGCACTTTCCTCCACAAAATCTATCAAAGGGGCTGAAAAGGTGCAATTCCCACGCACTGAAGCCACACAGCCACCCCGTTCCCCCGCCCAACAAAAATTAAAATAATAGCTATTTCCGTGAAGCAAATCCCTCTTTCCTGGCAAGGAACGTTTGAGCAGATGGATTCGTCCAGGAAACAAACCCCCCCAGCAGCTTTTTTACCTCGCCTTTGGCTTTTTCCACCTCATCCCGGACTCTCTTGACCCTTTTCTCCAGCAGGCGAGGTCAGGTGCACCCAAATCGCACTGTCTTCCTCCAGAAGTAACAAGAGTCAACACACTGGGCCACGGTTTGCCTCTGGATCTATGGGCAGAAATCCAGGGATATTAAAGACTCCCTTGTCATTACAAAGGAGGGCAATGATGTCTTCTCCCGCTGGGTTTTGAGCAGGAAGAAGGGTCCTAAGGACAGGATTCCAACGGGGGATTGAAAATAGGGCTTTCTGGGTTAAAAGCCTCCCCGCTAACCAGCTCCGCCCCGCTCCAACGGCTTTACCTCCTTCTGGATGAGGCCAAAAGTCTTCTGATGGACAAAAAAAAGGCTCTTTCAAGAGCTTTGGGAGCGGGATCTCCAGAGAGAAACTCCTCCCTGGCTGCAGATGAGCTGGGACCGCCAAAACCCCCCCTTTCTCATGGAAGATGCTCCCGAGAGCACCAGCGGCTCTTATCTAGCCACTTTCCTCCCAAAAACGAGCCATCTCCTTCCCTCCAACGCTACGCGGCCAAGACAAGACGGGAGAGAACCCAAACGCCCTATCAAGTAACTCTGAAAAGGTGGAATTTGCCCCTTTCCCACAAGAAAAGCCTGAAGAGAAACCTTTCTCCTGCGGCTCGGGCTTGCTTTCCATGTCACCCCAGGGCTTCCAAACCAGGGAGGCTCCTTCCTCCTCCTCTTCCAAGAGGGATCTGTCCCGCAGGGCAGGCAGCTCCGCCTGCAACTGCTCCCCAACATTGATGCGGCTGAAAGGGGGAGGAAGAGGAGGGGGAGGAAGAGGAAGGGGAGGAAGAGGAGGGGGAGGAAGAGGAGGGGGAGGAAGAGGAGGGGGAGGAAGAGGAGGGGGAGGAAGAGGAGGGGGAGGAAGGCACATCGGGAATGGATACGGCGCAACAAACGCTTCAGAAGAGGGAAAACGTGGTCAGTTGGGGCAAAACCGGTCCCTATTTCCCAGCAAAACATCACTCAGTCTTCCGCCACCAACTTCCACCGCCCCTTCCCACCCCCAGCATTACCCTTCGGCCACTGGAGGCTTTTTGGGCCCCATCGGGCAGGACAATTTGGGGGTTTTCCCCAAAAAAACAATCCAACTGCTGAATGTCACTCTCCACAGCGGTAGGAAGCTGCCACAGCCACGGCCAGCGAGCGACCGCCGCCTCGGAATGTTGTGTGGAACGCGGGAGGCCGGCAACGGCCTGTGACCTCAGCAAAACCAGTGCTTTACTGGCACAGCACTGGGCGTTTGGGGGGGCTTCTGGCCGATATGGGGGACCCTCCACCCAAAAACACGCTGTGGAGAAGGGGCCGAGCGACACCCACCCCCACCCCCACTTCCCTCCTCCCGTTTTCCCAGGGGTCGCCCTCATTCCCACGGCTCAACGTGGATTTTTGCCTCATCCTCCATCAAAAGAACCCCAAAATCCTGGATGTTCTGCCCAAAAAATCTGACAAAACCACCCTGGGGATAAAAATCTTTCCGCCAAGACCCTCCTTTAGCCTTCCTTGCCCTCCTCCTCCTCCTCACACACCACTCCATCCCCCACAACATTTCCCCCTTCTCAGGGAAATCAGGGCTCTGCAGAGGGACCCTCCGGCTACCACTTCACCCCTGCGGCTGCCCCGGGCCAGAAGGCGGGCATTGAGCCATTTGGGGCTTTTCTAGAAGCAAAAGGAGCAAAGCGAAACCCCGGGGGCCCTTTCCATCCCCCAGTCCCCTAGTCCATGGGCTGCAGTCATCATGCTCTAGTGCAGTTCACTCTCTTCACAAGTTGGAAGCCCACGAGAAGCACAGTTAGGACGCCACATTTTAAGAAAGCAAACTTCCAGCTCTTCAAGGAGTTAGGAAATAGGACCCCCTGGGAAACTGCCCTTAGGGACAAGGGAGCAGAACAAAGGAAAAAGGGATTTGTAAGTCCTTCCTCTAGAAATCCATTAGACCCAGCTTCATAGAAACGACACCGGTCTGGATGCTGGTGGTTAAAGAGGATGGATTTTGGGGGGGTTAAATTAGGAGAATTAATTGGGCGATCACTTCAAATGAGGTCAAATTAAAACTGGAGGCATTTTGCTGGCTGTGAGGGACTGGAGTGGGCAAGCCTCGGGCCACAAAACTCAATGGAACTTGAGTTTGTCCTGGGCAAAAAGGGCAAACCTGAGGCTTTTGCACAAGGAGGGGCCGCTCTGAACCTCACGGCTCCGGGGAAGGTCTCCCCGACTCCAAAAAGACAGAACGTTGGGGGTTGAAAGTCAAATAAAACCACCAAGAGGCACCTGGGCAAGGGCAATCCTCCAGCTGCCCTTCCCTTCTGCCCCCGCCACCCCCCCCCCCCCAGGGTGCTTTTCTGAACCCAAAGGAGGCATTTGGGGAAGAAAAAGGGAGGGCTGACCTTCCGCACTCACCTCAGGGCAAGTCCCAGCACAGGGAGGTCCCGGCATCCCCGGAGGAGCCGCAGGCGCTGTGGGGCTGCGGGTGCTGACGCCCCGGCGTGGGCTTGTCTTTGGGGGTCGCACGTGGCCTCTTCTTCTGGTGGCAGACGGCCTGCAAACCAGGGACAAAATAACTTGAAATCTCTCAAAAAGGCAGAAAAATAAGATTTTTTGGCCGTGGATTTCACGCAGTTTATCAGCCCAGGTAAAGTCTAAACAGCCAAAAAACCAATGGGAAAACGGGGTGCAAAGCCACAACGGGGTGCAAGAAAAACTGTATTATTTCCACTGTCCCAAGCGGAAAAGCACTTTCCTCCACAAAATCTATCAAAGGGGCTGAAAAGGTGCAATTCCCACGCACTGAAGCCACACAGCCACCCCGTTCCCCCGCCCAACAAAAATTAAAATAATAGCTATTTCCGTGAAGCAAATCCCTCTTTCCTGGCAAGGAACGTTTGAGCAGATGGATTCGTCGAGGAAACAAACCCCCCCAGCAGCTTTTTTACCTCGCCTTTGGCTTTTTCCACCTCATCCCGGACTCTCTTGACCCTTTTCTCCAGCAGGCGAGGTCAGGTGCACCCAAATCGCACTGTCTTCCTCCAGAAGTAACAAGAGTCAACACACTGGGCCACGGTTTGCCTCTGGATCTATGGGCAGAAATCCAGGGATATTAAAGACTCCCTTGTCATTACAAAGGAGGGCAATGATGTCTTCTCCCGCTGGGTTTTGAGCAGGAAGAAGGGTCCTAAGGACAGGATTCCAACGGGGGATTGAAAATAGGGCTTTCTGGGTTAAAAGCCTCCCCGCTAACCAGCTCCGCCCCGCTCCAACGGCTTTACCTCCTTCTGGATGAGGCCAAAAGTCTTCTGATGGACAAAAAAAAGGCTCTTTCAAGAGCTTTGGGAGCGGGATCTCCAGAGAGAAACTCCTCCCTGGCTGCAGATGAGCTGGGACCGCCAAAACCCCCCCTTTCTCATGGAAGATGCTCCCGAGAGCACCAGCGGCTCTTATCTAGCCACTTTCCTCCCAAAAACGAGCCATCTCCTTCCCTCCAACGCTACGCGGCCAAGACAAGACGGGAGAGAACCCAAACGCCCTATCAAGTAACTCTGAAAAGGTGGAATTTGCCCCTTTCCCACAAGAAAAGCCTGAAGAGAAACCTTTCTCCTGCGGCTCGGGCTTGCTTTCCATGTCACCCCAGGGCTTCCAAACCAGGGAGGCTCCTTCCTCCTCCTCTTCCAAGAGGGATCTGTCCCGCAGGGCAGGCAGCTCCGCCTGCAACTGCTCCCCGACATTGATGCGGCTGAAAGGGGGAGGAAGAGGAGGGGGAGGAAGGCACGTCAGGAATGGATACGGCGCAACAAAGGCTTCAAAAGAGGGAAAACGTGGTCAGTTGGGGCAAAACCGGTCCCTATTTCCCAGCAAAACATCACTCAGTCTTCCGCCACCAACTTCCACCGCCCCTTCCCACCCCCAGCGTTACCCTTCGGCCACTGGAGGCTTTTTGGGCCCCATCGGGCAGGACAATTTGGGGGTTTCCCCAAAAAAACAATCCAACTGCTGAATGTCACTCTCCACAGCGGTAGGAAGCTGCCACAGCCACGGCCAGCGAGCGACCGCTGCCTCGGAATGTTGTGTGGAACGCGGGAGGCCGGCAACGGCCTGTGACCTCAGCAAAACCAGTGCTTTACTGGGACAGCACTGGGCCTTTGGGGGGGTTTCTGGCCCATATGGGGGACCCTCCACCCAAAAACACGCTGTGGAGAAGGGGCCGAGCGACACCCACCCCCACCCCCAGTTCCCTCCTCCCGTTTTCCCAGGGGTCGCCCTCATTCCCACGGCTCAACGTCGATTTTTGCCTCATCCTCCATCAAAGGAACCCCAAAATCCTGGATGTTCTGCCCAAAAATTCTATAACATCAGAAGCCCCGATGATGTCACAAACCTATCTCTATGACATCACAATCTCCGATGATGTCACAACCCCCTCTATGACGTCACAACCCCACTGTATGGCACCATAACCCCCTCTATGACATCAAAAAACCACTCTATGACATCACAAACCCCACTATGATGTCACAACCCCACTCTATGACATCATAACCCGACTCTGTAACATCACTACCACACTCTATGACGTCACAACCCCACTCTATGACATCACAAACCCCACTATGACGTCACAACCCAACTCTGTGAAATCACAACGCCCCTCTATGAAGTCACAACCCTACCTCTGTGACATCACAACCCCACCTGTGACATCAGAACCTCAATCTATGACATCAGAACCTCAATCTATGACATCAGAACCCAACTCGGTGACATCATAACCCCACTCTATGACATCACAAACCACTCTGTGACGTCACAACCACACTCTGTGAAATCACAACGCCCTTCTATGACGTCACAACCCTCCCTCTATGACATCACAACCCTCCCTCTATGACATCACAGTCCCCCTCTATGACATCACAACCCGACTCTATGACATCACAACCGCACTTGATGACGTCACAACCACACCCTATGACGTCACAACCACCTCTATGATGTCACAACCCTACCTCTATGACATCGAAAACCACTCTGTGACATCACAAACCCCATTATGATGTCACAACCCAACTTTGTAAAATTACAACGCCCTTCTATGACGTCACAACCCTACCTCTATGACATCACAACCCAACTCTGTGACATCATAACCCCCTCTATGACATCACAATCCCACTCTATGACATCACAACCCGACTTTGTGACATCACAAACCCCACTATGACATCACAACCCAACACTGTGAAATCACAACGCAACTCTGTGACATCACAACCACACTCTATGACATCATAATCCCACTCTATGACGCAACAACCCGACTCCGTGACATCACAAACCCCACTATGACGTCACAACCGCACTCTATGACCTCGCAACCCCCTCTATGACATCATAAACCCCACTATGACGTCACAACCCAACTCTGTGAAATCACAACGCTCCTCTATGACGTTACAACCCTAACTCTATGACATCACAAACCACTCTGTGACATCACAAACCCCACTATGACATCACAAACCTACGCTTTGACATCATAACCCCCTCTATGACATCACAACCCCACTCTATGAAATCACAAACCACTCTGTGACATCACAAAGCCCACTATGGCGTCACAACCCAACTCTGTGACATCACAAACCCCACTGTGATGCCACAAACGCGCTCTATGATGTCACAAGCCGACTCTGTGACATCACAACCACACTCTATGAAATCACAAACCACTCTGTGACAACACAAACCCCACTATGATGTCACAACCTAAATCTTTAAAATCACAATGCCTTTCTATGACGTCACAACCCTACCTCTATAATGTCACAACCCCACTCTATGACATCATAACCCCTCTATGACATCACAATCCCAGTCTATGATGTCACAACCCGACTCTGTGACATCACAAACCCCACTATGACGTCACAACCCGACTCTGTGACATCACAAACCCCACTATGACGTCACAAGCCCACTCTATGACGTCACAAGCCCACTCTATGACATCACAATCCCCACTATGACGTCACAACCCTACCTCTATGACACCACAAACACACTCTAGGACGTCACAACCCCCTCTATGACATCACAATCCCAGTCTATGACGTCACAACCCGACTCTGTGACATCACAAACCCCACTATGACGTCACAACCGCACTCTATGACCTCGCAACCCCCTCTATGACATCATAAACCCCACTATGACGTCACAACCCAACTCTGTGAAATCACAACGCTCCTCTATGATGTTACAACCCTAACTCTATGACATCACAAACCACTCTGTGACATCACAAACCCCACTATGACATCACAACCCTACGCTTTGACATCATAACCCCCTCTATGACATCACAACCCCTCTCTATGACATCACAAACCACTCTGTGACATCACAAAGCCCACTATGACGTCACAACCAGACTCTAGGACGTCACAACCCCCTCTATGAAATCAAAACCCCATCTATGACATCACAATCCCCGATGACGTCACAGCCCCCTACGACGTCACAACCCTACCTCTATGACATCACAACCCCACTCTATGACATCAGAAACCCCTCTGTGACATCACAAACCCCACTATGACGTCACAACCGCACTCTGTGAAATCAGAACACCCTTCTAAGACGTCACAACCCTACCTCTATGACACCACAACCCTCCGTCTATGACATCACAACCCGACTCTGTGACATCACAACCCCTTCTATGACATCACAATCCCACCCTATGACGTCACAACCTGACTCTGTGACATCACAACCCAACTCTGTGAAATCACAACGCGACTCTGTGACATCACAACCACACTCTATGACATCACAACCCCACTCTATGACGTCACAACACTACCTCTATGAAATCACAAACCACTCTGTGACATCACAAACCCCACTATGACATCACAAACGCACTCTATGACGTCACAACCACCTCTAGGACGTCACAACCCCACTCTATGACATCAGAAACCACTCTGTGACATCACAAACCCCATTATGACGTCACAACCCAACTCCGTGAAACCACAACACCCCTCTATGACGTCACAAACCCTACCTCTATGACATCACAACCCCACTCTATGACATCACAACCCCATCTATGACGTCAGAACCTCAATCTATGACATCACAACCCGACTCAGTGACATCACAACCCCACTCTATGACATCACAATCCCACTCTATGACGCAACAACCCGACTCCGTGACATCACAAACCCCACTATGCCGTCACAACCGCACTCTATGACCTCGCAACCCCCTCTATGACATCATAAACCCCACTATGACGTCACAACCCAACTCTGTGAAATCACAACGCTCCTCTATGACGTTACAACCCTAACTCTATGACATCACAAACCACTCTGTGACATCACAAACCCCACTATGACATCACAACCCTACGCTTTGACATCATAACCCCCTCTATGACATCACAACCCCACTCTATGAAATCACAAACCACTCTGTGACATCACAAAGCCCACTATGGCGTCACAACCCAACTCTGTGACATCACAAACCCCACTGTGATGCCACAAACACACTCTAGGACGTCACAACCCCCTCTATGACATCACAACCACACTCTATGACATCAACACCCTCCCTCTATGACGTCACAACCCCACTCTACGACGTCACAACCCCACTCTACGACGTCACAACCCCACTCTGTGACATCTCAACCCCACTCTATGACATCATAACCACCTCTATGACATCACAACCCTCTCTATGACATCAAAACCCCACTATATAACATCACAACGCTCCTCTATGACGTCACAAACCCCCTCTATGACATCACCACCCTCCCTCTATGACATCACAACGCCCCTCTATGATGACACAACCCTACCTCTATGACATCACAATCCCAGATGACGTCACAACCCCCTCTAAGACGTCACAACCCCACTCTATGACATTATAATCCCAGTCTATGATATCACAATCCCACTCTATGACATCACAACCCAACTCTGTGAAATCACAACACCCCTCTATGACGTCACAACGCTACCTGTATGACATCACAATGCTCCTCTACGACGTCACAACCCTACCTCTATGACATCACAACGTCCGTCTATGACATCACAACCCCACTCTATGACATCAATAACCCCCTCTACGACGTCACAGCCCTACCTCTATGACATCACTATCCCTGATGACGTCACAACCCCTCTATGACATCACAACCCCACTCTATGACACCACAACCCAACTCTATGACGTCACACCCCAAACCTCTAACCTCACAACCCCAACCTATGACATCACAACCCTTCCTCTATGACATCACATCCCCCTCTGTGACATTTGGCGACGAAACCCCTCGTTTCCTCGTTTTGGGCAACCCCCCCCCAAAAGCATCTCGGGCTTTTGAGGGACAATTTCCATCTCCTGCTGCCTCCAGCCACAGTTTCTGGGCACAAACAAGGGCAGGGGGGGGGTTTCTGCCATCAGCCAAGTCAAAGACATCCAAACTTTGCTGGTCCATGGGGGCTGCCCAGCCAAGGAGATGTCCCTTAATTATATCGACTGGCAACTTCTATTATCATCAGAAGGTTGATCAGACTTGGTCCATCGACCCCAGCTCCAGCATCACCACCCCAACGGGCTCCAGTCTGTGAGACTTGCACAGGCTCAGCTGAGAAAATGATGGCTCCAAAGGAAATGTAGCTCCAGGAGACAGAGCTCCACGGCCTGAGCGCAGCACTAACCAGAAGCTTTACTGACTCAACCGCTGCTTTTCTACCCAAACGCTGCTCATCTCCAGGGAGAGAAAGCTGCTTTAGCCACTTCTCCTCCAAAGCCCTCACAGGGCTAAAGCCACACAGTCAGGAGCACCCCTCTGCACAGAGACACAGCCAGCACAAAGGAAACCCTTTGGGAAATCCATCGGGACACCCATTCCAGCAGAAAAGAGAATCCTTACCAGGCTGGTGGCAAAACTCCCCGCGTCTCTGGACCAGGGGGACGTCACCAACGCGTCTGCACCTCTGAGGTTTGGGGTCCACCACAAGGCTGGTTTCCGTTCTGTCACATCCTCAGAGCTAAAACTGTCGGCAGGAGCTGCCTCATCCGGGGACTCGGAACCACCCGGGCACCTGGCCTGCAGAACACAAGTACCTCTCAAGAGACCTTGATGTCCTGCATTAACACACCAGCACGCTCTTGAGATCACACAACCACACAATGGTCACAGTTGGAAGGCACCTTAAAGCCCCTCCAGTCCCACCCCCTGCCCTGGGCAGGGACACCTCCCACCACACCAGGCTGCTCCAAGACCCCTCCAACTTGGCCTGGAACCCCTCCAGGGATGGGGCAGCCACAGCTTCTTGGGGAAACCTGGGCCAGGCTCTCACCATCCCCCCAGCAAACCATTTCCTCCCCACATCTCATCTCAATCTCCCCTCTTCCAGTGGCAAACCCTTCCCCCTCCTCCCACGGCTCCCCTCCCTCATCCAGAGTCCCTCCCCAGCTTTCCTGGAGCCCCACCTGTTTAGGGACTGGAAGGGGCAGAAAGGTCTCCCCGGAGCCTTCCCTTCTCCACGCTGAACCCCCCCAACTCTCTCAGCCTGTCCTGACAGCAGAGGGGCTCCAGCCCTCCCAGCATCTCCGTGGCCTCCTCTGGCCCACACTCCACATTGTTGGCTCGTGTGGAGCTTCTCACCCACCAACACCCCCAAGCCCTTCTCCTCAGGGCTGCTCTCCAGCCATTCTCCACCCAGCCTGGATTTGTACCCAGCATTGCTCTGACCCAGGGGCAGCACCTTGCACTTGGCCTGGTGGAACTTCAGGGGGGTCACAGGAGCCACCTCCATCCTGCCCATGTCCCTCTGGCTCTGCCCAGAGGGTGGAGAAGCAGGACAACTGGCACACTCATCACACAGGACTGCGGGAGAGCTGATCCCACCTCGCTGAGGAGCTGCTGGGACCGTCCCAGAGGCAAAAGGGGCTCAGTCTCTCCTGCATCTTCAGGGATAATGTTCCTCAAAGCCCAGGAAGAAACAGGGCCTGACCAGCGCGGGGGAAAGGAGACCCCATGGGGCAGGGGACGGGGGGACAACCACAGGACAAACACAGTCATTCCTCGGAACAGAGCGCCTTCCTCGGCACTCTTGCTCAGAAACGTGGTTTCTGGAGGAACTGGGTGTTTCACGGAAGGTTTTTACCCTCTTCCGCCACCAGCACCTCCCGGCGGGACTCTCTCGGTGACAGGAGGTTGAGGTGACAGGGACAGTCCAGCGCAGGGAGCGCTTTGGGGCCCTGAGCTCTGTGCAAAACTCCAAAACTCGCTTTATGAAGGTTGTTGGCCCTGCTGTGAGGGAAAGTTTGAAAATAGTTTTTAAAAATGAAGCCACAAGAAATAGAACGAAAGACGTCGAGTGAAGGAAACGTCTCCTGGCGACGTTAAGCTGCAAACGGCGTTGGTGGTTTCATCCTCCTGGCTTGGTTTCCTCTTGGCAACTTCATCCTCAAAACCACCTTTCTCCCTCTCCCCAGGGCCAGGCTCAAAAGGAGCACCCAAGGGTCACAGCACTCAAGGGCCGGAGATTGCTCCCACACCCAAGGGGACAGGTTTTCACAGCACAGGGGGGTGACACTGCTTTGGGGGTGATCACAGCACGGGGGGGGGGACTGCTTTGGGGGTGATCACAGAAGAGGGGGCGGGGGGGCATCGGTGACCCCCGTTTTCCCCCCATCCAGGTTCTTTGCGTGGAATCCATCTGCGTCGACCCCGCCATCATTGAAGGGAACATCAAGGTGAGACCCTGGGGGGGCAGAAGCGACACCGAGGGGAGAACCTTGAAGTGGGGGGGTCCCCCAAAAATCGTGCCCACCCCCCAAAAAAAATCGGTGCAGACAACCTCGCCCAGCAAGTGAAGCTCAACTCGCATCGAGGGGGACACGGGGGTCTCCCTCGGGGACAGCAGGGGGGGCAGGACATGTCTGTGAGGTGGGACCAAGCAGGGACAGGCTGGGGGCGGGGGGTACAAGGAGGAGGGTGGGAGTGGCGGGGACAGGCACAGGGCTGAGGCCACACCCACCTGGCAGGTCAGGAAGGGGTGGGGCTAAGGGAAAGGGGGTGGGGCTCTGGGAGGCCACGCCCACAGACTCAGGGAGGAGGTGGAGCTAAAGGACAAGGCCACGCCCACCAGTGGGAGGCACCCCTACAAGGGTGGGGGTAGGAAAAGGGGGTGGGGCCAATGGAGGCCACACCCACCACTCACACAAGGGAGGGGCTGGGCTATGGGCAGGGGCGGAGCCACAGGGAAGGGCTGGGGCCAAGGGAGGTCACACCCATAGGGAACACCCTGGGGGGCGGTGCTAAGGGAACAAGCCACACCCCCAAGGGCTACTACAGGCAGGGACAGAGGGGCGTGGCTAAGGGAGAAGGGGTGGAGCTGAAGGGAAGGGGCGTGGCTAAGGGAGGAAGCCACACCCCCAGGTGAGACAGAGACACAAAGGGGTGGAGCCAGGGGAAACAAGCCACGCCCACAGGGCCTCCTGCAAGAGGCAGGGCTGACAGTGAGCCCCGCCCACTAGAGCTGGGGGAGGCCACACCCACAAAGGGGTGGGGCTAAATGAGAAGACCACACCCACAAAGGGGTGGGGCTAACAGGGCCAAGACACAGCCCCAGCAGCCCCCATCATTTCAAGGGAGGGCCTGGCCAGGGGTTGCCCCACCCCATGGCAGTGCCCACCCTGTCTGACCCCAAAAAAGGGGACAACCTTCCCAAAAAGGGGACTGTCCCCTCCCCGGGTGTGCCCCCCAAAACAGGGACACCACCCCCAAAAAGGGGGCTGCCCCCCCCCAAACGCTGTTGCCTCCCGGGGAACCAGGGTACGAGGGGGAGGCAGTGAACACCCACCGCGAGCGGCCACAGGTAAGGGAGGAGCCCAAAAAAAAACCCCAAAAGAGGGGACAGATCTCATTAAACCCCCCTGAAATTGGGGGGGTGGTAGATTTTGGGGAACCTCCCCCAGAACCCCATTTTGCCCCGTAGAACATTGACATCAGCCGCCCCCCTTGCCAAAGCCCTGGTCACCGTCCCCAAGCATTATTGGGGGTGGGGGGCATTAATTTTGGGGGCTTCCAGGGGGGTCCAACAGGGTGATGGGGGGGATCTCCAGGTACCTACGAGGGGGATGAGAAGGGGGTGTGTGTGAGGTGGTGACCCCCTCCCCTCCAGCACCTTTTGGGGGGTACCTGCACCCCCTCGGCCCATGACAGACCCCTCCATTCACTTGGTTTGGGTGTGTGGGGGGGTGTGTGTGGGGGGGAGGTGTGTTTGTCAGTGGTTTTCAGCTGTTTTTTCTCTGCAGTGCAGTATAAACGGCCCGGACGGGGCGGGTGCTGCTCTGTGCGCACCAGGGACTGGGAAGGGGGCGGCACCACAAAAACACCCGTTTTCCCAACCCCCCCCACCCCAAAAACCACCAATTCTCTCACCCCCCACCCCAAAACACACTTCCTCACCCAAAAAGACCCCTCTCCCAACTCCTCCATCCCCCAAAAAACCCTCTCCCACCCCAAACTCCCCTCTCTCCCAACCCAGACAGCCCCAAAACCCCCCACATTCTCCCACCCCCACCAAAAAACCCTCTCCCAAACCCCCCACCCCCAAAGAACACCCCTCCTCCCAACCCTGCACCCCCAAATCCCCCCACATTCTCCCACCCCCACCAAAAAACCCTCTCCCAAACCCCCCACCCCCAAAGAACACCCCTCCTCCCAACCCTGCACCCCCAAATCCCCTCCCATCACAAACTCCCCTTACCAGCTTAAAAAAACCAAACCCAAACCCCCACTCTCCCAAACCCTTCTCCCAAACCCCCACTAACCCACCCTCAACACCCCCCATCCCAAAAGACCCTCTCCCACCCCAAACCCCAACTCACTTCTGCCTCACAAGCTCTTCCATCACCAGCTTCTTGATAGCCCCAAAAACCTCCTGTCACTCCCTGGAAGGGAAGGGCTCTGGTGGTGCCTTGCGAGGGGCGGGGTCAGCACAAGTGCTTTAAATCCCTTCTTTTGGTAAAACTGGCTATTTGGGGTGGTTTGGGGGAGTTTTTATCTTGTTTTTAATGGTTCAAGCCAAGCGGCGCGGCCATTTTGTGGCCCTGAGGGGAAAGGGGGCAGGGGCGCCTTTCCCGCCTTTTTCACCACCTGAGGGGAGCCCTCGCAGGAGAGAGGGGGCGGGGCGAGTGCAGCCGCTGGCCCAATGGGCGGCTTGAAGAGGGGGCGGTGGGAGGGATGAGAGCAGTGAGCGGGCCAATGGGCAGCGGTGTTTTCCAGGGTGGGCGGTGCTGGCACGAGCGCATGGGCAGAAGGGGAGGGGTCATATTTTGGGAGGCAGGCAGACCCTGTTAGAGCTTCCCCCTCCCTATTCAGGGGGGTGATACCCCTCTGCTGTCCCCCCTCAAGCCCCAGGGACACCCAGACGGCCAAGCTGGGGCTCCTCATGGTCATCCTCAGCTTCATCTTCATGAAGGGCAACTCACCCAAAGATGGTGAGGCCTCCCGCCCGAGACCCCCTTCCCCCCCCATATCCCATTTCCCATTGGTGGCCCTCTCCCCCACATTGACACCCCCTTTTCCAGGTGCTGTCTGGAAATTTCTTTGCCGGCTCTGGCTGCAGCCAGGGTAGAACATAATGGGGGATGGGGCTTGTTAGTGCTGCCCCTTGTTAACCCTATTGACCCCCGGGAATGACAGGAGGTTTTTGGGGCTATCAAGAAGCTGGTGACAGAAGAGGGAAGAGCTTCTGCGTCAGAAGTGAGTTGGGGTTTGGGGTGGGAGAGGGTCTTTTGGGATGGGGGGTGTTGAGGGTGGTTTTGGGGGTGTTAGGGAGAGGGGGTTTGGGAGAGGGTGGGTTAGGGGTTGGGTTTTTTGGAGCTGGTAAGGGGAGTTTGTGATGGGAGGAGATTTTTGGGGTGCAGGGTTGGGAGAGGGGTGTTTTTTAAGGGTATGGGGTCTGGAAGAGGGATTTTTGGTGTTGGAGGGTGGGAGAATGGGTGGTTTTAGAGGGGGTGGGAGAAGGAATGATTTTAGGGTGTGAGAGGGTGCGTTTTTTGGGGTCCCCCTCCTTTCCAATCCACGGTGTGCACAGAGAAGCGCCAGCCCCGACCGAGCCGTTTATACTGCACTGTAGAGAAAAAATACCTAAAAAACACTGGCACCCCCTCCTCCCACCCCAGTGACTGGAGGGGTCTGTCACGGGGCCAGGGAGCGCAGGCACCCCCCAAAAAGTGCTGGAGGGGAGGGGGTGAGGGCTGCTGGAGCCCCTCTGCTGTGAGGACAGAGAGTTGGGGGGGTTCAGGCTGGAGAAGGGAAGGCTCCGGGGAGACCTTTGTGCCCCTTCCAGTCCCTAAAGGGGGGGGCTCCAGGAAAGCTGGGGAGGGACTCTGGATGAGGGAGGGGAGCCGTGGGAGGAGGGGGAAGGGTTTGCCACTGGAAGAGGGGAGATTGAGATGAGATGTGGGGAGGAAATGGTTTGCTGGGGGGGTGGTGAGAGCCTGGCCCAGGTTGCCCCGAGAAGCTGTGGCTGCCCCATCCCTGGAGGGGTTCCAGGCCAAGTTGGAGGGGTCTTGGAGCAGCCTGGTGTGGTGGGAGGTGTCCCTGCCCAGGGCAGGGGGTGGGACTGGAGGGGCTTTAAGGCGCCTTCCAACTGTGACCATTGTGTGGTTGTGTGATCTCAAGAGCGGGCTGGTGTGTTAATGCAGGACATCAAGGTCTCTTGAGAGGTATTTGTGTTCTGCAGGTCAGGTGCCCGGGTGGTTCCGAGTCCCCGGATGAGGCATCTCCTGCCGACAGTTTTAGCTCCGAGGATGTGACAGAACGGAAACCAGCCTTGTGGTGGACCCCAACCCTCAGAGGTGCGGACGCGTTGGTGACGTCCCCCTGGCCCAGAGACGCGGGGAGTTTTGCCACCAGCCTGGTAAGGATTCTCTTTTCTGCTGGAATGGGTGTCCCGATGGATTTCCCAAAGGGTTTCCTTTGTGCTGGCTGTGTCTCTGTGCAGAGGGGTGCTCCTGACTGTGTGGCTTTAGCCCTGTGAGGGCTTTGGAGGAGAAGTGGCTAAAGCAGCTTTCTCTCCCTGGAGATGAGCAGCGTTTGGGTAGAAAAGCAGCGGTTGAGTCAGTAAAGCTTCTGGTTAGTGCTGCGCTCAGGCCGTGGAGCTCTGTCTCCTGGAGCTACATTTCCTTTGGAGCCATCATTTTCTCAGCTGAGCCTGTGCAAGTCTCACAGACTGGAGCCCGTTGGGGTGGTGATGCTGGAGCTGGGGTCGATGGACCAAGTCTGATCAACCTTCTGATGATAATAGAAGTTGCCAGTCGATATAATTAAGGGACATCTCCTTGGCTGGGCAGCCCCCGTGGACCAGCCAAGGAGAGCTCCCCGAGGTGGCTTTGGGGCGCCTTTGGATGGGATTGTGCCATCTCTGTGTGGTCTGACCGACCGGCTGACACAGACCCGTCCTTTCCGTACACAGCTGGACGTGTCTCCAAGGGTTGGTGATCCGCCAGCAGGTACAGGCAGTTGGTCACGGGTTTGCGTGTGCGAGTGGGTCCGTGCAGCGGTGTGAGCAGTGCCATCAGGCTGTCACTGTCCCATGCCATGCCCGAGGGCAGGCACCTTTGTTTTGGTGAGACTTTGGCAAAGGTTGCAGGGGCCGTGGGAGGAATTGATTGGAAATACGTCCCCCGTTAATCACCTGGAGCTGCAGGAAAAGAAAAGGGGAGGTGGGAAGTGTCAAGGGGGATGGGAAAGCTGGGGAAATCCTTGGGCTTTGAGGAGGAGATTTGAAGGATTTCAAGACGATTTGGGAAATGACTTTTATTCCTTTGAGCTCTCTCTCTGGCCACACAAAAGCTGGCGGGGGCTTTCTTCTCCCCAGCTCCTGTTCTCAGGAGAACTGGAAAGGAATCCAGCCGGCTGCCATTAAATGGAGCAACTCCACCCGTTTGGAGCCATTTTCTGCCAGAGAATTCCTAAATTCAAACATTGTCCCCCTTCCTGGGGGATCAATGACCGCGGTGGAAACCCGGGCGTTGACAGAGAGCATTTGAAGCTCCTCCTAAAGCCACCACCTGTTTTTTATGGTACGAGTTTGGGGTTCAAAATTGAATCCAATCATTAAAAAGAGGTGGTGGTTGGACCCAAAGCATGGGCATGTCCGGGACGCAGCTGCCCACTCATCCCAGTTTCCCACCTGGGCTCGGCTTCTGCTGACTGGTTTTACCACCTGGCATTCCTGGGAGCCGAGGATTTGAGCCCCCAGGCCCCGGCTCTCCTTTTGCCTCCTAAAAAAGCTGAAAACAGATGAAGGAGGGGATTTTTCCCTGGGGATTGGGGGAGGAGGGATGGAAATGGCCCCCGGGGTTTCGCTTTGCTCCTTTTGCTTCTAGAAAAGCCCCAAATGGCTCAATCCCCGGCTTCTGGCCTGGGGCAGCCGCAGGGGTGAAGTGGTAGCCGGAGGGTCCATCTCCAGAGCGATGATTTTCCTGAGAAGAGGGAAATTTTGTGGGGGATGGAGTGGTGTGTGACGAGGAGGAGGGCAAGGAAGATTAAAGGACGGTCTGTAGAATGAGTTTTATGCCCAGTGTGGTGGTGTTAGATTTTTTGGGCAGAACATCCAGGATTTTTGTTTTTTTTGATGGAGGATGAGGCAAAAATCCACGTTCAGCCATTGGAATGAGGACTAATGTTGGGAAAACGGGAGGAGGGAACCGGGGTTGGGGATGAGTGTCACTTGGCCCCTTCTCCACAGCGTGTTTTTGGGTGGAGGGTACCCCATTTTGGCCAGAAATGCCCAAAAATGCCAAGTGCTGTCCCAGTAAAGCACTGGTTTTGCTGACATCACAGCCCGTTGCCGGCCTCCCGCGTTCCACACAACATTCCGAGGCGGTGGTCGCTCGCTGGCCGTGGCTGTGGCAGCTTCCTACTGCTGTGGAGAGTGATACTCACCAGTTGGACTGTTTTTTTGGGGAAAAACCCAAATTTTCCTGCCCAATGGGGCCGAAAAAGCCTCCAGTGGCCGAAGGGTAACGCTGGGGGTGGGAAGGGGCGGTGGAAGTTGGTGGTGGAAGACTGAGTGATGTTTTGCTGGGAAACAGGGACCGGTTTTGCCCCAACTCATCACGTTTTCCCTCTTTTGAAGCGTTTGTTGCGCCGTATCCGTTCCTGACGTGCCTTCCTCCCCCTCCTCTTCCTCCTTTCAGCCGCATCAATGTCGGGGACCAGTTTCAGGCGGAGCTCCCTGCCCTGCGGGACAGATCCCTCTTGGGACAGGAGGAAGAAGAGCGAGCCTCCCTTGTCTGGAAGCCGTGGGGTGACATTGAATCCAACTCCGAGACGCAGGAGAAAGGTTTGTCTTAAACCTTTTCTTTGGGGAATCGGGAAAATTCCACCTTTTCACAGTTACTTGATAGGGCGTTTGGGTTCTCTCCCGTCTTGTCTTGGCCCCGTAGCGTTGGAGGGAAGGAGATGGCTAATTTTTGGGAGGAAAGTGGCTAAATAAGAACCGCTGGTGCTCTCGGGAGCATCTTCCATGAGAAAGGGGGGGGGTTTTGCGGTCCCAGTTCATCTGCAGCCAGGGAGGAGTTTCTCTCTGGAGATCCCGCTCCAAAAGCTGCTCTTCCTGTGGCAATAGTTGGAATATGGGATATTTTTCTGGGCGTTTTGTGGTTTCCGTTCTGTTTTCTGCCCTTCCTCCATTTCCCATCCATCTCCTGTGGCATCTTTCCTCCTTTTTGGAGGAAAACCTGACTCGTTGGTGTTTTTTCTTGCCTTTGTAGTTTCAAAGCTGCTGAAGATGGCCTCTTCCAGCGGCAGAACCGGGGCAGGGCTGAACGCGGAGCTGGCTCTGCATTGCCTGCACGAGGCTCGGGGCAACGTTGCGGTAGGGAGCAGCGCTTCCCCCTGAAGAACCCGCTTTGTGACTGGTTTGAGCTGGGAGTTGCTCTGAGTTGGCTCTTCCAGGGGCCGGAATCTCTTTGCTCAAGGCGCCGGGTGCTGCCTGTGGCGGCGTTAAGGTCTGGTGGGGTGACAGAGCCCGTCCCGGTGCATCCATTGGAGCTTGTTTGGATTCTGGGACAGTCGGGAGAATGGAATTTCTCTTTTTCCTTTTTTTGCCCTTTTTCCTCCTCTGCCAGAGGATTTGAAGTCCTTTTCTCCCATTAAATCTGGCAGGAAGCTCTGGAAATGCTGCGCTCTGGGCCCCCCCGGAGACCCAAATCCCACCCCTTGGCTGATTACCATTACGCAGGTAAATGGGAGGAGAACAGATCCCTTTGCTATTGGAATTATTCTTTAAAAGGTGGGGTTTGGGTGGGGAAAACAGTAGTTTTAATCCATTTGTGGGGCTTTTTGAGGCAGGGAAATGCCTCTTCTAATAATTTGCCTGTGGCTGTTTATCCCAAGGCTCAGACACCTGGACCCGGCGGGAACAGCAGTTATTTAAAGAGGCGTTTTATGTTCACAAGAAGAATTTTCGCCTCATCCAGAAGGAGGTAAAGCCGTTGGAGCGGGGCGGAGCTGGTTAGCGGGGACGCTTTTAACCCAGAAAGCCCTATTTTCAATCCCCCGTTGGAATCCTGTCCTTAGGACCCTTCTTCCTTCTAAAAACCCAGCGGGACAAGACATCGTTTGCCCTCATTTGTAATGACAAGGGAGTATTTAATATCCCTGGATTTCTCCCCATAGATCCAGACGAAAACCGTGGCCCAGTGTGTCGAATATTACTACAGCCAGAAGAAGAAGATGCGCTTCGGCTGCACCCGACCTCGCCTCATGCAGAAAAGGTCCAAGAGAGTCCGGGATGAGGTGGAAAAAGCCGAAGGCGAGGTAAAAAAAACTGCTGGGGGGGGTTGTTCCCTTGACGAATCCATCTGCTCAAACGTTACTTGCCAGGAAACAGGGATTTGGTTTGTGTAAATACATCTTTTTTTAACTTATGGGTTGGAAATGGGGTGGCCATGTGGCTTCAGTGCGTGGGAATTGCACCTTTTCAGCCCCTTTGATAGATTTTGTGGAGGAAAGTGCTTTTCCGCTTGGGACAGTAGAAATAATACAGTTTTTCTTGCAAGTTGTGGCTTTGCACCCTGTTTTCCCATTGGTTTTTTGGCTGTTTAGTGCTCAGACTTTACCTGGGCTGATAAGCCGCGTTAAATCATCACAAAAAATCTTATTTTTTTGCCTTTTTGAGACATTTCAAGGTATTTTGTCCCTGGTTTGCAGGCCATTTGCCACCAGAAGAAGAGGCCACGTGTGACACCCAAAGAAAAGCCCACGCCGGGGCGTCACCACCTTCAGCCCCACAGCGCCTGTGGCTCCTCCGGGGATCCCGGGACCTCCCTGCTCTGGAACTTGCCCTGAGGTGAGTGCGGAAGGTCAGCCCTCCCTTTTTCTTCCCAAAAAGCCTACTTTGGGCTCAAAAAAACACCCGGAGGGGAGGAGGGGGGCAGAGGGGAGGGCAGCTGGAGGATTGCCCTTGCCCAGGTACCTCTTGGAGGTTTTCTTTTACTTGCAACCCAAAAAATCTGTCTTTTTGGAGTTGGGGAGACCTTCCCTGGAGCCGTGAGGTTCAGAGCGGCCCCTCCTTGTGCAAAAGCCTCAGGTTTCCCCTTTTTGCCCAGGACAAACTCAAGTTCCATTGAGTTTTGTGGCCCGAGGCTTGCCCACTCCAGTCCCTCACAGCCAGCAAAATGCCTCCAGTTTTAATTTCACCTCATTTGCAGTGATCAACCAATTATTGTCACATTTTAACCGGCAACAATTCATCTTCTTTAACCACTGACATCCAGAACGGTGTCGTTTTGCGGCCAAACAAACCAGGAATTCACACAAGTAGGAAATGACGAAGCTCGGTCTAATGAATTTCTAGAGAAAGGATGTAAAAACCCCTTTTTTTCTCTCATTTCCAGAGTATTTGAGAAGATCCCGACGAGAAACACCCCAATGAGGCTCCATCCCCCCCGGGCTGTTTGAAAGGCCCCGGGCACCGACACCGACCCACCGGCGGGGCCATTTTTCCCTGCATGGCGGGCCTGTGCTGGTGACTGGGAGCGCTCCCTGCCCTCCCTGCCAACAACAGCCCATCCCAGCAGGGAGAGCTCCATGTGCCCCTTGTCCCCCCCAGACCTCCAAGGCCCCCGGCCCTCCCTCCCATCGTTGCCACCCCTCAGCACTGGCAGCTCCCTGTCGTCCCTGCACCCCCCAGAAAGGCAGCCCCCCCAGCCCCAGAGCCACCAACTGTCCCGTGATGACAGCCTGTCTCTCCTGTCCCTTCGGGAGCCCCTGGACTCCTGGACCCCCCTGCCACCCCTGAGCCATGGCCAGGGCCAGGCGTGCTCTCCCAAGGAAGACAGAGCAGAGGTGCCAGGCTGGATGGGAGGGAGAGGAGCCGGCAGGGACAGGGACAAGGCTGCGGAGGGACATGGCCTGCTTTGGGCCGGGGACACGGATGCTTCTCCTGGAGGGAGGGCAAGAAGAGAGACAAAGGAGAGCGACTGGGAGATGGAGACGAGCTCCTGCACCCTCCTCGGACACGCTCCAAAAAGAAAGGCTTTTCCCTCTCTTAATGAGGAATAGTCAACCCGCCAGCCCTGACGAGGGCACCGTGTTCCACCAAGTCAAGCTCAGTGTGTGCCAGGAGGTGCCGTGGTCTCTGCTGGCCACGTGAGGGTCACGGCCACCGTGTCCAGTGCTGCCAAGTCGGTCATCCAAGTCCTCATGGAGAATCAAGGCAGTTCCTCCTCGCAATCCGGAGGTGGCAGCACCACCAAGGGGTGGAGGAGGTACCTTGTCTGTGTTGCTGTAAACACCAGGCAGAACCTGCTGCCCTCAATAAATGGTTGAGCAAAGCAATTGTGCATCCAAACTTGTGCATCCAAACTTGTGCTGTGTTGCCCTAAGACAGGAGGGGAAGAAGCCCCAAGTAGGATGGAAGATGGTTCTTTTGTCTCCTGATCCCCTTTTTTGTCAGCTCGGAGGACTCCCTGTTGAGTGGTGAGGAAGGGGAGTGTGGTTTGAAGGTCCCGTGGGTGGTTTGAGCTGTGTCTGGGGCTTGGGAGCTCGCTTGGATGCCAGGTCGGGTGGAAAGCTGCTCCCCTGAAGGTGCTTCTTGGTGTGAATTCCAGCTTGGGTTTAGTTTTGATGTTTGTCCAGCTGGGGGTCCTGGTGTAGGGGGCAGAGACCTTCCTGTTCTCCATCCTCTTCTCCAGCCCCTTGAACCCCATTTTCTAGGTGGAGGTTGGGTTCAGAACATGGAACCTGGCCCTACATCTGTCAGACCATCCCTGCGTTTCCCTTCCTGATGTTCCTGCAGAGATTGTGCCTGTCTGTGGGTCATCTCTCTCCTGACCCAACCCACCTCTGCGCTCTCCATCCATCTGCCCGCCCATCCCTCCATCCAGAGGGGACGCATTTTTCAGATAAAACCTGGTGTAGCTGGAGCACCTCCAGCCGAGCACTGGGAGCACTGGGACAGATCTCTTCCTTTTGCACTGCTTTCCTTCCCATGTGGCGAAAGAGAAAACAGCTCTGGTGGCCTTCACGTGCCACGTTATCTGGTGAGAGGTTGGTGGTCACCATGAGCTGTGTCACGCCGGTGTCTGGGCCTGATGTTTCCTGCCAGTGAACAGATTTTTTGGGGGAACTTTATTTTTTTTTAATATTTTTATTTTTGGTTTGCGTTTGGACGTGTCAGCAGCAGCCAAAGCAGGAGACAAGAAGGAATGTGGTGGGGCAGCAGAGGTGGATGGGGCCTCCCTGGGGCTGTGGTTTGGTGGTGAGGGCAGGATGAGGTCTGCTGGGCTTTGTGGGGAAGAAGGGTGTGAGGGAGCTCTGAAATGCAAATCAAAGCCTTTTTGGTGACTGGCTGAGGAGTTAGAGGCAGCTGAGAGGTGGGAAGGGGCAAAGCCATGCAGAGATGTCTCCATCAGCCCTCTCCAACACCTCCCATCCCCTCGGCCTCCCTCCCTGCAGACAGGGAGTGAGTGACACCAGCCCCAAACCCACCTTTCCCTTTTCCCTTCACCCCTTAGTCCTTCTCAAAGGTCTGGTGGATCAGATGGGGCCTTTGGTGGACCTTCCTGATGAGAAGGCCCTCCAGATGTATCCTCTCCCATGCTTGGGTGCTGCTGGCAGCAGGTCCCGGTGCTGGACGTGCCTTTGGGCAAGGTCTTGTTGGGCTCCAACCAAATGAGGCGAGGTCCCCAGCCAAGACTTGGGAGGGACTCCGGCTCCTACCTCCATGTGGTGGAGGATTAAGCACCTACGAGGCCCTCAGATACCCACGCAAAGGGCCGACAATCAGAGGCAAACCAGATTTTGATTAATGGACCTTTTTAATTAATTTATGATCAATAAACACCACGATGATGTTGACAGCTGGAGCCAACTCTTCTCCTGCAAGTGGCTCGGGCAGCGGGTTTTGGCCAAGGGCTGTGTCTCTGAGGCTGCAGATGAAGCAATTGGGTGCCCAGGGCTCTGGAGAGGTGCTTGTGGAGGTTGGAGATGCAGTGCAGGTGGCTTTGAGCCAAGGGATGCCATCTTGGGCCAAGTTCCCCCAGCCAGGGCCTGCGGGAACTGGCAGTTCAGCGTGGTCCTTGCCAGGGATTGCCCAGAGCATTTCTCTGGTCTCACCACAGGGAGGGAGCAACAAGCTTGTGGGGGAAGCCCAGGGGATCTCCAGAGTTCTAAGGAGCCTTTGCCTGCTCCAAACCAGCCTGGGAGCTCCACTGCATTTGCTTGATTAAACCAAGCGTGGAGCTCCACTGGCAGGAGCTCAGAGAGGTGGCGAGCGTGGAGCTGAGGCTTGTAGAACCCCCGTCTGCCCCAGGAGCAGTGGGAGACGGCTCTTCAGTCCAGTCTCCTCTGAGCTTCCATGGGTGGAGAGGGGTCTCCGTGGTCCCGTGCGCATCCTCCCCTGCTCCAGATCCTCCCAGACCCGTGTATCCTCCCCGGTTGCTGCACAATCACTGGGCTCAGTCCCTGCGCTCCGTCCCCAGGGGGGCTGGATTCACCTGGTTGGGATCCCTCATTCCCTGGTGGGTCTTTAAACCCCCTCTGTGGGGCAGGCGTGGGGATGATGTCCTCCAGGGAGAAGCACCTTTGCCTCTGAAGCCAAAGGAGTGCGCCCGCCAGAAGATCCTCAGAGAGAGACCTCTGTCTGCCCTTTCTCTCCTCTCCTGCACGTTTCTATTGTGGGCCGCTCGCTTTTGGTTTCCTTTTCAAATCTCCAGTTGTATTTCCTGCTCTGGGACGTTTCTCTTCTCTGGTACCCCAAGGGTAGAACGTGACTTGGGGGGGGGCTGAGGCTTGATGTTGGGGAGAACGTGGAGGGACCAGAGCTTCTCCAGCGCTCTGCATCTTCTCTAGCCGTGAGGAAGCTTTGGAAAATCGGGGAGAACATGAAGCTGACAAGCTTTGAAGAGCAGAAAACAGCTCCAGTTAATCCCAGAGCCCAGACAGCCTGGGAAATTCCCAGTGTTGAAGGGAAAATGCAACCACCAATGAGGCAGAGGCCTTTTGCAGATGCTTTTCCCCAGCTGCACCCAAGCTGGTTCAAGAGAGGGTGTTTGAGGGGAGCAGAGCCGCCCCCTCAAACGCTGCATTATGAAGGGAGGGCTTGTTTCCTACCACAAGGCTTTTTTTTTCTAAGCCCGTCAAAGCCCTGAAGAAAGGCCAGGGCTTGTCTGTCTTCTCGAAATAGCCTCGGGGTGGGGTTTGCTGGTGAGTCCCGCACCTCCAGCACCTCAGGGCTTGGGGGGGTTAGCAGTGCGACTTGCAAGCCCCTGTGCTCTGGTGGTGCTTGGAGGGGGGTGTCCCTCCTTCAGGGTTTGGGGGATGGCTGCAGCCTGGGGCTGAGCTGGGAAGGTGGGACCTGGTGGGGTGCAGGCACCCGAACTGCGCTTTGTTCTCCTCTGGCTCCATCCCTCTCTCCAGAGGATGCTGTTGACCCCATCAACCCTTGCCCTGCCTGGCAGGGGGGTGCGTGGTTTGGCTGGAGTGCCCTCCCCGTCAGGGATGCGGCATTTGTGAATGGGGATGAAGCTCCTTTGGGACAATTTGGGAGGAGGTCGGATCTCCCATCCCGACCTAATGGGGGTGCTGGCACTGCAGAGCCTCCCAGGCTGTGCTGAAAAGGCCTTCCTAAGGAGGGGGGAAAGCTGCAGCCTGTCTCCTTCCTCAGGCAGTGGGGAACACAGCCAGCTGGGCTCATGGCCATGGGAAGAGCTGGTCCAGTTGCCAGCCCTCCAGCCCCCTGCCCTCCCCCACCAATTTTTGGCCCCGCGCTTGGAGATTTGCAGCCGCTGCTGCTGCTGGTTTCAGTTCTGCTCCAAGGCCAGCTCAAGCCCAGCAAAGCCTGGGGGGGACACGGGTCTTTGTGAAGGAGGGGTTGGGTTGATGTTGGGGAGCGGGAGGGAAATGTCCTTTCTCAAGAGAAGAGCCCCTGCTGCGCGCACAGAGGAGTGCTCTGGCCAAGCGGTCGCGGGGTCGACTTGTGAGGCTGCAGAGCGAGCAGGAGGCGAATACCTCGCTGCTGAGAGAGCTGAGGGGGGAAAGGGAGGGCTTTTTTTAGAGCCAGGTCAGCCGAGGCCCAGCAGCTGCAGCGAGGAGCAGTGGCTGGGCTGAGCTGAGATGGTGCAGAGCTCAGCTGAGACCATGCTGCGTGGTGGAGGCCACTGTTGTCTAGCAGTAAGTCCCGAGAGTCTGGGATGCTGAAGATCCCTGGAGAAGTCAGGAGCATCCTCCTGCCCTCATCTTTCTGCCTGGCATTTCCTACTTGACTACTCTATATTGGAAGAGCCCTTCCATATTTCCCCCTGTCTTCTCCAGGGCAGACACACATGACCGTGTCCAAGGCACAGCTGAAACCCTGGTTCCTCACAATCCCTTGTGACTTCTCAGATGCTGCTGTTCCTCTCCCTGGGCCAAGAGAGTCACTCCTGGTGGCAAAATCCCTCCCTCCTCCATGCAGAGAGACGGGCTGCCACCAGAGTCCTGCTCCACCACCTTGACCCGGCCATTACAGCTGCTCTCCAATGGCTCCACCTGCAAAAACCCTCTTGGAGATGCTGTTGCTCTGCTGCCCTCCCAATTCCCAGGCTCTCAGCACTGAAACGTGGGTCTTCCCAGACCCAGGAGTCTGCTCTGTTTGCAGGGTCAGATGTACGGGGCTGGGAGGGAGAGGACCCATGAGGAAATTTGACTTGGTAAGACCCACATCTGGGACCAAAGGGCAGGAGAGGCTTCTTGTTGAGAGCCCCTGACATCCCATGGCCAAAGACGAGCTCAGGAGACTCAGCCAGCCCACAGGCACGAGAAGGAGGCAGGAGAGGCAGGAAGAAAAGCCCCAGAGGATGCGCAGGGGTCAGCAGAGGACCGCCAAGAGACTTTGCGGCTCCTCTTTGTGGGGAAGCGCCTGCGGCCACACGTGGGTTGTTCCCAGGCGCAGCAACGCCCAGAGCGGACACCTCTTGTGCCGCTGCCTCAGCTGCTCAGAAAGCAGAGCCTGCCAGCTCCGGCCAGCCAGGGATGGGGAAGGGGCCGTCGGGTAGGGCCAGTTGGGCGCCCATGGCCCATCTCCCCACCGTCGCCTTGCTGCTGTTGGGTGAGTGGGAGCTGGGCACGTGTTGGGGACGGGGCTGGGGCTGCCAGGCTTTGGGAGCGGGGCCTGGGGACTTGGCTTTGTGGAGAGCTGCCTTAAATCAGGAGAGAGGTTTCAAGACCATGGGTTGCACAGCGTTGGGCAAAGATCTGTGCACAGGCCTGTCTGACCTGGGATTTTATACCCAGGAGCTGGGCATGAAAGCCCTCTCGGGTACTTCACCAGCTTGAACAGACCACTGGCTCCATGGTCCCTTTTCGCAGACCCCAATCCCGTATTCCCTTCCCCGATGTTGCACCAGGAGAAGGGGGATGGACGGCTCTCTTCTTTCTCTTTTCTTTTTACGAATTACTGCTCGTGTTCTGTATTGAGCACCCAGAGAAAGGGTCTTGTGGGACACTTACAGGGGCAGGAATGAGGGACAGAGCTTTGTCATTTTTCTTGTGCTGAATGGAAATGAAAATTTCTTTCCTGGTGGTGATGGCAACTGTCTTCTAACCAACGCCCTCTCTGCCCCACGGTTCAGGTGCCAGCGTGACCACCCAGGACATCTGCAGCTCCCCAGGTGATGGTGGGCACAGGGATGGGGGCAGAAAAGAGGGCTGAAGGAGTGGAGATGGGAAGGGAGAGGGGCTTCACATCCCATTTGTGAAAGAGGAGACTCTTCCACTCTGTTTGCACAAAAGTAACTCCATCCCGGGGCATCCCTGTGCCATCTCTCCAGGTGACCTCCCGGCTCCTGAACTCTTCCTGAACACCTCCAAGGCTCAGGAGGGAGAACGGGTTTTGCTTCGCTGCTCCATTGGAGGACAGTCTCCTGCTACACGAATTGTCTTCTGCAAGGATGGGGTGGAGGAGCACAGCCTGAAAGCCACATGGGGACAGTTGACCTACTCCAAGCATTTGATCATGACGAATGGGAATGTGGGGACGTACAGGTGTGGGTACCAGCACAGGAACGAGAGCAACTGGGTGAGGAACTCTGCCCTCAGCAAAGCACAGAACCTGGTGGTCACAGGTGAGACGTGGCACTGGTGCACGAGCAGGCACCCCGGTGAATGCCTGCCTGTGCCCAGACTCCAGATTGCAGTGAGGACCCTGCTGTGCCCCGTGGCGTGTCCCTGGGCAGTTGAGATTGTTGGGGTCAGGATGCAGTTCAGCCCAGCCTTTGCCACCGGGGCAACTCCTCCCAGTCCCGGGGGAGCATCCTGCTCCTCTCCTGCCCCAGCATCACGCAAAGGGCACAGTGGTGGTGCCAGATCGAACCCAGAGCCACAGCTGTGCAATGCAGGGATGGATTGATCCCCAGGGTTGAGAGATGGTGGGTGAGGGGGTCCCCACAGGTGCTTGGTCTGTGCAGTACCTGGGAGAGCTGGAGACTCTCACCCTGGCCCTTTCTTCTACTAGTCAGCATGGACGAGTGTGTCCTTGCCTGTCTGTCTTTTCTCCACTAATGGATGCTCTGGAGACAGACCCCATTCCAGGGGTTTGCCATCTCCCTCCATCCCACACCTCTGCTGCAGACAACGCCCAGGATAAGAAATCCAGGGCTGGGGTTCCCAACAGAGCCCAGGCTGTGCCAGGGATGCTCCAAGGTGTCCCCTCTACCTCTATGAGCTGGTGTCAGGGAAACTGGGGAGATTTGCATGTGCTGGGTGGTTCCCCAGGAGTCTGGTGAAACCAGAACGTGAGCTGGGGGTCAGCTTGGTGTCTGGGATGGTCCCAGTGCAGGAGAATGAGACTCAAAAGGACTTCATTTCTCTGACAGTCTTCAGCCCCTCACCAAAACCAGTGATCCCACCCACAGGTGAGCCATTGTTTTTAAGCTTTCCCACCGTCTCCTTCCACCTGGATATTCCTTGTCCACACTGTGACCCTCCTCTCTTCCAGCACCAGCCATACCCCTCTGGATCTGGATCCTGCGCTCTGTCCTCACCCTGCTCCTCCTGACTTCTGCCCCCATCATCACCCTCGTCCTGGAGAGATGCAGCCCCTCTCCCTGCACACATCCCTGTCCCCGGTGTCATCTGATGGCCTCACTGCCCCGGGCTCCTCGCTGTCCCCATATCATGAGGGTGGTGGGAGTTACACTCCCCCCAGGCTCCCAGCTGGGGTCTGGTCACTGAGGGGATCGTGCCCAAGGGAGGTGCTACCATCGCTCTGCTCTCTTTTGCTCAGCCCCCGCTCTGTCCCCTGAGGAAGGACCCTTGAATCTCACACCCACCCGGGTGCCTTTACCCCCGCAGATGCCCCTCCTGCTCCCAGGCAGCAGCGTCTCCATTCCAGGTCCATCCCTGCAGCCCAGGAGGACGCAGGGGGATGGTTGGGTGGCTCCAGCCTCACAGAGTGATGCTCTCAAGGTCCTGCATCCCTCCAACACTTCCCATTTCCCGGGGAGGTGCCGGTAGCCAGGGCCAGTTCCCGGGGCACTGGGCATCTTGTTGCAGTGACCAGTGCAGAGGCGCGTGTGTTGGCAGAGCGTTTGTGGGAGGTGAATTATAAAGGATTTGTTCTGAAGTGGACACTTGGTGTTTCTCCTCTGTCTCGGAGTGAATTTTCTAAAGGGCGCTGGGAGAGCTGCCAAACTCCTAGCTGGAGGAGCCCGAGTGCTGGGAGGGAGCTGCCATCCCCTGCGCCCACCGACCCGAGGGGTTCCCTCCCTGCTGCCATCACCCTGACAGACGTGTCCTGGAAATGTGCCCACCTGACAAGGACTGAGCCCGTCTCCCCACGCTCAGCTCCAAGGGGCAGTCGTTCCTGGCCCTCTGCACCCTACACCCACCCATCTGTGGGGCACAGGAACCGGGCTGGAAACCTCCCCCGTGAGACGGGAGCGGGGTTGCCCAGCTGCGGGACAGATGTTGTTGGGGCGTCGGCATCAACAGCCCCCGACATCTGCCCCAAGCTCAACCTCCCCCCTGTCGAGTCTCAAGCCTCCCGCACCAGCGCCACCCAACACTGGCCCTGGAGCCAAGTGTCTCCCTGAGGTGAAACTCCTGACGCTGGACTCTGGGCCCTTGGTGTGTTCTGGGGAGCTCAGGGGGAAGGTTGGGGTGCAGGCAGGAGGGGGGCACCTTGGCTGGGAAGCACAAGGCAGCACGGTTCCACGGTCGGGAAGGGGGGAAGGAGGGTGGGAGCCGAGCTCACAGCCAGAGGCTGGGAGGCAGGGCTGGAGGTGATGCCTCCTGCCTCCATCTTGGAGGTCCATGCGTGCACTGGGGGGGACGTGGAGCAGCAAGACCTTGGCCGTGGGAAAAGCCACGGTCATTGTGTCTGCCCAGAGGGCACAGCAGCGCTGTTATTGACAAAACCAGGCCACAGGGGGAGGAGAGCAAGGGGAGAGATCTTCCACGGACCTAAAGCCCCAAGGAACATCAGTCCCGGCACAGCTATGGCATGCAGGGCTTCAGCAAAGCTCCCGAGGGGATGGAGGGCTGACTGTTCCTCATCCTGGTGCAGATGGCCTCCAAGTTGCCAAGGTAGACCTTGGGCAGGGACATCTCCACGGTCACCTTCATCTAGAAAACATTGTCCTTCAAGGGGCTGGGGAGAAGAGGGTGGCCAGCATGAAGGTGTCCATCTCGTACACCAGGACCCCCCAAAGCCCCAAAAATGGGTCATGGAGTTAACAAATTGGTAAGTCTCCGTGACACCCGGTGGGATCCTGGGGCGGGGATGGTGACATCACCAACAAAATGTAATAAATGAAGAGAGACAAAACCCTTTATTTTTGGCAGGTGTGCGAGGATCTTGACAGGCCTGTGCACAGATCTTTGCCCAACGCTGTGCAACCCATGGTCTTGAAACCTCTCTCCTGATTTAAGGCAGCTCTCCACAAAGCCAAGTCCCCAGGCCCCGCTCCCAAAGCCTGGCAGCCCCAGCCCCGTCCCCAACACGTGCCCAGCTCCCACTCACCCAACAGCAGCAAGGCGACGGTGGGGAGATGGGCCATGGGCGCCCAACTGGCCCTACCCGACGGCCCCTTCCCCATCCCTGGCTGGCCGGAGCTGGCAGGCTCTGCTTTCTGAGCAGCTGAGGCAGCGGCACAAGAGGTGTCCGCTCTGGGCGTTGCTGCGCCTGGGAACAACCCACGTGTGGCCGCAGGCGCTTCCCCACAAAGAGGAGCCGCAAAGTCTCTTGGCGGTCCTCTGCTGACCCCCGCGCATCCTCTGGGGCTTTTCTTCCTGCCTCTCCTGCCTCCTTCTCGTGCCTGTGGGCTGGCTGAGTCTCCTGAGCTCGTCTTTGGCCATGGGATGTCAGGGGCTCTCAACAAGAAGCCTCTCCTGCCCTTTGGTCCCAGATGTGGGTCTTACCAAGTCACAGTTTCCTCATGGGTCCTCTCCCTCCCAGCCCCGTACATCTGACCCTGCAAACAGAGCAGACTCCTGGGTCTGGGAAGACCCACGTTTCAGTGCTGAGAGCCTGGGAATTGGGAGGGCAGCAGAGCAACAGCATCTCCAAGAGGGTTTTTGCAGGTGGAGCCATTGGAGAGCAGCTGTAATGACCGGGTCAAGGTGGTGGAGCAGGACTCTGGTGGCAGCCCGTGTCTCTGCATGGAGGAGGGAGGGATTTTGCCACCAGGAGTGACTCTCTTGGCCCAGGGAGAAGAACAGCAGCATCTGAGAAGTCACAAGGGATTGTGAGGAACCAGGCTCTCAGCTGTGCCTTGGACACGGTCGTGTGTGTCTGCCCTGGAGAAGACAGGGGGAAATATGGAAGGGCTCTTCCAATATAGAGTAGTCAAGTAGGAAATGCCAGGCAGAAAGATGAGGGCAGGAGGATGCTCATGACTTCTCCAGGGATCTTCAGCATCCCAGACTGTCAGGATTTCCTCATAGACAACAGTGGATCCCACCACGCAGCATGGTCTCAGCCGAGCTCTGCACCATCTCAGCTCAGCCCAGCCACTGCTCCTCGCTGCAGCTGCTGGGCCTCGGCTGACCTGGCTCTAAAAAAAGCCCTCCCTTTCCCCCCTCAGCTCTCTCAGCAGCGAGGTATTCGCCTCCTGCTCGCTCTGCAGCCTCACAAGTCGACCCCGCGACCGCTTGGCCAGAGCACTCCTCTGTGCGCGCAGCAGGGGCTCTTCTCTTGAGAAAGGACATTTCCCTCCCGCTCCCCAACATCAACCCAACCCCTCCTTCACAAAGACCCGTGTCCCCCCCAGGCTTTGCTGGGCTTGAGCTGGCCTTGGAGCAGAACTGAAACCAGCAGCAGCAGCGGCTGCAAATCTCCAAGCGCGGGGCCAAAAATTGGTGGGGGAGGGCAGGGGGCTGGAGGGCTGGCAACTGGACCAGCTCTTCCCATGGCCATGAGCCCAGCTGGCTGTGTTCCCCACTGCCTGAGGAAGGAGACAGGCTGCAGCTTTCCCCCCTCCTTAGGAAGGCCTTTTCAGCACAGCCTGGGAGGCTCTGCAGTGCCAGCACCCCCATTAGGTCGGGATGGGAGATCCGACCTCCTCCCAAATTGTCCCAAAGGAGCTTCATCCCCATTCACAAATGCCGCATCCCTGACGGGGAGGGCACTCCAGCCAAACCACGCACCCCCCTGCCAGGCAGGGCAAGGGTTGATGGGGTCAACAGCATCCTCTGGAGAGAGGGATGGAGCCAGAGGAGAACAAAGCGCAGTTCGGGTGCCTGCACCCCACCAGGTCCCACCTTCCCAGCTCAGCCCCAGGCTGCAGCCATCCCCCAAACCCTGAAGGAGGGACACCCCCCTCCAAGCACCACCAGAGCACAGGGGCTTGCAAGTCGCACTGCTAACCCCCCCAAGCCCTGAGGTGCTGGAGGTGCGGGACTCACCAGCAAACCCCACCCCGAGGCTATTTCGAGAAGACAGACAAGCCCTGGCCTTTCTTCAGGGCTTTGACGGGCTTAGAAAAAAAAAGCCTTGTGGTAGGAAACAAGCCCTCCCTTCATAATGCAGCGTTTGAGGGGGCGGCTCTGCTCCCCTCAAACACCCTCTCTTGAACCAGCTTGGGTGCAGCTGGGGAAAAGCATCTGCAAAAGGCCTCTGCCTCATTGGTGGTTGCATTTTCCCTTCAACACTGGGAATTTCCCAGGCTGTCTGGGCTCTGGGATTAACTGGAGCTGTTTTCTGCTCTTCAAAGCTTGTCAGCTTCATGTTCTCCCCGATTTTCCAAAGCTTCCTCACGGCTAGAGAAGATGCAGAGCGCTGGAGAAGCTCTGGTCCCTCCACGTTCTCCCCAACATCAAGCCTCAGCCCCCCCCCAAGTCACGTTCTACCCTTGGGGTACCAGAGAAGAGAAACATCCCAGAGCAGGAAATACAACTGGAGATTTGAAAAGGAAACCAAAAGCGAGCGGCCCACAATAGAAACGTGCAGGAGAGGAGAGAAAGGGCAGACAGAGGTCTCTCTCTGAGGATCTTCTGGCGGGCGCACTCCTTTGGCTTCAGAGGCAAAGGTGCTTCTCCCTGGAGGACATCATCCCCACGCCTGCCCCACAGAGGGGGTTTAAAGACCCACCAGGGAATGAGGGATCCCAACCAGGTGAATCCAGCCCCCCTGGGGACGGAGCGCAGGGACTGAGCCCAGTGATTGTGCAGCAACCGGGGAGGATACACGGGTCTGGGAGGATCTGGAGCAGGGGAGGATGCGCACGGGACCACGGAGACCCCTCTCCACCCATGGAAGCTCAGAGGAGACTGGACTGAAGAGCCGTCTCCCACTGCTCCTGGGGCAGACGGGGGTTCTACAAGCCTCAGCTCCACGCTCGCCACCTCTCTGAGCTCCTGCCAGTGGAGCTCCACGCTTGGTTTAATCAAGCAAATGCAGTGGAGCTCCCAGGCTGGTTTGGAGCAGGCAAAGGCTCCTTAGAACTCTGGAGATCCCCTGGGCTTCCCCCACAAGCTTGTTGCTCCCTCCCTGTGGTGAGACCAGAGAAATGCTCTGGGCAATCCCTGGCAAGGACCACGCTGAACTGCCAGTTCCCGCAGGCCCTGGCTGGGGGAACTTGGCCCAAGATGGCATCCCTTGGCTCAAAGCCACCTGCACTGCATCTCCAACCTCCACAAGCACCTCTCCAGAGCCCTGGGCACCCAATTGCTTCATCTGCAGCCTCAGAGACACAGCCCTTGGCCAAAACCCGCTGCCCGAGCCACTTGCAGGAGAAGAGTTGGCTCCAGCTGTCAACATCATCGTGGTGTTTATTGATCATAAATTAATTAAAAAGGTCCATTAATCAAAATCTGGTTTGCCTCTGATTGTCGGCCCTTTGCGTGGGTATCTGAGGGCCTCGTAGGTGCTTAATCCTCCACCACATGGAGGTAGGAGCCGGAGTCCCTCCCAAGTCTTGGCTGGGGACCTCGCCTCATTTGGTTGGAGCCCAACAAGACCTTGCCCAAAGGCACGTCCAGCACCGGGACCTGCTGCCAGCAGCACCCAAGCATGGGAGAGGATACATCTGGAGGGCCTTCTCATCAGGAAGGTCCACCAAAGGCCCCATCTGATCCACCAGACCTTTGAGAAGGACTAAGGGGTGAAGGGAAAAGGGAGAGGTGGGTTTTGGGCTGGTGTCACCCACTCCCTGTCTGCAGGGAGGGAGGCCGAGGGGATGGGAGGTGTTGGAGAGGGCTGATGGAGACATCTCTGCATGGCTTTGCCCCTTCCCACCTCTCAGCTGCCTCTAACTCTTCAGCCAGTCACCAAAAAGGCTTTGATTTGCATTTCAGAGCTCCCTCACACCCTTCTTCCCCACAAAGCCCAGCAGACCTCTTCCTGCCCTCACCACCAAACCACAGCCCCAGGGAGGCCCCATCCACCTCTGCTGCCCCACCACATTCCTTCTTGTCTCCTGCTTTGGCTGCTGCTGACACGTCCAAACGCAAACCAAAAATAAAAATATTAAAAAAAAATAAAGTTCCCCCAAAAAATCTGTTCACTGGCAGGAAACATCAGGCCCAGACACCGGCGTGACACAGCTCATGGTGACCACCAACCTCTCATCAGATAACGTGGCACGTGAAGGCCACCAGAGCTGTTTTCTCTTTCCCCACATGGGAAGGAAAGCAGAGCAAAAGGAAGAGATCTGTCCCAGTGCTCCCAGTGCTCGGCTGGAGGTGCTCCAGCTACACCAGGTTTTATCAGCAAAATGTGTCCCCTCTGGATGGAGGGATGGGCGGGCAGATGGATGGAGAGCGCAGATCAGGGGATCAGGAGACAAAAGAACCATCTTCCATCCTACTTGGGGCTTCTTCCCCTCCTGTCTTAGGGCAACACAGCACAAGTTTGGATGCACAATTGCTTTGCTCAACCATTTATTGAGGGCAGCAGGTTCTGCCTGGTGTTTACAGCAACATGGACAAGGTACATCCACCCTTGGTGGAGCTGCCACCTCTGGATTGCGAGGAGGAACTACCTTGATTCTCCATGAGGACTTGGATGACCGACTTGGCAGCACTGGACACGGTGGCCGTGACCCTCACGTGGCCAGCAGAGACCACGGCACCTCCTGGCACACACTGAGCTTGACTTGGTGGAACACGGTGCCCTCGTCAGGGCTGGCGGGTTGACTATTCCTCATTAAGAGAGGGAAAAGCCTTTATTTTTGGAGCGTGTCCGAGGAGGGTGCAGGAGCTCATCTCCATCTCCCAGTCGCTCTCCTTTGTCTCTCTTCTTGCCCTCCCTCCAGGAGAAGCATCCGTGTCCCCGGCCCAAAGCAGGCCATGTCCCTCCGCAGCCTTGTCCCTGTCCCTGCCGGCTCCTCTCCCTCCCATCCAGCCTGGCACCTCTGCTCTGTCTTCCTTGGGAGAGCACGCCTGGCCCTGGCCATGGCTCAGGGGTGGCAGGGGGGGCCAGGAGTTCAGGGGCTCCCGAAGGGACAGGAGAGACAGGCTGTCATCACGGGACAGTTGGTGGCTCTGGGGCTGGGGGGGCTGGCTTTCTGGGGGGTGCAGGGACGACAGGGAGCTGCCAGTGCTGAGGGGTGGCAACGATGGGAGGGAGGGCCGGGGGCCTTGGAGGTCTGGGGGGGACAAGGGGCACATGGAGCTCTCCCTGCTGGGATGGGCTGTTGTTGGCAGGGAGGGCAGGGAGCGCTCCCAGTCACCAGCACAGGCCCGCCATGCAGGGAAAAATGGCCCCGCCGGTGGGTCGGTGTCGGTGCCCGGGGCCTTTCAAACATCCCGGGGGGGATGGAGCCTCATCGGGGTGTTTCTTGCTGGGATCTTCTCAAACGCCCTGGAAATGAGGAAAAAAAAAGGCATTTTGAAGTTCCCTTTTTAGAAATTCATTAGACCCAGCTTTGTTATTTCCTACTCGTGTGAATTCCTGGTCTGTTTGGCCACAAAACGACACCGTTCTGGACGTTGGTGGTGAAAGAAGATGGATCGGTGGGGGTTAAATTAGGAGAATTAATTGGGTGATCACTTCAAATGAGGTCAAATTAAAACTGGAGGCATTTTGCTGGCTGTGAGGGACTGGAGTGGGCAAGCCTCGGGCCACAAAACTCAATGGAACTTGAGTTTGTCCTGGGCAAAAAGGGGAAACCGGAGGCTTTTGCACAAGGAGGGGCCGCTCTGAACCTCACGGCTCCGGGGAAGGTCTCCCCGACTCCAAAAAGACAGAACGTTGGGGGTTGAAAATCAAATGAAACCACCAAGCAGCCCTGGGGCAAGGGCAATCCAGCAAGGGCAATCCTCCAGCTGCCCTCCCCCTCTGCCCCCGTCCCCGGGTGGTTTTTTGAGCTCAAAGAAGGCATTTGGGGAAGAAAAAGGGAGGGCTGACCTTCCGCACTCACCTCAGGGCAAGTCCCAGCACAGGGAGGTCCCGGCATCCCCGGAGGAGCCGCAGGCGCTGTGGGGCTGCGCGTGGTGACGCCCCGGCGTGGGCTTGTCTTTGGGCACGACACGTGGCCTCTTCTTCTGTTGGCAAATGGCCTGAAAAATGGGCAAAAACTAACTTGAAATGTCTCAAAAAGGCAAAAAAACTTTTTTGCCATGGATTTCACGTGTTTTATCAGCTCAGGTAAAGTCTGAGCAGTAAACAGCCAAAAAACCAATGGGAAAACAGGTTGCAAAGCCACAACGGGGTGCAAGAAAAACTGTATTATTTCCACTGTCCCAAGCGGAAAAGCACTTTCCTCCACAAAATCTATCAAAGGGGCTGAAAAGGTGCAATTCCCACGCACTGAAGCCACACAGCCACCCCCTTCCCCCGCCCACCAAAAATTAAAATAATATCTCTTTCCGTGAAGCAAATCCCTCTTTCCTGGCAAGGAACGTTTGAGCAGATGGATTCGTCGAGGAAACAAACCCCCCCAGCAGTTTTTTTACCTCGCCTTTGGCTTTTTCCACCTCATCCCGGACTCTCTTGACCCTTTTCTGCACGAGGCGAGGTCAGGTGCAGCCAAAACGGATCTTCTTCTTCCATGTATAATATGTTCGTCTGGATCTATGGGGAGAAATCCAGGGATATTAAAGACTCCCTTGTCATTACAAAGGAGGGCAAACGATGTCTTGTCCCGCTGGGTTTTTAGCAGGAAGAAGGGTCCTAAGGACAGGATTCCAACGGGGGATTGAAAATAGGGCTTTCTGGGTTAAAAGCCTCCCCGCTAACCAGCTCCGCCCCGCTCCAACGGCTTTACCTCCTTCTGGATGAGGCAAAAATTCTTCTTATGTATGTAAAAAGCCTCTTTAAAGAGCTGCTGTTCCTGCCGGGTCCAAGAGTCCGAGCCTTGGGATAAACAGCCACAGGCAAATTGTTACAAGAGGCATCTCCCTGCCTCAAAAAGCCCCACAAATGGATTAAAACTACTATTTTCCCCACCCAAACCCCACGTTTTAAAGAATAATTCCAATATCAAAGGGATCTGTTCTCCCATTTACCTGCGTAATGGTAATCAGCCAAGGGGTGGCATTCAGGTCTCCGGGGGGGCCCAGAGCGCAGCATTTCCAGAGCTTCCTGCCAGATTTAATGGGAGAAAAGGACTTCAAATCCTCTGGCAGAGGAGGAAAAAAGGGCAAAAAAAGGAAAAAGGGAAATTCCATTCTCCCGACTGTCCCAGAATCCAAACAAGCTCCAATGGATGCACCGGGACGGGCTCTGTCACCCCACCAGACCTTAACGCCGCCACAGGCAGCACCCGGCGCCTTGAGCAAAGAGATTCCGGCCCCTGGAAGAGCCAACTCAGAGCAACTCCCAGCTCAAACCAGTCACAAAGCGGGTTCTTCAGGGGGAAGCGCTGCTCCCTACCGCAACGTTGCCCCGAGCCTCGTGCAGGCAATGCAGAGCCAGCTCCGCGTTCAGCCCTGCCCCGGCTCTGCCGCTGGAAGAGGCCATCTTCAGCAGCTTTGAAACTACAAAGGCAAGAAAAAACACCAACGAGTCAGGTTTTCCTCCAAAAAGGAGGAAAGATGCCACAGGAGATGGATGGGAAATGGAGGAAGGGCAGAAAACAGACGGGAAACCAGAAAAGGCCCAGAAAAAAGGCCCATATTCCAACTATTGCCACAGGAAGAGCAGCTTTTGGAGCGGGATCTCCAGAGAGAAACTCCTCCCTGGCTGCAGATGAGCTGGGACCGCCAAAACCCCCCCTTTCTCACGGAAGATGCTCCCAAGAGCACCATCGGCTCTTATCTAGCCACTTTCCTCCCAAAAACGAGCCATCTCCTTCCCTCCAACGCTACGGGGCCAAGACAAGACGGGAGAGAACCCAAACGCCCTATCAAGTAACTCTGAAAAGGGGGAATTTGCCCCTTTCCCACAAGAAAAGGTTTAAGACAAACCTTTCTCCTGCGGCTCGGGCTTGCTTTCCACGTCACCCCAGGGCTTCCAGACGAGGGAGGCTCGGTCCTCTTCATCTCCCAAGCAGGATCTATCCCGCAGGGCAGGGAGCTCTGCTTGGAACTGCTCCCCGACATTGATGCGGCTGAAAGGGGGAGGAAGAGGAGGGGGAGGAAGGCACGTCGGGAATGGATACGGCGCAACAAACGCTAAAAAAGAGGGAAAACGTGGTGAGGTGGGGCAAAACCAGTCCCTATTTCCCAGCAAAACATCACTCAGTCTTCCGCCACCAACTTCCACCGCCCCTTCCCACCCCCAGCGTTACCCTTCGGCCACTGGAGGCTTTTTGGGCCCCATCGGGCAGGACAATTTGGGGGTTTCCCCAAAAAAACAATCCAACTGCTGAATGTCACTCTCCACAGCGGTAGGAAGCTGCCACAGCCACGGCCAGCGAGCGACCGCCGCCTCGGAATGTTGTGTGGAACGCGGGAGGCCGGCAACGGCCTGTGACGTCAGCAAAACCAGTGCTTTACTGGCACAGCACTGGGCCTTTGGGGGGGTTTCTGGCCCATATGGGGGACCCTCCACCCAAAAACACGCTGTGGAGAAGGGGCCGAGCGACACCCACCCCCATCCCCAGTTCCCTCCTCCCGTTTTCCCAGGGGTCGCCCTCATTCCCACGGCTCAACGTGGATTTTTGCCTCATCCTCCATCAAAAGAACCCCAAAATCCTGGATGTTCTGCCCAAAAAATCTGACAAAACCACGCTGGGGATAAAAATCTTTCCGCCAAGACCCTCCTTTAGCCTTCCTTGCCCTCCTCCTCCTCCTCACACACCACTCCATCCCCCACAAAATTTCCCCCTTCTCAGGGAAATCATGGCTCTGGAGAGGGACCCTCCGGCTACCACTTCACCCCTGTGGCTGCCCCGGGCCAGAAGGCGGGGATTGAGCCATTTGGGGCTTTTCTAGAAGCAAAAGGAGCAAAGCGAAACCCCGGGGTCCGTTTCCATCCCTCCTCCCCCAATCCCCAGGGAAAAATCCCCTCCTTCATCTTTTTTCAGCTTTTTCAGGAAGCAAAAGCAGAGCCGGGGCCTGGGGGCTCAACTCCTCAGCTCCCAGTAACTCCAGGTGGCAAAATCAGTGAGCAGAAGCCAAGCCCAGTAGGGAAACTGGGATGGAGTGCGCGGCTGCGCCCCGGACACACCGGTTTGGGTCCAACCACCGCCTCTTTTTAATGCTTGGATTCAGTTTTGAACCCCAAACTCGTACCATAAAAACCAGGCGGTGGCTTTAGGAGGAGCTTCAACTGCTCCTTGTCAACACCCGGGTTTCACCCCCCCCCAGGAAGGGGGACAATGTTTGAATTTAGGAATTCTCTGGCAGAAAATGCCTCCAAACGGGTGGAGTTGCTCCATTTAATGGCAGCCGGCTGGATTCCTTTCCAGTTCTCCTGAGAACAAGAGCTGGGGAGAAGAAACCCCCCCGCCAGCTTTTGTGTGGCCAGAGAGAGAGCTCAAAGGAATAAAAGTCATTTCCCAAATTGTCTTGAAATCCTTCAAATCCCCTCCTCAAAGCCCAAGGATTTCCCCAGCTGCTGGGGGGGTTTGTTTCGTCGCCCACTGTCATGGAGGGGGATGTGATGTCATAGAGGGAGGGTTGTGATGTCATAGAGGGGGTTGTGAAGTTAGAGGTTTTGGGGTGTGACGTCATAGAAGGGCGTTGTGATTTCACAGAGTTTGGTTGTGATGTCATAGACGGCTTTGTGATGTCACAGAGTCGGGTTGTGATGTCATAGAGTGGGATTGTGATGTCATAGAGGGGTTATGATGTCATAGAGTGGGGTTGTGATGTCATAGAGGTAGGGTCGTGACGTCATAGAGGTAGGGTCGTGACGTCATAGAGGGCAGTTGTGATTTCACAGAGTTGGGTTGTGACGTCATAGTGGGTTTTGTGATGTCACAGAGTGGTTTGTGACGTCATAGAGTGGGGTTGTGACGTCATAGAGGTAGCATTGTGACGTTATACAAGGGCGTTGTGATTTCACAGAGTGCGGCTGTGACGTCATAGTGGTGTTTGTGATGTCACAGAGTCCGGTTGTGATGTCATAGAGTGGGATTGTGATGTCATAGAGAGGTTATGATGTCATAGAGTGGGGTTGTGATGTCATAGAGGTAGGGTTGTGACGTCATAGAGGGGAGTTGTGATGTCACAGAGTTGGGTTGTGACGCCATAGTGGGTTTTGTGATGTCACAGAGTGGTTTCTGATGTCATAGATTGGGGTTGTGACGTCATAGAGTGGGGTTGTGATGTCAGAGAGAGGGTTGTGATGTCATAGAGTGGGGTTGTGACGTCATAGTGGTGTTTGTGATGTCACAGAGTCCGGTTGTGATGTCATAGAGTGGGATTGTGATGTCATAGAGTGGGGTTGTGATGTTATAGAGTGGGGTTGTGGTGTCATAGAGGTAGAGTTGTGACGTCATAGAGGGGCGTTGTGATGTCACAGAGTTCGGTTGTGACGCCATAGTGGGGTTTGTGATGTCACAGAGTGGTTTCTGATGTCATAGATGTAGGGTTGTGACATCATAGAGGGGATTGTGACGTCATAGAGGGGATTGTGACGTCATAGAGTGGGGTTGTGATGTCATAGAGTGGGGTTGTGATGTCATGGGGGCTATGATGTCATAGAGTGGGGTTGTGACATAATAGTGGAGTTTGTGTTGTCACAGAGTGGTTTGTGATGTCATAGAGGGGGTTTTGATGTCATAGAGGTAGGGTTGTGACGTCATAGTGGGGTTTGAGATGTCACAGAGTGGTTTGTGATGTCATAGAGCTGGGTTGTGAGGTCATAGAGTGTGCTTGTGATTTCACAGAGTTGGGTTGTGATGTCATAGAGGGAGGGTTTTGATGTCATAGAGGTAGGGTTGTGACTTCATAGAAGGGCGTTGTGATTTCACAGAGTGTGGTTGTGACATCATAGCGGGGTTGGTGATGTCACAGAGTCGGGTTCTGACATCATAGAGTGTGGTTGTGATGTCATACAGTGGGGTTGTGATTTCATAGAGGGGGATTATGATGTCAAAGAGTGGGGTTGTGATTTCATAGTGGGGTTTGTGATGTCACAGAGGGGTTTGTGACATCATAGAGTGGGGTTGTGATGTCATAGGGGGTTATGATGTCATATAGTGGGGTTGTGAAGTCATAGTGGGGTTTGTGATGTTACAGAGTCTTTTGTGATGTCATAGAGTGGGGTTGTGACGTCATAGAGGTAGTGTTGTGGCGTCATAGAGGGGTTTCTGATGTCACAGAGTTGGGTTGTGACATCATAGAGTGGGATTGTGATGTCATAGAGGGGTTATGACAGGATAGAGTGGGGTTGTGATGTCGTAGAAGTATGGTTATGACATCATAGAAGGGCGTTGTGATGTCAGAGAGTTGGGTTGTGACGTCATAGTGGGGATTGTGATGTCACAGAGTGGTTTGTGATTTCATAGAGTGGGGTTGTGACGTCATACAGTGGGGTTGTGACGTCATAGAGGGAGGGTTGTGATGTCATAGAGGTAGGGTTGTGATGTCACAGAGGGGTTTGTGACGTCGTAGAGATAGCGTTGTGACATCATAGAGTGTGGTTGTGACATCATAGAGGGGATTGTGACATCATCGGGGATTGTGATGTCATAGATGGGGTTATGATTTCATAGAGGGGGATTATGATGTCAAAGAGTGGGGTTGTGATTTCATAGTGGGGTTTGTGATGTCACAGAGTGGTTTGTGATGTCATAGAGTCGGGTTGTGGCATCATAGAGGTAGTGTTGTGACGTCATCGGGGATTGTGATGTCATAGAGTGGGGTTGCGACGTCATAGACTGCGGTTGTGGCGTCATAGAGGGGTTTCTGATGTCACAAAGTCGGGTTCTGACGTCATAGAGTGGGATTGTGATGTTATAGAGGGGTTATGATGTCATAGAGTGGGGTTGTGATGTCATAGAGGTAGAGTTGTGACATCATTGAAGAGCGTTGTGATTTCACAGAGTTGGATTGTGACATCATAGTGGGGATTCTGATGTCATAGAGTGTGGTTGTGATGTCATAGAGTGGGGTTGTGACATCATAGAGTGTGGTTGTGATGTCACAAAGTCGGGTTATGATGTCATAGAGTGCAGTTGTGACGTCATAGTGGGGTTTGTGATGTCACAGAGTGGTTTGTGATGTCATAGAGGGGGTTATGGTGTCATACAGTGGGGTTCTGACGTCATAGAGGGGGTTGTGATGTCATCGGGGATTGTGATGTAATAGAATATTTGGGCAGAACATCCAGGATTTTGGGGTTCTTTTGATGGAGGATGAGGCAAAAATCCACGTTGAGCCGTGGGAATGAGGGCGACCCCTGGGAAAACGGGAGGAGGGAACTGGGGATGGGGGTGGGTGTCGCTCGGCCCCTTCTCCACAGCGTGTTTTTGGGTGGAGGGTCCCCCATATGGGCCAGAAACCCCCCCAAAGGCCCAGTGCTGTGCCAGTAAAGCACTGGTTTTGCTGACGTCACAGGCCGTTGCCGGCCTCCCGCGTTCCACACAACATTCCGAGGCGGCGGTCGCTCGCTGGCCGTGGCTGTGGCAGCTTCCTACCGCTGTGGAGAGTGACATTCAGCAGTTGGATTGTTTTTTTGGGGAAACCCCCAAATTGTCCTGCCCGATGGGGCCCAAAAAGCCTCCAGTGGCCGAAGGGTAACGCTGGGGGTGGGAAGGGGCGGTGGAAGTTGGTGGCGGAAGACTGAGTGATGTTTTGCTGGGAAATAGGGACCGGTTTTGCCCCACCTCACCACATTTTCCCTCTTTTTTAGCGTTTGTTGCGCTGTATCCATTCCCGACGTGCCTTCCTCCCCCTCCTCTTCCTCCCCCTTTCAGCCGCATCAATGTCGGGGAGCAGTTGCAGGCGGAGCTGCCTGCCCTGCGGGACAGATCCCTCTTGGAAGAGGAGGACGAAGGAGCCTCCCTGGTTTGGAAGCCCTGGGGTGACGTGGAAAGCAAGCCCGAGCCGCAGGAGAAAGGTTTCTCTTCAGGCTTTTCTTGTGGGAAAGGGGCAAATTCCCCCTTTTCAGAGTTACTTGATAGGGCGTTTGGGTTCTCTCCCGTCTTGTCTTGGCCCCGTAGCGTTGGAGGGAAGGAGATGGCTCGTTTTTGGGAGGAAAGTGGCTAGATAAGAGCCGATGGTGCTCTCGGGAGCATCTTCCATGAGAAAGGGGGGGTTTTGGCGGTCCCAGCTCATCTGCAGCCAGGGAGGAGTTTCTCTCTGGAGATCCCGCTCCAAAAGCTCTTGAGCGAGCCTTTTTTTTGTCCATCAGAAGACTTTTGGCCTCATCCAGAAGGAGGTAAAGCCGTTGGAGCGGGGCGGAGCTGGTTAGCGGGGAGGCTTTTAACCCAGAAAGCCCTATTTTCAATCCCCCGTTGGAATCCTGTCCTTAGGACCCTTCTTCCTGCTCAAAACCCAGCGGGAGAAGACATCATTGCCCTCCTTTGTAATGACAAGGGAGTCTTTAATATCCCTGGATTTCTGCCCATAGATCCAGAGGCAAACCGTGGCCCAGTGTGTTGACTCTTGTTACTTCTGGAGGAAGACAGTGCGATTTGGGTGCACGTGACCTCGCCTGCTGGAGAAAAGGGTCAAGAGAGTCCGGGATGAGGTGGAAAAAGCCAAAGGCGAGGTAAAAAAGCTGCTGGGGGGGTTTGTTTCATCGCCCAATGTCATAGAGGGGGATGTGATGTCCTAGAGGGAGGGTTGTGATGTCATAGAGGGGGTTGTGAGGTTAGAGGTTTGGGGTGTGACGTCATAGAGGCAGGGTTGTGATGTCATAGAAGGGCATTGTGATTTCACAGAGTGTGGTTGTGACGTCATAGTGGGCTTTGTAATGTCACAGAGTCGGATTGTGACGTCATAGAGTGGGATTGTGATGTCATAGAGGGGTTATGATGTCATAGAGTGGGGTTGTGACGTCATAGAGGTAGTGTGACGTTATCGAAGGGCATTCTGATTTCTCATAGTGCGGTTGTGACGTCATAGTGGGGTTTGTGATGTCACAGAGTTGGGTTGTGATGTCATAGAGGGGGATTGTGATGTCATAGAGGTAGGGTTGTGACGTCATAGAAGGGCGTTGTGATTTCACAGAGTGTGGTTGTGACGTCATAGTGGGGTTTGTGATGTCACAGAGTTGGGTTGTGATGTCATAGAGTCGGGTTGTGATGTCATAGAGTGGGGTTGTGGTGTCATAGAGGAAGGGTTGTGACATCATAGAAGGGCGTTGTGATTTCACCGAGTGTGGTTGTGACGTCATAATGGGGTTTGTGATGTCACAGAGTGGTTTCTGATGTCATAGAGTGGGGTTGTGACGTCATAGAGGGGGTTGTGATTCAGAAAACGAACGGTTACAGGTTGTTAGTGCGGTACAGGTTGTTAGTGCGGATGTAATACAGCCTGGGAAAGAACAAAGCTCGGAGCCCAGCATTCCAAGATAAAGAAACGGCCTTGTGTATAAGATAGCGGGAGCAGCCTGCATGCTAAGGAGGGACCCAACTGTCTGGGAAAGGTGTCCATCTGGTCGGGACTAGTTTTGCGGTTTGGGATCCGGCCAACCCAAGCTTTCTGGGACAAAGGTGAAGGTACCCGGTGAAGAAGACTGCGAGCCTTCCTCCAGAAGACCCCGGCCCACGACCACCAGGCGGCAGTGCGCATGCGGCAAGGGGAGGAGACTTATGATAATGAGTTCTTAGAAATAATTACAATAGTAACGCCTTTTCTTAGAATTAATTAGAATAACCCAGCCCACCTTAATGAATATGTACGCTTTTCACCATAAATAGACGCTTGTTTCACAAACCGGTGTGCAAGTTTGGAGGAGAAATCCCCCTTGCACCCGACGCCGCAATAAACAGACCTGCTTTATAACTCTCTGCGAGTTGTAAGGTTTGTTTCCGCGCGTCAATTTGGCACCCCAGATGGGACCCTCTCTGTCCGGCTGCGGGACCTGCTGAGGACGGGACTCCTCTGGGCGCCCCCGAGATTTCTCGGAAGGACTCCCCAACTCATCCAGATCACCGCGGGGACAGACAAGGACCATCTCCTGCGGACCAGGTATGTTCAGGGTTTCTTAAGGGGGGGACCTGTAAGTCGTGAGGAGACGTCCTACGCGTGGTAAAGAGTCGGTGTACTCGCCCCGGGGTATGCTCAAGCTTGGGCTAATGGTTGGTGTGGGATCCCTCGGTTTCGGGTTTTTGTGTTAGTATGTAGAATTGCAATACTGCTGGCTACTTGTTGTATTTGTCATAAGGTACCGCTATTTACCGCTATTTCCGCTATCGTGTTATTGTCTGACATAAGGTGGAAATTGTTGTATGAGTGAAATGAGTGATTGAGACGCGGCACTGCTGCGGAGCGAGTGCGGAGTTCCGATCCGCGGTTCCGTGTTCTCCGCGAGGAGAGCGGCTGGAGACGAACGAAGCGTATGACAGACTGTGAACCTAATTCTGAGAATATTGCGTGGCATTGTCCTGGACAACGTTTGTGATCCTATTTTTATCTTGAAGTGCTTTGCTTGTAATACGGAGGTTTGGGTAGATCAGGAGGACGATTTTTGGTGTTCACAGTGTGGTAGCTGGACTGAGTGGGAAAAGATCGAGCGGGCGGGAGAGTTGGAACAAGTAATCTGTGGAGACATAGCCTACCCCTGGAGATAAAGGTAGCGGCAGGGATATAGCTGTACTGTTTCCTGGGAGGGAAACAGGAATAACACCCAAGTGACACACGGAGATCAGGGTCACCTCTGAACTAAGGGGGTAAGGGAACATAAAATGGGCAATAATCAAGGAAGTGAGACACTGAAAAGGAGTCCCCTAGGGTGTATTTTAGCACACTGGAAGGAGATCGGAGGCTCACCAGGTGGCAGCGTGAACAAGAAAACCTTAATTAAATAGTGTAATCAGTGGTGGCCCCTTTACAAGTTAGATGATCAAGAGAATTGGCCCTTTAATGGGACTCTTAATTACAACACTATATTACAATTAATGCTGTTCCTTAGAAGGGAAGGAAAGTGGGATGAAGTCATATATGCGGACATGTTTTTCACCCTTTGGAACCACCCAGAGTACCAACGGGACTGCGGGCTGTTACCTCCACAAGACCCGATGGTATTAGCCTTAGAGAAAGAAAAAAGGGAAGAAATGAAAACCAATATAAAAAGATGTTGTTCGGCCTGTAGCATAGGGCAGAGATGCACAAAGCCTGAAAAGATTCGGGATTCTAAAGAAGACGATTTTCTTGAAACTTACTTACCACCGGTTAAGGCAATAGGAGACCGTTGGGGGGGGGTAAAGGCTTCCCAAGGAGACGGAGAAACTGAAACTGATTCCAAAACCCCACCTGACAGCCCGGTATCGTCCCGTACTTGGAAGGGAACAGAGCGAATAGTGATTCAAGCACCCTTAAGGGAAGCTGTGGGTCCGGAAGGACTACCTGTATTGATAAAAGTCCCTTTTTCCTCATTTGATTTAGAAACCTGGAAAAGCGTGGCAAAGAATTATCGGAATGATCCCGTAGGGGTTACTAAACATTTTCAGTTTCTGGTAAAGCAGCACAATCCTGACTGGAGTGATGTCCAGTTATTATTAGATCACCTGACAGAAACCGAGAAACAACTGGTTTTGAAAGCTGCTCAAGATATAGCCACGGACCACCTGAAAGATTCAGGAAGAGACATTAAAGAGTACTTCCCCTTGCAGGACCCTCATTGGGACCCAAATAGGAGCATTCACTCAGAAGCACTACAAAGTTATAGAGATTGGGTTATAAGGGGGATGGAGAGGGCTATCCCGAAAGCTATTAACTGGTCGATGCTGTATGCTGTAAGACAAGGGCCGAAGGAGAGTCCCTCGGAGTTTTTGGATAAATTACGAGATGCAATGAGACGCTACACCCCCTTGGACCCTGGATCAGAGATAGGAATCCAGCAGTTAGTGTCTCTCTTTTTAGGACAGTCTGCTAATGATATCCGGAGGAAGCTGCAAAAACTGAGAACAACTGACAGCAGAAATCTAGAGACTCTGTTAGATGAGGCATGGAGAGTATTTAACAACCGAGAGGAGGAGGATAGGAGAAGGGACCGACGGGCACTGGTGGCAGCAATACATGGGGGGGGGGCGGAAATAAAAACTGGGAACTTTAGGAAACCATTAGAAAGAGATCAATGCGCATGGTGTAAGCAGAGGGGGCACTGGAAGAATGAGTGTCCAAAAAGACAAAAAGAGAAAATTCAGGCCCATTTTTAAAGAAGATAGACGGGGACCTGGGGAATCTACCCTAGCGGATCCCCTGGTTACCCTAAGGCTAGGGAAAAAGCAACAAGAAATAGAATTTTTGGTAGATACAGGAGCAACGTATTCGGTTTTGAATCAAGCCCTGACCCCTCTTGATACTGATTTTATAACAGTAAGGGGAGCCACTGGCCAGAGTGAGAAGGCATATTTTCTCAAACCTCTTAAGTTCAAATTGGGAAAACAATTTGGGATACATAAATTTTTATATCTGCCAAATTCCCCGAAACCCCTGCTAGGGCGAGATTTATTAGAGCAATTGGGAGCAGAAATTAAATTCAAAAAAGGGAAAATGGAACTTCAGATAAGAGAAGATCAACTAATTGAAATACTAAGTTTGGCCCTGATAGGAACTCCCATTTCTACAGGAGTGCCTGAGGAGATTAAAGCCCAAATTTATCCGGGGGTATGGGCCTCGGGAGTGCCGGGGAGAGCAAAAAATGCCTCCCCAATAGTGATAAAGCCTCAACAAGGATCACGACCGGTGAGAGTCAAACAGTATCCCCTTAGGATAGAGGACAGGGAGGGGATCCGACCAACTATAGACCGGTTTATCGAGTATGGGCTGCTGAAAGAATGTGAATCAGAGTATAACACTCCAATATTACCTGTCAAGAAGCCGGATGGTAGCTATCGCATAGTGCAGGACCTCAGAGCTATCAACAGAATTGTTGAGGATTTACATCCGGTGGTAGCAAATCCATACACTCTTCTAACTAAACTGGTACCTGAATTGGCATGGTTTACCGTTTTGGACCTAAAGGATGCCTTTTTCTGCTTGCCTCTGAGCCCAGAGAGCCAACTTTTATTTGCATTCGAATGGGAAAACCCAGAATCTGGGAGGAAAACACAGCTTACATGGACTGTGCTACCGCAGGGCTTTAAAAATAGCCCAACACTTTTTGGAAATCAGCTAGCTAAAGATTTGGAGCAGTGGAAACGCCCGCTTGGGACAGGAGTGGTTTTGCAGTATGTGGACGATATATTACTCGCCACTGACACCAGAGAAACATGCATAAAATGGACTGTGAGCCTGCTAAATTTCCTTGGACTTAATGGCTATAAAGTTTCTCCACAGAAGGCACAGATAGCCCAGCAGCAAGTGACCTATCTGGGATATGAAATAACCGCAGGCCAACGGACACTGGGGAAGGAGAGGAAAGAGGCCATCTGCCAGACACCTTGACCACAGACGCCTAAGGAACTTCGGACCTTCCTAGGGATGACAGGATGGTGTCGTCTCTGGATATATAACTACGGACTCTTGGTAAAGCCTCTATACGAGTTATTAAAATCTGACTCAAAGAATATTATGTGGAATAGGGAAGCAGACAAAGCCTTCCATCAATTAAAAAAGAGGTTAATGGAAGCACCTGCCCTGGGATTACCTGACACTACTAAACCTTTCTGGTTGTTTTCCTATGAGAAGCAAGGAATGGCCTTAGGAGTCCTAGCTCAGAATTTGGGACCCTATCGAAGGGCAGTGGCATACTTCTCCAAACAGCTCGACGGAGTAAGTAAAGGGTGGCCTAGCTGTCTCCGAGCGGTGGCAGCAGTGGTAATAAACATCCAAGAGGCCCGTAAGTTCACCCTAGACCAGAAAATCACAGTTATGGTTTCACACACCGTCTCAGCAGTACTGGAAGTAAAAGGGGGGCATTGGCTTTCACCTCAGAGGTTTCTTAAGTACCAGGCTATCCTGATAGAGCAAGATGATGTAGAAATAACGGTAACTAATATTGTCAATCCAGCCTCTTTCCTCAGCGGAACCGAAGGAGAATCAGTGACCCATGACTGCTTGGAAACAATCGAGGCGGTGTACTCCAGCCGACCAGACCTGAAAGAAGAACCATTGGAGGATGCAGAGGATTCCTGGTTCACCGACGGGAGCAGCTTCATTCAACAGGGGATACGCAAAGCTGGCTATGCGGTAACCACCACAGAGAAGGTAATAGAATCCAAAGCTCTGGCCCCAAATACATCAGCCCAAAAGGCTGAGATAATAGCACTAACCTGAGCGCTGGAATTGGCCAAAGGAAAACGGATAAATATCTGGACAGACTCTAAATATGCTTTTGGGGTGGTGCATGCTCACGGGGCGGTCTGGAGAGAAAGAGGACTCTTATCTACACAAGGGAAACACATCAAACATGCTGAAGAAATTCTCAAGCTCTTAGATGCAGTATTACTGCCTACCAAAGTGGCTATCATGCACTGCAAAGCCCACCAAAAAGGGAACACCGCTATGGAACTGGGCAACGCACTGGCGGACCGAGAAGCCAAAAGGGCAGCGGAAATGGGTAATGCGGAGATACAATCCTTGGTCCCAGATGGTAAAATACAAATTGACGACGAACCTAAATATTCTAGGGACGATCACAAATTGATCAAAGACTTAAATGGGAAAATTGAAGGGAAATGGGCCAAAACCCCACAGGGAAAAATAATAGTGCCTTTCTCGTTACTATGGGCTGTAGTCATGGCAGAACATAGAAAATCCCATTGGGGAACAGAGGCACTTTACAGATACCTGAGTAGGCTAATATGTGCTCGGAATCTATATGCCACTGTCAAACAAGTCACTCAGCAGTGTGAGGTATGTTTACAGAACAACCCTAGGACAGGCCCCAGAGTCCAATTTGGCCAGATAGGGAAGGGAAACTATCCGGGACAACAATGGCAAATTGATTTTTCAGAACTTCCAAGAAAAGGGGGGTTTCAATACCTATTGGTGCTAACTGATACCTTTTCAGGATGGCCAGAGGCATTTCCCTGCCGAACCAATAAAACAAGAGAAGTGGTCAAAGCATTGTTGCAAGAAATTATACCGAGATTTGGGGTTCCCGCAGTAATTTCCTCGGACCGAGGATCTCATTTCACTGCAAGGGTTGTTTCGAAAGTAAGCAGATTATTGGGTATAGACTGGCAACTTCACACCCCATACAACCCACGATCGAGTGGTCAGGTAGAAAAGATGAATCACTTGATCAAAATGCAGATTGTGGAACTAGGCCAGGAAGCTAACTTGGCCTGGCCTCAGTCATTACCATTAGCCCTTCTCAGGATAAGAACAAAACCCAGAACCAAAGAAGGTTTGAGCCCCTTTGAAATACTGTATGGGAGACCATATAGTGTACAGGATGGGATATCCACAGAGTTGGGGAATGAAATATTGACAGATTACCTGATAAATTTACAAAAACAGCTCCGAGAGGTAGAAAAACTGGTTCTGGGAACAAGAGCTCGTGGGCTGGATGGACCAGTACACGAGATCGAACCTGGGGATTATAGATTCATAGATTCATAGATTGGTCCAGGCCGGAAGGGACCTCCAAAGGTCATCTAGTCCGACCTCCCCGCAGTCAGCAGGGACACCCCCAACTAGACCAGGTTGCCCAGGGCCTCGTCGAGCTTCACCTTGAATATCTCAAGGGAAGGGGCCTCAACCACCTCCCTGGGCAACCTGTTCCAGTGTTCCACCACCCTCATGGTAAAGAACTTTTTCCTAATATCCAATCTAAATCTCCCCTTCTCCAGCTTAAAACCATTGCCCCTCGTCCTGTCGCTGCAGGCCTTTGTAAACAGACCCTCCCCAGCCTTCCTGTAGGCCCCCCTCAGGTACTGGAAGGCCGCTATGAGGTCTCCCCGGAGCCTCCTTTTCTCCAAGCTAAACAACCCCAGCTCCCTCAGCCTGTCCTCATAGCAGAGGTGCTCCAGCCCCCTGATCATTTTGGTGGCCCTCCTCTGGACCCGCTCCATCAGGTCCGTGTCCTTTCTATATTGAGGGCTCCAGACCTGCACACAGTACTCCAGGGGAGGTCTCACCAGAGCAAAGTGGCAGAATCACCTCTCCGGATCTGCTGGCAACACTTCTTTTGATGCAGCCCAGGATGTGATTGGCCTTTTGGGCTGCGAGAGCACATTGCCTGCTCATGTCCAGCTTCTCGTCAATCAGCACCCCCAAGTCCCTTTCCTCAGGGCTGCTTTCTAATACCTCATCCCCCAGTCTGTATTTATACTGAGGATTGTTTCTTCCCAGGTGCAGAATCCTGCACTTGCTTTTGTTGAACCTCATGAGGTTCATCTGGGCCCACCTCTCCAGCCTGTCCAGGTCCCCCTGAATGACATCCCGTCCCTCCGGTGTATCGACAAGACCACACAGCTTGGTGTCATCTGCAAACTTGCTGATGGTGCTCTCAATCCCTCTGTTTATGTCTTTGATAAAAATGTTAAACAGTACTGGTCCCAGGACGGACCACTAGTCACTGCTCTCCATCTGGACTTAAAGCCATTGAGTACCACCCTCTGGGTGCGACCATTCAGCCAATTCCTTATCCACCGAACCGTCCACCCATCAAATCCGTATCCCTCCAATTTGGCAAGTAGAATGTTGTGAGGAACTGTGTCAAAGGCCTTACAGAAGTCCAGATAGATTACATCCATAGGTCGCCCCTTGTCTACTGACCTAGTCACTTTATCATAGAAGGCCACTAGGTTAGTCAGGCAGGACCTGCCCCTAGTAAAGCCATGTTGGCTGTCCTGAATCATCCCCCTGTCCTCCATGTGCCCAAGCATGGCATCCAGAAGGATCTGTTCCATGATCTTCCCAGGCACAGAGGTGAGGCTGACAGGTCGGTAGTTCCCAGGATCCTCCTTTCTTCCCTTTTTAAAAATGGGTGTGATGTTTCCTTTCTTCCAGTCTGCAGGGACTTCACCTGACTGCCATGACTTTTCGAATATCATGGAAAGTGGTTTTGCAACTTCATCAGCCAGTTCCTTCAGGACTCTGGGATGGATTTCATCAGGTCCCATGGACTTGTATGTCTTTAGATTCCTTAGGTGATCACGTACCATGCCTTCAGTTATAGTGGGATGGACTTTGTCACCTGGATCCTCAACTTGTGGGCCATCAATACAAGAGCTAGGAGGAGAGGGGTTGCCAGTGAAGACTGAGGCAAAAAAATTATTGAGAACTTCTGCCTTCTCTTCCTCCATTGATACAAGTTCCCCATTGCTGCTCATTAGGGGGGGTACATTTTCTTTAACCTTCCTTTTCTGGTTAATGTACTTGTAGAAGCCTTTCTTGTTTTTCTTTATGTCCCTTGGCAAGTCCAATTCTAGCTGTGCCTTGGCCTCCCTGACCTTATTCCTACACAGCCGGGCAACATCCCTATACTCTTCCCAGGTTGCCTGTCCCTTCTTCCATATCCTGTGTAGCCCCATCTTACCCCTTAGTTTGACCAGCAGGTCCCGGCTCAACCATGGTGGTTATTATGTATATGTTAAGTCTTTTACAGATTCACCACTGAGGCCAAAGTGGGAAGGTCCCTTCCAGGTACTGCTGACCACTCACACGGCCATAAAGATTAAGGAACAAGCCGCTTGGATCCATTGGACTCGTGTCAAGAGAGCTCCAGAACCCCAATGGACATCAACGCAGACTGGACCCCTGAAGCTTCGCCTCCAACGAAAAGATGGACATTAGTAACATTGATAGTCGTCAACATGCCGGGACTTTGTATTTCGGGGGGAGGGACATGGGATACGAATACATATACACGAAGTCTGGAAACATTGGTAAAAGCTACTAATCTGTCAGATTGTTGGGTATGTATCACCTTACCTAAAGGAGAAATGAAATTACCTCTATATGGGGTGGCAGCAAGCAATTGGAACTATGCCAACGGAACCTGGCCCAAATTTGGGGCAAAAGGGGGAAATGAGTTGAATGGATATTGTGAATACGATGATAATGTCTACCCCTTAGGACCCAGATTTGATTTACAACTATTGAAAGAAGAGCTTGTGGTATTAATTAGCAGTAACAATTGTACCTGGGAACACGGGGAATATAGACACAGGGGGCCGGTGAATAAGACAATAGCCTGGGGATGGAGCAAGTTCTGGATTAATAAGACAACTGTTGATGTGGGGAATTGGGATCTAACAGGGATAAAGGCAACGTATATTGACTTTTGCGACAAAACCCAACTAGTTGCATATAAAAGTAGTGGTGTTTCTGAAGGAGAAGGATATTCGTGGGAGTATGGATGGTATCAGGCAGGAAAGTTTTTAGGTGCGAATTTGACAGCAACTATTGGACCCTGTAAGTTACCTCAAGGGTATTGGTGGTTGTGTGGAGATGGATATAGCAGAAAACAGCTGCCCGCAGGATGGAAGGGAACTTGCACGATAGGCTATCTAACTAGCCAGGATACGGTGTTTAATCAGTCTGAAATCCCCTCAGGTATGTTGAGAACCCCTTGGAGGAGAATTCGGGGAGTAGAAAACCCTCTAGTGACGAGGGGAACAAGATCCCATAGCTTTGTAAGGTGGCTTATACCGTTCCTGGGCGTCAGTGAATTGGAGAAAGCAATTGTAAACATATCGGCCACTATAGAAGTGCTTGAGAAATCTACAATCGATGCTATACAGGCACTTCAACAAGAAGTCCAGTCATTAGCAAATGTGGTTGGGCAAAATAGAATGGCATTAGACTTATTAACTTGGAAAGAGGGAGGCTTATGTGCAGTGATTAATCAAAGCTGTTGCTCATATGTAAACCAAAACGGAAGAATAGAGAAAGACTTACAAAATCTCATAGCTAAAACTCAGATTTTGCATCTGACTGCGCAAGATGACACCACATTCGGGTTTTCCGACCTTTGGGAAAGGTTAACCTCGTGGTTACCTAACTTGGTTTGGCTTAAGCGACTGTTTCTCCTTCTAGTAGCAATACTTATGTTAGGAACTTTAGTGTGTGCATTAATTAGATGTCTTATGTGTTGTACCAGGGGGGCCAAAGACGAATACATTCAATGGAAGAAGCATCAGCTCCGTGAACGGGTGGAATCAGGGAAGTATTTTAGAAATCAGATGGAGAGGGAGAGTGTGTTATAGGTAATTGTAAAAGAATTTACAAAGGTGAAAGAAAAGGGGGGACTTGATTCAGAAAAGGAATGGTTAAAGGTTGTTAGTGTGAATTTAGTACAGCCTGGGAAAGAACAAAGCTCGGAGCCCAGCATTCCAAGATAAAGAAATGGCCTTGTGTGTAAGATAGCGGGAGCAGCCTGCATGCTAAGGAGGGACCCAACTGTCTGGGAAAGGTGTCCATCTGGTCGGGACTAGTTTTGCGGTTTGGGATCCGGCCAACCCAAGCTTTCTGGGACAAAGGTGAAGGTACCCGGTGAAGAAGACTGCGAGCCTTCCTCCAGAAGACCCCGGCCCACGACCACCAGGCGGCAGTGCGCATGCGGCAAGGGGAGGAGATTTATGATAATGAGTTCTTAGAAATAATTAGAATAGTAACGCCTTTTCTTAGAATTAATTAGAATAACCCAGCCCACCTTAATGAATATGTACGCTTTTCACCATAAATAGACGCTTGTTTCACAAACCGGTGTGCAAGTTTGGAGGAGAAATCCCCCTTGCACCCGGCGCCGCAATAAACACACCTGCTTTATAACTCTCTGCGAGTTGTAAGGTTTGTTTCCGCGCGTCACTGGGTTAAAAGCCTCCCCGCTAACCAGCTCCGCCCCGCTCCAACGGCTTTACCTCCTTCTGGATGAGGCCAAAAGTCTTCTGATGGACAAAAAAAAGGCTCTTTCAAGAGCTTTGGGAGCGGGATCTCCAGAGAGAAACTCCTCCCTGGCTGCAGATGAGCTGGGACCGCCAAACCCCCCCTTTCTCATGGAAGATGCTCCCGAGAGCACCATCGGCTCTTATCTAGCCACTTTCCTCCCAAAAACGAGCCATCTCCTTCCCTCCAACGCTACGGGGCCAAGACAAGACGGGAGAGAACCCAAACGCCCTATCAAGTAACTCTGAAAAGGGGGAATTTGCCCCTTTCCCACAAGAAAAGCCTGAAGAGAAACCTTTCTCCTGCGGCTCGGGCTTGCTTTCCATGTCACCCCAGGGCTTCCAAACCAGGGAGGCTCCTTCGTCCTCTTCTTCCAAGAGGGATCTGTCCCGCAGGGCAGGCAGCTCCGCCTGCAACTGCTCCCCGACATTGATGCGGCTGAAAGGGGGAGGAAGAGAAGGGGGAGGAAGGCACGTCGGGAATGGATACGGCGCAACAAACGCTAAAAAAGAGGGAAAACGTGGTCAGTTGGGGCAAAACCGGTCCCTATTGCCCAGCAAAACATCACTCAGTCTTCCGCCACCAACTTCCACCGCCCCTTCCCACCCCCAGTGTTACCCTTCGGCCACTGGAGGCTTTTTGGGCCCCATCGGGCAGGACAATTTGGGGGTTTCCCCAAAAAAACAATCCAACTGCTGAATGTCACTCTCCACAGCGGTAGGAAGCTGCCACAGCCACGGCCAGCGAGCCACCGCCGCCTCGGAATGTTGTGTGGAACGCGGGAGGCCGGCAACGGCCTGTGACGTCAGCAAAACCAGTGCTTTACTGGGACAGCACTGGGCGTTTGGGGGGGTTTCTGGCCTATATGGGGGACCCTCCACCCAAAAACACGCTGTGGAGAAGGGGCCGAGCGACACCCACCCCCACCCCCAGTTCCCTCCTCCCGTTTTCCCAGGGGTCGCCCTCATTCCCACGGCTCAACGTGGATTTTTGCCTCCTCCTCCATCAAAAGAACCCCAAAATCCTGGATGTTCTGCCCACAAAATCTGACAAAACCACGCTGGGGATAAAAATCTTTCCGCCAAGACCCTCCTTTAGCCTTCCTTGCCCTCCTCCTCCTCCTCACACACCACTCCATCCCCCACAAAATTTCCCCCTTCTCAGGGAAATCATGGCTCTGCAGAGGGACCCTCTGGCTACCACTTCACCCCTGCGGCTGCCCCGGGGCAGAAGGCGGGCATTGAGCCATTTGGGGCTTTTCTAGAAGCAAAAGGAGCAAAGCGAAACCCCGGGGGCCCTTTCCATCCCCCAATCCCCTAGTCCATGGGCTGCAGTCATCATGCTCTAGTGCAGTTCACTCTCTTCACAAGTTGGAAGCCCACGAGAAGCACAGTTAGGACGCCACATTTGAAGAAAGCAAACTTCCAGCTCTTCAAGGAGTTAGGAAATAGGACCCCGTGGGAAACTGCCCTTAGGGACAAGGGAGCAGAACAAAGGAAAAAGGGATTTGTAAGTCCTTCCTCTAGAAATCCATTAGACCCAGCTTCATAGAAACGACACCGGTCTGGATGCTGGTGGTTAAAGAGGATGGATTTTGGGGGGGTTAAATTAGGAGAATTAATTGGGCGATCACTTCAAATGAGGTCAAATTAAAACTGGAGGCATTTTGCTGGCTGTGAGGGACTGGAGTGGGCAAGCCTCGGGCCACAAAACTCAATGGAACTTGAGTTTGTCCTGGGCAAAAAGGGGAAACCTGAGGCTTTTGCACAAGGAGGGGCCGCTCTGAACCTCACGGCTCCGCGGAAGGTCTCCCCGACTCCAAAAAGACAGAACGTTGGGGGTTGAAAGTCAAATAAAACCACCAAGAGGCACCTGGGCAAGGGCAATCCTCCAGCTGCCCTTCCCTTCTGCCCCCGCCACCCCCCCCCCCAGGGTGCTTTTCTGAACCCAAAGGAGGCATTTGGGGAAGAAAAAGGGAGGGCTGACCTTCCGCACTCACCTCAGGGCAAGTCCCAGCACAGGGAGGTCCCGGCATCCCCGGAGGAGCCGCAGGCGCTGTGGGGCTGCGGGTGGTGACGCCCCGGCGGGGGCTTGTCTTTGGGGGTCGCACGTGGCCTCTTCTTCTGGGGGCAGACGGCCTGCAAACCAGGGACAAAATAACTTGAAATGGCTCAAAAAGGCAGAAAAATAAGATTTTTTGGCCACGGATTTCACCCGGTTTATCAGCCCAGGTAAAGTCTAAACAGCCAAAAAAACAATGGGAAAACGGGGTGCAAAGCCACAACGGGGTGCAAGAAAAACTCTATTATTTCCACTGTCCCAAGCGGAAAAGCACTTTCCTCCACATTATCTATCAAAGGGGCTGAAAAGATGCAATTCCCACGCACTGAAGCCACACAGCCACCCCCTTCCCCCGCCCACCAAAAATTAAAATAATATCTCTTTCCGTGAAGCAAATCCCTCTTTCCTGGCAAGGAACGTTTGAGCAGATGGATTCGTCGAGGAAACAAACCCCCCCAGCAGCTTTTTTACCTCGCCTTTGGCTTTTTCCACCTCATCCCGGACTCTCTTGACCCTTTTCTCCAGCAGGCGAGGTCAGGTGCACCCAAATCGCACTGTCTTCCTCCAGAAGTAACAAGAGTCAACACACTGGGCCACGGTTTGCCTCTGGATCTATGGGCAGAAATCCAGGGATATTAAAGACTCCCTTGTCATTACAAAGGAGGGCAATGATGTCTTCTCCCGCTGGGGTTTTAGCAGGAAGAAGGGTCCTAAGGACAGGATTCCAACGGGGGATTGAAAATAGGGCTTTCTGGGTTAAAAGCCTCCCCGCTAACCAGCTCCGCCCCGCTCCAACGGCTTTACCTCCTTCTGGATGAGGCCAAAAGTCTTCTGATGGACAAAAAAAAGGCTCTTTCAAGAGCTTTTGGAGCGGGATCTCCAGAGAGAAACTCCTCCCTGGCTGCAGATGAGCTGGGACCGCCAAACCCCCCCTTTCTCATGGAAGATGCTCCCGAGAGCACCATCGGCTCTTATCTAGCCACTTTCCTCCCAAAAACGAGCCATCTCCTTCCCTCCAACGCTACGCGGCCAAGACAAGACGGGAGAGAACCCAAACGCCCTATCAAGTAACTCTGAAAAGGGGGAATTTGCCCCTTTCCCACAAGAAAAGCCTGAAGAGAAACCTTTCTCCTGCGGCTCGGGCTTGCTTTCCATGTCACCCCAGGGCTTCCAAACCAGGGAGGCTCCTTCGTCCTCCTCTTCCAAGAGGGATCTGTCCCGCAGGGCAGGCCGCTCCGCCTGCAACTGCTCCCCGACATTGATGCGGCTGAAAGGGGGAGGAAGAGGAGGGGGAGGAAGGCACGTCGGGAATGGATACGGCGCAACAAACGCTTCAAAAGAGGGAAAACGTGGTGAGGTGGGGCAAAACCGGTCCCTATTGCCCAGCAAAACATCACTCAGTCTTCCGCCACCAACTTCCACCGCCCCTTCCCACCCCCAGCGTTACCCTTCGGCCACTGGAGGCTTTTTGGGCCCCATCGGGCAGGACAATTTGGGGGTTTCCCCAAAAAAACAATCCAACTGCTGAATGTCACTCTCCACAGCGGTAGGAAGCTGCCACAGCCACGGCCAGCGAGCCACCGCCGCCTCGGAATGTTGTGTGGAACGCGGGAGGCCGGCAACGGCCTGTGACGTCAGCAAAACCAGTGCTTTACTGGGACAGCACTGGGCCTTTGGGGGGGTTTCTGGCCCATATGGGGGACCCTCCACCCAAAAACACGCTGTGGAGAAGGGGCCGAGCGACACCCACCCCCACCCCCAGTTCCCTCCTCCCGTTTTCCCAGGGGTCGCCCTCATTCCCACGGCTCAACGTGGATTTTTGCCTCCTCCTCCATCAAAAGAACCCCAAAATCCTGGAGGTTCTGCCCAAAAAATCTGACAAAACCACGCTGGGGATAAAAATCTTTCCGCCAAGACCCTCCTTTAGCCTTCCTTGCCCTCCTCTTCCTCCTCACACACCACTCCATCCCCCACAAAATTTCCCCCTTCTCAGGGAAATCAGGGCTCTGCAGAGGGACCCTCCGGCTACCACTTCACCCCTGCAGCTGCCCCGGGGCAGAAGGCGGGCATTGAGCCATTTGGGCCTTTTCTAGAAGCAAAAGGAGCAAAGCGAAACCCCGGGGGCCCTTTCCATCCCACAAGCCCCTAGTCCATGGGCTGCAGTCATCATGCTCTAGTGCAGTTCACTCTCTTCACAAGTTGGAAGCCCACGAGAAGCACAGTTAGGACGCCACATTTTAAGAAAGCAAACTTCCAGCTCTTCAAGGAGTTAGGAAATAGGACCCCGTGGGAAACTGCCCTTAGGGACAAGGGAGCAGAACAAAGGAAAAAGGGATTTGTAAGTCCTTCCTCTAGAAATCCATTAGACCCAGCTTCATAGAAACGACACCGGTCTGGATGTTGGTGGTTAAAGAGGATGGATTTTGGGGGGGTTAAATTAGGAGAATTAATTGGGCGATCACTTCAAATGAGGTCAAATTAAAACTGGAGGCATTTTGCTGGCTGTGAGGGACTGGAGTGGGCAAGCCTCGGGCCACAAAACTCAATGGAACTTGAGTTTGTCCTGGGCAAAAAGGGGAAACCTGAGGCTTTTGCACAAGGAGGGGCCGCTCTGAACCTCACGGCTCCACGGAAGGTCTCCCCGACTCCAAAAAGACAGAACGTTGGGGGTTGAAAGTCAAATAAAACCACCAAGAGGCACCTGGGCAAGGGCAATCCTCCAGCTGCCCTTCCCTTCTGCCCCCGCCACCCCCCCTCCCCCAGGGTGCTTTTCTGAACCCAAAGGAGGCATTTGGGGAAGAAAAAGGGAGGGCTGACCTTCCGCACTCACCTCAGGGCAAGTCCCAGCACAGGGAGGTCCCGGCATCCCCGGAGGAGACGCAGGCGCTGTGGGGCTGCGGGTGGTGACGCCCCGGCGTGGGCTTGTCTTTGGCGGTCGCACGTGGCCTCTTCTTCTGGTGGTAGACGGCCTGCAAACCAGGGACAAAATAACTTGAAATGGCTCAAAAAGGCAGAAAAATAAGATTTTTTGGCCACGGATTTCACCCGGTTTATCAGCCCAGGTAAAGTCTAAACAGCCAAAAAACCAATGGGAAAACGGGGTGCAAAGCCACAACGGGGTGCAAGAAAAACTGTATTATTTCCACTGTCCCAAGCGGAAAAGCACTTTCCTCCACAAAATCTATCAAAGGGGCTGAAAAGGTGCAATTCCCACGCACTGAAGCCACACAGCCACCCCCTTCCCCCGCCCACCAAAAATTAAAATAATATCTCTTTCCGTGAAGCAAATCCCTCTTTCCTGGCAAGGAACGTTTGAGCAGATGGATTCGTCGAGGAAACAAACCCCCCCAGCAGCTTTTTTACCTCGCCTTTGGCTTTTTCCACCTCATCCCGGACTCTCTTGACCCTTTTCTCCAGCAGGCGAGGTCAGGTGCACCCAAATCGCACTGTCTTCCTCCAGAAGTAACAAGAGTCAACACACTGGGCCACGGTTTGCCTCTGGATCTATGGGGAGAAATCCAGGGATATTAAAGACTCCCTTGTCATTACAAAGGAGGGCAATGATATCTTCTCCCGCTGGGGTTTTAGCAGGAAGAAGGGTCCTAAGGACAGGATTCCAACGGGGGATTGAAAATAGGGCTTTCTGGGTTAAAAGCCTCCCCGCTAACCAGCTCCGCCCCGCTCCAACGGCTTTACCTCCTTCTGGATGAGGCCAAAAGTCTTCTGATGGACAAAAAAAAGGCTCTTTCAAGAGCTTTTGGAGCGGGATCTCCAGAGAGAAACTCCTCCCTGGCTGCAGATGAGCTGGGACCGCCAAACCCCCCCTTTCTCATGGAAGATGCTCCCGAGAGCACCATCGGCTCTTATCTAGCCACTTTCCTCCCAAAAACGAGCCATCTCCTTCCCTCCAACGCTACGGGGCCAAGACAAGACGGGAGAGAACCCAAACGCCCTATCAAGTAACTCTGAAAAGGGGGAATTTGCCCCTTTCCCACAAGAAAAGCCTGAAGAGAAACCTTTCTCCTGCGGCTCGGGCTTGCTTTCCATGTCACCCCAGGGCTTCCAAACCAGGGAGGCTCCTTTGTCCTCCTCTTCCAAGAGGGATCTGTCCCGCAGGGCAGGCCGCTCCGCCTGCAACTGCTCCCCGACATTGATGCGGCTGAAAGGGGGAGGAAGAGGAGGGGGAGGAAGGCACGTCGGGAATGGATACAGCGCAACAAACGCTTCAAAAGAGGGAAAACGTGGTGAGGTGGGGCAAAACCGGTCCCTATTGCCCAGCAAAACATCACTCAGTCTTCCGCCACCAACTTCCACCGCCCCTTCCCACCCCCAGCGTTACCCTTCGGCCACTGGAGGCTTTTTGGGCCCCATCGGGCAGGACAATTTGGGGGTTTCCCCAAAAAAACAATCCAACTGCTGAATGTCACTCTCCACAGCGGTAGGAAGCTGCCACAGCCACGGCCAGCGAGCCACCGCCGCCTCGGAATGTTGTGTGGAACGCGGGAGGCCGGCAACGGCCTGTGACGTCAGCAAAACCAGTGCTTTACTGGGACAGCACTGGGCCTTTGGGGGGGTTTCTGGCCCATATGGGGGACCCTCCACCCAAAAACACGCTGTGGAGAAGGGGCCGAGCGACACCCACCCCCACCCCCAGTTCCCTCCTCCCGTTTTCCCAGGGGTCGCCCTCATTCCCACGGCTCAACGTGGATTTTTGCCTCCTCCTCCATCAAAAGAACCCCAAAATCCTGGATGTTCTGCCCAAAAAATCTGACAAAACCACGCTGGGGATAAAAATCTTTCCGCCAAGACCCTCCTTTAGCCTTCCTTGCCCTCCTCCTCCTCCTCACACACCACTCCATCCCCCACAAAATTTCCCCCTTCTCAGGGAAATCAGGGCTCTGCAGAGGGACCCTCCGGCTACCACTTCACCCCTGCGGCTGCCCCGGGCCAGAAGGCGGGCATTGAGCCATCTGGGGCTTTTCTAGAAGCAAAAGGAGCAAAGCGAAACCCCGGGGGCCCTTTCCATCCCCCAAGCCCCTAGTCCATGGGCTGCAGTCATCATGCTCTAGTGCAGTTCACTCTCTTCACAAGTTGGAAGCCCACGAGAAGCACAGTTAGGACGCCACATTTTAAGAAAGCAAACTTCCAGCTCTTCAAGGAGTTAGGAAATAGGACCCCGTGGGAAACTGCCCTTAGGGACAAGGGAGCAGAACAAAGGAAAAAGGGATTTGTAAGTCCTTCCTCCAGAAATCCATTAGACCCAGCTTCATAGAAACGACACCGGTCTGGATGCTGGTGGTTAAAGAGGATGGATTTTGGGGGGGTTAAATTAGGAGAATTAATTGGGCGATCACTTCAAATGAGGTCAAATTAAAACTGGAGGCATTTTGCTGGCTGTGAGGGACTGGAGTGGGCAAGCCTCGGGCCACAAAACTCAATGGAACTTGAGTTTGTCCTGGGCAAAAAGGGGAAACCTGAGGCTTTTGCACAAGGAGGGGCCGCTCTGAACCTCACGGCTCCGCGGAAGGTCTCCCCGACTCCAAAAAGACAGAATGTTGGGGGTTGAAAGTCAAATAAAACCACCAAGAGGCACCTGGGCAAGGGCAATCCTCCAGCTGCCCTTCCCTTCTGCCCCCACCCCCCCCCCCCAGGGTGCTTTTCTGAACCCAAAGGAGGCATTTGGGGAAGAAAAAGGGAGGGCTGACCTTCCGCACTCACCTCAGGGCAAGTCCCAGCACAGGGAGGTCCCGGCATCCCCGGAGGAGACGCAGGCGCTATGGGGCTGCGGGTGGTGACGCCCCGGCGTGGGCTTGTCTTTGGGGGTCGCACGTGGCCTCTTCTTCTGGTGGTAGACGGCCTGCAAACCAGGGACAAAATAACTTGAAATGGCTCAAAAAGGCAGAAAAATAAGATTTTTTGGCCATGGATTTCACGCGGTTTATCAGCCCAGGTAAAGTCTAAACAGCCAAAAAAACCAATGGGAAAACAGGGTGCAAAGCCACAACGGGGTGCAAGAAAAACTGTATTATTTCCACTGTCCCAAGCGGAAAAGCACTTTCCTCCACAAAATCTATCAAAGGGGCTGAAAAGGTGCAATTCCCACGCACTGAAGCCACACAGCCACCCCCTTCCCCCGCCCACCAAAAATTAAAATAATATCTCTTTCCGTGAAGCAAATCCCTCTTTCCTGGCAAGGAACGTTTGAGCAGATGGATTCGTCGAGGAAACAAACCCCCCCAGCAGCTTTTTTACCTCGCCTTTGGCTTTTTCCACCTCATCCCGGACTCTCTTGACCCTTTTCTCCAGCAGGCGAGGTCAGGTGCACCCAAATCGCACTGTCTTCCTCCAGAAGTAACAAGAGTCAACACACTGGGCCACGGTTTGCCTCTGGATCTATGGGGAGAAATCCAGGGATATTAAAGACTCCCTTGTCATTACAAAGGAGGGCAATGATGTCTTCTCCCGCTGGGGTTTTAGCAGGAAGAAGGGTCCTAAGGACAGGATTCCAACGGGGGATTGAAAATAGGGCTTTCTGGGTTAAAAGCCTCCCCGCTAACCAGCTCCGCCCCGCTCCAACGGCTTTACCTCCTTCTGGATGAGGCCAAAAGTCTTCTGATGGACAAAAAAAAGGCTCTTTCAAGAGCTTTTGGAGCGGGATCTCCAGAGAGAAACTCCTCCCTGGCTGCAGATGAGGTGGGACCGCCAAACCCCCCCTTTCTCATGGAAGATGCTCCCGAGAGCACCATCGGCTCTTATCTAGCCACTTTCCTCCCAAAAACGAGCCATCTCCTTCCCTCCAACGCTACGGGGCCAAGACAAGACGGGAGAGAACCCAAACGCCCTATCAAGTAACTCTGAAAAAGGGGAATTTCCCACAAGAAAAGCCTGAAGAGAAACCTTTCTCCTGCGGCTCGGGCTTGCTTTCCACGTCACCCCAGGGCTTCCAAACCAGGGAGGCTCCTTCCTCCTCCTCTTCCAAGAGGGATCTGTCCCGCAGGGCAGGCAGCTCCGCCTGCAACTGCTCCCCGACATTGATGCGGCTGAAAGGGGGAGGAAGAGGAGGGCGAGGAAGGCACGTCGGGAATGGATACGGCGCAACAAACGCTTCAAAAGAGGGAAAACGTGGTGAGGTGGGGCAAAACCGGTCCCTATTGCCCAGCAAAACATCACTCAGTCTTCCGCCACCAACTTCCACCGCCCCTTCCCACCCCCAGCGTTACCCTTCGGCCACTGGAGGCTTTTTGGGCCCCATCGGGCAGGACAATTTGGGGGTTTCCCCAAAAAAACAATCCAACTGCTGAATGTCACTCTCCACAGCGGTAGGAAGCTGCCACAGCCACGGCCAGCGAGCCACCGCCGCCTCGGAATGTTGTGTGGAACGCGGGAGGCCGGCAACGGCCTGTGACGTCAGCAAAACCAGTGCTTTACTGGGACAGCACTGGGCCTTTGGGGGGGTTTCTGGCCCATATGGGGGACCCTCCACCCAAAAACACGCTGTGGAGAAGGGGCCGAGCGACACCCACCCCCACCCCCAGTTCCCTCCTCCCGTTTTCCCAGGGGTCGCCCTCATTCCCACGGCTCAACGTGGATTTTTGCCTCCTCCTCCATCAAAAGAACCCCAAAATCCTGGATGTTCTGCCCAAAAAATCTGACAAAACCACGCTGGGGATAAAAATCTTTCCGCCAAGACCCTCCTTTAGCCTTCCTTGCCCTCCTCCTCCTCCTCACACACCACTCCATCCCCCACAAAATTTCCCCCTTCTCAGGGAAATCAGGGCTCTGCAGAGGGACCCTCCGGCTACCACTTCACCCCTGCGGCTGCCCCGGGGCAGAAGGCGGGCATTGAGCCATCTGGGGCTTTTCTAGAAGCAAAAGGAGCAAAGCGAAACCCCGGGGGCCCTTTCCATCCCCCAAGCCCCTAGTCCATGGGCTGCAGTCATCATGCTCTAGTGCAGTTCACTCTCTTCACAAGTTGGAAGCCCACGAGAAGCACAGTTAGGACGCCACATTTTAAGAAAGCAAACTTCCAGCTCTTCAAGGAGTTAGGAAATAGGACCCCGTGGGAAACTGCCCTTAGGGACAAGGGAGCAGAACAAAGGAAAAAGGGATTTGTAAGTCCTTCCTCCAGAAATCCATTAGACCCAGCTTCATAGAAACGACACCGGTCTGGATGCTGGTGGTTAAAGAGGATGGATTTTGGGGGGGTTAAATTAGGAGAATTAATTGGGCGATCACTTCAAATGAGGTCAAATTAAAACTGGAGGCATTTTGCTGGCTGTGAGGGACTGGAGTGGGCAAGCCTCGGGCCACAAAACTCAATGGAACTTGAGTTTGTCCTGGGCAAAAAGGGGAAACCTGAGGCTTTTGCACAAGGAGGGGCCGCTCTGAACCTCACGGCTCCGCGGAAGGTCTCCCCGACTCCAAAAAGACAGAATGTTGGGGGTTGAAAGTCAAATAAAACCACCAAGAGGCACCTGGGCAAGGGCAATCCTCCAGCTGCCCTTCCCTTCTGCCCCCACCCCCCCCCCCCAGGGTGCTTTTCTGAACCCAAAGGAGGCATTTGGGGAAGAAAAAGGGAGGGCTGACCTTCCGCACTCACCTCAGGGCAAGTCCCAGCACAGGGAGGTCCCGGCATCCCCGGAGGAGACGCAGGCGCTATGGGGCTGCGGGTGGTGACGCCCCGGCGTGGGCTTGTCTTTGGGGGTCGCACGTGGCCTCTTCTTCTGGGGGCAGACGGCCTGCAAACCAGGGACAAAATAACTTGAAATGGCTCAAAAAGGCAGAAAAATAAGATTTTTTGGCCATGGATTTCACGCGGTTTATCAGCCCAGGTAAAGTCTAAACAGCCAAAAAAACCAATGGGAAAACAGGGTGCAAAGCCACAACGGGGTGCAAGAAAAACTGTATTATTTCCACTGTCCCAAGCGGAAAAGCACTTTCCTCCACAAAATCTATCAAAGGGGCTGAAAAGGTGCAATTCCCACGCACTGAAGCCACACAGCCACCCCCTTCCCCCGCCCACCAAAAATTAAAATAATATCTCTTTCCGTGAAGCAAATCCCTCTTTCCTGGCAAGGAACGTTTGAGCAGATGGATTCGTCGAGGAAACAAACCCCCCCAGCAGCTTTTTTACCTCGCCTTTGGCTTTTTCCACCTCATCCCGGACTCTCTTGACCCTTTTCTCCAGCAGGCGAGGTCAGGTGCACCCAAATCGCACTGTCTTCCTCCAGAAGTAACAAGAGTCAACGCACTGGGCCACGGTTTGCCTCTGGATCTATGGGGAGAAATCCAGGGATATTAAAGACTCCCTTGTCATTACAAAGGAGGGCAATGATGTCTTCTCCCGCTGGGGTTTTAGCAGGAAGAAGGGTCCTAAGGACAGGATTCCAACGGGGGATTGAAAATAGGGCTTTCTGGGTTAAAAGCCTCCCCGCTAACCAGCTCCGCCCCGCTCCAACGGCTTTACCTCCTTCTGGATGAGGCCAAAAGTCTTCTGATGGACAAAAAAAAGGCTCGCTCAAGAGCTTTCGGAGCGGGATCTCCAGAGAGAAACTCCTCCCTGGCTGCAGATGAGGTGGGACCGCCAAACCCCCCCTTTCTCATGGAAGATGCTCCCGAGAGCACCATCGGCTCTTATCTAGCCACTTTCCTCCCAAAAACGAGCCATCTCCTTCCCTCCAACGCTACGGGGCCAAGACAAGACGGGAGAGAACCCAAACGCCCTATCAAGTAACTCTGAAAAAGGGGAATTTCCCACAAGAAAAGCCTGAAGAGAAACCTTTCTCCTGCGGCTCGGGCTTGCTTTCCACGTCACCCCAGGGCTTCCAAACCAGGGAGGCTCCTTCCTCCTCCTCTTCCAAGAGGGATCTGTCCCGCAGGGCAGGCAGCTCCGCCTGCAACTGCTCCCCGACATTGATGCGGCTGAAAGGGGGAGGAAGAGGAGGGGGAGGAAGGCACGTCGGGAATGGATACGGCGCAACAAACGCTTCAAAAGAGGGAAAACGTGGTGAGGTGGGGCAAAACCGGTCCCTATTGCCCAGCAAAACATCACTCAGTCTTCCGCCACCAACTTCCACCGCCCCTTCCCACCCCCAGCGTTACCCTTCGGCCACTGGAGGCTTTTTGGGCCCCATCGGGCAGGACAATTTGGGGGTTTCCCCAAAAAAACAATCCAACTGCTGAATGTCACTCTCCACAGCGGTAGGAAGCTGCCACAGCCACGGCCAGCGAGCCACCGCCGCCTCGGAATGTTGTGTGGAACGCGGGAGGCCGGCAACGGCCTGTGACGTCAGCAAAACCAGTGCTTTACTGGGACAGCACTGGGCCTTTGGGGGGGTTTCTGGCCCATATGGGGGACCCTCCACCCAAAAACACGCTGTGGAGAAGGGGCCGAGCGACACCCACCCCCACCCCCAGTTCCCTCCTCCCGTTTTCCCAGGGGTCGCCCTCATTCCCACGGCTCAACGTGGATTTTTGCCTCCTCCTCCATCAAAAGAACCCCAAAATCCTGGAGGTTCTGCCCAAAAAATCTGACAAAACCACGCTGGGGATAAAAATCTTTCCGCCAAGACCCTCCTTTAGCCTTCCTTGCCCTCCTCCTCCTCCTCACACACCACTCCATCCCCCACAAAATTTCCCCCTTCTCAGGGAAATCAGGGCTCTGCAGAGGGACCCTCCGGCTACCACTTCACCCCTGCGGCTGCCCCGGGGCAGAAGGCGGGCATTGAGCCATCTGGGGCTTTTCTAGAAGCAAAAGGAGCAAAGCGAAACCCCGGGGGCCCTTTCCATCCCCCAAGCCCCTAGTCCATGGGCTGCAGTCATCATGCTCTAGTGCAGTTCACTCTCTTCACAAGTTGGAAGCCCACGAGAAGCACAGTTAGGACGCCACATTTTAAGAAAGCAAACTTCCAGCTCTTCAAGGAGTTAGGAAATAGGACCCCGTGGGAAACTGCCCTTAGGGACAAGGGAGCAGAACAAAGGAAAAAGGGATTTGTAAGTCCTTCCTCCAGAAATCCATTAGACCCAGCTTCATAGAAACGACACCGGTCTGGATGCTGGTGGTTAAAGAGGATGGATTTTGGGGGGGTTAAATTAGGAGAATTAATTGGGCGATCACTTCAAATGAGGTCAAATTAAAACTGGAGGCATTTTGCTGGCTGTGAGGGACTGGAGTGGGCAAGCCTCGGGCCACAAAACTCAATGGAACTTGAGTTTGTCCTGGGCAAAAAGGGGAAACCTGAGGCTTTTGCACAAGGAGGGGCCGCTCTGAACCTCACGGCTCCGCGGAAGGTCTCCCCGACTCCAAAAAGACAGAATGTTGGGGGTTGAAAGTCAAATAAAACCACCAAGAGGCACCTGGGCAAGGGCAATCCTCCAGCTGCCCTTCCCTTCTGCCCCCACCCCCCCCCCCCAGGGTGCTTTTCTGAACCCAAAGGAGGCATTTGGGGAAGAAAAAGGGAGGGCTGACCTTCCGCACTCACCTCAGGGCAAGTCCCAGCACAGGGAGGTCCCGGCATCCCCGGAGGAGACGCAGGCGCTATGGGGCTGCGGGTGGTGACGCCCCGGCGTGGGCTTGTCTTTGGGGGTCGCACGTGGCCTCTTCTTCTGGTGGTAGACGGCCTGCAAACCAGGGACAAAATAACTTGAAATGGCTCAAAAAGGCAGAAAAATAAGATTTTTTGGCCATGGATTTCACGCGGTTTATCAGCCCAGGTAAAGTCTAAACAGCCAAAAAAACCAATGGGAAAACAGGGTGCAAAGCCACAACGGGGTGCAAGAAAAACTCTATTATTTCCACTGTCCCAAGCGGAAAAGCACTTTCCTCCACAAAATCTATCAAAGGGGCTGAAAAGGTGCAATTCCCACGCACTGAAGCCACACAGCCACCCCCTTCCCCCGCCCACCAAAAATTAAAATAATATCTCTTTCCGTGAAGCAAATCCCTCTTTCCTGGCAAGGAACGTTTGAGCAGATGGATTCGTCGAGGAAACAAACCCCCCCAGCAGCTTTTTTACCTCGCCTTTGGCTTTTTCCACCTCATCCCGGACTCTCTTGACCCTTTTCTCCAGCAGGCGAGGTCAGGTGCACCCAAATCGCACTGTCTTCCTCCAGAAGTAACAAGAGTCAACACACTGGGCCACGGTTTGCCTCTGGATCTATGGGGAGAAATCCAGGGATATTAAAGACTCCCTTGTCATTACAAAGGAGGGCAATGATGTCTTCTCCCGCTGGGGTTTTAGCAGGAAGAAGGGTCCTAAGGACAGGATTCCAACGGGGGATTGAAAATAGGGCTTTCTGGGTTAAAAGCCTCCCCGCTAACCAGCTCCGCCCCGCTCCAACGGCTTTACCTCCTTCTGGATGAGGCAAAAAGTCTTCTGATGGACAAAAAAAAGGCTCTTTCAAGAGCTTTTGGAGCGGGATCTCCAGAGAGAAACTCCTCCCTGGCTGCAGATGAGGTGGGACCGCCAAACCCCCCCTTTCTCATGGAAGATGCTCCCGAGAGCACCATCGGCTCTTATCTAGCCACTTTCCTCCCAAAAACGAGCCATCTCCTTCCCTCCAACGCTACGGGGCCAAGACAAGACGGGAGAGAACCCAAACGCCCTATCAAGTAACTCTGAAAAAGGGGAATTTCCCACAAGAAAAGCCTGAAGAGAAACCTTTCTCCTGCGGCTCGGGCTTGCTTTCCACGTCACCCCAGGGCTTCCAAACCAGGGAGGCTCCTTCCTCCTCCTCTTCCAAGAGGGATCTGTCCCGCAGGGCAGGCAGCTCCGCCTGCAACTGCTCCCCGACATTGATGCGGCTGAAAGGGGGAGGAAGAGGAGGGCGAGGAAGGCACGTCGGGAATGGATACGGCGCAACAAACGCTTCAAAAGAGGGAAAACGTGGTGAGGTGGGGCAAAACCGGTCCCTATTTCCCAGCAAAACATCACTCAGTCTTCCGCCACCAACTTCCACCGCCCCTTCCCACCCCCAGCGTTACCCTTCGGCCACTGGAGGCTTTTTGGGCCCCATCGGGCAGGACAATTTGGGGGTTTCCCCAAAAAAACAATCCAACTGCTGAATGTCACTCTCCACAGCGGTAGGAAGCTGCCACAGCCACGGCCAGCGAGCCACCGCCGCCTCGGAATGTTGTGTGGAACGCGGGAGGCCGGCAACGGCCTGTGACGTCAGCAAAACCAGTGCTTTACTGGGACAGCACTGGGCCTTTGGGGGGGTTTCTGGCCCATATGGGGGACCCTCCACCCAAAAACACGCTGTGGAGAAGGGGCCGAGCGACACCCACCCCCACCCCCAGTTCCCTCCTCCCGTTTTCCCAGGGGTCGCCCTCATTCCCACGGCTCAACGTGGATTTTTGCCTCATCCTCCATCAAAAGAACCCCAAAAGCCTGGATGTTCTGCCCAAAAAATCTGACAAAACCACGCTGGGGATAAAAATCTTTCCGCCAAGACCCTCCTTTAGCCTTCCTTGCCCTCCTCCTCCTCCTCACACACCACTCCATCCCCCACAAAATTTCCCCCTTCTCAGGGAAATCAGGGCTCTGCAGAGGGACCCTCCGGCTACCACTTCACCCCTGCGGCTGCCCCGGGCCAGAAGGCGGGCATTGAGCCATCTGGGGCTTTTCTAGAAGCAAAAGGAGCAAAGCGAAACCCCGGGGGCCCTTTCCATCCCCCAAGCCCCTAGTCCATGGGCTGCAGTCATCATGCTCTAGTGCAGTTCACTCTCTTCACAAGTTGGAAGCCCACGAGAAGCACAGTTAGGACGCCACATTTTAAGAAAGCAAACTTCCAGCTCTTCAAGGAGTTAGGAAATAGGACCCCGTGGGAAACTGCCCTTAGGGACAAGGGAGCAGAACAAAGGAAAAAGGGATTTGTAAGTCCTTCCTCCAGAAATCCATTAGACCCAGCTTCATAGAAACGACACCGGTCTGGATGCTGGTGGTTAAAGAGGATGGATTTTGGGGGGGTTAAATTAGGAGAATTAATTGGGCGATCACTTCAAATGAGGTCAAATTAAAACTGGAGGCATTTTGCTGGCTGTGAGGGACTGGAGTGGGCAAGCCTCGGGCCACAAAACTCAATGGAACTTGAGTTTGTCCTGGGCAAAAAGGGGAAACCTGAGGCTTTTGCACAAGGAGGGGCCGCTCTGAACCTCACGGCTCCGCGGAAGGTCTCCCCGACTCCAAAAAGACAGAATGTTGGGGGTTGAAAGTCAAATAAAACCACCAAGAGGCACCTGGGCAAGGGCAATCCTCCAGCTGCCCTTCCCTTCTGCCCCCACCCCCCCCCCCCAGGGTGCTTTTCTGAACCCAAAGGAGGCATTTGGGGAAGAAAAAGGGAGGGCTGACCTTCCGCACTCACCTCAGGGCAAGTCCCAGCACAGGGAGGTCCCGGCATCCCCGGAGGAGACGCAGGCGCTATGGGGCTGCGGGTGGTGACGCCCCGGCGTGGGCTTGTCTTTGGGGGTCGCACGTGGCCTCTTCTTCTGGTGGTAGACGGCCTGCAAACCAGGGACAAAATAACTTGAAATGGCTCAAAAAGGCAGAAAAATAAGATTTTTTGGCCATGGATTTCACGCGGTTTATCAGCCCAGGTAAAGTCTAAACAGCCAAAAAAACCAATGGGAAAACAGGGTGCAAAGCCACAACGGGGTGCAAGAAAAACTCTATTATTTCCACTGTCCCAAGCGGAAAAGCACTTTCCTCCACAAAATCTATCAAAGGGGCTGAAAAGGTGCAATTCCCACGCACTGAAGCCACACAGCCACCCCCTTCCCCCGCCCACCAAAAATTAAAATAATATCTCTTTCCGTGAAGCAAATCCCTCTTTCCTGGCAAGGAACGTTTGAGCAGATGGATTCGTCCAGGAAACAAACCCCCCCAGCAGCTTTTTTACCTCGCCTTTGGCTTTTTCCACCTCATCCCGGACTCTCTTGACCCTTTTCTCCAGCAGGCGAGGTCAGGTGCACCCAAATCGCACTGTCTTCCTCCAGAAGTAACAAGAGTCAACACACTGGGCCACGGTTTGCCTCTGGATCTATGGGGAGAAATCCAGGGATATTAAAGACTCCCTTGTCATTACAAAGGAGGGCAATGATGTCTTCTCCCGCTGGGGTTTTAGCAGGAAGAAGGGTCCTAAGGACAGGATTCCAACGGGGGATTGAAAATAGGGCTTTCTGGGTTAAAAGCCTCCCCGCTAACCAGCTCCGCCCCGCTCCAACGGCTTTACCTCCTTCTGGATGAGGCAAAAAGTCTTCTGATGGACAAAAAAAAGGCTCTTTCAAGAGCTTTTGGAGCGGGATCTCCAGAGAGAAACTCCTCCCTGGCTGCAGATGAGGTGGGACCGCCAAACCCCCCCTTTCTCATGGAAGATGCTCCCGAGAGCACCATCGGCTCTTATCTAGCCACTTTCCTCCCAAAAACGAGCCATCTCCTTCCCTCCAACGCTACGGGGCCAAGACAAGACGGGAGAGAACCCAAACGCCCTATCAAGTAACTCTGAAAAAGGGGAATTTCCCACAAGAAAAGCCTGAAGAGAAACCTTTCTCCTGCGGCTCGGGCTTGCTTTCCACGTCACCCCAGGGCTTCCAAACCAGGGAGGCTCCTTCCTCCTCCTCTTCCAAGAGGGATCTGTCCCGCAGGGCAGGCAGCTCCGCCTGCAACTGCTCCCCGACATTGATGCGGCTGAAAGGGGGAGGAAGAGGAGGGCGAGGAAGGCACGTCGGGAATGGATACGGCGCAACAAACGCTTCAAAAGAGGGAAAACGTGGTGAGGTGGGGCAAAACCGGTCCCTATTGCCCAGCAAAACATCACTCAGTCTTCCGCCACCAACTTCCACCGCCCCTTCCCACCCCCAGCGTTACCCTTCGGCCACTGGAGGCTTTTTGGGCCCCATCGGGCAGGACAATTTGGGGGTTTCCCCAAAAAAACAATCCAACTGCTGAATGTCACTCTCCACAGCGGTAGGAAGCTGCCACAGCCACGGCCAGCGAGCCACCGCCGCCTCGGAATGTTGTGTGGAACGCGGGAGGCCGGCAACGGCCTGTGACGTCAGCAAAACCAGTGCTTTACTGGGACAGCACTGGGCCTTTGGGGGGGTTTCTGGCCCATATGGGGGACCCTCCACCCAAAAACACGCTGTGGAGAAGGGGCCGAGCGACACCCACCCCCACCCCCAGTTCCCTCCTCCCGTTTTCCCAGGGGTCGCCCTCATTCCCACGGCTCAACGTGGATTTTTGCCTCATCCTCCATCAAAAGAACCCCAAAAGCCTGGATGTTCTGCCCAAAAAATCTGACAAAACCACGCTGGGGATAAAAATCTTTCCGCCAAGACCCTCCTTTAGCCTTCCTTGCCCTCCTCCTCCTCCTCACACACCACTCCATCCCCCACAAAATTTCCCCCTTCTCAGGGAAATCAGGGCTCTGCAGAGGGACCCTCCGGCTACCACTTCACCCCTGCGGCTGCCCCGGGCCAGAAGGCGGGCATTGAGCCATCTGGGGCTTTTCTAGAAGCAAAAGGAGCAAAGCGAAACCCCGGGGGCCCTTTCCATCCCCCAAGCCCCTAGTCCATGGGCTGCAGTCATCATGCTCTAGTGCAGTTCACTCTCTTCACAAGTTGGAAGCCCACGAGAAGCACAGTTAGGACGCCACATTTTAAGAAAGCAAACTTCCAGCTCTTCAAGGAGTTAGGAAATAGGACCCCGTGGGAAACTGCCCTTAGGGACAAGGGAGCAGAACAAAGGAAAAAGGGATTTGTAAGTCCTTCCTCCAGAAATCCATTAGACCCAGCTTCATAGAAACGACACCGGTCTGGATGCTGGTGGTTAAAGAGGATGGATTTTGGGGGGGTTAAATTAGGAGAATTAATTGGGCGATCACTTCAAATGAGGTCAAATTAAAACTGGAGGCATTTTGCTGGCTGTGAGGGACTGGAGTGGGCAAGCCTCGGGCCACAAAACTCAATGGAACTTGAGTTTGTCCTGGGCAAAAAGGGGAAACCTGAGGCTTTTGCACAAGGAGGGGCCGCTCTGAACCTCACGGCTCCGCGGAAGGTCTCCCCGACTCCAAAAAGACAGAATGTTGGGGGTTGAAAGTCAAATAAAACCACCAAGAGGCACCTGGGCAAGGGCAATCCTCCAGCTGCCCTTCCCTTCTGCCCCCACCCCCCCCCCCCAGGGTGCTTTTCTGAACCCAAAGGAGGCATTTGGGGAAGAAAAAGGGAGGGCTGACCTTCCGCACTCACCTCAGGGCAAGTCCCAGCACAGGGAGGTCCCGGCATCCCCGGAGGAGACGCAGGCGCTATGGGGCTGCGGGTGGTGACGCCCCGGCGTGGGCTTGTCTTTGGCGGTCGCACGTGGCCTCTTCTTCTGGTGGTAGACGGCCTGCAAACCAGGGACAAAATAACTTGAAATGGCTCAAAAAGGCAGAAAAATAAGATTTTTTGGCCATGGATTTCACGCGGTTTATCAGCCCAGGTAAAGTCTAAACAGCCAAAAAAACCAATGGGAAAACAGGGTGCAAAGCCACAACGGGGTGCAAGAAAAACTCTATTATTTCCACTGTCCCAAGCGGAAAAGCACTTTCCTCCACAAAATCTATCAAAGGGGCTGAAAAGGTGCAATTCCCACGCACTGAAGCCACACAGCCACCCCCTTCCCCCGCCCACCAAAAATTAAAATAATATCTCTTTCCGTGAAGCAAATCCCTCTTTCCTGGCAAGGAACGTTTGAGCAGATGGATTCGTCCAGGAAACAAACCCCCCCAGCAGCTTTTTTACCTCGCCTTTGGCTTTTTCCACCTCATCCCGGACTCTCTTGACCCTTTTCTCCAGCAGGCGAGGTCAGGTGCACCCAAATCGCACTGTCTTCCTCCAGAAGTAACAAGAGTCAACACACTGGGCCACGGTTTGCCTCTGGATCTATGGGGAGAAATCCAGGGATATTAAAGACTCCCTTGTCATTACAAAGGAGGGCAATGATGTCTTCTCCCGCTGGGGTTTTAGCAGGAAGAAGGGTCCTAAGGACAGGATTCCAACGGGGGATTGAAAATAGGGCTTTCTGGGTTAAAAGCCTCCCCGCTAACCAGCTCCGCCCCGCTCCAACGGCTTTACCTCCTTCTGGATGAGGCAAAAAGTCTTCTGATGGACAAAAAAAAGGCTCTTTCAAGAGCTTTTGGAGCGGGATCTCCAGAGAGAAACTCCTCCCTGGCTGCAGATGAGGTGGGACCGCCAAACCCCCCCTTTCTCATGGAAGATGCTCCCGAGAGCACCATCGGCTCTTATCTAGCCACTTTCCTCCCAAAAACGAGCCATCTCCTTCCCTCCAACGCTACGGGGCCAAGACAAGACGGGAGAGAACCCAAACGCCCTATCAAGTAACTCTGAAAAAGGGGAATTTCCCACAAGAAAAGCCTGAAGAGAAACCTTTCTCCTGCGGCTCGGGCTTGCTTTCCACGTCACCCCAGGGCTTCCAAACCAGGGAGGCTCCTTCCTCCTCCTCTTCCAAGAGGGATCTGTCCCGCAGGGCAGGCAGCTCCGCCTGCAACTGCTCCCCGACATTGATGCGGCTGAAAGGGGGAGGAAGAGGAGGGCGAGGAAGGCACGTCGGGAATGGATACGGCGCAACAAACGCTTCAAAAGAGGGAAAACGTGGTGAGGTGGGGCAAAACCGGTCCCTATTGCCCAGCAAAACATCACTCAGTCTTCCGCCACCAACTTCCACCGCCCCTTCCCACCCCCAGCGTTACCCTTCGGCCACTGGAGGCTTTTTGGGCCCCATCGGGCAGGACAATTTGGGGGTTTCCCCAAAAAAACAATCCAACTGCTGAATGTCACTCTCCACAGCGGTAGGAAGCTGCCACAGCCACGGCCAGCGAGCCACCGCCGCCTCGGAATGTTGTGTGGAACGCGGGAGGCCGGCAACGGCCTGTGACGTCAGCAAAACCAGTGCTTTACTGGGACAGCACTGGGCCTTTGGGGGGGTTTCTGGCCCATATGGGGGACCCTCCACCCAAAAACACGCTGTGGAGAAGGGGCCGAGCGACACCCACCCCCACCCCCAGTTCCCTCCTCCCGTTTTCCCAGGGGTCGCCCTCATTCCCACGGCTCAACGTGGATTTTTGCCTCATCCTCCATCAAAAGAACCCCAAAAGCCTGGATGTTCTGCCCAAAAAATCTGACAAAACCACGCTGGGGATAAAAATCTTTCCGCCAAGACCCTCCTTTAGCCTTCCTTGCCCTCCTCCTCCTCCTCACACACCACTCCATCCCCCACAAAATTTCCCCCTTCTCAGGGAAATCAGGGCTCTGCAGAGGGACCCTCCGGCTACCACTTCACCCCTGCGGCTGCCCCGGGGCAGAAGGCGGGCATTGAGCCATCTGGGGCTTTTCTAGAAGCAAAAGGAGCAAAGCGAAACCCCGGGGGCCCTTTCCATCCCCCAAGCCCCTAGTCCATGGGCTGCAGTCATCATGCTCTAGTGCAGTTCACTCTCTTCACAAGTTGGAAGCCCACGAGAAGCACAGTTAGGACGCCACATTTTAAGAAAGCAAACTTCCAGCTCTTCAAGGAGTTAGGAAATAGGACCCCGTGGGAAACTGCCCTTAGGGACAAGGGAGCAGAACAAAGGAAAAAGGGATTTGTAAGTCCTTCCTCCAGAAATCCATTAGACCCAGCTTCATAGAAACGACACCGGTCTGGATGCTGGTGGTTAAAGAGGATGGATTTTGGGGGGGTTAAATTAGGAGAATTAATTGGGCGATCACTTCAAATGAGGTCAAATTAAAACTGGAGGCATTTTGCTGGCTGTGAGGGACTGGAGTGGGCAAGCCTCGGGCCACAAAACTCAATGGAACTTGAGTTTGTCCTGGGCAAAAAGGGGAAACCTGAGGCTTTTGCACAAGGAGGGGCCGCTCTGAACCTCACGGCTCCGCGGAAGGTCTCCCCGACTCCAAAAAGACAGAATGTTGGGGGTTGAAAGTCAAATAAAACCACCAAGAGGCACCTGGGCAAGGGCAATCCTCCAGCTGCCCTTCCCTTCTGCCCCCACCCCACCCCCCCAGGGTGCTTTTCTGAACCCAAAGGAGGCATTTGGGGAAGAAAAAGGGAGGGCTGACCTTCCGCACTCACCTCAGGGCAAGTCCCAGCACAGGGAGGTCCCGGCATCCCCGGAGGAGACGCAGGCGCTATGGGGCTGCGGGTGGTGACGCCCCGGCGTGGGCTTGTCTTTGGGGGTCGCACGTGGCCTCTTCTTCTGGTGGTAGACGGCCTGCAAACCAGGGACAAAATAACTTGAAATGGCTCAAAAAGGCAGAAAAATAAGATTTTTTGGCCATGGATTTCACGCGGTTTATCAGCCCAGGTAAAGTCTAAACAGCCAAAAAAACCAATGGGAAAACAGGGTGCAAAGCCACAACGGGGTGCAAGAAAAACTCTATTATTTCCACTGTCCCAAGCGGAAAAGCACTTTCCTCCACAAAATCTATCAAAGGGGCTGAAAAGGTGCAATTCCCACGCACTGAAGCCACACAGCCACCCCCTTCCCCCGCCCACCAAAAATTAAAATAATATCTCTTTCCGTGAAGCAAATCCCTCTTTCCTGGCAAGGAACGTTTGAGCAGATGGATTCGTCGAGGAAACAAACCCCCCCAGCAGCTTTTTTACCTCGCCTTTGGCTTTTTCCACCTCATCCCGGACTCTCTTGACCCTTTTCTCCAGCAGGCGAGGTCAGGTGCACCCAAATCGCACTGTCTTCCTCCAGAAGTAACAAGAGTCAACACACTGGGCCACGGTTTGCCTCTGGATCTATGGGGAGAAATCCAGGGATATTAAAGACTCCCTTGTCATTACAAAGGAGGGCAATGATGTCTTCTCCCGCTGGGGTTTTAGCAGGAAGAAGGGTCCTAAGGACAGGATTCCAACGGGGGATTGAAAATAGGGCTTTCTGGGTTAAAAGCCTCCCCGCTAACCAGCTCCGCCCCGCTCCAACGGCTTTACCTCCTTCTGGATGAGGCAAAAAGTCTTCTGATGGACAAAAAAAAGGCTCTTTCAAGAGCTTTTGGAGCGGGATCTCCAGAGAGAAACTCCTCCCTGGCTGCAGATGAGGTGGGACCGCCAAACCCCCCCTTTCTCATGGAAGATGCTCCCGAGAGCACCATCGGCTCTTATCTAGCCACTTTCCTCCCAAAAACGAGCCATCTCCTTCCCTCCAACGCTACGGGGCCAAGACAAGATGGGAGAGAACCCAAACGCCCTATCAAGTAACTCTGAAAAAGGGGAATTTCCCACAAGAAAAGCCTGAAGAGAAACCTTTCTCCTGCGGCTCGGGCTTGCTTTCCACGTCACCCCAGGGCTTCCAAACCAGGGAGGCTCCTTCCTCCTCCTCTTCCAAGAGGGATCTGTCCCGCAGGGCAGGCAGCTCCGCCTGCAACTGCTCCCCGACATTGATGCGGCTGAAAGGGGGAGGAAGAGGAGGGCGAGGAAGGCACGTCGGGAATGGATACGGCGCAACAAACGCTTCAAAAGAGGGAAAACGTGGTGAGGTGGGGCAAAACCGGTCCCTATTGCCCAGCAAAACATCACTCAGTCTTCCGCCACCAACTTCCACCGCCCCTTCCCACCCCCAGCGTTACCCTTCGGCCACTGGAGGCTTTTTGGGCCCCATCGGGCAGGACAATTTGGGGGTTTCCCCAAAAAAACAATCCAACTGCTGAATGTCACTCTCCACAGCGGTAGGAAGCTGCCACAGCCACGGCCAGCGAGCCACCGCCGCCTCGGAATGTTGTGTGGAACGCGGGAGGCCGGCAACGGCCTGTGACGTCAGCAAAACCAGTGCTTTACTGGGACAGCACTGGGCCTTTGGGGGGGTTTCTGGCCCATATGGGGGACCCTCCACCCAAAAACACGCTGTGGAGAAGGGGCCGAGCGACACCCACCCCCACCCCCAGTTCCCTCCTCCCGTTTTCCCAGGGGTCGCCCTCATTCCCACGGCTCAACGTGGATTTTTGCCTCATCCTCCATCAAAAGAACCCCAAAAGCCTGGATGTTCTGCCCAAAAAATCTGACAAAACCACGCTGGGGATAAAAATCTTTCCGCCAAGACCCTCCTTTAGCCTTCCTTGCCCTCCTCTTCCTCCTCACACACCACTCCATCCCCCACAAAATTTCCCCCTTCTCAGGGAAATCAGGGCTCTGGAGATGGACCCTCCGGCTACCACTTCGCCCCTGCGGCTGCCCCGGGGCAGAAGGCGGGCATTGAGCCATCTGGGGCTTTTCTAGAAGCAAAAGGAGCAAAGCGAAACCCCGGGGGCCCTTTCCATCCCCCAAGCCCCTAGTCCATGGGCTGCAGTCATCATGCTCTAGTGCAGTTCACTCTCTTCACAAGTTGGAAGCCCACGAGAAGCACAGTTAGGACGCCACATTTTAAGAAAGCAAACTTCCAGCTCTTCAAGGAGTTAGGAAATAGGACCCCGTGGGAAACTGCCCTTAGGGACAAGGGAGCAGAACAAAGGAAAAAGGGATTTGTAAGTCCTTCCTCCAGAAATCCATTAGACCCAGCTTCATAGAAACGACACCGGTCTGGATGCTGGTGGTTAAAGAGGATGGATTTTGGGGGGGTTAAATTAGGAGAATTAATTGGGCGATCACTTCAAATGAGGTCAAATTAAAACTGGAGGCATTTTGCTGGCTGTGAGGGACTGGAGTGGGCAAGCCTCGGGCCACAAAACTCAATGGAACTTGAGTTTGTCCTGGGCAAAAAGGGGAAACCTGAGGCTTTTGCACAAGGAGGGGCCGCTCTGAACCTCACGGCTCCGCGGAAGGTCTCCCCGACTCCAAAAAGACAGAACGTTGGGGGTTGAAAGTCAAATAAAACCACCAAGAGGCACCTGGGCAAGGGCAATCCTCCAGCTGCCCTTCCCTTCTGCCCCCGCCCCGCCCCCCACCCCCCCTCCCCAGGGTGCTTTTCTGAACCCAAAGGAGGCATTTGGGGAAGAAAAAGGGAGGGCTGACCTTCCGCACTCACCTCAGGGCAAGTCCCAGCACAGGGAGGTCCCGGCATCCCCGGAGGAGACGCAGGCGCTGTGGGGCTGCGGGTGGTGACGCCCCGGCGGGGGCTTGTCTTTGGGGGTCGCACGTGGCCTCTTCTTCTGGGGGCAGACGGCCTGCAAACCAGGGACAAAATAACTTGAAATGGCTCAAAAAGGCAGAAAAATAAGATTTTTTGGCCACGGATTTCACCCGGTTTATCAGCCCAGGTAAAGTCTAAACAGCCAAAAAACCAATGGGAAAACGGGGTGCAAAGCCACAACGGGGTGCAAGAAAAACTGTATTATTTCCACTGTCCCAAGCGGAAAAGCACTTTCCTCCACAAAATCTATCAAAGGGGCTGAAAAGGTGCAATTCCCACGCACTGAAGCCACACAGCCACCCCCTTCCCCCGCCCACCAAAAATTAAAATAATATCTCTTTCCGTGAAGCAAATCCCTCTTTCCTGGCAAGGAACGTTTGAGCAGATGGATTCGTCGAGGAAACAAACCCCCCCAGCAGCTTTTTTACCTCGCCTTTGGCTTTTTCCACCTCATCCCGGACTCTCTTGACCCTTTTCTCCAGCAGGCGAGGTCAGGTGCACCCAAATCGCACTGTCTTCCTCCAGAAGTAACAAGAGTCAACACACTGGGCCACGGTTTGCCTCTGGATCTATGGGCAGAAATCCAGGGATATTAAAGACTCCCTTGTCATTACAAAGGAGGGCAATGATGTCTTCTCCCGCTGGGTTTTGAGCAGGAAGAAGGGTCCTAAGGACAGGATTCCAACGGGGGATTGAAAATAGGGCTTTCTGGGTTAAAAGCCTCCCCGCTAACCAGCTCCGCCCCGCTCCAACGGCTTTACCTCCTTCTGGATGAGGCCAAAAGTCTTCTGATGGACAAAAAAAAGGCTCGCTCAAGAGCTTTCGGAGCGGGATCTCCAGAGAGAAACTCCTCCCTGGCTGCAGATGAGCTGGGACCGCCAAACCCCCCCTTTCTCATGGAAGATGCTCCCGAGAGCACCATCGGCTCTTATCTAGCCACTTTCCTCCCAAAAACGAGCCATCTCCTTCCCTCCAACGCTACGCGGCCAAGACAAGACGGGAGAGAACCCAAACGCCCTATCAAGTAACTCTGAAAAGGGGGAATTTGCCCCTTTCCCACAAGAAAAGCCTGAAGAGAAACCTTTCTCCTGCGGCTCGGGCTTGCTTTCCATGTCACCCCAGGGCTTCCAAACCAGGGAGGCTCCTTCGTCCTCCTCTTCCAAGAGGGATCTGTCCCGCAGGGCAGGCCGCTCCGCCTGCAACTGCTCCCCGACATTGATGCGGCTGAAAGGGGGAGGAAGAGGAGGGGGAGGAAGGCACGTCGGGAATGGATACGGCGCAACAAACGCTTCAAAAGAGGGAAAACGTGGTGAGGTGGGGCAAAACCGGTCCCTATTGCCCAGCAAAACATCACTCAGTCTTCCGCCACCAACTTCCACCGCCCCTTCCCACCCCCAGCGTTACCCTTCGGCCACTGGAGGCTTTTTGGGCCCCATCGGGCAGGACAATTTGGGGGTTTCCCCAAAAAAACAATCCAACTGCTGAATGTCACTCTCCACAGCGGTAGGAAGCTGCCACAGCCACGGCCAGCGAGCCACCGCCGCCTCGGAATGTTGTGTGGAACGCGGGAGGCCGGCAACGGCCTGTGACGTCAGCAAAACCAGTGCTTTACTGGGACAGCACTGGGCCTTTGGGGGGGTTTCTGGCCCATATGGGGGACCCTCCACCCAAAAACACGCTGTGGAGAAGGGGCCGAGCGACACCCACCCCCACCCCCAGTTCCCTCCTCCCGTTTTCCCAGGGGTCGCCCTCATTCCCACGGCTCAACGTGGATTTTTGCCTCCTCCTCCATCAAAAGAACCCTAAAATCCTGGATGTTCTGCCCAAAAAATCTGACAAAACCACGCTGGGGATAAAAATCTTTCCGCCAAGACCCTCCTTTAGCCTTCCTTGCCCTCCTCCTCCTCCTCACACACCACTCCATCCCCCACAAAATTTCCCCCTTCTCAGGGAAATCAGGGCTCTGCAGAGGGACCCTCCGGCTACCACTTCACCCCTGCAGCTGCCCCGGGCCAGAAGGCGGGCATTGAGCCATTTGGGCCTTTTCTAGAAGCAAAAGGAGCAAAGCGAAACCCCGGGGGCCCTTTCCATCCCCCAATCCCCTAGTCCATGGGCTGCAGTCATCATGCTCTAGTGCAGTTCACTCTCTTCACAAGTTGGAAGCCCACGAGAAGCACAGTTAGGACGCCACATTTTAAGAAAGCAAACTTCCAGCTCTTCAAGGAGTTAGGAAATAGGACCCCGTGGGAAACTGCCCTTAGGGACAAGGGAGCAGAACAAAGGAAAAAGGGATTTGTAAGTCCTTCCTCCAGAAATCCATTAGACCCAGCTTCATAGAAACGACACCGGTCTGGATGCTGGTGGTTAAAGAGGATGGATTTTGGGGGGGTTAAATTAGGAGAATTAATTGGGCGATCACTTCAAATGAGGTCAAATTAAAACTGGAGGCATTTTGCTGGCTGTGAGGGACTGGAGTGGGCAAGCCTCGGGCCACAAAACTCAATGGAACTTGAGTTTGTCCTGGGCAAAAAGGGGAAACCTGAGGCTTTTGCACAAGGAGGGGCCGCTCTGAACCTCACGGCTCCGGGGAAGGTCTCCCCGACTCCAAAAAGACAGAACGTTGGGGGTTGAAAGTCAAATAAAACCACCAAGAGGCACCTGGGCAAGGGCAATCCTCCAGCTGCCCTTCCCTTCTGCCCCCGCCCCACCCCCCCCAGGGTGCTTTTCTGAACCCAAAGGAGGCATTTGGGGAAGAAAAAGGGAGGGCTGACCTTCCGCACTCACCTCAGGGCAAGTCCCAGCACAGGGAGGTCCCGGCATCCCCGGAGGAGACGCAGGCGCTATGGGGCTGCGGGTGGTGACGCCCCGGCGTGGGCTTGTCTTTGGGGGTCGCACGTGGCCTCTTCTTCTGGTGGTAGACGGCCTGCAAACCAGGGACAAAATAACTTGAAATGGCTCAAAAAGGCAGAAAAATAAGATTTTTTGGCCACGGATTTCACCCGGTTTATCAGCCCAGGTAAAGTCTAAACAGCCAAAAAAACCAATGGGAAAACAGGGTGCAAAGCCACAACGGGGTGCAAGAAAAACTGTATTATTTCCACTGTCCCAAGCGGAAAAGCACTTTCCTCCACAAAATCTATCAAAGGGGCTGAAAAGGTACAATTCCCACGCACTGAAGCCACACAGCCACCCCCTTCCCCCGCCCACCAAAAATTAAAATAATATCTCTTTCCGTGAAGCAAATCCCTCTTTCCTGGCAAGGAACGTTTGAGCAGATGGATTCGTCGAGGAAACAAACCCCCCCAGCAGCTTTTTTACCTCGCCTTTGGCTTTTTCCACCTCATCCCGGACTCTCTTGACCCTTTTCTCCAGCAGGCGAGGTCAGGTGCACCCAAATCGCACTGTCTTCCTCCAGAAGTAACAAGAGTCAACACACTGGGCCACGGTTTGCCTCTGGATCTATGGGGAGAAATCCAGGGATATTAAAGACTCCCTTGTCATTACAAAGGAGGGCAATGATGTCTTCTCCCGCTGGGGTTTTAGCAGGAAGAAGGGTCCTAAGGACAGGATTCCAACGGGGGATTGAAAATAGGGCTTTCTGGGTTAAAAGCCTCCCCGCTAACCAGCTCCGCCCCGCTCCAACGGCTTTACCTCCTTCTGGATGAGGCCAAAAGTCTTCTGATGGACAAAAAAAAGGCTCTTTCAAGAGCTTTTGGAGCGGGATCTCCAGAGAGAAACTCCTCCCTGGCTGCAGATGAGGTGGGACCGCCAAACCCCCCCTTTCTCATGGAAGATGCTCCCGAGAGCACCATCGGCTCTTATCTAGCCACTTTCCTCCCAAAAACGAGCCATCTCCTTCCCTCCAACGCTACAGGGCCAAGACAAGATGGGAGAGAACCCAAACGCCCTAGCAAGTAACTCTGAAAAGGGGGAATTTCCCACAAGAAAAGCCTGAAGAGAAACCTTTCTCCTGCGGCTCGGGCTTGCTTTCCACGTCACCCCAGGGCTTCCAAACCAGGGAGGCTCCTTCCTCCTCCTCTTCCAAGAGGGATCTGTCCCGCAGGGCAGGCAGCTCCGCCTGCAACTGCTCCCCGACATTGATGCGGCTGAAAGGGGGAGGAAGAGGAGGGCGAGGAAGGCACGTTGGGAATGGATACGGCGCAACAAACGCTAAAAAAGAGGGAAAACGTGGTGAGGTGGGGCAAAACCGGTCCCTATTGCCCAGCAAAACATCACTCAGTCTTCCGCCACCAACTTCCACCGCCCCTTCCCACCCCCAGCGTTACCCTTCGGCCACTGGAGGCTTTTTGGGCCCCATCGGGCAGGACAATTTGGGGGTTTCCCCAAAAAAACAATCCAACTGCTGAATGTCACTCTCCACAGCGGTAGGAAGCTGCCACAGCCACGGCCAGCGAGCCACCGCCGCCTCGGAATGTTGTGTGGAACGCGGGAGGCCGGCAACGGCCTGTGACGTCAGCAAAACCAGTGCTTTACTGGCACAGCACTGGGCCTTTGGGGGGGTTTCTGGCCCATATGGGGGACCCTCCACCCAAAAACACGCTGTGGAGAAGGGGCCGAGCGACACCCACCCCCACCCCCAGTTCCCTCCTCCCGTTTTCCATGGGGTCGCCCTCATTCCCACGGCTCAACGTGGATTTTTGCCTCCTCCTCCATCAAAAGAACCCCAAAAGCCTGGATGTTCTGCCCACAAAATCTGACAAAACCACGCTGGGGATAAAAATCTTTCCGCCAAGACCCTCCTTTAGCCTTCCTTGCCCTCCTCTTCCTGCTCACACACCACTCCATCCCCCACAAAATTTCCCCCTTCTCAGGGAAATCAGGGCTCTGCAGAGGGACCCTCCGGCTACCACTTCACCCCTGCGGCTGCCCCGGGGCAGAAGGCGGGCATTGAGCCATCTGGGGCTTTTCTAGAAGCAAAAGGAGCAAAGCGAAACCCCGGGGGCCCTTTCCATCCCCCAAGCCCCTAGTCCATGGGCTGCAGTCATCATGCTCTAGTGCAGTTCACTCTCTTCACAAGTTGGAAGCCCACGAGAAGCACAGTTAGGACGCCACATTTTAAGAAAGCAAACTTCCAGCTCTTCAAGGAGTTAGGAAATAGGACCCCGTGGGAAACTGCCCTTAGGGACAAGGGAGCAGAACAAAGGAAAAAGGGATTTGTAAGTCCTTCCTCCAGAAATCCATTAGACCCAGCTTCATAGAAACGACACCGGTCTGGATGCTGGTGGTTAAAGAGGATGGATTTTGGGGGGGTTAAATTAGGAGAATTAATTGGGCGATCACTTCAAATGAGGTCAAATTAAAACTGGAGGCATTTTGCTGGCTGTGAGGGACTGGAGTGGGCAAGCCTCGGGACACAAAACTCAATGGAACTTGAGTTTGTCCTGGGCAAAAAGGGGAAACCTGAGGCTTTTGCACAAGGAGGGGCCGCTCTGAACCTCACGGCTCCACGGAAGGTCTCCCCGACTCCAAAAAGACAGAATGTTGGGGGTTGAAAGTCAAATAAAACCACCAAGAGGCACCTGGGCAAGGGCAATCCTCCAGCTGCCCTTCCCTTCTGCCCCCGCCCCGCCCCCCACCGCCCCTCCCCAGGGTGCTTTTCTGAACCCAAAGGAGGCATTTGGGGAAGAAAAAGGGAGGGCTGACCTTCCGCACTCACCTCAGGGCAAGTCCCAGCACAGGGAGGTCCCGGCATCCCCGGAGGAGACGCAGGCGCTGTGGGGCTGCGGGTGGTGACGCCCCGGCGGGGGCTTGTCTTTGGGGGTCGCACGTGGCCTCTTCTTCTGGTGGCAGACGGCCTGCAAACCAGGGACAAAATAACTTGAAATGGCTCAAAAAGGCAGAAAAATAAGATTTTTTGGCCACGGATTTCACCCGGTTTATCAGCCCAGGTAAAGTCTAAACAGCCAAAAAACCAATGGGAAAACGGGGTGCAAAGCCACAACGGGGTGCAAGAAAAACTGTATTATTTCCACTGTCCCAAGCGGAAAAGCACTTTCCTCCACAAAATCTATCAAAGGGGCTGAAAAGGTGCAATTCCCACGCACTGAAGCCACACAGCCACCCCCTTCCCCCGCCCACCAAAAATTAAAATAATATCTCTTTCCGTGAAGCAAATCCCTCTTTCCTGGCAAGGAACGTTTGAGCAGATGGATTCGTCGAGGAAACAAACCCCCCCAGCAGCTTTTTTACCTCGCCTTTGGCTTTTTCCACCTCATCCCGGACTCTCTTGACCCTTTTCTCCAGCAGGCGAGGTCAGGTGCACCCAAATCGCACTGTCTTCCTCCAGAAGTAACAAGAGTCAACACACTGGGCCACGGTTTGCCTCTGGATCTATGGGGAGAAATCCAGGGATATTAAAGACTCCCTTGTCATTACAAAGGAGGGCAATGATGTCTTCTCCCGCTGGGGTTTTAGCAGGAAGAAGGGTCCTAAGGACAGGATTCCAACGGGGGATTGAAAATAGGGCTTTCTGGGTTAAAAGCCTCCCCGCTAACCAGCTCCGCCCCGCTCCAACGGCTTTACCTCCTTCTGGATGAGGCCAAAAGTCTTCTGATGGACAAAAAAAAGGCTCTTTCAAGAGCTTTTGGAGCGGGATCTCCAGAGAGAAACTCCTCCCTGGCTGCAGATGAGGTGGGACCGCCAAACCCCCCCTTTCTCATGGAAGATGCTCCCGAGAGCACCATCGGCTCTTATCTAGCCACTTTCCTCCCAAAAACGAGCCATCTCCTTCCCTCCAACGCTACAGGGCCAAGACAAGATGGGAGAGAACCCAAACGCCCTAGCAAGTAACTCTGAAAAGGGGGAATTTCCCACAAGAAAAGCCTGAAGAGAAACCTTTCTCCTGCGGCTCGGGCTTGCTTTCCACGTCACCCCAGGGCTTCCAAACCAGGGAGGCTCCTTCCTCCTCCTCTTCCAAGAGGGATCTGTCCCGCAGGGCAGGCAGCTCCGCCTGCAACTGCTCCCCGACATTGATGCGGCTGAAAGGGGGAGGAAGAGGAGGGCGAGGAAGGCACGTTGGGAATGGATACGGCGCAACAAACGCTAAAAAAGAGGGAAAACGTGGTGAGGTGGGGCAAAACCGGTCCCTATTGCCCAGCAAAACATCACTCAGTCTTCCGCCACCAACTTCCACCGCCCCTTCCCACCCCCAGCGTTACCCTTCGGCCACTGGAGGCTTTTTGGGCCCCATCGGGCAGGACAATTTGGGGGTTTCCCCAAAAAAACAATCCAACTGCTGAATGTCACTCTCCACAGCGGTAGGAAGCTGCCACAGCCACGGCCAGCGAGCCACCGCCGCCTCGGAATGTTGTGTGGAACGCGGGAGGCCGGCAACGGCCTGTGACGTCAGCAAAACCAGTGCTTTACTGGCACAGCACTGGGCCTTTGGGGGGGTTTCTGGCCCATATGGGGGACCCTCCACCCAAAAACACGCTGTGGAGAAGGGGCCGAGCGACACCCACCCCCACCCCCAGTTCCCTCCTCCCGTTTTCCATGGGGTCGCCCTCATTCCCACGGCTCAACGTGGATTTTTGCCTCCTCCTCCATCAAAAGAACCCCAAAAGCCTGGATGTTCTGCCCACAAAATCTGACAAAACCACGCTGGGGATAAAAATCTTTCCGCCAAGACCCTCCTTTAGCCTTCCTTGCCCTCCTCTTCCTGCTCACACACCACTCCATCCCCCACAAAATTTCCCCCTTCTCAGGGAAATCAGGGCTCTGCAGAGGGACCCTCCGGCTACCACTTCACCCCTGCGGCTGCCCCGGGGCAGAAGGCGGGCATTGAGCCATCTGGGGCTTTTCTAGAAGCAAAAGGAGCAAAGCGAAACCCCGGGGGCCCTTTCCATCCCCCAAGCCCCTAGTCCATGGGCTGCAGTCATCATGCTCTAGTGCACTTCACTCTCTTCACAAGTTGGAAGCCCACGAGAAGCACAGTTAGGACGCCACATTTTAAGAAAGCAAACTTCCAGCTCTTCAAGGAGTTAGGAAATAGGACCCCGTGGGAAACTGCCCTTAGGGACAAGGGAGCAGAACAAAGGAAAAAGGGATTTGTAAGTCCTTCCTCCAGAAATCCATTAGACCCAGCTTCATAGAAACGACACCGGTCTGGATGCTGGTGGTTAAAGAGGATGGATTTTGGGGGGGTTAAATTAGGAGAATTAATTGGGCGATCACTTCAAATGAGGTCAAATTAAAACTGGAGGCATTTTGCTGGCTGTGAGGGACTGGAGTGGGCAAGCCTCGGGACACAAAACTCAATGGAACTTGAGTTTGTCCTGGGCAAAAAGGGGAAACCTGAGGCTTTTGCACAAGGAGGGGCCGCTCTGAACCTCACGGCTCCACGGAAGGTCTCCCCGACTCCAAAAAGACAGAATGTTGGGGGTTGAAAGTCAAATAAAACCACCAAGAGGCACCTGGGCAAGGGCAATCCTCCAGCTGCCCTTCCCTTCTGCCCCCGCCCCGCCCCCCACCGCCCCTCCCCAGGGTGCTTTTCTGAACCCAAAGGAGGCATTTGGGGAAGAAAAAGGGAGGGCTGACCTTCCGCACTCACCTCAGGGCAAGTCCCAGCACAGGGAGGTCCCGGCATCCCCGGAGGAGACGCAGGCGCTGTGGGGCTGCGGGTGGTGACGCCCCGGCGGGGGCTTGTCTTTGGGGGTCGCACGTGGCCTCTTCTTCTGGTGGCAGACGGCCTGCAAACCAGGGACAAAATAACTTGAAATGGCTCAAAAAGGCAGAAAAATAAGATTTTTTGGCCACGGATTTCACCCGGTTTATCAGCCCAGGTAAAGTCTAAACAGCCAAAAAACCAATGGGAAAACGGGGTGCAAAGCCACAACGGGGTGCAAGAAAAACTGTATTATTTCCACTGTCCCAAGCGGAAAAGCACTTTCCTCCACAAAATCTATCAAAGGGGCTGAAAAGGTGCAATTCCCACGCACTGAAGCCACACAGCCACCCCCTTCCCCCGCCCACCAAAAATTAAAATAATATCTCTTTCCGTGAAGCAAATCCCTCTTTCCTGGCAAGGAACGTTTGAGCAGATGGATTCGTCGAGGAAACAAACCCCCCCAGCAGCTTTTTTACCTCGCCTTTGGCTTTTTCCACCTCATCCCGGACTCTCTTGACCCTTTTCTCCAGCAGGCGAGGTCAGGTGCACCCAAATCGCACTGTCTTCCTCCAGAAGTAACAAGAGTCAACACACTGGGCCACGGTTTGCCTCTGGATCTATGGGCAGAAATCCAGGGATATTAAAGACTCCCTTGTCATTACAAAGGAGGGCAATGATGTCTTCTCCCGCTGGGTTTTGAGCAGGAAGAAGGGTCCTAAGGACAGGATTCCAACGGGGGATTGAAAATAGGGCTTTCTGGGTTAAAAGCCTCCCCGCTAACCAGCTCCGCCCCGCTCCAACGGCTTTACCTCCTTCTGGATGAGGCCAAAAGTCTTCTGATGGACAAAAAAAAGGCTCTTTCAAGAGCTTTGGGAGCGGGATCTCCAGAGAGAAACTCCTCCCTGGCTGCAGATGAGCTGGGACCGCCAAAACCCCCCCTTTCTCATGGAAGATGCTCCCGAGAGCACCATCGGCTCTTATCTAGACACTTTCCTCCCAAAAACGAGCCATCTCCTTCCCTCCAACGCTACGCGGCCAAGACAAGACGGGAGAGAACCCAAACGCCCTATCAAGTAACTCTGAAAAGGGGGAATTTGCCCCTTTCCCACAAGAAAAGCCTGAAGAGAAACCTTTCTCCTGCGGCTCGGGCTTGCTTTCCATGTCACCCCAGGGCTTCCAAACCAGGGAGGCTCCTTCGTCCTCCTCTTCCAAGAGGGATCTGTCCCGCAGGGCAGGCAGCTCCGCCTGCAACTGCTCCCCGACATTGATGCGGCTGAAAGGGGGAGGAAGAGGAGGGGGAGGAAGGCACGTCGGGAATGGATACGGCGCAATAAACGCTAAAAAAGAGGGAAAACGTAGTGAGGTGGGGCAAAACCGGTCCCTATTGCCCAGCAAAAAATCACTCAGTCTTCCGCCACCAACTTCCACCGCCCCTTCCCACCCCCAGCGTTACCCTTCGGCCACTGGAGGCTTTTTGGGCCCCATCGGGCAGGACAATTTGGGGGTTTCCCCAAAAAAACAATCCAACTGCTGAATGTCACTCTCCACAGCGGTAGGAAACTGCCACAGCCACGGCCAGCGAGCGACCGCCGCCTCGGAATGTTGTGTGGAACGCGGGAGGCCGGCAACGGCCTGGGACGTCAGCAAAACCAGTGCTTTACTGGGACAGCACTGGGCCTTTGGGGGGGTTTCTGGCCCATATGGGGGACCCTCCACCCAAAAACACGCTGTGGAGAAGGGGCCGAGCGACACCCACCCCCACCCCCAGTTCCCTCCTCCCGTTTTCCCAGGGGTCGCCCTCATGCCCACGGCTCAACGTGGATTTTTGCCTCATCCTCCATCAAAAGAACCCCAAAATCCTGGATGTTCTGCCCACAAAATCTGACAAAACCACGCTGGGGATAAAAATCTTTCCGCCAAGACCCTCCTTTAGCCTTCCTTGCCCTCCTCTTCCTCCTCACACACCACTCCATCCCCCACAAAATTTCCCCCTTCTCAGGGAAATCAGGGCTCTGCAGAGGGACCCTCCGGCTACCACTTCACCCCTGCGGCTGCCCCGGGGCAGAAGGCGGGGATTGAGCCATTTGGGGATTTTCTAGAAGCAAAAGGAGCAAAGCGAAACCCCGGGGGCCCTTTCCATCCCCCAAGCCCCTAGTCCATGGGCTGCAGTCATCATGCTCTAGTGCAGTTCACTCTCTTCACAAGTTGGAAGCCCACGAGAAGCACAGTTAGGACGCCACATTTTAAGAAAGCAAACTTCCAGCTCTTCAAGGAGTTAGGAAATAGGACCCCGTGGGAAACTGCCCTTAGGGACAAGGGAGCAGAACAAAGGAAAAAGGGATTTGTAAGTCCTTCCTCCAGAAATCCATTAGACCCAGCTTCATAGAAACGACACCGGTCTGGATGCTGGTGGTTAAAGAAGATGGATTTTGGGGGGGTTAAATTAGGAGAATTAATTGGGCGATCACTTCAAATGAGGTCAAATTAAAACTGGAGGCATTTTGCTGGCTGTGAGGGACTGGAGTGTGCAAGCCTCGGGACACAAAACTCAATGGAACTTGAGTTTGTCCTGGGCAAAAAGGGCAAACCTGAGGCTTTTGCACAAGGAGGGGCCGCTCTGAACCTCACGGCTCCACGGAAGGTCTCCCCGACTCCAAAAAGACAGAATGTTGGGGGTTGAAAGTCAAATAAAACCACCAAGAGGCACCTGGGCAAGGGCAATCCTCCAGCTGCCCTTCCCTTCTGCCCCCGCCCCCCCCACCCTCCCCCAGGGTGCTTTTCTGAACCCAAAGGAGGCATTTGGGGAAGAAAAAGGGAGGGCTGACCTTCCGCACTCACCTCAGGGCAAGTCCCAGCACAGGGAGGTCCCGGCATCCCCGGAGGAGACGCAGGCGCTGTGGGGCTGCGGGTGGTGACGCCCCGGCGGGGGCTTGTCTTTGGGGGTCGCACGTGGCCTCTTCTTCTGGTGGCAGACGGCCTGCAAACCAGGGACAAAATAACTTGAAATGGCTCAAAAAGGCAGAAAAATAAGATTTTTTGGCCACGGATTTCACCCGGTTTATCAGCCCAGGTAAAGTCTAAACAGCCAAAAAACCAATGGGAAAACGGGGTGCAAAGCCACAACGGGGTGCAAGAAAAACTGTATTATTTCCACTGTCCCAAGCGGAAAAGCACTTTCCTCCACAAAATCTATCAAAGGGGCTGAAAAGGTGCAATTCCCACGCACTGAAGCCACACAGCCACCCCCTTCCCCCGCCCACCAAAAATTAAAATAATATCTCTTTCCGTGAAGCAAATCCCTCTTTCCTGGCAAGGAACGTTTGAGCAGATGGATTCGTCCAGGAAACAAACCCCCCCAGCAGCTTTTTTACCTCGCCTTTGGCTTTTTCCACCTCATCCCGGACTCTCTTGACCCTTTTCTCCAGCAGGCGAGGTCAGGTGCACCCAAATCGCACTGTCTTCCTCCAGAAGTAACAAGAGTCAACACACTGGGCCACGGTTTGCCTCTGGATCTATGGGCAGAAATCCAGGGATATTAAAGACTCCCTTGTCATTACAAAGGAGGGCAATGATGTCTTCTCCTGCTGGGTTTTTAGCAGGGAGAAGGGTCCTAAGGACAGGATTCCAACGGGGGATTGAAAATAGGGCTTTCTGGGTTAAAAGCCTCCCCGCTAACCAGCTCCGCCCCGCTCCAACGGCTTTACCTCCTTCTGGATGAGGCCAAAAGTCTTCTGATCGACAAAAAAAAGGCTCTTTCAAGAGCTTTGGGAGCGGGATCTCCAGAGAGAAACTCCTCCCTGGCTGCAGATGAGCTGGGACCGCCAAAACCCCCCCTTTCTCGTGGAAGATGCTCCCGAGAGCACCATCGGCTCTTATCTAGCCACTTTCCTCCCAAAAACGAGCCATCTCCTTCCCTCCAACGCTACGCGGCCAAGACAAGATGGGAGAGAACCCAAACGCCCTATCAAGTAACTCTGAAAAGGTGGAATTTGCCCCTTTCCCATAAGAAAAGCCTGAAGAGAAACCTTTCTCCTGCGGCTCGGGGTTGCTTTCCACGTCACCCCAGGGCTTCCAAACCAGGGAGGCTCCTTCGTCCTCCTCTTCCAAGAGGGATCTGTCCCGCAGGGCAGGCAGCTCCGCCTGCAACTGCTCCCCGACATTGATGCGGCTGAAAGGGGGAGGAAGAGGAGGGGGAGGAAGGCACGTCGGGAATGGATACGGCGCAACAAACGCTAAAAAAGAGGGAAAACGTGGTGAGGTGGGGCAAAACCGGTCCCTATTTCCCAGCAAAACATCACTCAGTCTTCCGCCACCAACTTCCACCGCCCCTTCCCACCCCCAGCGTTACCCTTCGGCCACTGGAGGCTTTTTGGGCCCCATCGGGCAGGACAATTTGGCGGTTTCCCCAAAAAAACAATCCAACTGCTGAATGTCACTCTCCACAGCGGTAGGAAACTGCCACAGCCACGGCCAGCGAGCGACCGCCGCCTCGGAATGTTGTGTGGAACGCGGGAGGCCGGCAACGGCCTGTGACGTCAGCAAAACCAGTGCTTTACTGGGACAGCACTGGGCGTTTGGGGGGTTTCCGGTCCATATGGGGGACCCTCCACCCAAAAACACGCTGTGGAGAAGGGGCCGAGCGACACCCACCCCCACCCCCACTTCCCTCCTCCCGTTTTCCCAGGGGTCGCCCTCATTCCCACGGCTCAACGTGGATTTTTGCCTCATCCTCCATCAAAAGAACCCCCAAGTCCTGGATGTTCTGCCCAAAAAATCTGACAAAACCACGCTGGGGATAAAAATCTTTCCGTCAAGAACCTCCTTTAGCCTTCCTTGCCCTCCTCCTCCTCACACACCACTCCATCCCCCACAAAATTTCCCCCTTCTCAGGGAAATCAGGGCTCTGCAGAGGGACCCTCCGGCTACCACTTCACCCCTGCGGCTGCCCCGGGCCAGAAGGCGGGCATTGAGCCAGTTGGGGCTTTTCTAGAAGCAAAAGGAGCAAAGCGAAACCCCGGGGGCCCTTTCCATCCCCCAAGCCCCTAGTCCATGGGCTGCAGTCATCATGCTCTAGTGCAGTTCACTCTCTTCACAAGTTGGAAGCCCACAAGAAGCACAGTTAGGACGCCACATTTTAAGAAAGCAAACTTCCAGCTCTTCAAGGAGTTAGGAAATAGGACCCCGGGGGAAACTGCCCTTAGGGACAAGGGAGCAGAACAAAGGAAAAAGGGATTTGTAAGTCCTTCCTCTAGAAATCCATTAGACCCAACTTCATAGAAACGACACCGGTCTGGATGCTGGTGGTTAAAGAAGATGCATCGGTGGGGGTTAAATTAGGAGAATTAATTGGGCGATCACTTCAAATGAGGTCAAATTAAAACTGGAGGCATTTTGCTGGCTGTGAGGGACTGGAGTGTGCAAGCCTCGGGACACAAAACTCAATGGAACTTGAGTTTGTCCTGGGCAAAAAGGGGAAACCTGAGGCTTTTGCACAAGGAGGGGCCGCTCTGAACCTCACGGCTCCGGGGAAGGTCTCCCCGACTCCAAAAAGAATGTTGGGGGTTGAAAGTCAAATAAAACCACCAAGAGGCACCTGGGCAAGGGCAATCCTCCAGCTGCCCTTCCCTTCTGCCCCCGCCCCGCCCCCCACCCCCCCTCCCCAGGGTGCTTTTCTGAACCCAAAGGAGGCATTTGGGGAAGAAAAAGGGAGGGCTGACCTTCCGCACTCACCTCAGGGCAAGTCCCAGCACAGGGAGGTCCCGGCATCCCCAGAGGAGACGCAGGCGCTGTGGGGCTGCGGGTGGTGACGCCCCGGCGGGGGCTTGTCTTTGGGGGTCGCACGTGGCCTCTTCTTCTGGGGGCAGACGGCCTGCAAACCAGGGACAAAATAACTTGAAATGGCTCAAAAAGGCAGAAAAATAAGATTTTTTGGCCACGGATTTCACGCAGTTTATCAGCCCAGGTAAAGTGTAAACAGCCAAAAAAACCAATGGGAAAACAGGGTGCAAAGCCACAACGGGGTGCAAGAAAAACTGTATTATTTCCACTGTCCCAAGCGGAAAAGCACTTTCCTCCACAAAATCTATCAAAGGGGCTGAAAAGGTGCAATTCCCACGCACTGAAGCCACACAGCCACCCCCTTCCCCCGCCCACCAAAAATTAAAATAATATCTCTTTCCGTGAAGCAAATCCCTCTTTCCTGGCAAGGAACGTTTGAGCAGATGGATTCGTCGAGGAAACAAACCCCCCCAGCAGCTTTTTTACCTCGCCTTTGGCTTTTTCCACCTCATCCCGGACTCTCTTGACCCTTTTCTCCAGCAGGCGAGGTCAGGTGCACCCAAATCGCACTGTCTTCCTCCAGAAGTAACAAGAGTCAACACACTGGGCCACGGTTTGCCTCTGGATCTATGGGCAGAAATCCAGGGATATTAAAGACTCCCTTGTCATTACAAAGGAGGGCAATGATGTCTTCTCCTGCTGGGTTTTTAGCAGGGAGAAGGGTCCTAAGGACAGGATTCCAACGGGGGATTGAAAATAGGGCTTTCTGGGTTAAAAGCCTCCCCGCTAACCAGCTCCGCCCCGCTCCAACGGCTTTACCTCCTTCTGGATGAGGCCAAAAGTCTTCTGATCGACAAAAAAAAGGCTCTTTCAAGAGCTTTGGGAGCGGGATCTCCAGAGAGAAACTCCTCCCTGGCTGCAGATGAGCTGGGACCGCCAAAACCCCCCCTTTCTCGTGGAAGATGCTCCCGAGAGCACCATCGGCTCTTATCTAGCCACTTTCCTCCCAAAAACGAGCCATCTCCTTCCCTCCAACGCTACGCGGCCAAGACAAGATGGGAGAGAACCCAAACGCCCTATCAAGTAACTCTGAAAAGGTGGAATTTGCCCCTTTCCCATAAGAAAAGCCTGAAGAGAAACCTTTCTCCTGTGGCTCGGGGTTGCTTTCCACGTCACCCCAGGGCTTCCAAACCAGGGAGGCTCCTTCCTCCTCCTCTTCCAAGAGGGATCTGTCCCGCAGGGCAGGCAGCTCCGCCTGCAACTGCTCCCCGACATTGATGCGGCTGAAAGGGGGAGGAAGAGGAGGGGGAGGAAGGCACGTCGGGAATGGATACGGCGCAACAAACGCTAAAAAAGAGGGAAAACGTGGTGAGGTGGGGCAAAACCGGTCCCTATTTCCCAGCAAAACATCACTCAGTCTTCCGCCACCAACTTCCACCGCCCCTTCCCACCCCCAGCGTTACCCTTCGGCCACTGGAGGCTTTTTGGGCCCCATCGGGCAGGACAATTTGGGGGTTTCCCCAAAAAAACAATCCAACTGCTGAATGTCACTCTCCACAGCGGTAGGAAACTGCCACAGCCACGGCCAGCGAGCGACCGCCGCCTCGGAATGTTGTGTGGAACGCGGGAGGCCGGCAACGGCCTGTGACGTCAGCAAAACCAGTGCTTTACTGGGACAGCACTGGGCCTTTGGGGGGTTTCCGGTCCATATGGGGGACCCTCCACCCAAAAACACGCTGTGGAGAAGGGGCCGAGCGACACCCACCCCCACCCCCAGTTCCCTCCTCCCGTTTTCCCAGGGGTCGCCCTCATTCCCACGGCTCAACGTGGATTTTTGCCTCATCCTCCATCAAAAGAACCCCCAAGTCCTGGATGTTCTGCCCAAAAAATCTGACAAAACCACGCTGGGGATAAAAATCTTTCCGTCAAGAACCTCCTTTAGCCTTCCTTGCCCTCCTCCTCCTCACACACCACTCCATCCCCCACAAAATTTCCCCCTTCTCAGGGAAATCAGGGCTCTGGAGATGGACCCTCCGGCTACCACTTCACCCCTGCGGCTGCCCCGGGCCAGAAGGCGGGCATTGAGCCAGTTGGGGCTTTTCTAGAAGCAAAAGGAGCAAAGCGAAACCCCGGGGGCCCTTTCCATCCCCCAAGCCCCTAGTCCATGGGCTGCAGTCATCATGCTCTAGTGCAGTTCACTCTCTTCACAAGTTGGAAGCCCACGAGAAGCACAGTTAGGACGCCACATTTTAAGAAAGCAAACTTCCAGCTCTTCAAGGAGTTAGGAAATAGGACCCCGTGGGAAACTGCCCTTAGGGACAAGGGAGCAGAACAAAGGAAAAAGGGATTTGTAAGTCCTTCCTCTAGAAATCCATTAGACCCAGCTTCATAGAAACGACACCGGTCTGGATGCTGGTGGTTAAAGAGGATGGATTTTGGGGGGGTTAAATTAGGAGAATTAATTGGGCGATCACTTCAAATGAGGTCAAATTAAAACTGGAGGCATTTTGCTGGCTGTGAGGGACTGGAGTGTGCAAGCCTCGGGACACAAAACTCAATGGAACTTGAGTTTGTCCTGGGCAAAAAGGGGAAACCTGAGGCTTTTGCACAAGGAGGGGCCGCTCTGAACCTCACGGCTCCACGGAAGGTCTCCCCGACTCCAAAAAGCCAGAACGTTGGGGGTTGAAAGTCAAATAAAACCACCAAGAGGCACCTGGGCAAGGGCAATCCTCCAGCTGCCCTTCCCTTCTGCCCCCGCCCCGCCCCCCCACCCCCCTTCCCCAGGGTGCTTTTCTGAACCCAAAGGAGGCATTTGGGGAAGAAAAAGGGAGGGCTGACCTTCCGCACTCACCTCAGGGCAAGTCCCAGCACAGGGAGGTCCCGGCATCCCCGGAGGAGACGCAGGTGCTGTGGGGCTGCGGGTGGTGACGCCCCGGCGGGGGCTTGTCTTTGGTGGTCGCACGTGGCCTCTTCTTCTGGGGGCAGACGGCCTGCAAACCAGGGACAAAATAACTTGAAATGGCTCAAAAAGGCAGAAAAATAAGATTTTTTGGCCATGGATTTCACCCGGTTTTTCAGCCCAGGTAAAGTCTAAACAGCCAAAAAAACAATGGGAAAACGGGGTGCAAAGCCACAACGGGGTGCAAGAAAAACTGTATTATTTCCACTGTCCCAAGCGGAAAAGCACTTTCCTCCACAACATCTATCAAAGGGGCTGAAAAGGTGCAATTCCCACGCACTGAAGCCACACAGCCACCCCCTTCCCCCGCCCACCAAAAATTAAAATAATATCTCTTTCCGTGAAGCAAATCCCTCTTTCCTGGCAAGGAACATTTGAGCAGATGGATTCGTCCAGGAAACAAACCCCCCCAGCAGCTTTTTTACCTCGCCTTTGGCTTTTTCCACCTCATCCCGGACTCTCTTGACCCTTTTCTCCAGCAGGCGAGGTCAGGTGCACCCAAATCGCACTGTCTTCCTCCAGAAGTAACAAGAGTCAACGCACTGGGCCACGGTTTGCCTCTGGATCTATGGGCAGAAATCCAGGGATATTAAAGACTCCCTTGTCCTTACAAAGGAGGGCAATGATGTCTTCTCCTGCTGGGTTTTTAGCAGGGAGAAGGGTCCTAAGGACAGGATTCCAACGGGGGATTGAAAATAGGGCTTTCTGGGTTAAAAGCCTCCCCGCTAACCAGCTCCGCCCCGCTCCAACGGCTTTACCTCCTTCTGGATGAGGCCAAAAGTCTTCTGATGGACAAAAAAAAGGCTCGCTCAAGAGCTTTGGGAGCGGGATCTCCAGAGAGAAACTCCTCCCTGGCTGCAGATGAGCTGGGACCGCCAAAACCCCCCCTTTCTCGTGGAAGATGCTCCCGAGAGCACCATCGGCTCTTATCTAGCCACTTTCCTCCCAAAAACGAGCCATCTCCTTCCCTCCAACGCTACGCGGCCAAGACAAGATGGGAGAGAACCCAAACGCCCTATCAAGTAACTCTGAAAAGGTGGAATTTGCCCCTTTCCCATAAGAAAAGCCTGAAGAGAAACCTTTCTCCTGCGGCTCGGGGTTGCTTTCCACGTCACCCCAGGGCTTCCAAACCAGGGAGGCTCCTTCGTCCTCCTCTTCCAAGAGGGATCTGTCCCGCAGGGCAGGCAGCTCCGCCTGCAACTGCTCCCCGACATTGATGCGGCTGAAAGGGGGAGGAAGAGGAGGGGGAGGAAGGCACGTCGGGAATGGATACGGCGCAACAAACGCTAAAAAAGAGGGAAAACGTGGTGAGGTGGGGCAAAACCGGTCCCTATTTCCCAGCAAAACATCACTCAGTCTTCCGCCACCAACTTCCACCGCCCCTTCCCACCCCCAGCGTTACCCTTCGGCCACTGGAGGCTTTTTGGGCCCCATCGGGCAGGACAATTTGGCGGTTTCCCCAAAAAAACAATCCAACTGCTGAATGTCACTCTCCACAGCGGTAGGAAACTGCCACAGCCACGGCCAGCGAGCGACCGCCGCCTCGGAATGTTGTGTGGAACGCGGGAGGCCGGCAACGGCCTGTGACGTCAGCAAAACCAGTGCTTTACTGGGACAGCACTGGGCGTTTGGGGGGTTTCCGGTCCATATGGGGGACCCTCCACCCAAAAACACGCTGTGGAGAAGGGGCCGAGCGACACCCACCCCCACCCCCACTTCCCTCCTCCCGTTTTCCCAGGGGTCGCCCTCATTCCCACGGCTCAACGTGGATTTTTGCCTCATCCTCCATCAAAAGAACCCCCAAGTCCTGGATGTTCTGCCCAAAAAATCTGACAAAACCACGCTGGGGATAAAAATCTTTCCGTCAAGAACCTCCTTTAGCCTTCCTTGCCCTCCTCCTCCTCACACACCACTCCATCCCCCACAAAATTTCCCCCTTCTCAGGGAAATCAGGGCTCTGGAGATGGACCCTCCGGCTACCACTTCACCCCTGCGGCTGCCCCGGGCCAGAAGGCGGGCATTGAGCCAGTTGGGGCTTTTCTAGAAGCAAAAGGAGCAAAGCGAAACCCCGGGGGCCCTTTCCATCCCCCAAGCCCCTAGTCCATGGGCTGCAGTCATCATGCTCTAGTGCAGTTCACTCTCTTCACAAGTTGGAAGCCCACGAGAAGCACAGTTAGGACGCCACATTTTAAGAAAGCAAACTTCCAGCTCTTCAAGGAGTTAGGAAATAGGACCCCGGGGGAAACTGCCCTTAGGGACAAGGGAGCAGAACAAAGGAAAAAGGGATTTGTAAGTCCTTCCTCTAGAAATCCATTAGACCCAGCTTCATAGAAACGACACCGGTCTGGATGCTGGTGGTTAAAGAAGATGGATTTTGGGGGGGTTAAATTAGGAGAATTAATTGGGCGATCACTTCAAATGAGGTCAAATTAAAACTGGAGGCATTTTGCTGGCTGTGAGGGACTGGAGTGTGCAAGCCTCGGGACACAAAACTCAATGGAACTTGAGTTTGTCCTGGGCAAAAAGGGGAAACCTGAGGCTTTTGCACAAGGAGGGGCCGCTCTGAACCTCACGGCTCCACGGAAGGTCTCCCCGACTCCAAAAAGCCAGAACGTTGGGGGTTGAAAGTCAAATAAAACCACCAAGAGGCACCTGGGCAAGGGCAATCCTCCAGCTGCCCTTCCCTTCTGCCCCCGCCCCGCCCCCCACCCCCCTTCCCCAGGGTGCTTTTCTGAACCCAAAGGAGGCATTTGGGGAAGAAAAAGGGAGGGCTGACCTTCCGCACTCACCTCAGGGCAAGTCCCAGCACAGGGAGGTCCCGGCATCCCCGGAGGAGACGCAGGTGCTGTGGGGCTGCGGGTGGTGACGCCCCGGCGGGGGCTTGTCTTTGGTGGTCGCACGTGGCCTCTTCTTCTGGGGGCAGACGGCCTGCAAACCAGGGACAAAATAACTTGAAATGGCTCAAAAAGGCAGAAAAATAAGATTTTTTGGCCATGGATTTCACCCGGTTTTTCAGCCCAGGTAAAGTCTAAACAGCCAAAAAAACAATGGGAAAACGGGGTGCAAAGCCACAACGGGGTGCAAGAAAAACTGTATTATTTCCACTGTCCCAAGCGGAAAAGCACTTTCCTCCACAACATCTATCAAAGGGGCTGAAAAGGTGCAATTCCCACGCACTGAAGCCACACAGCCACCCCCTTCCCCCGCCCACCAAAAATTAAAATAATATCTCTTTCCGTGAAGCAAATCCCTCTTTCCTGGCAAGGAACGTTTGAGCAGATGGATTCGTCCAGGAAACAAACCCCCCCAGCAGCTTTTTTACCTCGCCTTTGGCTTTTTCCACCTCATCCCGGACTCTCTTGACCCTTTTCTCCAGCAGGCGAGGTCAGGTGCACCCAAATCGCACTGTCTTCCTCCAGAAGTAACAAGAGTCAACGCACTGGGCCACGGTTTGCCTCTGGATCTATGGGCAGAAATCCAGGGATATTAAAGACTCCCTTGTCATTACAAAGGAGGGCAATGATGTCTTCTCCTGCTGGGTTTTTAGCAGGGAGAAGGGTCCTAAGGACAGGATTCCAACGGGGGATTGAAAATAGGGCTTTCTGGGTTAAAAGCCTCCCCGCTAACCAGCTCCGCCCCGCTCCAACGGCTTTACCTCCTTCTGGATGAGGCCAAAAGTCTTCTGATGGACAAAAAAAAGGCTCGCTCAAGAGCTTTGGGAGCGGGATCTCCAGAGAGAAACTCCTCCCTGGCTGCAGATGAGCTGGGACCGCCAAAACCCCCCCTTTCTCGTGGAAGATGCTCCCGAGAGCACCATCGGCTCTTATCTAGCCACTTTCCTCCCAAAAACGAGCCATCTCCTTCCCTCCAACGCTACGCGGCCAAGACAAGATGGGAGAGAACCCAAACGCCCTATCAAGTAACTCTGAAAAGGTGGAATTTGCCCCTTTCCCATAAGAAAAGCCTGAAGAGAAACCTTTCTCCTGCGGCTCGGGGTTGCTTTCCACGTCACCCCAGGGCTTCCAAACCAGGGAGGCTCCTTCGTCCTCCTCTTCCAAGAGGGATCTGTCCCGCAGGGCAGGCAGCTCCGCCTGCAACTGCTCCCCGACATTGATGCGGCTGAAAGGGGGAGGAAGAGGAGGGGGAGGAAGGCACGTCGGGAATGGATACGGCGCAACAAACGCTAAAAAAGAGGGAAAACGTGGTGAGGTGGGGCAAAACCGGTCCCTATTTCCCAGCAAAACATCACTCAGTCTTCCGCCACCAACTTCCACCGCCCCTTCCCACCCCCAGCGTTACCCTTCGGCCACTGGAGGCTTTTTGGGCCCCATCGGGCAGGACAATTTGGCGGTTTCCCCAAAAAAACAATCCAACTGCTGAATGTCACTCTCCACAGCGGTAGGAAACTGCCACAGCCACGGCCAGCGAGCGACCGCCGCCTCGGAATGTTGTGTGGAACGCAGGAGGCCGGCAACGGCCTGTGACGTCAGCAAAACCAGTGCTTTACTGGGACAGCACTGGGTCTTTGGGGGGTTTCCGGTCCATATGGGGGACCCTCCACCCAAAAACACGCTGTGGAGAAGGGGCCGAGCGACACCCACCCCCACCCCCAGTTCCCTCCTCCCGTTTTCCCAGGGGTCGCCCTCATTCCCACGGCTCAACGTGGATTTTTGCCTCCTCCTCCATCAAAAGAACCCCAAAATCCTGGAGGTTCTGCCCAAAAAATCTGACAAAACCACGCTGGGGATAAAAATCTTTCCGCCAAGACCCTCCTTTAGCCTTCCTTGCCCTCCTCCTCCTCCTCACACACCACTCCATCCCCCACAAAATTTCCCCCTTCTCAGGGAAATCAGGGCTCTGGAGATGGACCCTCCGGCTACCACTTCACCCCTGCGGCTGCCCCGGGCCAGAAGGCGGGCATTGAGCCAGTTGGGGCTTTTCTAGAAGCAAAAGGAGCAAAGCGAAACCCCGGGGGCCCTTTCCATCCCCCAATCCCCTAGTCCATGGGCTGCAGTCATCATGCTCTAGTGCAGTTCACTCTCTTCACAAGTTGGAAGCCCACGAGAAGCACAGTTAGGACGCCACATTTTAAGAAAGCAAACTTCCAGCTCTTCAAGGAGTTAGGAAATAGGACCCCGTGGGAAACTGCCCTTAGGGACAAGGGAGCAGAACAAAGGAAAAAGGGATTTTTAAGTCCTTCCTGTAGAAATCCATTAGACCCAGCGTCATAGAAACGTATGACATAGCAACCCCAGTCTATGACATCACAATCCCCGACGTCATCACAACTTCCTATGACGTCACAACCACACTCTATGACGTCACAAACCCCTCTGTGATATCACAAACCCCCTGTATGACATCAATACCCTCCCTCTATGACGTCACAACCCCACTCTATGACGTCACAACCCCACTCTATGATGTCACAAACCACTCTGTGACATCACAACCCCCTCCATGACATCTCAACCACACTCTATGATGTCACAACGCCACTCTATGACATCAAAACCCTCCCTATGACATCAAAACCCCACTATATGACATCACAGCGCCCCTCTATGCCGTCACAAACCGTCTGTATGACATCACAACCCTCCCTCTATGACATCACAACGCCCTTCTATGATGACACAACCCTACCTCTATGACATCACAATCCCAGATGACGTCACAACCCCCTCTAAGACGTCACAACCCCACTCTATGACATTATAACCCCAGTCTATGACATCGTAACCCCATCTATGACATCAGAATCCCTGCTGACATCATAACCCCCTCTATGATATCACAATCCCACTCTATGACATCACGACCCAAAGCTGTGAAATCACAACGCTCCTCTACGACGTCACAACCCTACCTCTATGACATCACAACGCCCCTCTATGACATCACAACGCCCCTCTATGACATCACAATACCACTCTATGATGTCACAACACAACTCTGTGACATCACAAACCCATGATGTCACAACCGCACTCTATGACGTCACAACCCCACTCTATGACGTCACAACGCCCTTCTATGACATCACAACCCTACCTCTATGACATCACAACGCCCCTCTATGACATCACAATCCCAATCTATGACATCACAACACAACTCTGTGACATCACAAACCCCACTACGATGTCACAACCGCATTCTATGATGTCACAACCCCACTCTATGACATCACAATGCCCTTCTATGACATCACAACCCTACCTCTATGACATCACAACCCCACTCTATGACATCATAACCCTTCTATGACATCACAACCACACTCTATGATGTCACAACCCCACTCTATGATATCACCACTCTGTGAAACCACTCTGTGAAATAACAACGCCCTTCTATTACGTCACAACCCTACCTCTTTGACATCACAATCCCCGATGACGTCACAACCTCCTATGATGTCACCACCCCACTCTATGACATCATAAACCCCTCTATGACATCACAACGCCCCTCTACGATGTCACAGCACTACCTCTATGACATCACTATCCCCGATGATGTCACAACCCCTTTATGACATCACAACCCCATTCTATGACGTCACAACCCCATCCATGACATCACAACCCGTTTCTGTGACATCAGAACCCACCTCTATGACATCACACCCCAAACCTCTAACCTCAGAACCCCAACCTATGACAACACAACCCCCTCTATGACATCACAACCCTCCCTCTATGACATCACATCCCCTTCTGTGACATTGGGCGACGAAACCCCTCGTCTCCTCATTTTGGGCGACCTCCCCCCAAAAGCATCTCGGTCTTTTGAGGGACAATTTCCATCTCCTGCTGCCTCCAGCCACAGTTTCTGGGCACAAACAAGGGCAGGAGGGGGTTTTCTGCCATCAGCCAAGTCAAAGACATCCAAACTTTGCTGGTCCATGGGGGCTGCCCAGCCAAGGAGATGTCCCTTAATTATATCGACTGGCAACTTCTATTATCATCAGAAGGTTGATCAGACTTGGTCCATAGACCCCAGCTCCAGCGTCACCACCCCAACGGGCTCCAGTCTGTGAGACTCGCACAGGCTCAGCTGAGAAAATGATGGCTCCAAAGGAAATGTAGCTCCAGGAGACAGAGCTCCACGGCCTGAGCGCAGCACTAACCAGAAGCTTTACTGACTCAACCGCTGCTTTTCTACCCAAACGCTGCTCATCTCCAGGGAGAGAAAGCTGCTTTAGCCACTTCTCCTCCAAAGCCCTCACAGGGCTAAAGCCACACAGTCAGGAGCACCCCTCTGCACAGAGACACAGCCAGCAGAAAGGCAACCCTTTGGGAAATCCATCAGGACACCCATTCCAGCAAAAAAGAGAATCCTTACCAGGCGCGGCCATTTTGTGGCCCTGAGGGGAAAGGGGGCAGGGGCGCCTTTCCCGCCTTTTTCACCACCTGAGGGGAGCCCTCGCAGGAGAGAGGGGGCGGGGCGAGTGCAGCCGCTGGCCCAATGGGCGGCTTGAAGAGGGTGCGGTGGGCGGGATGAGAGCAGTGAGCGGGCCAATGGGCAGCGGTGTTTTCCAGGGCGGGCGGTGCTGGCACGAGCGCATGGGCAGAAGGGGAGGGGTCATATTTTGGGAGGCAGGCAGACCCTGTTAGAGCTTCCCCCTCCCTATTCAGGGGGGTGATACCCCTCTGCCGTCCCCCCTCAGGCCCCAGGGACACCCAGACGGCCAAGCTGGGGCTCCTCATGGTCATCCTCAGCTTCATCTTCACGAAGGGCAACTCACCCAAAGATGGGTGCTGGGACTTGCCCTGAGGTGAGTGCGGAAGGTCAGCCCTCCCTTTTTCTTCCCCAAATGCCTCCTTTGGGTTCAGAAAAGCACCCTGGGGGGGGGGGGGGGGGCGGGGGCAGAAGGGAAGGGCAGCTGGAGGATTGCCCTTGCCCAGGTGCCTCTTGGTGGTTTTATTTGACTTTCAACCCCCAACGTTCTGGCTTTTTGGAGTCGGGGAGACCTTCCCCGGAGCCGTGAGGTTCAGAGCGGCCCCTCCTTGTGCAAAAGCCTCAGGTTTCCCCTTTTTGCCCAGGACAAACTCAAGTTCCATTGAGTTTTGTGTCCCGAGGCTTGCACACTCCAGTCCCTCACAGCCAGCAAAATGCCTCCAGTTTTAATTTGACCTCATTTGAAGTGATCGCCCAATTAATTCTCCTAATTTAACCCCCACCGATGCATCTTCTTTAACCACCAGCATCCAGACCGGTGTCGTTTCTATGAAGCTGGGTCTAATGGATTTCTAGAGGAAGGACTTACAAATCCCTTTTTCCTTTGTTCTGCTCCCTTGTCCCTAAGGGCAGTTTCCCCCGGGGTCCTATTTCCTAACTCCTTGAAGAGCTGGAAGTTTGCTTTCTTAAAATGTGGCGTCCTAACTGTGCTTCTCGTGGGCTTCCAACTTGTGAAGAGAGTGAACTGCACTAGAGCATGATGACTGCAGCCTATGGACTAGGGGCTTGGGGGATGGAAAGGGCCCCCGGGGTTTCGCTTTGCTCCTTTTGCTTCTAGAAAAGCCCCAGATGGCTCAATGCCCGCCTTCTGCCCCGGGGCAGCCGCAGGGGTGAAGTGGTAGCCGGAGGGTCCCTCTGCAGAGCCATGATTTCCCTGAGAAGGGGGAAATTCTGTGGGGGATGGAGTGGTGTGTGAGGAGGAGGAGGAGGGCAAGGAAGGCTAAAGGAGGGTCTTGGCGGAAAGATTTTTATCCCCAGCGTGGTTTTGTCAGATTTTTTGGGCAGAACCTCCAGGATTTTGGGGTTCTTTTGATGGAGGATGAGGCAAAAATCCACGTTGAGCCGTGGGAATGAGGGCGACCCCTGGGAAAACGGGAGGAGGGAACTGGGGGTGGGGGTGGGGGTGGGTGTCGCTCGGCCCCTTCTCCACAGCGTGTTTTTGGGATGGAGGGTCCCCCATATGGGCCAGAAACCCCCCCAAAGGCCCAGTGCTGTCCCAGTAAAGCACTGGTTTTGCTGACGTCCCAGGCCGTTGCCGGCCTCCCGCGTTCCACACAACATTCCGAGGCGGCGGTGGCTCGCTGGCCGTGGCTGTGGCAGCTTCCTACCGCTGTGGAGAGTGACATTCAGCAGTTGGATTGTTTTTTTGGGGAAACCGCCAAATTGTCCTGCCCGATGGGGCCCAAAAAGCCTCCAGTGGCCGAAGGGTAACGCTGGGGGTGGGAAGGGGCGGTGGAAGTTGGTGGCGGAAGACTGAGTGATGTTTTGCTGGGAAATAGGGACCGGTTTTGCCCCACCTCACCACGTTTTCCCTCTTTTTTAGCGTTTGTTGCGCCGTATCCATTCCCGACGTGCCTTCCTCCCCCTTCTCTTCCTCCCCCTTTCAGCCGCATCAATGTTGGGGAGCAGTTGCAGGCGGAGCTGCCTGCCCTGCGGGAGAGATCCCTCTTGGAAGAGGAGGACGAAGGAGCCTCCCTGGTTTGGAAGCCCTGGGGTGACGTGGAAAGCAAGCCCGAGCCGCAGGAGAAAGGTTTCTCTTCAGGCTTTTCTTGTGGGAAAGGGGCAAATTCCACCTTTTCAGAGTTACTTGATAGGACGTTGGGGTTCTCTCCCATCTTGTCTTGGCCGCGTAGCGTTGGAGGGAAGGAGATGGCTCGTTTTGGGGAGGAAAGTGGCTAGATAAGAGCCGCTGGTGCTCTCGGGAGCATCTTCCACGAGAAAGTGGGGGTTTTGGCGGTCCCAGCTCATCTGCAGCCAGGGAGGAGTTTCTCTCTGGAGATCCCGCTCCCAAAGCTCTTGAGCGAGCCTTTTTTTTGTCCATCAGAAGACTTTTGGCCTCATCCAGAAGGAGGTAAAGCCGTTGGAGCGGGGCGGAGCTGGTTAGCGGGGAGGCTTTTAACCCAGAAAGCCCTATTTTCAATCCCCCGTTGGAATCCTGTCCTTAGGACCCTTCTTCCTGCTCAAAACCCAGTGGGAGAAGACATCATTGCCCTCCTTTGTAATGACAAGGGAGTCTTTAATATCCCTGGATTTCTGCCCATAGATCCAGAGGCAAACCGTGGCCCAGTGTGTTGACTCTTGTTACTTCTGGAGGAAGACAGTGCGATTTGGGTGCACCTGACCTCGCCTGCTGGAGAAAAGGGTCAAGAGAGTCCGGGATGAGGTGGAAAAAGCCAAAGGCGAGGTAAAAAAGCTGCTGGGGGGGTTTGTTTCCTGGACGAATCCATCTGCTCAAACGTTCCTTGCCAGGAAAGAGGGATTTGCTTCACGGAAATAGATATTATTCTGTCTTTTTGGAGTCGGGGAGACCTTCCCCGGAGCCGTGAGGTTCAGAGCGGCCCCTCCTTGTGCAAAAGCCTCAGGTTTCCCCTTTTTGCCCAGGACAAACTCAAGTTCCATTGAGTTTTGTGGCCCGAGGCTTGCACACTCCAGTCCCTCACAGCCAGCAAAATGCCTCCAGTTTTAATTTGACCTCATTTGAAGTGATCGCCCAATTAATTCTCCTAATTTAACCCCCACCGATGCATCTTCTTTAACCACCAGCATCCAGACCGGTGTCGTTTCTATGAAGCTGGGTCTAATGGATTTCTAGAGGAAGGACTTACAAATCCCTTTTTCCTTTGTTCTGCTCCCTTGTCCCTAAGGGCAGTTTCCCCCGGGGTCCTATTTCCTAACTCCTTGAAGAGCTGGAAGTTTGCTTTCTTAAAATGTGGCGTCCTAACTGTGCTTCTCGTGGGCTTCCAACTTGTGAAGAGAGTGAACTGCACTAGAGCATGATGACTGCAGCCCATGGACTAGGGGATTGGGGGATGGAAAGGGCCCCCGGGGTTTCGCTTTGCTCCTTTTGCTTCTAGAAAAGCCCCAACTGGCTCAATCCCAACCTTCTGGCCCGGGGCAGCCGCAGGGGTGAAGTGGTAGCCGGAGGGTCCATCTCCAGAGCCCTGATTTCCCTGAGAAGGGGGAAATTTTGTGGGGGATGGCGTGGTGTGTGAGGAGGAGGAGGAGGGCAAGGAAGGCTAAAGGAGGGTCTTGGCGGAAAGATTTTTATCCCCAGCGTGGTTTTGTCAGATTTTTTGGGCAGAACCTCCAGGATTTTGGGGTTCTTTTGATGGAGGATGAGGCAAAAATCCACGTTGAGCCGTGGGAATGAGGGCGACCCCTGGGAAAACGGGAGGAGGGAACTGGGGGTGGGGGTGGGTGTCGCTCGGCCCCTTCTCCACAGCGCGTTTTTGGGATGGAGGGTCCCCCATATCGGCCAGAAGCCCCCCCAAACGCCCAATGCTGTCCCAGTAAAGCACTGGTTTTGCTGACGTCACAGGCCGTTGCCGGCCTCCCGCGTTCCACACAACATTCTGAGGCGGCGGTCGCTCGCTGGCCGTGGCTGTGGCAGCTTCCTACCGCTGTGGAGAGTGACATTCAGCAGTTGGATTGTTTTTTTGGGGAAAACCCCCAAATTGTCCTGCCCGATGGGGCCCAAAAAGCCTCCAGTGGCCGAAGGGTAACGCTGGGGGTGGGAAGGGGCGGTGGAAGTTGGTGGCGGAAGGCAGAGTGATGTTTTGCTGGGCAATAGGGACCGGTTTTGCCCCACCTCACCACGTTTTCCCTCTTTTTTAGCGTTTGTTGCGCCGTATCCATTCCCGACGTGCCTTTCTCCCCCTCCTCTTCCTCCCCCTCCTCTTCCTCCCCCTTTCAGCCGCATCAATGTCGGGGAGCAGTTGCAGGCGGAGCTGCCTGCCCTGCGGGACAGATCCCTCTTGGAAGAGGAGGAGGAAGGAGCCTCCCTGGTTTGGAAGCCCTGGGGTGACATGGAAAGCAAGCCCGAGCCGCAGGAGAAAGGTTTCTCTTCAGGCTTTTCTTGTGGGAAAGGGGCAAATTCCCCCTTTTCAGAGTTACTTGCTAGGGCGTTTGGGTTCTCTCCCGTCTTGTCTTGGCCGCGTAGCGTTGGAGGGAAGGAGATGGCTCGTTTTTGGGAGGAAAGTGGCTAGATAAGAGCCGATGGTGCTCTCGGGAGCATCTTCCATGAGAAAGTGGGGGTTTTGGCGGTCCCAGCTCATCTGCAGCCAGGGAGGAGTTTCTCTCTGGAGATCCCGCTCCCAAAGCTCTTGAGCGAGCCTTTTTTTTGTCCATCAGAAGACTTTTGGCCTCATCCAGAAGGAGGTAAAGCCGTTGGAGCGGGGCGGAGCTGGTTAGCGGGGAGGCTTTTAACCCAGAAAGCCCTATTTTCAATCCCCCGTTGGAATCCTGTCCTTAGGACCCTTCTTCCTGCTCAAAACCCAGCGGGAGAAGACATCATTGCCCTCCTTTGTAATGACAAGGGAGTCTTTAATATCCCTGGATTTCTGCCCATAGATCCAGAGGCAAACCGTGGCCCAGTGTGTTGACTCTTGTTACTTCTGGAGGAAGACAGTGCGATTTGGGTGCACCTGACCTCGCCTGCTGGAGAAAAGGGTCAAGAGAGTCCGGGATGAGGTGGAAAAAGCCAAAGGCGAGGTAAAAAAGCTGCTGGGGGGGTTTGTTTCCTGGACGAATCCATCTGCTCAAACGTTCCTTGCCAGGAAAGAGGGATTTGCTTCACGGAAATAGATATTATTCTGTCTTTTTGGAGTCGGGGAGACCTTCCCCGGAGCCGTGAGGTTCAGAGCGGCCCCTCCTTGTGCAAAAGCCTCAGGTTTGCCCTTTTTGCCCAGGACAAACTCAAGTTCCATTGAGTTTTGTGTCCCGAGGCTTGCACACTCCAGTCCCTCACAGCCAGCAAAATGCCTCCAGTTTTAATTTGACCTCATTTGAAGTGATCGCCCAATTAATTCTCCTAATTTAACCCCCACCGATGCATCTTCTTTAACCACCAGCATCCAGACCGGTGTCGTTTCTATGAAGCTGGGTCTAATGGATTTCTAGAGGAAGGACTTACAAATCCCTTTTTCCTTTGTTCTGCTCCCTTGTCCCTAAGGGCAGTTTCCCCCGGGGTCCTATTTCCTAACTCCTTGAAGAGCTGGAAGTTTGCTTTCTTAAAATGTGGCGTCCTAACTGTGCTTCTCGTGGGCTTCCAACTTGTGAAGAGAGTGAACTGCACTAGAGCATGATGACTGCAGCCCATGGACTAGGGGATTGGGGGATGGAAAGGGCCCCCGGGGTTTCGCTTTGCTCCTTTTGCTTCTAGAAAAGCCCCAACTGGCTCAATCCCAACCTTCTGGCCCGGGGCAGCCGCAGGGGTGAAGTGGTAGCCGGAGGGTCCATCTCCAGAGCCCTGATTTCCCTGAGAAGGGGGAAATTTTGTTGGGGATGGCGTGGTGTGTGAGGAGGAGGAGGGCAAGGAAGGCTAAAGGAGGGTCTTGGCGGAAAGATTTTTATCCCCAGCGTGGTTTTGTCAGATTTTTTGGGCAGAACCTCCAGGATTTTGGGGTTCTTTTGATGGAGGATGAGGCAAAAATCCACGTTGAGCCGTGGGAATGAGGGCGACCCCTGGGAAAACGGGAGGAGGGAACTGGGGGTGGGGGTGGGTGTCGCTCGGCCCCTTCTCCACAGCGTGTTTTTGGGTGGAGGGTCCCCCATATGGGCCAGAAACCCCCCCAAACGCCCAGTGCTGTCCCAGTAAAGCACTGGTTTTGCTGACGTCACAGGCCGTTGCCGGCCTCCCGCGTTCCACACAACATTCCGAGGCGGCGGTCGCTCGCTGGCCGTGGCTGTGGCAGCTTCCTACCACTGTGGAGAGTGACATTCAGCAGTTGGATAGTTTTTTTGGGGAAACCGCCAAATTGTCCTGCCCGATGGGGCCCAAAAAGCCTCCAGTGGCCGAAGGGTAACGCTGGGGGTGGGAAGGGGCGGTGGAAGTTGGTGGCGGAAGACTGAGTGATGTTTTGCTGGGAAATAGGGACCGGTTTTGCCCCACCTCACCACGTTTTCCCTCTTTTTTAGCGTTTGTTGCGCCGTATCCATTCCCGACGTGCCTTCCTCCCCCTCCTCTTCCTCCCCCTTTCAGCCGCATCAATGTCGGGGAGCAGTTGCAGGCGGAGCTGCCTGCCCTGCGGGAGAGATCCCTCTTGGAAGAGGAGGACGAAGGAGCCTCCCTGGTTTGGAAGCCCTGGGGTGACGTGGAAAGCAAGCCCGAGCCGCAGGAGAAAGGTTTCTCTTCAGGCTTTTCTTGTGGGAAAGGGGCAAATTCCCCCTTTTCAGAGTTACTTGCTAGGGCGTTTGGGTTCTCTCCCGTCTTGTCTTGGCCGCGTAGCGTTGGAGGGAAGGAGATGGCTCGTTTTTGGGAGGAAAGTGGCTAGGTAAGAGCCGATGGTGCTCTCGGGAGCATCTTCCATGAGAAAGGGGGGGTTTGGCGGTCCCAGCTCATCTGCAGCCAGGGAGGAGTTTCTCTCTGGAGATCCCGCTCCCAAAGCTCTTGAGCGAGCCTTTTTTTTGTCCATCAGAAGACTTTTGGCCTCATCCAGAAGGAGGTAAAGCCGTTGGAGCGGGGCGGAGCTGGTTAGCGGGGAGGCTTTTAACCCAGAAAGCCCTATTTTCAATCCCCCGTTGGAATCCTGTCCTTAGGACCCTTCTTCCTGCTCAAAACCCAGCGGGAGAAGACATCATTGCCCTCCTTTGTAATGACAAGGGAGTATTTAATATCCCTGGATTTCTCCCCATAGATCCAGAGGCAAACCGTGGCCCAGTGTGTTGACTCTTGTTACTTCTGGAGGAAGACAGTGCGATTTGGGTGCACGTGACCTCGCCTGCTGGAGAAAAGGGTCAAGAGAGTCCGGGATGAGGTGGAAAAAGCCAAAGGCGAGGTAAAAAAGCTGCTGGGGGGGTTTGTTTCGTCGCCCAATGTCATAGAGGGGGATGTGATGTCCTAGAGGGAGGGTTGTGATGTCATAGAGGGTGTTGTCACAGGTTGGGGTTGTGAGGTTAGAGGTTTGGGGTGTGACATCATAGAGGGGGGTTGTGGTGTCATAAAGGGAGGGTTATGACGTCACAGGTTGGGGTTGTGACTTCACAGGTTTGGGTTGTGATGTCACAGGGTGTGGTTGTGATGTAGAGGGGTTGTGATGTCATAGTGGGGTTGTGATGTCACAGAGTGGGGTTGTGATGTCATCATGTGTTTGTGTGGTCATGGGTGTTGTGACATCTTAGGTTGGGGTTGTGATGTCATAGAGTCGGGTTGTGACGTCATAGAGTGGGGTTGTGATGTCATAGAGGTAGGGTTGTGACATCATCGGGGATTGGGATGTCATAGAATGCGGTTGTGGCATCATAGAGGGGTTTCTGATGTCATAGAGTGGGGTTGTGATGTCATAGAGGTAGGGTTGTGACGTCATAGAAGGGCGTTGTGATTTCACAGAATTGGGTTGTGACATCATAGTGGGGTTTGTGATGTCACAGAGTGGTTTGTGATGTCACAGAGCCGGGTTGTGACTTCATAGAGTGGGATTGTGATGTCATAGACGGGGTTATGATGTTATAGAGTGGGGTTGTGATGTCACAGAGTCGGTTGTGACATCATAGAGTGCGGTTGTGACGTCATGGGGTTTGTGACCTCATATGAGGTTTGTGAAGTCATAGAGTGGGGTTGTGACGTCATAGAGTCGGGTTGTGACGTCATAGAAGGGCGTTGAGATTTCACAGAGTTGGGTTATGACGTCGTATTGGGGTTTGTGATTTCATAGAGTGGGGTTGTGACGTCATAGAGTGGGGTTGTGATGTCATAGAGGGAGGGTTGTGATGTCATAAAGGTAGGGTTGTGACATCATAGAAGGGCGTTGAGATTTCACAGAGTTGGGTTATGACATCATTGTGGGGTTTGTGACGTCATAGAGTGGGGTTGTGATGTCACAGAGTTGGGTTGTGATGTCATAGAGGGCGGGTTGTGACATCATAGAAGGGCGTTGTGATTTCACAGAGTGCTTGTGACTTCATAGTGGGGTTTGTGATGTCACAGAGTTGTTTGTGATGTCATAGAGTGGGGTTGTGATGTCATAGAGTGGGGTTGTGACGTCATAGAGTGGGGTTGTGACGTCATAGAGATAGTGTTGTAACGTCATAGCGTGTGGTTTGTTCGTCATAGAGGGGTTTCTGATGTCACAGAGTTGGGTTGTGACGTCATAGTGGGGTTTGTGTTGTCACAGAGTGATTTGTGATGTCATAGAGTGGGGTTGTGATGTCATAGAGGGGGATTATGATGTCAAAGAGTGGGGTTGTGATTTCATAGTGGGGTTTGTGATGTCACAGAGTTGTTTGTGACGTCATAGAGTGGGGCTGTGATGTCATAGGGGGTTATGATGTCATAGAATGGGGTTGTGACGTCACAGTGGAGTTTGTGTTGTCACAGAGCGGTTTGTGATGTCATAGAGGGGGTTATGATGTCATAGAGGTAGGGTTGTGATGTCACAGAGTGGTTTGTGATGTCATAGATCTGGGTTCTGACGTCATAGAGTGTGGTTGTGATGTCATAGAGGGAGGGTTGTGATGTCATAGAGGTAGGGTTGTGACGTCATAGAGAGGCGTTGTGATTTCACAGAGTTGGGGTGTGACGTCATAATGGGGTTTGTGATGTCACAGAGTGGTTTCTGATGTCATAGATGTAGGGTTGTGTCCCGGTTTGAAGTAAAACCGAACCAATTTTCTGTTCTGTAACTTTACATCCTAGCTAGGCCTCCTCTAACTCTCTGAAATTAACGGCATATTGTGGAGAAAACTGCTCGTTCTCAGAGTGATAAGCCCAATGTTTGTGCTCCATGCCAAGGAATGGTATGCAGGGAGGCCCTTGCTTATACTTATTGCTATAACAACCAAGGTCAGGCAATTTCGTTATTTGCCCCCTTAGAGGGTCGGAAACGGAAAAACGTAGAGGGGTCACATCGGTGGGGAGGAGTGGACAGGACAGGTGACCCAAACCTGACCAACTGGGGTATTCCATCCCATCTGCCCCATGCTCAGTATAAAGGCTGAGGGATCAAAGGGTCAGCCCCTTCCTGCGATGGCCGACGTCCAGAGAGGACTCTGTCTGTTCATCTGCCTTTGATCCCGATCCGTGTGTTCCTGACTCCAGAGCTGGAATCCAGTTCCCATTCGTCACTGAGTCCAGTCTGGGACTTCCCCAGTGCCTGCCGGTGACGTGACTGTCATCCTGGGAGCTTGATACGGTTTTGTATATATTGTATCTATTTCATTATTTTTCTTCTTTATTTTTATTTTAATATTAATTTGTCATTAAAGTAGTTTAGTTCATTCTAAACTTCTGAATCTCCTTATCTCTTTCTCCTCCTCTCTCCTCTTTTGGGGGGGGGGAAGGGGGGGGAAGGGCCATCTGCCGGTCCGGTTTTGGTAAATTCAGCCAAAACCACGACAGATTTATTGGCGCCCAACGTGGGGCTCGACGACTGTGGTTTGATAAGATTGCCTGAATAGTTTGAATTCCAGCTTGCTCAGGAGAACCGACAGCTTACATCATGTTGTACCTACAGAATATTGTATATGGTATTTTTAGAGAGCTTTGTATGAAGTTCATTGACACAGTGGTGTTAAACTGGCCGAATATATTGAAAGGTTTATTTGTTTTTTGTGTTTGGATGCGGTGGGTCAAGCGTGCTGTATTCGTGTGGATGTGCCTCCAGATGTATAATGTGGTCAGTTGGATTGCTATGGTACCTGCATATCTTGGGCATCATGTGATGGATTCTGTTGCTAATCACACTTTCGATTTTCGCTGGGGAAAGTTTACCTTGCCTCTTAGTGATTATCCCAAAGTGATACCAACGGAATTAGGGGGTGAAAAACCTGTGGGCTCTTTGGAGAATGATTGTGATTATTGTTACGGTCACTTAATTGTAATAGTGGTGTCGATTTCACTGAATGTAATGCAGGCAGTACTTGCTATGAAATGTCAGTGCAGAAGTGAGCGTTGTGTGACATGCACTATTGCTGCTCAGACACAAACAGAACCAGCCCCGGCCCTGGCCCCAGCCCAAGCCAAGCCAGCGGCACCGGCCAAGGCCATGCCGACACCGGCGCCAACGGCATCGGCTGCTCCCCCACAGCCACCGGCACAAGCCAAGGCTCCGGCCCCGGCGAAAGCCACGCCCCTGGCCCCGCCAACACCGGCCCCAGCGGCAGCGGTCGCCCCCCCACCGGCTCCGGCACCGGCTTCGGCACAAGCCGCGCCCCGTCCCGTCCCGGCCCCGGTCACTCCGCAGCCGGCGGTAAAAGTGACTCCGCCGCCCGCACCCCCCGCATCTCCGTCGCCAGCCCCTCCTACGCCCGCAGCTGCTCCGGCCCCGACAGCCAGCGCTGCCACTGCTCCAGCTCCCAAACCGAGCACTGCCGCTCCCCCAGCGCCAGCAGAACCGGCACAAGTTGCTCCGGTGACCAGGAAGCAGAAAAAGAGGTTGGCTCCGTCCCCTGCCCCTTACGACAAGGACATGCCCAAGCTAGAGAGCTCGGGAGAGGGTTCCTCTGATGAAGATGCAGGACAGGGTCCGTCTGGTGTAGATAAAGGAAAGCACCCTCTTACAGCACAGTCAACAGCCCCTTCTCAGGTAGATAGGGGAGAGGGTCCTTCTCAGCCAGCCTCAATACAGGATGATGCCTCAGATGTAGATGTAATTATTAACTCTTTGTCCTTAAAGGATTTGCGAAATCTGAGGAAGGATTTTACTCGTCATGATGGGGAGCCACTTCTCTCTTGGTTGCTCCGATGCTGGGACAGTGGAGCTAATTCCATAGACTTAGATGGTAGAGAAGCCAGCCAGCTGGGAAATCTGGCCAAAGAGGGAGGTATTGATAAAGCGATTGGGAATAAGGCAGACGTACTCAGTCTCTGGAGGCGATTGTTGTCAGCTGTAAGGAGCAGATATCACTATAAGGATGATATCCAATGCCGTCCAAGGCAATGGACCAGCATGGAGAAAGGTATTAAATACCTGAGAGAACTGGCTATTCGAGAAGTGATTTATGGCGATTGGCAAGTGACTATAAATCCTGATGAAATGCCATGTCAACGACCTTTGTTGAAAAAGTTTGTGCAGAGTGCACCATCAGTGTATTCCCACACTTTGTCAACAATGGTCTGGGGAGCATCTGATACTGATACCCCAACTGTAAATGAGGTCGCTGATAGGGTGCGACAGTATGAAGATAGTCTCTCTCGTCCCATCGGTGTTGCAGCAATAGAAAACCTGACTAAGAAAGTGGCTGAACAAACTGAGAAAGTGGCTGAACAAACTGAGAAGATGGCTGAACAAAATAAAACACAGACTGAGGCCATAGAGAATATGAATAAGACACAAACTGAAACAATGGAGAATATAGCTAAGACACAGAATGAGACAATAGAGAAAATGACCAAGGCAATAGTTGAGCAAAACGAGACAATTTTTCACAAACTGCTTGAAAAACTTGCTGAGATTGGGAGAGAATCTTACTCTTCTCCAGCTCAGGCTCAAGTTGCAGCTCAGGCTCAAGCTCCTGCTCAGATCCAAGTTGCAGCTCAGACTGAGGTGCCTGCTCAGACCCAAGCTGCAGTTAAGACCAGAGTTGCAGCCATTAAGAAAAAACACCCTCCTATGAGACCAACCAAAGGGAAACAGGACTCGTTCCGAGGTTTCCTGTGGCTTTGCCTCTGCAATTATGGAGAGGACATGAGGAGATGGGATAAAAAACCTACTTCAGCCCTGCAGGCACGAGTGCTTGAGTTGCAAGGTAAAGCAAACAGAAGAAAGAATGGTTACATGAATATGGCTGCTCCAGTTCAGAATATGCACTGCCCCTGTCCAGACAGGAGCTCACCTTGGAATTGGAGATGCTGTCCTCAGCATTAGGGTTGCCCTGCCTCCAGCCAGGAGGAGGAGAGGGATAACCGAGTTTATTGGACTGTGTGGATTCGATGGCCTGGCACATTAGAGCCACGAAAGTATAGAGCCCTGGTGGACACTGGTGCACAGTGTACCCTAATGCCATCGAATCATAGAGGGACAGAATCAGTCACTATTGCAGGAGTGACAGGAGGATCTCAAGAACTGACTGTACTGGAGGCCGAAGTGAGCTTGAACAAGAATAAATGGGAAAAGCATCCTATTGTGACTGGCCCAGATGCTCTGTGCATCCTTGGCATAGACTACCTCAAGAGAGGGTATTTCAAAGACCCGAAAGGGTATCGGTGGGCTTTTGGTATAGCAGCTGTAGAGACTGAGGGTGTTACACAGCTGTCTACCCTACCTGGCCTTTCAGATGACCCTTCTGTGGTAGGATTGCTGAAGGTTGAAGAACAGCAGGTACCACTTGCTACTTCCACGGTGCATCGACGACAGTATCGCACTAACCGAGATTCTTTGATTCCCATTCAGAACCTGATTCGTCGGCTGGAGACTCAAGGAGTGATCAGCAAGACTCGCTCACCCTTTAACAGTCCGATATGGCCAGTGCGCAAGTCTGATGGTGACTGGCGTCTAACAGTAGACTATCGTGGCCTGAATGAAGTCACACCACCACTGAGTGCTGCTGTGCCAGACATGCTAGAACTGCAATATGAACTAGAGCCGAAGGCAGCCAAGTGGTATGCTACAATTGACATTGCTAATGCCTTTTTCTCTATTCCTTTAGCAGCAGAGTGCAGGCCACAGTTTGCTTTCACCTGGAGGGGTGTCCAGTACACCTGGAATCGACTGCCCCAGGGGTGGAAACACAGCCCTACTATTTGCCATGGACTGATCCAGACTGCACTGGAGAAACGTGGAGCTCCAGAACACCTGCAATACATTGATGACATCATTGTGTGGGGTAATACAGCAAAAGAAGTTTTCAAGAAAGGTAAGAAAGTAATTGAGATTCTTCTGAAAGCAGGTTTTGCTGTGAAAAGAGGTAAGGTCAAGGGACCTGCACGAAACATCCAATTCTTGGGAATTAAATGGCAAGATGGTCGTCGCCAGATCCCAATGGAGGTGATTAACAAAATAACAGCTATGTCCCCACCTACTAACAAAAAGGAAACACAAGCCTTCTTAGGCGTTGTGGGATTCTGGAGAATGCATATTCCAGGTTATAGTCAGATTGTGAAACCTCTCTATGAAGTGACTCGAAAGAAAAATGAGTTTATGTGGGGTCCTGAGCAACGACAAGCCTTTGAACAAATTAAACGGGAGATTGTGCGTGCAGTAGCACTTGGACCAGTCCGAAGAGGACAGGACATTAAAAATATGCTGTATACTGCAGCTGGAGATAATGGCCCTACCTGGAGCCTATGGCAGAAAGGACCAGGGGAGACTCGAGGTCGACCCCTGGGATTTTGGAGTCGAGGCTATAAAGGCTCCGAGGCCAACTATACTCCGACTGAGAAAGAAATCTTGGCAGCGTATGAAGGAGTTAGAGCTGCTTCAGAAGTAATTGGTACTGAAGTACAGCTCCTCCTGGCGCCCCGATTGCCAGTGTTAGGTTGGATGTTCAAAGGTAAAGTTCCTTCTACTCATCATGCCACCGATGCTACCTGGAGTAAGTGGATTGCCTTAATCACACAGCGAGCTCGAATAGGAAATCCAAATCGTCCAGGAATTGTAGAAGTGATCACAAACTGGCCCGAAGGCAGAGATTTCACAATGCCACCAGAGGAGGTGGTAACACGTGCTGAGGAAGCCCTGCCATATAATGAACTCTCAGATAATGAGAAACAGTATGTTTTGTTCACTGATGGATCTTGTCGTATTGTAGGAAAGCATCGAAGATGGAAAGCTGCTGTATGGAGTCCTACACGACGAGTTGCAGAAGCTACTGAAGGAGGAGGTGAATCAAGTCAATTTGCAGAGGTAAAAGCTATCCAGCTGGCCCTAGACATTGCTGAGCGAGAAAAGTGGCCAATACTCTATCTTTATACTGACTCATGGATGGTGGCAAATGCTCTGTGGGGATGGTTAAAACAATGGAAGCAGAGCAACTGGCAGCGCAAGGGTAAACCCATTTGGGCTGCTGAATTATGGCAAGATATTGCTGACCGGCTAGAGAAACTAGTCGTGAAAGTATGCCATGTAGATGCCCACGTACCTATGAATCGAGCCACTGAGGAACATCGAAACAATCAGCAAGTGGACCGAGCAGCTAAGATTTTCCAGACAGATTTAGACTGGGAACATAAAGGTGAATTGTTCTTAGCTCGATGGGCCCATGACACTTCAGGTCATCAAGGAAGAGATGCAACGTACAAATGGGCTCGTGACCGAGGGGTGGATCTAACCATGGACGCTATTGCGCAGGTTATCCACGACTGTGAAACATGCGCCGAAATCAAGCAAGCTAAAAGGTTAAAACCTTTGTGGCATGGAGGTCGGTGGTTGAAATACAAGTATGGGGAGGCTTGGCAAATTGACTATATCACACTCCCTCAAACCCGCCAGGGTAAGCGTTACGTGCTTACAATGGTGGAAGGAGGCACCGGATGGTTGGAAACCTATGCTGTGCCCCATGCCACTGCCCGGAATACCATCCTGGGCCTTGAAAAGCAAGTCTTGTGGCGACATGGTACTCCAGAAAGAATTGAGTCTGACAATGGAACTCATTTCAAAAACAATCTTATAAGTAGCTGGGCAAAAGAACATGGTATTGAGTGGATATATCATATTCCCTATCATGCACCAGCTTCTGGAAAAATTGAACGATACAATGGAGTGTTAAAAACTACCCTAAAAGCGATGGGTGGTGGATCCTTTAAAAATTGGGACAAGCACTTAGCGCAAGCTACTTGGTTAGTTAATACCAGGGGATCCATCAATCGAGGTGGTCCTGCTCAATCAGACCTTTTACATATTGTAGAAGGGGATAAAGTCCCTGTGGTGCATGAAAGGAATATGCTAGGGAAAACTGTATGGGCTTTTCCTGCCTCGGGCAAAGGCAAACCCATTCGTGGGACTGTTTTTGCTCAAGGACCTGGATGTACTTGGTGGGTGATGCTGAAGAATGGAGAAGTTCAATGTGTACCTCAAGGGAATTTGACCCTGGGTGAGAATACTTAATTCCGAGTATGATGTTAGTTGTTTACAATACTAACAGTGTTCTATAAGTGTTTTTCAGGATGACACTGCAATGATGAAACCTAGCCGGATTGATCAAGTGGCGTCTAGTAAAACTTCTCTGAGATGGACATGTTACCCATGGGCACGAACCACAATGAATTTCACACTGTCTTTCCTACCCTGAGAACCTGATCTGCTGTGAAATGGACTTAAGCTTTTGTATATAGAGATAAATTATAACTGAGTGATTTACATATATCTATCTATATATGTATGTATGTATAGATTTTATAGATGATAGTCGTTGTAATCTAAGCATGATGCAAATGGTATGGAATAAGGGGTGGAATGTCCCGGTTTGAAGTAAAACCGAACCAATTTTCTGTTCTGTAACTTTACATCCTAGCTAGGCCTCCTCTAACTCTCTGAAATTAACGGCATATTGTGGAGAAAACTGCTCGTTCTCAGAGTGATAAGCCCAATGTTTGTGCTCCATGCCAAGGAATGGTATGCAGGGAGGCCCTTGCTTATACTTATTGCTATAACAACCAAGGTCAGCCAATTTCGTTATTTGCCCTCTTAGAGGGTCGGAAACGGAAAAAACGTAGAGGGGTCACATCGGTGGGGAGGAGTGGACAGGACAGGTGACCCAAACCTGACCAACTGGGGTATTCCATCCCATCTGCCCCATGCTCAGTATAAAGGCTGAGGGATCAAAGGGTCAGCCCCTTCCTGCGATGGCCGACGTCCAGAGAGGACTCTGTCTGTTCATCTGCCTTTGATCCCGATCCGTGTGTTCCTGACTCCAGAGCTGGAATCCAGTTCCCATTCGTCACTGAGTCCAGTCTGGGACTTCCCCAGTGCCTGCCGGTGACGTGACTGTCATCCTGGGAGCTTGATACGGTTTTGTATATATTGTATCTATTTCATTATTTTCTTCTTTATTTTTATTTTAATATTAATTTTTCATTAAAGTAGTTTAGTTCATTCTAAACTTCTGAATCTCCTTATCTCTTTCTCCTCCTCTCTCCTCTTTTAGGGGGGGGAAGGGGGGGGAAGGGCCATCTGCCGGTCCGGTTTTGGTAAATTCAGCCAAAACCACGACAGCTGCACAACGGCACAGAAAGGTTTCTCTTCATTGCCGACAAAGAAAAGTTAAACTTGATGTAATTTAATAAACTATAGAACTCTCTCCTCACATGTAGGCAAAGTCTAAGCAGCATCTCCTGTCGTCCAGCTTTCACAAGGGGTTTCCAGACAAGAACATTTTTAGACAGAGAGGTAAGAAAGGATAGATATAAACACAAGGAAGGTGTTGACTAAAGAGTTAAAGAGACTTCTGAACGATGGGGCAGGTTTCTAACTCCCTGAACCTCAAAGCAGAAAGCAGAGAGTGGAAAGGCATCTGACTGGCCAAAGAGCAAGTGGAGGAGAAACGTGAGAGCAATGGGAAGGGCAGGCATCCAGGTAGTCTGCTGAAAAGATGTCCATAGACATGGCCATTGAACCAGGAGAGGTGGAAACACCTGAGTAACGAGGTCGATGAAGTAATTAACAGAGTAGTGGTAATACAAATTACAGGGGAAGATCAGTATTTCTTCTGCCATTAGAACACTCCCAGGAAATTCTGTCATGGTGGGAAACTCGGCCATTTCTTAAACGTGCTCCGATGATTCAGATGATGAACATGTGCTTGTATATTTTTTTCAAACGTAAAAAATAAATAAAAAATATAAAATAACACCGTGCACCTTTCTGGTCAGAAATCAGTTGTGTGAGCATAAACAACCAGGACTGTTTGGACGTTAAGCACAATAAAGAGAGTTTTTACAAATACATTAGCAAGAAAAGGAGGACTAAGGAGACTCTCCATCCTTTATTAGATGGGGGCGGTAAGATAGTGACCAAGGATGAGGAAAAGTCTAAGGCACTTAATGCCTTAATTGCCTCAGCCTATAGTAGTAGGACCAAGTGTTCCCTGAGTACCCAGACCCCTGTGATAGTAGATAGGGGTGTGGAGAAGAATGAAGCCCCCATAATCACACAGAATCACACAGAATCTTCTAGGTTGGAAGGGACCTTCAAGATTATCTTGTCCAACCATCAACCTAACTGACAAAAATAAACACCCACAAAACAAGAAAATGCAACACCATCACTAAACCATGTCTCCCAGCACCACGTCAACCTGTCTTTTGAATACCTCCAGGGATGGTGCCTCAACCACCTCCCTGGGCAGCCCATTCCAATGTCTGATAACCCTTTCAGTGAAAAAATTTTTCCTAATAGCCAGCCTGAACCTCCCCTGGCGCAACTTGAGGCCGTTTCCTCTAGTCCTGTCGCCCGTGACTTGGGAGAAGAGATTGACCCCCGCCTCTCTACACCCTCCTTTCAGGTAGCATCCAAGGGGAAATGCTGAGGGACTGATGATGCTGACACAGGCCAGGATGCTGTTGGCCTTCTTGGCCACCTGGACATGCTGCTGGCTCATATTCAGCTGACAGTTGACCAACATCCCCAGGTCCTTTTCTGCCGGGCAGCTCCAGCCACTCTTCTCCCAGCCTGTAGAGCTCATGGGGTTGGTGTGACCCAAGTGCAGGACCTGGCACTTGGCCTTGTTGAACTTCACACCGTTGGCCTAGGCACATCCATCCGTCCATACTGTCCAGATCACTCTGTAGAGCCTTCTTACCCTCCAGCAGATCAACACTCCCACCTAACTTGGTGTCTTCTGTGAACTTACTGAGGGTTCACTCAATCACCTCGTCCAGATCATTGATAAAGTTATGAAAGAGAACAGGCCCTGATACTGAGCCCTGGGGAACACCACTGGTGATTGGCTGCCAACTGGATTGAACTCCATTTACCACCGCTCTCTGGGCCCAGCCCCCAGCCAGTTTTTTACCAAGCAAAGAGTACTCCCATCCAAGCCATGGGCAGCCATTTCTCCAGGAGAATGCTGTGGGAAATGTTGTCAAAGGCTTCACTAAAGTCCAGGGACACAATATCCACAGCCTTTCCCTCATCCACCAAGTGGGTCACCTCGTTATAGAAGGAGATCAGGTTTGTCAAGCACGACCTGCCTTTCACAAGCCCATGCTGACTGGGCCTGATCGCCTGGTTGTCCTGTTCGTGCCTGTCGTGTCAAAAGGAATGTAGTTTTAGTTTTGTCTGTCAGGGTCCCAGGACCTTCACTGATTTGTCTGTCAGAGTCCCAGCAAAGGACTTGCAGTGAGTCAGATTCACAATCAATCAAAATGATTTATTTTATTGAGAACCTCAGAACAGATTTGAGATTGGCGTTGATAAATTCACTAACTACAATAACGCTACTAATTGAGGTTAATATTGCTGGCAAAAATAATAATAATACAACAGCTCAGGGTAACATTCACCAGAGGGTGAAAGGCGCAGCGCTGACCCAGGAAGGCGTCCCTGCCTGGGGTGGAGGGAGAGAACGCAGCCCCTCGACCGGTCCCTCAGGTGTCGAGGTTCTTCTCTCCCAGTTTAGCAGTCATTTTCTCCGTCTTTTTCTTTCCAAAATTATGAGGTTTCCCTCCCCCAGGTTGTATGATTTGGGTGCAGAGACGAGTGCTACGGTCATATATGTTTCACATGATGTCTATAATCCTCATTAGCGTATGCAGGGGGGTCAACTTTAATATGCATTTCACAGGCAATGAGGCAAAGGTCACTCATTGGACATGATGGCCCTTTGAAGAAGCAAAGACCTGCAACGGTTCCTGTTATCTTCTTGTCTTTGCTGACCAAAAGCAGGGCTGTCCTGCCTCCACCGGGCTCCCTCCTGATCCGCATCCCCTCAGAGCCAGGCGAGTCTCCACTCCCCCGGGGGGCACAGGGGAGGTGAGAGAGAGCAAGTGAGAGAAATCTCCTTGGGATGGTGGGGGCTGTTCCTGGCATCACACACAGCAATGTCAGGGCTCTGACAGGGCTGTTCAGAGACACGAGTCCTTCCCTGGCACAGGCAGAGGCCCTGCAGCAGACTCCCTGGCCTCCAGTGGCCACCCCCAGAGGCTGCAGCCCCTCGGCCCTGCGGGCTGTCTCCTGCTCTGCACCTCTCTGAGATGCCCCACAGCTGAGGAATGGACACAGGGACCTCGGTCCAAGGAAGCCCATCCCTGTGCTGCATCCAGCGGCTTTCCCAGGATGTTACCCTCAAAATGAACGGATCTCAAGAAACTAACTGTCCCACAGACCTTTGAGGAACTCCCAGGAACTTCTGATGCTCTTTGTACTCACTGGAGTTAATCTCACCATGCACACACGACGTACATGCGGACATCTCAGCTGTCCAATACAAACATGGACTTCTTCAGGACAAGAGGAAATGGCCTCAAGTGACACCAGGGGAGGTTCAGATTGGATATCAGGAAAACTTTCTGCACTGAAAGGGTTATCAAGCACTGGAACAGGCTGCCCAGGGAAGTGGTGGAATTGTCATCCCTGGAAGTATTTAAAAGACGTGGTGCTAAATGACATGGTTTGGTGATGGTTTTTGTCAGGGTTAGGTTTATGCTTGGACTCGATGATCTGAAAGGTCCCATCCAATCTAGAAAACTCTATGATTCTTTAGAGGGACAACCAGCCTCCCCAAGCTGGGATAAGAGGCCAGAGCCAGAAATGGTGGTTGTTACTGGCAGGGTGTGTGACAATTACCCTGGGGAAGCTTCCTTGGGGTGTCCAGCACTCACAGGACCAGAGAAGAACCTGCTCTGCTGGTCCTTCCTGTCTTTCCTAGGATGCCTGGCTGTGCAAGGACTCTGTTGTGTGCCCACGCCTTGCACACTCACACAGTTAAGCTCTGCACTTGTGTTTTCAACTGTGGGGCACTTTCCTGGGAAAAGGAAATGCCAACTTTATAAAAAGAACTATGACTTCATGCCCTGCCCTGAGGAGTCTCTGATATGATGGAGGTGCTGTTAGGGAGTTCAGCTCTGGAAGGGAATTGCCCAGTGCCTGTCCCGGCCTGTGGTCCAGGGCTGCCACACAGCAGGAGGATGAGCTGCCAGAGCACTCGGGCTCCATAGCAAGGCAAGGGCTCAGAAGGCAAGTGTGGGTGTGGAAAGAGAACAAATTGGAAAAGACCAAGGTTGGTGCTCGCTGACAGAGCTGCTGTGCTCGGACTCTTTCCCCTCCACCTCTGCTCACAGGCATTGCCCTGCAGCTCCAGAGAAAGCCTGAGAGGAAGGGTTTTGGGCAACAGGTCGCTGGATGGTTCTATATTTTATTTTAATACACAGAGAGAGCAGGTCCTCATTTATACAGTATGTAGATTTCACAGATTTGGAAAAATGCATAATTCAAAACAGCAAAACAAGTTGGGTTTTTTTGGTAGAAAACATTATACAAAGTAAAGCAAAAAAGAAAAAAACAACAAAAACCGAACAAAGGCCTAAACACAGAATTAAAACTAACATAAACTACAGTACATGAGCTTGACATATAATGAGTTACGTTAACAGTGATTTGTAGAAGAATACAGCTTATTGTTTCAGAAAATCATCTGGTCATCAGTTTCCACACTGCACCTTTGAGCTCCTTGTTCCTCATGCTGTAGATGAGGGGGTTCACTGCTGGAGAAAACACTGAGTACAGAAATGACACCACCAGGTCTAGAACTTGGGAGGAGATGGAGGGGGGCTTCAGGTGGGCAAACACTGCAGTGCTGATAAACAGGGAGACCACGGCCAGGTGAGGGAGGCACGTGGAAAAGGCTTTGTGCCGTCCCTGCTCAGAGGGGATCCTCAGCACGGCCCTGAAGATCTGCACATAGGACACCACAATGAAAACAAAACACCCAAATGCTAAACAGGCACTGACCACAAGAAGCCCAACTTCCCTGAGGCTGGAGTGTGAGCAGGAGAGCTTGAGGATCTGGGGAACTTCACAGAAGAACTGGTCCAGGACATTGCCCTGGCAGAGGGGTAGGGAAAATGTATTGGCCGTGTGCAGGAGAGCATTGAGAAACCCACTGCCCCAGGCAGCTGCTGCCATGTGGACACAAGCTCTGCTGCCCAGGAGGGTCCCGTAGTGCAGGGGTTGGCAGATGGCAACGTAGCGGTCGTAGGCCATGACAGTGAGAAGATAAAACTCTGCTGCAATCATGAAGAGAAACAGAAATAGCTGTGCAGCACATCCCCAGTAGGAGATGGCCCTGGTAGCCCAGAGGGAATTGGTCATGGCTTTGGGGACAGTGGTGGAGATGGAGCCCAGGTCAAGAACGGAGAGGTTGAGGAGGAAGAAGTACATGGGGGTGTGGAGGCGGTGGTCACAGGCGATGGCGGTGATGATGAGTGCGTTTCCCAGGAGGGCAGCCAGGTAGATGCCCAGGAAGAGCCCAAAGTGCAAGAGCTGCAGCTCCCGTGTGTCTGCGAATGCCAGGAGGAGGAACTGGGTGATGGAGCTGCTGTTGGGCATTTGCTACCACTGGCTGTGGTTATCTGTTGAGAAGGAAAAGGCAGTACAAAGTTCAGCCTGACTTCTCTTAGCAAAACTGATTGCATGTCTCATTGCAACCCCCCACTCAGGCTCTCTCTTTTCAGGAAGACCTCTCTGCAGCTCCCTCACTTGAGCCCTGGCTTTTGCTGGATGAGGGTGCCATTGGGAGCAGGGACTCCGGAATGGGAAACTGAGGACTCCTTCTGGCTATGCCGCAGGGTGATCTCAAATTAAATGTACTTGTGAGACATCAAAGAACTTTTTGTCTCTGTTCCCTGCAATTTTCCCAGCTGCAGAACTGAGCTGAGGGGATTTTGTTTTGTTTAATGTGTTCTAGATTCACCTGCCACGTTTAGGAGTGGGTTTGGATGCTTGAAATCCCTCACATTTCTAATGCACTCCAAGTGAAATCCTGTGAGTCCTGAGCAGCAAAGGGACTGTCCCTTAGTGCAGAGAGAGGAGAGCTGCTCTGCCCATCGGTCCTGTTCTCAGCTGCCCTGTGTTGGCAGCTTGGACCTGGAGGGTCCAAGAGGTTCAAAGAGCAGATTCACAGACTCCTCGCCCTTTCTCATCTCTCCCCTCCCAGACTGGGACACAGAGGGATCACTGCAGTGGCCCATCTAACGCTGCCCAGCAGCATTTCCATGGCCTCAGCACCCAGATGTCTTCTCCATGGGCATCCTGGGCAGCACAGAGATACTTCTGGAGGGCACCCTGCAGCCCCACAGGACACCCCAGGGAAAAAGCTGAATGTCCTGAGCTGGCCTGGAGGAGACTTGGGCACGTTTCTCCCCTAGACACGTCTGTAGAGCAGGACCCAAAGGATGGGAGTCTGAACAGGAGCTGAATCTGCCGCCCCCGACCCCCACCCCCGGCACTGACTCAGGAAAGCCAATGGTGAGAACCAGGGCAGCACCGGCAGGAGGGGACGGCAGTGAAATGCCACAATGCTCCTGGCCAAGGGAGGAGGGACACACAAACAAGATGGAAATCAGGGGTTTGCCCTTTCCTGGGCTCTGGCTGCTGCAGGGGTGATGCGCAGCCAAGACCCCATGGGCCTGAGGACAGAGGCTCTGCCTGGGCTGGGAAAGGAGACCAGGGAGGAGCTGCTCAGGGGAAGGTGTCTGTGCTGCAGGGACAGCAGGGAGGTGCCCACATCCCCTTCCCCAGCCTTTCTGGCAGCAGCTCCCTCTCACTCCCTGCCCATGTCTCTGCTGCCAGGAGCCGTCTCCCTGTCCCCAGCTCAACTCCTGCCAGTGCTCACAAACCCCATCCCACCCGCTGGGCGCCCACCTCTGCCTGCAAACACCTCCCAGGGGCATCTCTGCGTGTGCAGGGGCTAAAGAGCAGATCACACAAAACCTGATGCGGCTGCAAAGGGGAAGATGCTGCTGAGTGAATGTGCTTCCTGAGAAGTCCCCTTAGAAATGTCACGAGGAAGAGCTTAACCCGTGAGAAGCCCTGACCCGTGCAGCACTCTCTTGACAGCAGAGGCACCGTGCCCTCACCTGCTCGTCCCTACCCTACCGTTGTGGTGGTCACTCCTTCCACCCACAGCTTCTCCCCACACTCCCCGGGCAGGCTACAGCTGACCCTGGCAGCAGCAGAATCCCTTCCCAGCACACAGTGCCCTGGGGTGTAGGGTCCCCGCTCTGATGGACAGCCCTGGGCAGCCCTGTTTGCACACCCGGCTTCACGCCTCTGATGCCCCAAGGCCTTCTCTGAAGCATGTCCTCCTCCTCCACACCAGAAAACCCAGCAGAACCTTCCCGACAGGTCCTATCGGTCGTGGCATGTGCCAGGTCTAGGAGACGCTTCCAGGAACTCAGCTGCATTGCCCTGCAGCCAGAGACTTACCGTGTCAAAGCCTGGGAAGATTTCTCCCCCTGGTGAGCTCTCACTCACCACCCCAGACTGCCTTTACCTCTCTCTCACATCTCTTGTCTCCCCTCGGTGCCTGCAGGCAGTGCCCTCAGCCCTGCTGCGCTTGGCAGAGGAGCTGCTCCTGGGCAGAGCTGTCTCTCTGCCGCGCTGCCCCATGGCCAGGAGCTCCCTCCATCCCAGGAGCCCGGCCCAGCTCAGCAGCAGAGCAACAGCCCAAGGCAGCGCTTCCTCTGGCCCCTCTGGGCTCCCTCAGAGATGTCCCTGGGGCTCCAGGGCAACTGACTCTGAAACCAACTGAAGTCATTAATGATGTTTGTTCCTTCCGCTGGGGAGAGACACTTCTTTCCAGCAGTGGCATTTCCCCTCTCAGAGACAGAGTTAGGTCCAAGAATGACCTCTTCTTGAGGTCACTGTGAGACAGGACACCCAGGCAGTGAAAGGGAGGAATCTCCTCTACCTCCTGTACCCATGCAAACCACAGGTGGCATTTGAGGTGCCAGAGGTGGTCCAAGACACTTGCAGATAACTGATGGAAACATTCAGAAGGACTGGGCAGCACCTGGGCTCATCATTTCGGAGGCTGGTGGAGCATGCCTTTGGCCAGCTGAAGTGACAGCAGATGTCCCCATTTAGGGCCATGAAGCTGATCCTGCTCATTGTGTCCAGGGCAGCCCATAGAGCTATTCCTCTGAGAGAATGGAGTCATTGCCATCAGGAGAGCTAAGCCTCTCTCTTCTCCACCAGCTGCATTTACCAGCTCTCCAGGGGCAGTGAGGGCAGGTTTCTCAGAGACACCCCTCCAAGGCCTCACCTAACTCAGGGCAGCTGCTCAATTTAGAGGTTGACTCCATCCTGTGGTGCTGCCTGAGGTGCCAGGGCTCTCCAGCACAGCAGCACGCAGCCAGCAGGGACAGCACAGGACTTGCAGGAACACCGTCCCCATTCAGAGCAGCCACATCGTCACAGACCCCAGGAGAACCTCAGACACGTTCAAGGTTTTCATTAAAGCAACCGCAGGGGGTCAAGTCCTGTCCCTTCTCCATCCAGTAGATGCTGGCAGTGCTGCTCCCGCATCCTTTAGTCATCCCTTTGATGATGCAATCAAGGAGCAGAGCAATGGTTTTCACAGTGTTGGATCACAGGTTGTCCGTAGCCAAGGACATTTTCAAGAGCACCTTGTCCTTCCTGGAGATCAGCTTCACCTGCACCACAGGCCCTCCAGGGCTGCAGAGACACCACAGGCAGCAAAGCCCTCTCCTGCCAGGGCCGCGCAGTCCAGCCCTGCGTCTCTCTGGTCCGAAGGGTTTGCTCTCCTCAGGGACATTTCATTTCCTCTTTACAGGTGTGGCTACTGCTGAATTTTGTCAGAGAAGGTGCAGATGTGTCTGAGGTCCTCTTTGTCCTCTTTGTCTTCAGCCATAAGGTCTCCCAGGCCTGTGTTCCTTGAAGCAGGACTCTGGAGGAGAACAACCAGCAGTGGATGTGGGGCAAGTCAGGGGTTACTTGAGCAAGCTCAGACATGAAGTGGTGGGGCAGGATCGAAGGGTTCTGACAACTTGGGAATCAAATAGAATAGAATAGAATAGAATAGAATAGAATAGAATAGAATAGAATATTTCAATTGGAAGGACCTACATCAATCATCTAGTCCAACTGCCCGGCCAATTCAGGGCTGGTCAAAAGTTAAAGCGTGTATTTAAAGACATTTCCAAATGCCTCTTAATCACTGCCAGGCTTGGGGCATCAACCACCTCTCTGGGAAGCCTGTTCCAGTGTTTGACCACCCTCTCGGTAAAGGAAAGCTTCTGGATGTCCAGTCTAAACCTCCCCTGCTCCAGCTTTGAACCATTCCCATGCGTCCTATCCCTGGTTCCCAGGGAGAAGAGACCAGCACCTCCCTCTCCACTTCCCCACCTCAGGGGACTGTAGAGAACAAGGAGGTCATCCTTCTGCCTCCTTTTGCCCAAACTAGACAAGCCCAAAGTCCTCAGCCAATCCTCATCGTGCCTTCCAGCCCTTTCACCAGCTTTAATGCCCTCCTCTGGACGCTTTCAAAGACCTTCACATCCTTCTTAAATGGTGGGGCCTTGAACAGCACACGCTATTCAAGGTGAGGCCACACCAACACTGAATGCAGTGGGATAATCCCCTCTCTCGACCGGCTGGTTCTACTGTCTTTGATGCCCCTCAGCGTGTGGTTTGCCCTCTTGGCTGCCAGGGCTCCCTGCTGACTCCCAGGGACTCCTGCTGGGACTCCTGCTGCCAACCAGCACCCCAGATCCCTTTCTGCAGGGCAGCTCTCCAGCCACTCCTCTCCCAATTTATACTTGTGCCCGGCAATACTCCGTCCTAGGCGAAGGATCTGGCATTTGGACGTGTTAAATTTCATCACATCAATCATCGGCCAGTGCTCCAAGCTATCTAGATCTCTCTGCAAGGCATCTTGTCCCACAAGAGGGTCAATAGCAACGCCCAGTTTGGGATCATCAGCAGACTTGCTCACGGTGCATTCAACTCCTGCGTCCAGATCGCTGATAAACATATTGGATAGAACCAGCCCTAGAATTGAACCCTGAGGAGCACCACTGGTAGCCCTATTCACTGCAACCCTTTGAGCTCTGCCCTTCAGCCACTTCTTCACCCAGTGATCAACCCAGAAGCTCGTCTAGAAGGATGCTGGGAGGGACAGTATCAAAAGCCTTACTAAAATCCAGAAAATCTACATCCACTGCTTTCGCTTCATCCAGTGGGCAGGTGACCTTATCATAGAAGGATATCAAATCAGTTAGGCAGGGCTTTCCCTTTGTGAACCCATATTGACTGTTCTTTAAGTGCCTTTCAATAGGACCCAGTATAACTTTCTCCATAAATTTTTCCAGGAACTGAGCTTAGACTAACACGTCTATAGCTCCCTGGGTCTTCCCTCACACCCTCTGGGTAAATTGGAATAGCAATGGCTACGTCCCAGTCAGGGGGGACCTCTCCTGACTCCCAAAACATTTGGTAGGTGATTGACAGGGGTCCTGCCATCACATTCACCAGCTCCTTCAGTGCTCTGGGGTGAATCCCATCAGGCCCCGTGGACTTGTGAACATTAATCTGATCCAGTTGGTGCCTCATGATTTCAGTGTCCACAAATGGACAGTCTCTGTTCCCACAGCCGAGCTCCTCCGACTCAGGGGACCGGGCAGCCCAAGCTCTAGCTGCATTATTAAAGCCTGAGGCCAAAAAAGCATGGCATGCCTCTGTTTTCTCTTCATCCCTATTAGTCAGATGACCATCTTCAACACATATTGGTCCAATGCTTTCTTTTGACCTCCCCTTGCTATTAGCATACTTTAAAAAGCCCTTCTTGTTTTCTGAGACAACACTGGCCAGTTTCAACTCTAATTGAGCTTTGACCTTTCCTGCCTTCTCCCTGCATATACGAACCACAGCTCTGTAATCTTCCTGCGAAGCCTGACCTTGCTTCCAGAGACTGAAGCATTTCTTTTCCTCCTGAACTTCACGAGGCGTTCCCTCTTCAGCCAAGCTGGTCTCCTGCCCAGCTTGCTGGAGTTACGGCAGAGTGGAATTGCTGGCTCCTCTGCTTCGAAAAGGTGGTTCCTGAAGACTGCCCAGCACTGCTGGGGAAGAGGGAAGGGTTTGTGCACCACAGGGGAGTGCAGAGACAGCGATGTATGGGTAGCAATAGGTGTGTTAGAGGTAGGAAAACATCTGAAATACCATGGGTGAGGTGGGGTCATGTTGAATTGAAGCAGGTTGATTCTTCAATTTGAGGCGGCAGCAGAAGGCACGTGTGCCGTTCCGTGCTGGGATATGGAGTGAGGATTCAAGCAAGTCTGGAGGCCAGGACATCTTGGGAGCTGGGGGAGCATTAGCAGGGCCTTGGAAGAAGCTGGATCAGTTGTGGAAACCTCACAGGCACCGGCAATTACTCAGAAGTCTTTGTGTTTGAAGACACAGCCAGTGAGGACAGGGAGACACCAGTAAAGTGTGGGAGATCCTGGGTCAGAGTGATGTGAGGAACCAGGGGGGGAGTTGAAGTCTGCAAGGAAGCAGGCACAGTCGCAGGACAGTGGAGGACAGCCTGTGGTGGGGACAACCAAGGGCCTTGGTGGGGTCAGAACCAAGAACAACATCATCAACAGAACTGAAATCCTTGTCCTCTTGGCTATGGCTGCTGTCTCTGCCGCTGAGGCCCACAAGAGGACAGCAGTTCCTTAAGTCCCCAGTGCGTCCTTACCTCCTCACCTCCACAGAGGCTGGGGGGTGTCCCACTGCTGTCCTGCACCCCGCTTTGCACAGCCCCACCTCTCCCTGCCCCAGGAAAAGCCCTGAGACTCCCATGAGGGAAGAATCCCCTTTCCCAGGGGACAGGGGTCAGGGCTTTGCTCTCTTGATCAACTAAATGCATCCAAGGTTTTCAGAGCCATCCCCACGTGTGGTTTTCTACCTGTAACCAGTGCTTCTGCCTTTCTGCTTCACCAGTCCCCAGGGATGGCAATTTGCCTGCTCCTTCCCTCCAGGGTCTCTCTGGTGATGGCCCTCGGTGGGGCCTGCTGACACCCTCAGGAACTTGGAGGTTTGCTGCCCACTGTTACTTCTCCAGATGCTTGTTCAGTCTTTCAGGATCTGCAGTTCAGGAACTTGGCTCATTAACATGCAAAACGCCCTAACAAGCCAAGCCTCTGGGCAGTTTTCAGGAATCCCTCGGTTCTTATGCAGTAAGTGATCAGGATTTCAGAAGTGACAGTATCACAATACTAAAAAATAAGAAACTATTTCTTCTCTTTAATATTTTATCTATTTTTTTTCTTACACGTGGGGTGATATCAGCAATCTCCAGTCAATCAGCAATCTCCAGACATTCCTGAATGTCTCCCGATGCAGTTTGAATATGCAAGTCAAGACCCTTTATGTCAGACTCTACAAGATGGTAGCTGGGGATATCGAACACCTGTTTATATGCTCGATAGAATAATTAGGTTGCAAGCCGTACTCAAAGTAATTACCAATCAGACCGCCTCAGCATTAGAATTAATAGCGGCCCAACAAACACAGATGCGAACTGCAATGTACCAGAATAGATTGGCATTAGGCTGCCTACTAGCAGAAGAAGGGGGGGTATGTGGCAAGTTTAACACTTCAGAATGTTGTCTTCAAATTGATGATAACGGGCAAGCTGTGAGAGATCTAGCAACGAGCATCAGAAGACTAGCACGTGTCCCGGTGCAAAAATGCAAAATGGAAGTCTATGATAGAGGCCAACTGGTGGGATAACTTTTTTGGAGTATCTTGGTGGAAAAAGGTGGGCTTCATTTCGTTATGTGCTACTACTGGGCTGCTGTTCATACCTTGCTTTATTCCTTGTGCAGTGAGATGGATTTCTAGTGTGGTAGAAGGAATGCAAGTGACCAGTCTACCAGATGCGAAGGGCTCGAATCAAGATGTTACACCACAGAGAATTATGGTCCTAAGGAAAAGGGACCACCAGAAGGAAGAACAAAATGAGAGGTTACAGTTATTATTAAATAAATGGGAAGAAGGTTATGAGCTTCAGCAAAAAAGTAATGAATGAAAAGGGGGTGAACTGTGAGAAATGGGTTGTTTTGCTTCAGCAAATGGATATGTGTTTGTTAGTGTGTCTGCACTAAGAAAGGAGGCTTAGTGATAGTAGAATCTAATCAATGGCACCCAACTAATCCTTAGAACTGCCCTGGGTCTGTCAAGGGATCCTTGTTTACAGAACGTTATCCAGGTAAAGAGAAACAGACTGGCATGTGGCCTTCAATACAGGAACCCAGAAGATAGGGGAGTATCGATAAGGCCAAAGAAACCAGGCCTGGACAGTAAAACTGCTGAGGGGGCTGTGAAGACCGCTGAGTGGACTAAGGTCATCTAGAGGGCAGCTGATGAAGAGGAGGATACGACCACCTGAGGAAGTAAACGACCACCAGAGTGCTTGTAATTACTAACACTGGACAGTAGATGGCAGCAAAGACTGTGAAATAACTTGTAGCGTAATCAACTAATCAAAGGCGTGTTTAGGATAATGATTTCGTAGGGGAGGTGTGTGTATGCCCTGTAAGGTGAAAAGGTGTGAACTGAACCTGTAACGGGTCAGGCGGTCGGGAAGAATGTGAGCTCCAACTTCTCAACCAACGAGAAGAGAGACAGAAACTCCGGCGGCCGGGATAGGGTATAAATACCTAAAAGCTGAAAGATGAGGTGTGCCTCTGCTTTGAGACGCACCACATTCAGCACTGTTTCGTATAATAAATCTTTACTTTTTTTATCTTTGCTTCGGCGACTTTGTTCTCTATCAAATTCTAATCGTGAGCCGGTGTTTCTAACAAATCTCATGTCTGTTTCGATGGTGAGAACCCCAGGAGGTGTAGCATTGAATGGGCCTTCGACCCAAATGCAGCAAACCATGCAGACCCCCTCCATAGGAGACAGTCTCCTCTTTTGGTCATTCAAACCACTCCAGGATTTTCTTAGAAGGAAACAACACTATTCGTCATCTCGACAGTCAAACAGACAGGACGTTTCCATGAGAACTTCCTGCAGCAGTGCCGGGTACAGGGAGGGCCACGCGGGAGGCAGAATGTCTGGTACAGACTGGGACCTTTCTGCAGGCTCCTGTGTGACAATGTGCTGCTGAGGTTGTCCTGTGGCCAAGGCATCTGTGCAGCACAGCCCAGGGGTGAAGGCCACTCTGTACGTACAGCCCAGCCCAGCACGAACTGCTCGATGTACAATGGTTCTTCTGGGCAGGATCACAGCTCAGGTTTCCCCGTGAGAAGTCAGCTGAGGTGCTGTGGCCCAAATATGCACTGCCAGGAGGAGTCCCATGTCTACTCACAGAACTGGGATGGTTTGGGATTGAATGAGATGTGGTGGGACATCTTGCTGAGCTGTGGTGCTGCAATGGAAGGGTACAGGCTCTGCTGGAGGGAGTAGCAGGGAAGAGGACGACCAGCAGAATGCCCCCTGAGTGAAGGAGCAGCTAAGATCTATGGAGCTCCTGTGTGAGATGGGTCAAGGGTTGAGTGAGCTTGTGTGAGTGAGGATGAGAGGAGAAGCCAGTAAGGGTGAAAATGTCTTGGTCATTATACTCCACTTGATCGGGCACAGTAGGCAGAATAAGTCTTCTAACAGCAACCTGAAGAAGTCTCCAAGTCAATGAGCAGGTTCCTATGGGGAACAGTAGTTGCCCTGGCATTCACTGGCCAGGCAAAGACACAGGGTGCCAGCAGCCTGGAGGACCTTGGGACAACTTCTTAACACAGCCGCCAGGTGGGCAAACAAGGGTGATGCTCACCTGGACCTGGTCCTGGCAAAAAACAAATAAATAAAAAAAAAAGAGTGGTCAGGGAGGTGAAAATCAGTGTCAGCCTTGGCTGCTGTCACCAGGAAATAGTGGGGTCCCAGGTGCCGAAGAGGAGTGAGGAAGGCCAGCAGCAGAGCAAAAACGGGTGGACTCCAGAGAAGAAGACTTTGATGTACTTGGGAGACTGATGCGAGTGGTGCCATGGGAAGCAGCTCTGAAGGCTGAAGGGTCATGGAAAATCTGATAGGCCTTACAGGACAGCCTCCTCCAGGCACAAAAATGATCTCTCCAAATACCCCTGAAAAGAAGCCACCGTCTCAGGAGGCTGCTTGTTGGAACTGACTGATCTCCAGGACAAAGAGGCAGCACAAAGGAGGTGGAAGCAGGGAAGCTGCAGAGGAGGAATTGAGAAACCTTGTCCCAGGACGTAGGGATGATGTCAAAGCCAAAGCTCCCATGGGCTTGACAGATGAAGGGAAGGACAGCAAAAGCACAACGAGCTGATCCAGGCTTCGAGGGTCATGGGAATGAGTCACCCTCTGCCTGGAGGCCTGTGACAAGTGGGCACTGCAGATATTTGCATCCTGACTGCCTCAGCGTGGGCGATGGGGATCCCCCTGCTGGGGGTGGCTCTGCCAGCCCATCCACATGGGTCTGGATGGTGCAGACTCTACTTGGAGACATTCCTGTAACCCAAATTCCTTGGCGTTAATGCAGAATTGGCAAGTTGAAATCAAGCATTTCATGCACTTGGCCTCTTCGCCTTGACATCTTTTCGCTTTGACTCCACTCCCGAAAGCTCTCTAATTAACCACAGAAGAATTGAAGAAGAAGGGAAAATTATGGCCTGGCTTGGCTCCTCAGGGCGTTTTGCATGTTAATGAACCCTCTGGTGCCGAGTTTCTGAACTGCAGATCTCTAAAGGCTGACCAAGTCTCTAGAGGACTAAGAGCCAGCAGCAAACCTCCAGGTTTCTGAGAGTGTTTGCAGGCCCTGCTGAAGTCCATCACTGAAGAAACCACGGAGGGAATGAGCAGACAAGGGTCCTGTCCCTGGGGGCTGGTGAAGCAGGAAGTTGGAGACACTTGGTACAACGGAAAATTTAAAAGTAGAGATCACTGTGGAAGCCCTTGATGTGCTCTTCCAAGCAGGAAGGCCACGTCCTTACCCACATCCCCTGCAGATGGGGCTCCTTTCCCTCTTGGCATGTTCGGGGCTCTTCCTGGGGGCAATGTGATTGGGAGTGTGTGTTGCCAGGTGCAGGTCAGCAGTAGGGCACCTCCCAGGATTTATGGGGGGTGGCTGAGGAGGCAACGAGGCACTGGAGCTGGAAGGACCTTGTGTTCTCTCCTGGGTCTCAGTGGAAGAGACAGAAGCGACAGGCAAGAGAACAAGGGTCTCAGATCTGTTGGGGTGTCAACGCCCCACCAAGGCCCTTGGCCATCCCCACCACAGCTACGCTGTCCTGTGCCTGTGCCTGCTTCCTTGTTTCCAACACCAAAATGTGGGTGTCTGAGGATTTGCCAATGCCAGTGAGTTCCCCACATCTCACCTGGTTTCCTCCAAAGCCTTGCTACTGCTCATTTATCCCCAAGATTTCCAAGCTCCAGAATCCTGGAGAATCCACGCCAGAATCCTCTCTGTAGCTCCACATCCCAGCACTGAACAGCCAACCCCCAATATTTCATTTCTTCTTCCTGCCTTTAGCACACTCACTGCTCCCCCCACACTGCTCTCTCCCTGCACGCCCATGTGTCTCACAAACCCTTCCTCTGCCCCTGCAGTGCTGAGACCTCAGCCCAGGAGGTTTGTGCATCCTCCAGGCTCATGGATGTTTCCTGAAGTCCATCCAAGTGTGGGCAGTGAAGGAGGGGAAAGGAGCAAGTTGTCAGCCCATGGGGCATTCCTAAGAACAGCCACCCCCAGCAGTGGGCATTCCCCATCCGCCAGGCTGAGGCAGGCACACAAGAGATGAATGTCTGTATCACCCCTGGTTTGCAGAGGAAGGGTCTTCCTTCCTGCCATTGTCCCAGGAGAAGCCTCTTCCTCAGCCTCTGCCCACAAACATCCACTGCTTCCCACGGCTGGCTTCAGACACGGCTGTAAGGATTGGCTAAAGCCATCAGCCGTCCCCTTGCTTCTCACTGACGTTGCTTGACCCTCTCTAACAGACTTACACGTGGCCAATCACCACTGCTCAGGGCCACTCGCCCTTTGGAAGAGCATTTTGGACTTTCCTAGTGCTTTTTATAATCTTCCTCGCTCCCTCCAGAGCACATGGTGGGCCTTCTTGGCCAAACAGGGCCTTTTTCACCATCTCTTAAGAAACAGTCGTCTTTTTATGATCCTCTGTGCAGGAATAGTCATCCCAGAAAAGCACCAAATGTATCCAAATAGCAGTTGAGTGAAGTGCCAGTAAGAACCAGGTGAGCTCCCCCCATGGCCGTGGCTCCCTGGCAAGGAGCCTCTTCTGAGAAGGTGATCCGGCCTCTGCCACTCTCTGGAGAGGGAAACCAGCAGCGTCTGTGCCACACGGGGACACAAGGGGTGACTTTTGCAAGACCACCCTTCATCTGAACCACTTTCGATATGTACTTCAGGATGGGATATCATACCTTATATGGCAAATACTAATTTAATTGCCATTGTCCAGATTTGCTATTGTGGAAGTAGACTGTTACTTTAACATTTCTTTTCATCATTATTATTATTTTTTGCCACTCTAAAGGAAATCACAGAATCACTGGAAGGATCACTGATGCTTTATCAACAGAAGACCCGCCAGCTTTGCATCTCAAGAAATAGGATGCCAGAGGTCAAGAGAAGGATGGGTTGGGAAAACTCATGGGATTTGGGAAACTGAAGCGTGTGCCCCTCTCCCCGACATCCTGCCCTCCTCCGTGACCTGTGTGAGAAACTCCATCCACTGGGTCTGAGCTCACAGTCGTGTCAAGAAAACGGTGTGTACCTGCAGCCAATGTTGTCCTTCCAGTTCAGGATTTGAGCTCCCACTTAAGACCAAGAAGCCCAAGGATCCCAGTTCCTAGAGGGCCAACTAATGAGGACATCCCACAGGCTGGGGGAGTTTTTCTTTACTGACAAAGATTTTGTTGACTTTTTTTCCTCCCTCTTTGTAACTTGACTGTCAGAATTCATGCATTGAATCTACTTTGACCCTTTAAAACTGTCTCTGTGAAAAAATAATCCAGCACAGTTTTGGTTTTTTTGTTTGTTTTTTTTTTCCCAACCCAACTGTACTTGGAGCATTGAAGAGTCTTTCCAGATTTGGAGTGGTTTTTCAGAATGTCTGCTCCAAGAGGGGAAATATCTCACCCTGCAGATGGAAGGACGGGAGGAGGACAGCATCATTCAGGCTCAAAGGGAATTGGAGGGTGTCTTGACCAACCTCCCATTGAAAACAGGGTCAGACCTGAAGAGTCAGGGCTTTGTTCAAAGATGTCTGGATCCCTTTCCAGGACAGAGCTGTTGCACGCTCTCTGGGAAACAGCTTCCAGTGCTTGACTATCCTCATGCTGGAAAAAGTTCCTCCTTATGTGGCTTGACCATCCCTTTTCTCAGCCCATTGCCTCTTGTCCTTGTATCTTCTACCATGGATTTGACTCAGGCTCAGTCTTCCTGGTAACTGTGTGATGCTGCTCCATGTTCCCCCCAAGAGCTCCTCTCCTCCAAGCTGAACAAGCCCAGCTCTCTAAGCCTCTTCTCACAGTACAAGCTCTGTCAACGTTGGTGTCCCTCCAGTGACCTGGCTCCACTTTGCAAGGTCTCTTAATGCTCTGTCTAAAGCTCCAAGAGGCAGTTTGTGGCTGTTGCCTCTGTCATATCCATTCACCACTGCAGAAGAGACCTTGGGTCTGTCACCTCTCCAGGTAGGCTCTTTCACAGGTTACCCCATGCCTCCCCTTCTGCAGGGTAGAGACGCCCAGTTCCCTCAGACTCTCCTCAAAGCTCAAGCTTTAGGGTCTTCACCATCTCGTCAGACCTCCTCTGGACCCTCTCCAGTCTCTCCATTTTCCTTTTGAAATGCAAAGCCCACTGGCTCATCATGGCAGCCATCATGACTCAAAAGCCCTTCTCCTCAGGGCACTCCTTACCTGGTGTGGTCACTGCCCGTGCTGCTGCATGGAGTTGTTGTGCAACTCTTTCTTCTAAACCTTCAGGTTTCTGATGTCCAAATCCCCAGGTGGGTCAAGGTCCCTCTGGACATAAGCTCCAGCGGTCAAGCATTGGAAGTACACGTGCTGATGTTCATCCTGAGTCAGGGTGCCGCTAGCAAGAGCATCATTGTAGAAGCTGCAGGACACTACAGATAAGAAGACAGTACTGGTGTAATGGAGTTGCTTATCAGGGTAGAAAGCACTGGGATACCATCTCAGAAACACCAAAGGTGGGAGCAAAGTGAGGAAAGGCAGCGCCAGTGGGGAAATGGTGAAGAGGAGTTGACTTTTTGCAAGGGAGAGGATGAAGTTGGTTAAAGAGTGGGACTTGAGACGTGGGAAAATAGTGCAATGGGAATGAACGGTTAAGCAAAGGAAATGATCTGGGCTGTTTGGAGATACCTGTCAAGTAGCCCTGCATCTGAGCAACCCTGCCTGGAGCAGGACAAGAAACATGCAGCTGGTCTGACTGTACCAACATCTGACCGACTTCCATGGACACAGGAAACCCGAGAGCTTTCCCCGCTGTCACCACTTCCTCACTGAGGCTTGATTTACCCTTGGAAAGTCCATGCTGACTGCTTTTGGACACATTGTTCTCTTTCCAGTGCCCAGAAATGTCACCCAAGGGGACTCTCATTGATGGCACACTAATCACCCCAGGGAGCTTGTACAGCCTGTGGGTCCCTGGGCTGGGCCTCTTTCAAAGGTGGGGGCAACATTGGCTTGTCCTCACCCACAAGAGAGCTCTGCCAAAACTGTCGCCTTCCAAAGGTGACATTCCAAAGAAATCTCAGTCTTCCCTTGTGACTTCACTACAACTATTTTGTCTGTTATATGGTGTATTTTGTTTCTCTAATCTTTCCTATACTTACACTTGTCCTGATACAATGGTCATTTGCAAAGTCATCTTTTCAGATGCAGACTGTCTAGGAAAAGGCCCTCTCCATCATTCTCCAGTTTTCTCCTCCCTTTACTCTTTGTTCATCCAGGTACCTCTCACCTCTGCTGCTCTTTCACCCTCAGGGAGTAAAACCTTGCCTGGCTCTCAGTAGTCTCATTGTCTCCTCAGCCAGCTCTTTAATTATGTTTATATCTATCTTTGTGTATCTACCTACCTCAACTATTTCTCCTAAGATTATCCCTTGTAGAAAGGCAACCTCATTAGAGGCAGTTTGTACTTTGCATATGATTACACAGTGTTTTCTTGTTTATGAAAACTGACTGTGCTTTACTTTTCTTTTCTGAAGAACAGGCAGAATTCCCCTGTGGCTGTGAGCAGCCAGGTCTCTGAGGAGAGCAGGTGGGAGATGGTGCAATGGAGCTGTCACATCCAGACTGGAGTGGAGAAGTCTGATGCAAGGAACAGTGATGTCAGTCCCAGGTGGGCGAGGTCAGACCTGGTGGGGTTGGGGAGGTGAGGAGCAAAGCTGTCCATACAGGGATGGACATCACGGGACTGCTTTTCCTGACCTGGCCAGACCTCCTGAGGAGACACTCGGCCTCAGTATCCCTTGGAGAATGCTTCCATCACCTCCTCTGTAAACTGAACACTCATAAAATACATCCTTTACAATCAAGAAAGCATTTTCATTAGATGCACTTTGAAAAAATTGTCATTAACTACACCACAAAACCTCCCCAGGTAGCTGTACAAGGGTTTAAGTCTTGAAGGAAATTGCAAAGAGATAAATTCCTTGTTAAGGCTTTCTGTTTCCAAGGAGCCCCATGGGGTATTTGCTGCTGAGTCCATGAACCTCAGATACTGAGAGAAGATTGAAGAAAGTGCTCAAGAAATGAGAAGCACAACCCAAACTTCCTGGAAGCCTTAAGGAGCCCCACTGAGGGCAGTTACTGACAAAGGCTCCCTGGGGACTCGTTAGAGCAGATAATTGGAGGCTGTGATTGCAGGCAGGCAAAGGCAGAGTGCAGGTGGCTGTAATGCTGAGGAAAGCCTGGCTTTGTCTGAGGAAGCAGAAAGGCCAAGCCCTCACCCCCAGGCCCTGGCAAGGCAGATCCTGCCCCTCACTTGTGGCTCAGGGCTCTTCCTGGGGGCAGTGGGATGTGGGGGTGAGCAGTGCCCAGGGCAGGAAAATTCTGTGACATCTCCTGGCCTCCCAAAGAAGGGGCGAGGATGAAACAAAGTCCCAAGATTCAAACAAATCGTAGACTCATAGAATCATTTAGGATGGAAAGGACCTTTACGGTCATTGAGTCCCTCATGCTCCCATGTCCACACCTAAACTACATCCCTATGTGCCCCATTTACATATCTTATAAACACCTCCAGGGATGGTGTCTCAGCCACTTCCCTGGGCAGCCTGTTCCAGCGCTTGACAAACTCTTCAGTGAAGACATTTTTTCTAATATGCAATCTATATCTCCCCTCGTGTAACTTGCAGCCATTTCCTCGTGTCCTAACACTACTTACTTGGGAAGGGAGACTAACACCAACCTCGTTATAACCTCCTTTCAGTAGTTGTAGAGAGTGACAAGGTGCTCAGCCTCCTTTTCTCCAGGCTGAACAACCCCAGTTCCATCAGCCGCTCCTCACAAGACTTGTTCTCCAGACCCCTCACCAGCTTTGTTGATCTTTGGGAATGCTCCAGGACCTCCACGTCTTTCTCGTAGTGAGGAGCCCAAACCTGGACATAGCACTCAAGATGGGGCCTCACCAGTTCTGAGCGCAGGAGAGACAATCACTTCCCTAGTCCTGCTGGCCACACTGTTCCTGATACAGGCAGGGATGCTGTTGGCCTCCTTGGCCACCTTGGCACACTGCTGGCTCATATCCAGCCGGCTGTCGACAAACACCCCCAGGTCCTTTTCCTCCAGGCAGCTCCAGCCACTCTTCCTGCCTCTTGTGGCGTCCATGGGGTTGCTGTGACCCAAGTGCAGGACTTGGGACTTGGCCTTGTTGAACCTCATACCATTGGCCTCAGCCCATAGATCCAGCCTGTCCAGATCCTTCTGTACAGACAGCCTAACCTCCAGCAGATCAACACTCCCACCCAACTTGGTGTCATCTGCAACCTTACTGAGGGTGCAGTTGATCCTTTTATCCATATCACTGATAAGGATATTAAAGTGAACTGGCCCCAGTACCAAGCCCTGGGGAACACCACTCGTGACCAGCCACCAACTGGATTGAACTCCATTCACCACCACTCTCTGGGCCACGCCCTCCAGCCAGGTTTTTTCCCAGCAAAGCATACACCCATCCAAGCCATAAGCACCAGTTCCTTCAGGAGAATGCTGTGGGAGATGGTGTCAAAGGCCTTACTAAAATCCAGGTAGACAACATCCACAGCCTTTCCCTCATCCACCAAGCGGGTTTCCTTGTCATAGAAGGAGATCAGGTTTGTCAAGCAGGACCTGCCTTTCACAAACCCATGCTGACTGGGCCTGGTTGTCCTTTCCACGCAGCTTGATGGCACTCAGGGTGGTCTTCTCCATAACATTCCCAGGCACTGAGGTCAGACTGACAGGCCTGGAGTTCCCCGGATCTTCCTTGTTGCTCTTCTTGTAGATGGGCACCACATTTGCTTACCTCTGGTCAACTGGGACCTCCCCGTTCAGCCAGGACTGCTGATACATGATGGATAGTGACTCAGTGAGCACTTCCACCAGCTCCCACACTACCCTTGGGTGGATCCCATCCAGAGCCATACACTCGTGTGCCTCTAAGGGCTGTAGCTGGTCACTAACTGTTTCCCCTTGGATTATGGAGGTTTCACTCCGCTCCCCTTACCTGCCTTGCAGCCCAGGGGTCTGGGTACCTGGAGGACAACTGGTCTTACTGAGGCCAAGAAGGCATTAAGTACCTCAGCCTTTTCTCATCCTTGGGCACCATGTTTCCCCCTGCATCCAATAAAGGATGGAGATTGTCCTTAGCCCTCTTTTAGTTCCTAATGTATTTATAGAAACTTTTTAATTGTCTTTTAAGGCAATATCCAGGTTAAGTTCCAGTTGGGTTTTGGCCATTCTACTTTTCTCCCTGCATAACCTTACGACATCCTTGTAGTCCTCTGGAGTTGCTCGCCCCTTCTTCCAAAGGTCATAAATTCTGGTTTTTTTCCTGAGTTCCAGACAAAGCTCTCTGTTTGGCCAGGCCAGTCTTCTTCCCTGCCGGTTCGTCTTTTGGTACGTGGTGATGGCCTGCTCCTGTGCCTTTAAGATTTCCTTTCTGAAGAATTGCCATCCTTCCTGGGCCTCTTTTGCACGTCAAGAGAGCCATCCAAGGACAACCAGGTCTTTAAACATACCAAATCTGCCCTCCAGAAGTCAAAGGGAGAGGTTTTTCTAACCCCCCTCCTTATTTCTCCCAGAAATAAAAACTCTATCATTTCATGATTGCTGCCTCCAAGACGGCTGCCAACCACCAGGTCACCCACAAGTCCTTCTGTACTGGAAAACAACAGGTCCAGTGGGGCGCCTTTCCTACCTAGTTGGATCACTCATCAAGTGTGTCAGGAAGGCCTCTTCCACACTCTCCAGGAACCTGCAAGACTGTTTTCTCTCCGCTCTATTGTCTTTACAGCCAACATTTGGCACGTTGAAGTCATCCACGAGAACAAGGGCCAGCGATTGTGAGACTTCTCCCAGCTGCTGAGAGACTATTTAGTCTGCCTCTCGATCCTGGTTGGGTGGTCTATAACAGACTCCCACCGTTGGAAGCATAAGAGCTTCCAACTCCTGTTTGTTGCCCCGATGCTGTGGGCATTAGTGTAGATGCACTTCAGTTGGGCTATTGATCCCGCTACTTTTCTTGGAGGGAGAAGCCCTAATTCCTGCGGGAGAGTTTTCAAGCACTTCCGTGATTTCTAACATTTCAACAACCCTGTGGAGCCATGGGTTTGCTTTTCTTTCATAATAAACAACCCCAGGCAGTGCTACAGGCTTGGGGAAGAGTGGCTGGAAAGCTGCCCAGCAGAAAAGGACCTGGGGATGTTGGTGGACAGCCAACTTAACATGAGCCAGCAGTGTGCCCAGGTGGCCAAGAAGGCCAACGGCATCCTGGCTTGTATCAGGAATAGTGTGGCCAGCAGGAGTGGTGAAGTGATGGTGCCTCTGTACTGGGCACTGGTGAGGCCTCACCTTGAGTGCTGTGTTCAGTTCTGGGCCCCTCACTACAGGAAGGACATTGAGCTGTCGACTGTCGGCTGAACATGAGCCGGCAGTGTGCCCAGGTGGCTAAGAAGGCCAACAGCATCCTGGCCTGTATCAAGAACAGTGTGGCAAGTAGGGACCGAGAGGTGATCGTCCCCCTGTACTCGGCACTGGTGAGACCCCACCTCGAGCACTGTGTCCAGTTTTGGGCCCCCTACCACAAGAGGGACATTGAGGTGCTGGAGCGGGTCCAGAGAAGGGCAACGAAGCTGGTGAGGGGTCTGGAGCACAAGTCTTACGAGGAGAGGCTGAGGGAGCTGGGGTTGTTCAGTCTGGGGAAGAGGAGACTGAGGGGAGACCTTATTGTTCTGTACAAGTACCTGAAAGGAGGCTGTAGAGAGACGGGGGTCGGTCTCTTCTCCCAAGTCACAGATGATAGGACAAGGGGTAATGGCTTCAAGTTGCGCCAGGGGAAGTTCAGGTTGGATATTAGGAAACATTTCTTTACTGAAAGGGTTATCAGGCATTGGAATGGGCTGCCCAGGGAGGTGGTGGAGTCACCATCCCTGGAGGTATTTAAGAAACGTGTAGACATGGTTCTTCAGGGCATGCTCTAGTGTCCAAGATTACTGGTTTGTGGTGGGGTGCTGTGTGGGTGGGTGATGGTTTTTGGTTTGGTGGTTGTTGTTGTGTGTTCAGGTGGTGGGTGGTGGTTTTGTTTGTGTTGGTTTTTTGTTTGTTTGTTTGTTTTTGGTTTTGTTTTTGTTTTGTTTTTTTTAACTGTTGGTTGGACTCGATGATCTCTGAGGTCCCTTCCAACCACTACGATTCTGATTCTGATTCTGATTCTGAGCTGCTGGAGCGTGTCCAGAGGAGAGCCACCAAGCTGGTGAGGGGTCTGGAGAACAAGTCATACGAGCAGAGGCTGAGGGAACTGGGCATGTTTAGTGTGGAGAAGAGGAGGCTGAGGGGAGACCTCATTGCCCTCTACAACTCCCTGAAAGGAGGGTGTAGAGAGGTGGGTGTTGGCCTCTTCTCCCAAGGGAATAATGGCAGGAGCAGAGGAAATGGTCTGAAGTTGGGGCAGGGGAGGTTTAGGTTAGATATTAGGAAGAATTACTTGAGTGAGAGAGTGGTCAGGCCCTGGAACAGCCTGCCAGGGAGGTGGTGGAGTCACCATCCCTGGAAGAATTTAAGAAACATGTAGATGTGGCACTTCAAGGCATGCTTCAGGGGCTGAGATTGTAAGGGGTTTATTTCCGTGTGCGTGTATGGTTGGACTCGGTGATCTCAGAGGTCCTTTCCAACCATGATGATTGTGTGATTCTGTGCATGGGGACGGGGTTCCTGTGCTGTCCATGGCAGGGGCAGGCAGTTGTGCTGCAGAGCCCTGGCACCTCCCACAGCACCACAGGCCTGAATTGGTGACTGAAATTAAGATTCAGCTGCACTGATTTAGGTGAGGCAATGAAGGGATGCACAGGAGACAACTGCCAGACAGAGAGAGACTCAGCTGTCCCTGTGCCACACGACCCCACGAGGTCAGCTGAATCCCTCTCTGGGCTGCCCTGGACATCAGGACAGTTACAGGTTCACTTCTCCTACAGGTGGGCACCTTGTGTCGTTTAAGTTTGGCAAAGGAATTTCCCACCCTCAATCAATCCCTTCCCTCAGCAATGGCAGATGAGATCATTCCCTGTCCCTGTCTGGGTGTCCTCTCTGAAGATGGGACAATGATCAGGTGACCCATGGGCCTCCCTCTTTTTGTAATGGGAGAAATGACAGTGCAGGAAAGAAGTGTCTGTCCCCAGCTGAGAGAGTGAAAACAAGTGATTGCCTCAGCCTGTTTCACAGCAGGTTCCCCTGGAGCCCCAGGGACACCTCAAGGAATTCCAGTGGGGCCAGAGGAAGCGCTGCCTTGGGCTGTTGCTCTGCTGCTGAGCTGGGCCGGGCTCCTGGGATGGAGGGAGCTCCTGGCCACGGGGCAGCGCGGCAGAGAGACAGCTCTGCCCAGGAGCAGCTCCTCTGCCAAGGGCTGAGGGCACTGCCTGCAGGCACCGAGGGGAGTGAGGTACAGAGAGGATAGAGGCAGTCTGGGGAGTGGGGGGACGGTTCTGAGCTTGCTCATGGAGAAATCTTCACATCTTTTGACACAGTAAGTCTCTGGCTGTAGGGACATTAAGATGACTATCTTGGAGAGGTGTTCTAGAGCTGACGCATTACATGACTGATAAGACCTCTCAGGATGGCTCTCCTGGTTTCTTTGGTGTGGAGAAGGAGGATGTGCTCCAGAGCAGGGCTTCAATGCCACACCATCACGGGGACAAGGATTGAAGGCTGCCTTCTGCCGGGGACAGCCGAGAGGGTGTGAAGCTGGGAGTGCATCCAGGGGTGCCCAGGGCTGTCCTGCAGAGCAGGGTCCCTGCACCCCAGGGGTCTGTGTGCCAGGACAGGGACTTTGCTGCCTGCCAGGGTCAGCTCTCAGCCTGCCCGGGGAGCTCCCCATGGAGCATCTGTGGGGAGAAGCTGGAGTGGAAGGAGTGACCCCTGTCAGTAAAAGATCCTACTTCATTCACGAGGGCTATCAGGGATGTCCTACTGCGTGGGACAGGGCTGCTGAGAGCTCCAGATCACCCCCAGGACATTGGCAGAGGCAGCATTTCAAGAGGAAGGGCAAGGCAGGGGCTCCATTAAAGACGAAGACTTTTCATTTTTCTGTGCTGTCAGCTTTCTCCCAAGGGAAAAGGGAAAGGAGCTCTCACTGAACTGAGGGATCAGCAGATCTGCCAGAAACCTCATACCGTGCCTTCCCCCACTCCTCTCCCTACAGACAGCAGCAGCATCACCTTTGCCTGCAGCATCAGGCTTTACCTCATCTACTGCTCAGGAGCCACAAACAGGGAGATGTCCCTGGGCAGTGCCCTGCTGCCAGGAGGGGTCTGCAGGGCAGAGCTGAGCACAGGGTGGGTGGGGGGGCTCTGGGAGCAGTGACAGGGAGAGACCTGGGGACAGAGAGACAGCTCCCAGCAGGGACAGCCCCAGGCAGCAGAGAGCCAGGCCGCCCCTCTGCATCCCTCTCTGCTCAGCTGCACAGGGAAAGGGACAACAGACGGGAGAAATGGACTTGGAACCTGGACTCTCCCACACTCACAAAAGGCCGTTTTCTTCCTCAAGGACGGTGTCAGGGAGACCATTCTCCCACGGAGAGAGGTGTAAGCACAGGACACCTGGGTGGTGACCAGCAGGTACTGGTGTGCAGAGCAGCTCTCCTGGCTCTGCCCCAGGGCACAGAGAGCCTTTTTGTCGCCCAGGGATCAGCAGTGTCCAGGCTAAAGACAACGGGAAGGAGAGGGATATCCGCCCCTGCAAAGGACGTGCCCTCACTCAGCAGCACACACCTGAGCTCACAGTCAATTTGGCGGGATTTTTTTTGGAAAACAGCACAGGACAGGGTCAAAGAAGTCGGTCATAACTTGTCAATGTCTTCTTCTCTTTCAACAGTCCCCCATGTGTAGGGTGAACAAATGTCCAACAGCAGCTCCATCACCCAGTTCCTCCTCCTGGCATTCGCAGACACACGGGAGCTGCAGCTCTTGCACTTTGGGCTCTTCCTGGGCATCTACCTGGCTGCCCTCCTGGGCAACGGCCTCATCATCACCGCCATCGCCTGTGACCACCGCCTCCACACCCCCATGTACTTCTTCCTCCTCAACCTCTCCGTTCTTGACCTGGGCTCCATCTCCACCACTCTCCCCAAAGCCATGGCCAATTCTCTCTGGGACACTAGGGCCATCTCCTACCGGGGGTGTGCTGCACAGCTATTTCTGTTTGTCTTCTTGATGTCAGCAGAGTTTTATCTTCTCACTGTCATGTCCTACGACCGCTACGTTGCCATCTGCCAACCCCTGCACTACAGGACCCTCCTGGGCAGCAGAGCTTGTGTCCACATGGCAGCAGCTGCCTGGGGCAGTGGGTTTCTCAATGCTCTCCTGCACACGGCCAATACATTTTCCCTACCCCTCTGCCAGGGCAATGTCCTGGACCAGTTCTTCTGTGAAATCCCCCAGATCCTCAAGCTCTCCTGCTCACACTCCTACCTCAGGGAAGTTGGGCTTCTTGTGGTCAGTGTCTGTTTAGCATTTGGTTGTTTTGTGTTCATTGTGGTGTCCTACGTGCAGATCTTCAGGGCCGTGCTGAGGATCCCCTCTGAGCAGGGACGGCACAAAGCCTTTTCCACGTGCCTCCCTCACCTGGCCGTGGTCTCCCTGTTTATCAGCACTTCATTTTTTGCCCACCTGAAGCCCCTCTCCATCTCCTCCCAAGTTCTAGACCTGGTGGTGGCTGTTGTGTACTCAGTGTTTTCTCCAGCAGTGAACCCCCTCATCTACAGCATGAGGAACAAGGAGCTCAAAGGTGCAGTGTGGAAACTGATGACCAGATGATTTTCTGAAACAATAAGCTGTTTTCTTCTACAAATCACTGTTAACGTAACTCATTATATGTCAAGCTCATCTACTGTAGTTTATGTTAGTTTTAATTCTGTGTTTAGGCCTTTGTTTGGTTTTTGTTGTTGTTTTTTTTCTTTTTTGCTTTACTTTGTATAATGTTTTCTACCAAAAAAACCAACTTGTTTTGCTGTTTCGAATTATGCATTTTTCCAAATTTTGAAATCTACATACTGTATAAATGAGGACCTGCTCTCTCTGTGTATTAAAATAAAATATAGAACCATCCAGCGACCTGTTGCCCAAAATCCTTCCTCTCAGGCTTTCTCTGGAGCTGCAGGGCAATGCCTGTGAGCAGAGGTGGAGGGGAAAGAGTCCGAGCACAGCAGCTCTGTCAGCGAGCACCAACCTTGGTCTTTTCCAATTTGTTCTCTTTCCACACCCACACTTGCCTTCTGAGCCCTTGCCTTGCTATGGAGCCCGAGTGCTCTGGCAGCTCATCCTCCTGCTGTGGGGCAGCCCTGGACCACAGGCCGGGACAGGCACTGGGCAATTCCCTTCCAGAGCTGAACTCCCTAACAGCACCTCCATCATATCAGAGACTCCCCAGGGCAGGGCATGAAGTCATAGTTCTTTTTATAAAGTTGGCATTTCCTTTTCCCGGGAAAGTGCCCCACAGTTGAAAACACAAGTGCAGAGCTTAACTGTGTGAGTGTGCAAGGCGTGGGCACACAACAGAGTCCTTGCACAGCCAGGCATCCTAGGAAAGACAGGAAGGACCAGCAGAGCAGGTTCTCCTCTGGTCCTGTGAGTGCTGGACACCCCAAGGAAGCTTCCCCAGGGTAATTGTCACACACCCTGCCAGTAACAACCACCATTTCTGGCTCTGGCCTCTTATCCCAGCTTGGGGAGGCTGGTTGTCCCTCTAAAGAATCATAGAGTTTTCTAGATTGGATGGGACCTTTCAGATCATCGAGTCCAAGCATAAACCTAACCCTGACAAAAACCATCACTAAACCATGTCATTAAGCACCACGTCTTTTAAATACTTCCAGGGATGACAATTCCACCACTTCCCTGGGCAGCCTGTTCCAGTGCTTGATAAGCCTTTCAGTGCAGAAAGTTTTCCTGATATCCAATCTGAACCTCCCCTGGTGTCACTTGAGGCCATTTCCTCTTGTCCTGAAGAAGTCCATGTTTGTATTGGATGGCTGAGATGTCCGCATGTACGTCGTGTGTGCATGGTGAGATTAACTCCAGTGAGTACAAAGACCATCAGAAGTTCCTGGGAGTTCCTCAAAGGTCTGTGGGACAGTTAGTTTCTTGAGATCCGTTCATTTTGAGGGTAACATCCTGGGAAAGCTGCTGGATGCAGCACAGGGATGGGCTTCCTTGGACCGAGGTCCCTGTGTCCATTCCTCAGCTGTGGGGCATCTCAGAGAGGTGCAGAGCAGGAGACAGCCCGCAGGGCCGAGGGGCTGCAGCCTCTGGGGGTGGCCACCGGAGGCCAGGGAGTCTGCTGCAGGGCCTCTGCCTGTGCCAGGGAAGGACTCGTGTCTCTGAATAGCCCTGTCAGAGCCCTGACATTGCTGTGTGTGACGCCAGGAACAGCCCCCACCATCCCAAGGAGATTTCTCTCACTTGCTCTCTCTCACCTCCCCTGTGCCCCCCGGGGGAGTGGAGACTCGCCTGGCTCTGAGGGGATGCGGATCAGGAGGGAGCCCGGTGGAGGCAGGACAGCCCTGCTTTTGGTCAGCAAAGACAAGAAGATAACAGGAACCGTTGCAGGTCTTTGCTTCTTCAAAGGGCCATCATGTCCAATGAGTGACCTTTGCCTCATTGCCTGTGAAATGCATATTAAAGTTGACCCCCCTGCATACGCTAATGAGGATTATAGACATCATGTGAAACATATATGACCGTAGCACTCGTCTCTGCACCCAAATCATACAACCTGGGGGAGGGAAACCTCATAACTTTGGAAATAAAAAGACGGAGAAAATGACTGCTAAACTGGGAGAGAAGAACCTCGACACCTGAGGGACCGGTCGAGGGGCTGCGTTCTCTCCCTCCACCCCAGGCAGGGACGCCTTCCTGGGTCAGCGCTGCGCCTTTCACCCTCTGGTGAATGTTACCCTGAGCTGTTGTATTATTACTATTTTTACCAGCAATATTAACCTCAATTAGTAGCGTTATTGTAGTTAGTGAATTTATCAACGCCAATCTCAAATCTGTTCTGAGGTTCTCAATAAAATAAATCATTTTGATTGATTGTGAATCTGACTCACTGCAAGTCCTTTGCTGGGACTCTGACAGACAAATCAGTGAAAGTCCTGGGACCCTGACAGACAAAACTAAAACTACATTCCTTTTGACACGACAGGCACGAACAGGACAACCAGGCGATCAGGCCCAGTCAGCATGGGCTTGTGAAAGGCAGGTCCTGCTTGACAAACCTGATCTCCTTCTATAACGAGGTGACCCACTTGGTGGATGAGGGAAAGGCTGTGGATATTGTGTCCCTGGACTTTAGTGAAGCCTTTGACAACATTTCCCACAGCATTCTCCTGGAGAAATGGCTGCCCATGGCTTGGATGGGAGCAAGCCAAATTACTCTTTGCTTGGTAAAAAACTGGCTGGGGGCTGGGCCCAGAGAGTGGTGGTAAATGGAGTTCAATCCAGTTGGCAGCCAATCACCAGTGGTGTTCCCCAGGGCTCAGTATCAGGGCCTGTTCTCTTTCATAACTTTATCAATGATCTGGACGAGGTGATTGAGTGAATCCTCAGTAAGTTCACAGAAGACACCAAGTTAGGTGGGAGTGTTGATCTGCTGGAGGGTAAGAAGGCTCTACAGAGTGATCTGGACAGTATGGACGGATGGATGTGCCTAGGCCAACGGTGTGAAGTTCAACAAGGCCAAGTGCCAGGTCCTGCACTTGGGTCACACCAACCCCATGAGCTCTACAGGCTGGGAGAAGAGTGGCTGGAGCTGCCCGGCAGAAAAGGACCTGGGGATGTTGGTCAACTGTCAGCTGAATACGAGCCAGCAGCATGTCCAGGTGGCCAAGAAGGCCAACAGCATCCTGGCCTGTGTCAGCATCATCAGTCCCTCAGCATTTCCCCTTGGATGCTACCTGAAAGGAGGGTGTAGAGAGGCGGGGGTCAATCTCTTCTCCCAAGTCACGGGCGACAGGACTAGAGGAAACGGCCTCAAGTTGCGCCAGGGGAGGTTCAGGCTGGCTATTAGGAAAAATTTTTTCACTGAAAGGGTTATCAGACATTGGAATGGGCTGCCCAGGGAGGTGGTTGAGGCACCATCCCTGGAGGTATTCAAAAGACAGGTTGACGTGGTGCTGGGAGACATGGTTTAGTGATGGTGTTGCATTTTCTTGTTTTGTGGGTGTTTATTTTTGTCAGTTAGGTTGATGGTTGGACAAGATAATCTTGAAGGTCCCTTCCAACCTAGAAGATTCTGTGTGATTCTGTGTGATTATGGGGGCTTCATTCTTCTCCACACCCCTATCTACTATCACAGGGGTCTGGGTACTCAGGGAACAACTGGTCCTACTACTATAGGCTGGGGCAATTAAGGCATTAAGTGCCTTAGACTTTTCCTCATCCTTGGTCACTATCTTACCGCCCCCATCTAATAAAGGATGGAGAGTCTCCTTAGTCCTCCTTTTCTTGCTAATGTCTTTGTAAAAACTCTCTTTATTGTGCTTAACGTCCAAACAGTCCTGGTTGTTTATGCTCACACAACTGATTTCTGACCAGAAAGGTGCACGGTGTTATTTTATATTTTTTATTTATTTTTTACGTTTGAAAAAAATATACAAGCACATGTTCATCATCTGAATCATCGGAGCACGTTCAAGAAATGGCCGAGTTTCCCACCATGACAGAATTTCCTGGGAGTGTACTAATGGCAGAAGAAATACTGATCTTCCCCTGTAATTTGTATTACCACTACTCTGTTAATTACTTCATCGACCTCGTTACTCAGGTGTTTCCACCTCTCCTGGTTCAATGGCCATGTCTAAGGACATCTTTTCAGCAGACTACCTGGATGCCTGCCCTTCCCATTGCTCTCACGTTTCTCCTCCACTTGCTCTTTGGCCAGTCAGATGCCTCTCCACTCTCTGCTTTCTGCTTTGAGGTTCAGGGAGTTAGAAACCTGCCCCATCGTTCAGAAGTCTCTTTAACTCTTTAGTCAACACCTTCCTTGTGTTTATATCTATCCTTTCTTACCTCTCTGTCTAAAAATGTTCTTGTCTGGAAACCCCTTGTGAAAGCTGGACGACAGGAGATGCTGCTTAGACTTTGCCTACATGTGAGGAGAGAGTTCTATAGTTTATTAAATTACATCAAGTTTAACTTTTCTTTGTCGGCAATGAAGAGAAACCTTTCTGTGCCGTTGTGCAGCTGTCGTGGTTTTGGCTGAATTTACCAAAACCGGACCGGCAGATGGCCCTTCCCCCCCCTTCCCCCCCCTAAAAGAGGAGAGAGGAGGAGAAAGAGATAAGGAGATTCAGAAGTTTAGAATGAACTAAACTACTTTAATGAAAAATTAATATTAAAATAAAAATAAAGAAGAAAATAATGAAATAGATACAATACATACAAAACCGTATCAAGCTCCCAGGATGACAGTCACGTCACCGGCAGGCACTGGGGAAGTCCCAGACTGGACTCAGTGACGAATGGGAACTGGATTCCAGCTCTGGAGTCAGGAACACACGGATCGGGATCAAAGGCAGATGAACAGACAGAGTCCTCTCTGGACGTCGGCCATCGCAGGAAGGGGCTGACCCTTTGATCCCTCAGCCTTTATACTGAGCATGGGGCAGATGGGATGGAATACCCCAGTTGGTCAGGTTTGGGTCACCTGTCCTGTCCACTCCTCCCCACCAATGTGACCCCTCTACGTTTTTTCCGTTTCCGACCCTCTAAGGGGGCAAATAACGAAATTGCCTGACCTTGGCTGTTATAGCAATAAGTATAAGCAAGGGCCTCCCTGCATACCATTCCTTGGCATGGAGCACAAACATTGGGCTTATCACTCTGAGAACGAGCAGTTTTCTCCACAATATGCCGTTAATTTCAGAGAGTTAGAGGAGGCCTAGCTAGGATGTAAAGTTACAGAACAGAAAATTGGTTCGGTTTTACTTCAAACCGGGACACAACCCTACATCTATGACATCAGAAACCACTCTGTGACATCACAAACCCCATTATGACGTCACACCCCAACTCTGTGAAATCACAACGCCCCTCTATGACGTCACAAACCTACCTCTATGACATCACAACCCTCCCTCTATGACATCACAACCACACTCTATGACGTCACAACCCAGATCTATGACATCACAAACCACTCTGTGACATCACAACCCTACCTCTATGACATCATAACCCCCTCTATGACATCACAAACCGCTCTGTGACAACACAAACTCCACTGTGACAGGTGGGGCAAAACCGGTCCCTATTGCCCAGCAAAACATCACTCAGTCTTCCGCCACCAACTTCCACCGCCCCTTCCCACCCCCAGCGTTACCCTTCGGCCACTGGAGGCTTTTTGGGCCCCATCGGGCAGGACAATTTGGGGGTTTCCCCAAAAAAACAATCCAACTGCTGAATGTCACTCTCCACAGCGGTAGGAAGCTGCCACAGCCACGGCCAGCGAGCGACCGCCGCCTCGGAATGTTGTGTGGAACGCGGGAGGCCGGCAACGGCCTGTGACGTCAGCAAAACCAGTGCTTTACTGGGACAGCACTGGGCGTTTGGGGGCGTTTCTGGCCCATATGGGGGACCCTCCACCCAAAAACACGCTGTGGAGAAGGGGCCGAGCGACACCCACCCCCATCCCCAGTTCCCTCCTCCCGTTTTCCCAGGGGTCGCCCTCATTCCCACAGCTGAACGTGGATTTTTGCCTCATCCTCCATCAAAAGAACCCCAAAATCCTGGAGGTTCTGCCCAAAAAATCTGACAAAACCACCCTGGGGATAAAAATCTTTCCGCCAAGACCCTCCTTTAGCCTTCCTTGCCCTCCTCCTCCTCACACATCACTCCATCCCCCACAACATTTCCCCCTTCTCAGGGAAATCAGGGCTCTGGAGATGGACCCTCCGGCTACCACTTCACCCCTGCGGCTGCCCCGGGCCAGAAGGCGGGCATTGAGCCATTTGGGGCTTTTCTAGAAGCAAAAGCAGCAAAGCGAAACCCCGGGGGCCCTTTCCATCCCCCAAGCCCCTACTCCATGGGCTGCAGTCATCATGCTCTAGTGCAGTTCACTCTCTTCACAAGTTGGAAGCCCACGAGAAGCACAGTTAGGACGCCACATTTTAAGAAAGCAAACTTCCAGCTCTTCAAGGAGTTAGGAAATAGGACCCCGGGGGAAACTGCCCTTAGGGACAAGGCAGCAGAACAAAGGAAAAAGGGATTTGTAAGTCCTTCCTCTAGAAATCCATTAGACCCAGCTTCATAGAAACGACACCGGTCTGGATGCTGGTGGTTAAAGAGGATGGATTTTGGGGGGGTTAAATTAAGAGAATTAATTGGGCGATCACTTCAAATGAGGTCAAATTAAAACTGGAGGCATTTTGCTGGCTGTGAGGGACTGGAATGGGCAAGCCTCGGGCCACAAAACTCAATGGAACTTGAGTTTGTCCTGGGCAAAAAGGGGAAACCTGAGGCTTTTGCACAAGGAGGGGCCGCTCTGAACCTCACGGCTCCGGGGAAGGTCTCCCCGACTCCAAAAAGACAGAATGTTGGGGGTTGAAAGTCAAATAAAACCACCAAGAGGCACCTGGGCAAGGGCAATCCTCCAGCTGCCCTTCCCTTCTGCCCCCGCCCCCCCTCCCCCCCAGGGTGTTTTTCTGAACCCAAAGGAGGCATTTGGGGAAGAAAAAGGGAGGGCTGACCTTCCGCACTCACCTCAGGGCAAGTCCCAGCACAGGGAGGTCCCGGCATCCCCGGAGGAGCCGCAGGCGCTGTGGGGCTGTGGGTGGTGACGCCCCGGCGTGGGCTTGTCTTTGGGGGTCGCACGTGGCCTCCTCTTCTGGTGGCAGACGGCCTGCAAAACAGGGACAAAATAACTTGAAATGGCTCAAAAAGGCAGAAAAATAGGATAGGGATAGGGAACTGGCTGGATGGCCGCATCCAAAGGGTTACAATCAATGGCTCAATGTCCAGGTGGCGGCCAGTAACGAGTGGTGTTCCGCAGGGGTCGGTACTGGGACCAGTACTGTTTAACATCTTTGTCGGTGACATGGACAGTGGGATAGAGTGCACCCTCAGCAAGTTTGCTGATGACACCAAGCTCGGTGGCGCAGTTGACACGCTGGAGGGAAGGGATGCCATCCAGAGGGACCTAGACAGGCTGGAGAGGTGGGCTCGTGCAAATTGCATGAAGTTCAACCAAGCCAAGTGCAGGGTCCTGCACCTGGGACGTGGCAACCCCAGGCACAAATACAAGTTGGGTGGAGAATGGCTGGAGAGCAGCCCCGAGGAGAAGGACTTGGGAGTGCTTATGGATGAGAAGCTCAACATGAGCAGGCAGTGTGCACTGGCAGCCCAGAGAGCCAACCGTGTCCTGGGCTGCATCAGGAGAAGTGTGGCCAGCAGGTCTCGCGAGGTGATTCTGCCCCTCTACTCTGCGCTCGTGAGACCCCTCCTGGAGTACTGTGTCCAGCTTTGGAGTCCTCAACACAGAAAGGACATGGACCTGTTGGAACGGGTCCAGCGGAGGGCCACGAGGATGATCAGAGGGATGGAGCACCTCTCCTATGAAGACAGACTGAGAGAGCTGGGGTTGTTCAGCCTGGAGAAGAGAAGGCTCCGGGGAGACCTTATAACAGCCTATCAATACCTGAAGGGAGCCTACAGAAGAGCTGAAGAGGGACTCTTTGTCAGGAAGAGTGGTGACAGGACAAGGGGCAATGGTTTTAAATTGGAAGAGAAGAGATTTAGATTAGATATAAGGAAGAAATTCTTTACAGTGAGGGTGGTGAGGCACTGGAACAGGTTGCCCAGGGAAGTTGTGGATGCCCCATCCCTGGAAGTGTTCAAGGCCAGGCTGGATGGGGCTTTAAGCAACCTGCTCTAGTGAGAGGTGTCCCTGCCCATGGCAGGGGGGTTGGAACTAGATGATCTTTAAGGTCCTTTCCAACTCTAGCCATTCTATGATTCTATGATTCTATGATTCTATGAAAAATAAGATTTTTTGGCCGTGGATTTCACGCGGTTTATCAGCCCAGGTAAAGTCTAAACAGCCAAAAAACCAATGGGAAAACAGGGTGCAAAGCCACAACGGGGTGCAAGAAAAACTGTATTATTTCCACTGTCCCAAGCGGAAAAGCACTTTCCTCCACAAAATCTATCAAAGGGGCTGAAAAGGTGCAATTCCCACGCACTGAAGCCACACAGCCACCCCCTTCCCCCGCCCACCAAAAATTCAAATAATATCTCTTTCCGTGAAGCAAATCCCTCTTTCCTGGCAAGGAACGTTTGAGCAGATGGATTCGTCCAGGAAACAAACCCCCCCAGCAGCTTTTTTACCTCGCCTTTGGCTTTTTCCACCTCATCCCGGACTCTCTTGACCCTTTTCTCCAGCAGGCGAGGTCAGGTGCACCCAAATCGCACTGTCTTCCTCCAGAAGTAACAAGAGTCAACACACTGGGCCACGGTTTGCCTCTGGATCTATGGGGAGAAATCCAGGGATATTAAAGACTCCCTTGTCATTACAAAGGAGGGCAATGATGTCTTCTCCCGCTGGGTTTTTAGCGGGAAGAAGGGTCCTAAGGACAGGATTCCAACGGGGGATTGAAAATAGGGCTTTCTGGGTTAAAAGCCTCCCCGCTAACCAGCTCCGCCCCGCTCCAACGGCTTTACCTCCTTCTGGATGAGGCCAAAAGTCTTCTGATGGACAAAAAAAAGGCTCTTTCAAGAGCTTTGGGAGCGGGATCTCCAGAGAGAAACTCCTCCCTGGCTGCAGATGAGCTGGGACTGCCAAAACCCCCCCTTTCTCATGGAAGATGCTCCCGAGAGCACCATCGGCTCTTATCTAGCCACTTTCCTCCCAAAAACGAGCCATCTCCTTCCCTCCAACGCTACGCGGCCAAGACAAGACGGGAGAGAACCCAAACGCCCTATCAAGTAACTCTGAAAAGGGGGAATTTGCCCCTTTCCCACAAGAAAAGCCTGAAGAGAAACCTTTCTCCTGCGGCTCGGGCTTGCTTTCCACGTCACCCCAGGGCTTCCAAACCAGGGAGGCTCCTTCGTCCTCCTCTTCCAAGAGGGATCTGTCCCGCAGGGCAGGCAGCTCCGCCTGCAACTGCTCCCCGACATTGATGTGGCTGAAAGGGGGAGGAAGAGGAGGGGGAGGAAGGCACGTCGGGAATGGATACGGCGCAACAAACGCTAAAAAAGAGGGAAAACGTGGTGAGGTGGGGCAAAACCGGTCCCTATTTCCCAGCAAAACATCACTCAGTCTTCCGCCACCAACTTCCACCGCCCCTTCCCACCCCCAGCGTTACCCTTCGGCCACTGGAGGCTTTTTGGGCCCCATCGGGCAGGACAATTTGGGGGTTTCCCCAAAAAAACAATCCAACTGCTGAATGTCACTCTCCACAGCGGTAGGAAGCTGCCACAGTCACGGCCAGCGAGCGACCGCCGCCTCGGAATGTTGTGTGGAACGCGGGAGGCCGGCAACGGCCTGTGACGTCAGCAAAACCAGTGCTTTACTGGGACAGCACTGGGCGTTTGGGGGCGTTTCTGGCCCATATGGGGGACCCTCCACCCAAAAACACGCTGTGGAGAAGGGGCCGAGCGACACCCACCCCCATCCCCAGTTCCCTCCTCCCGTTTTCCCAGGGGTCGCCCTCATTCCCACAGCTGAACGTGGATTTTTGCCTCATCCTCCATCAAAAGAACCCCAAAATCCTGGAGGTTCTGCCCAAAAAATCTGACAAAACCACCCTGGGGATAAAAATCTTTCCGCCAAGACCCTCCTTTAGCCTTCCTTGCCCTCCTCCTCCTCACACACCACTCCATCCCCCACAACATTTCCCCCTTCTCAGGGAAATCAGGGCTCTGGAGATGGACCCTCCGGCTACCACTTCACCCCTGCGGCTGCCCCGGGCCAGAAGGCGGGCATTGAGCCATTTGGGGCTTTTCTAGAAGCAAAAGCAGCAAAGCGAAACCCCGGGGGCCCTTTCCATCCCCCAATCCCCTAGTCCATGGGCTGCAGTCATCATGCTCTAGTGCAGTTCACTCTCTTCACAAGTTGGAAGCCCACGAGAAGCACAGTTAGGACGCCACATTTTAAGAAAGCAAACTTCCAGCTCTTCAAGGAGTTAGGAAATAGGACCCCGGGGGAAACTGCCCTTAGGGACAAGGCAGCAGAACAAAGGAAAAAGGGATTTGTAAGTCCTTCCTCTAGAAATCCATTAGACCCAGCTTCATAGAAACGACACCGGTCTGGATGCTGGTGGTTAAAGAGGATGGATTTTGGGGGGGTTAAATTAAGAGAATTAATTGGGCGATCACTTCAAATGAGGTCAAATTAAAACTGGAGGCATTTTGCTGGCTGTGAGGGACTGGAATGGGCAAGCCTCGGGCCACAAAACTCAATGGAACTTGAGTTTGTCCTGGGCAAAAAGGGGAAACCTGAGGCTTTTGCACAAGGAGGGGCCGCTCTGAACCTCACGGCTCCGGGGAAGGTCTCCCCGACTCCAAAAAGACAGAATGTTGGGGGTTGAAAGTCAAATAAAACCACCAAGAGGCACCTGGGCAAGGGCAATCCTCCAGCTGCCCTTCCCTTCTGCCCCCGCCCCCCCTCCCCCCCAGGGTGTTTTTCTGAACCCAAAGGAGGCATTTGGGGAAGAAAAAGGGAGGGCTGACCTTCCGCACTCACCTCAGGGCAAGTCCCAGCACAGGGAGGTCCCGGCATCCCCGGAGGAGCCGCAGGCGCTGTGGGGCTGTGGGTGGTGACGCCCCGGCGTGGGCTTGTCTTTGGGGGTCGCACGTGGCCTCCTCTTCTGGTGGCAGACGGCCTGCAAAACAGGGACAAAATAACTTGAAATGGCTCAAAAAGGCAGAAAAATAGGATAGGGATAGGGAACTGGCTGGATGGCCGCATCCAAAGGGTTACAATCAATGGCTCAATGTCCAGGTGGCGGCCAGTAACGAGTGGTGTTCCGCAGGGGTCGGTACTGGGACCAGTACTGTTTAACATCTTTGTCGGTGACATGGACAGTGGGATAGAGTGCACCCTCAGCAAGTTTGCTGATGACACCAAGCTCGGTGGCGCAGTTGACACGCTGGAGGGAAGGGATGCCATCCAGAGGGACCTAGACAGGCTGGAGAGGTGGGCTCGTGCAAATTGCATGAAGTTCAACCAAGCCAAGTGCAGGGTCCTGCACCTGGGACGTGGCAACCCCAGGCACAAATACAAGTTGGGTGGAGAATGGCTGGAGAGCAGCCCCGAGGAGAAGGACTTGGGAGTGCTTATGGATGAGAAGCTCAACATGAGCAGGCAGTGTGCACTGGCAGCCCAGAGAGCCAACCGTGTCCTGGGCTGCATCAGGAGAAGTGTGGCCAGCAGGTCTCGCGAGGTGATTCTGCCCCTCTACTCTGCGCTCGTGAGACCCCTCCTGGAGTACTGTGTCCAGCTTTGGAGTCCTCAACACAGAAAGGACATGGACCTGTTGGAACGGGTCCAGCGGAGGGCCACGAGGATGATCAGAGGGATGGAGCACCTCTCCTATGAAGACAGACTGAGAGAGCTGGGGTTGTTCAGCCTGGAGAAGAGAAGGCTCCGGGGAGACCTTATAACAGCCTATCAATACCTGAAGGGAGCCTACAGAAGAGCTGAAGAGGGACTCTTTGTCAGGAAGAGTGGTGACAGGACAAGGGGCAATGGTTTTAAATTGGAAGAGAAGAGATTTAGATTAGATATAAGGAAGAAATTCTTTACAGTGAGGGTGGTGAGGCACTGGAACAGGTTGCCCAGGGAAGTTGTGGATGCCCCATCCCTGGAAGTGTTCAAGGCCAGGCTGGATGGGGCTTTAAGCAACCTGCTCTAGTGAGAGGTGTCCCTGCCCATGGCAGGGGGGTTGGAACTAGATGATCTTTAAGGTCCTTTCCAACTCTAGCCATTCTATGATTCTATGATTCTATGATTCTATGAAAAATAAGATTTTTTGGCCGTGGATTTCACGCGGTTTATCAGCCCAGGTAAAGTCTAAACAGCCAAAAAACCAATGGGAAAACAGGGTGCAAAGCCACAACGGGGTGCAAGAAAAACTCTATTATTTCCACTGTCCCAAGCGGAAAAGCACTTTCCTCCACAAAATCTATCAAAGGGGCTGAAAAGGTGCAATTCCCACGCACTGAAGCCACACAGCCACCCCCTTCCCCCGCCCACCAAAAATTCAAATAATATCTCTTTCCGTGAAGCAAATCCCTCTTTCCTGGCAAGGAACGTTTGAGCAGATGGATTCGTCCAGGAAACAAACCCCCCCAGCAGCTTTTTTACCTCGCCTTTGGCTTTTTCCACCTCATCCCGGACTCTCTTGACCCTTTTCTCCAGCAGGCGAGGTCAGGTGCACCCAAATCGCACTGTCTTCCTCCAGAAGTAACAAGAGTCAACACACTGGGCCACGGTTTGCCTCTGGATCTATGGGGAGAAATCCAGGGATATTAAAGACTCCCTTGTCATTACAAAGGAGGGCAATGATGTCTTCTCCCGCTGGGTTTTTAGCGGGAAGAAGGGTCCTAAGGACAGGATTCCAACGGGGGATTGAAAATAGGGCTTTCTGGGTTAAAAGCCTCCCCGCTAACCAGCTCCGCCCCGCTCCAACGGCTTTACCTCCTTCTGGATGAGGCCAAAAGTCTTCTGATGGACAAAAAAAAGGCTCTTTCAAGAGCCTTGGGAGCGGGATCTCCAGAGAGAAACTCCTCCCTGGCTGCAGATGAGCTGGGACCGCCAAAACCCCCCCTTTCTCATGGAAGATGCTCCCGAGAGCACCATCGGCTCTTATCTAGCCACTTTCCTCCCAAAAACGAGCCATCTCCTTCCCTCCAACGCTACGCGGCCAAGACAAGACGGGAGAGAACCCAAACGCCCTATCAAGTAACTCTGAAAAGGTGGAATTTGCCCCTTTCCCACAAGAAAAGCCTGAAGAGAAACCTTTCTCCTGCGGCTCGGGCTTGCTTTCCACGTCACCCCAGGGCTTCCAAACCAGGGAGGCTCCTTCGTCCTCCTCTTCCAAGAGGGATCTGTCCCGCAGGGCAGGCAGCTCCGCCTGCAACTGCTCCCCGACATTGATGTGGCTGAAAGGGGGAGGAAGAGGAGGGGGAGGAAGGCACGTCGGGAATGGATACGGCGCAACAAACGCTAAAAAAGACGGAAAACGTGGTGAGGTGGGGCAAAACCGGTCCCTATTTCCCAGCAAAACATCACTCAGTCTTCCGCCACCAACTTCCACCGCCCCTTCCCACCCCCAGCGTTACCCTTCGGCCACTGGAGGCTTTTTGGGCCCCATCGGGCAGGACAATTTGGGGGTTTCCCCAAAAAAACAATCCAACTGCTGAATGTCACTCTCCACAGCGGTAGGAAGCTGCCACAGTCACGGCCAGCGAGCGACCGCCGCCTCGGAATGTTGTGTGGAACGCGGGAGGCCGGCAACGGCCTGTGACGTCAGCAAAACCAGTGCTTTACTGGGACAGCACTGGGCGTTTGGGGGCGTTTCTGGCCCATATGGGGGACCCTCCACCCAAAAACACGCTGTGGAGAAGGGGCCGAGCGACACCCACCCCCATCCCCAGTTCCCTCCTCCCGTTTTCCCAGGGGTCGCCCTCATTCCCACAGCTGAACGTGGATTTTTGCCTCATCCTCCATCAAAAGAACCCCAAAATCCTGGAGGTTCTGCCCAAAAAATCTGACAAAACCACGCTGGGGATAAAAATCTTTCCGCCAAGACCCTCCTTTAGCCTTCCTTGCCCTCCTCCTCCTCACACACCACTCCATCCCCCACAAAATTTCCCCCTTCTCAGGGAAATCAGGGCTCTGGAGATGGACCCTCCGGCTACCACTTCACCCCTGCGGCTGCCCCGGGCCAGAAGGCGGGCATTGAGCCATTTGGGGCTTTTCTAGAAGCAAAAGCAGCAAAGCGAAACCCCGGGGGCCCTTTCCATCCCCCAAGCCCTTACTCCATGGGCTGCAGTCATCATGCTCTAGTGCAGTTCACTCTCTTCACAAGTTGGAAGCCCACGAGAAGCACAGTTAGGACGCCACATTTTAAGAAAGCAAACTTCCAGCTCTTCAAGGAGTTAGGAAATAGGACCCCGGGGGAAACTGCCCTTAGGGACAAGGCAGCAGAACAAAGGAAAAAGGGATTTGTAAGTCCTTCCTCTAGAAATCCATTAGACCCAGCTTCATAGAAACGACACCGGTCTGGATGCTGGTGGTTAAAGAGGATGGATTTTGGGGGGGTTAAATTAGGAGAATTAATTGGGCGATCACTTCAAATGAGGTCAAATTAAAACTGGAGGCATTTTGCTGGCTGTGAGGGACTGGAGTGGGCAAGCCTCGGGCCACAAAACTCAATGGAACTTGAGTTTGTCCTGGGCAAAAAGGGGAAACCTGAGGCTTTTGCACAAGGAGGGGCCGCTCTGAACCTCACGGCTCCGGGGAAGGTCTCCCCGACTCCAAAAAGACAGAACGTTGGGGGTTGAAAGTCAAATAAAACCACCAAGAGGCACCTGGGCAAGGGCAATCCTCCAGCTGCCCTTCCCTTCTGCCCCCCACCCCCCACCCCCGCCCCCAGGGTGTTTTTCTGAACCCAAAGGAGGCATTTGGGGAAGAAAAAGGGAGGGCTGACCTTCCGCACTCACCTCAGGGCAAGTCCCAGCACAGGGAGGTCCCGGCATCCCCGGAGGAGCCGCAGGCGCTGTGGGGCTGCGGGTGGTGACGCCCCGGCGTGGGCTTGTCTTTGGGGGTCGCACGTGGCCTCCTCTTCTGGTGGCAGACGGCCTGCAAACCAGGGACAAAATAACTTGAAATGGCTCAAAAAGGCAGAAAAATAAGATTTTTTGGCCATGGATTTCACGCGGTTTATCAGCCCAGGTAAAGTCTAAACAGCCAAAAAACCAATGGGAAAACAGGGTGCAAAGCCACAACGGGGTGCAAGAAAAACTCTATTATTTCCACTGTCCCAAGCGGAAAAGCACTTTCCTCCACAAAATCTATCAAAGGGGCTGAAAAGGTGCAATTCCCACGCACTGAAGCCACACAGCCACCCCGTTCCCCCGCCCAACAAAAATTAAAATAATATCTCTTTCCGTGAAGCAAATCCCTCTTTCCTGGCAAGGAACGTTTGAGCAGATGGATTCGTCGAGGAAACAAACCCCCCCAGCAGCTTTTTTACCTCGCCTTTGGCTTTTTCCACCTCATCCCGGACTCTCTTGACCCTTTTCTCCAGCAGGCGAGGTCAGGTGCACCCAAATCGCACTCTTCCTCCAGAAATAACAAGAGTCAACACACTGGGCCACGGTTTGCCTCTGGATCTATGGGGAGAAATCCAGGGATATTAAAGACTCCCTTGTCATTACAAAGGAGGGCAATGATGTCTTCTCCCGCTGGGTTTTTAGCGGGAAGAAGGGTCCTAAGGACAGGATTCCAACGGGGGATTGAAAATAGGGCTTTCTGGGTTAAAAGCCTCCCCGCTAACCAGCTCCGCCCCGCTCCAACGGCTTTACCTCCTTCTGGATGAGGCCAAAAGTCTTCTGATGGACAAAAAAAAGGCTCGCTCAAGAGCTTTGGGAGCGGGATCTCCAGAGAGAAACTCCTCCCTGGCTGCAGATGAGCTGGGACCGCCAAAACCCCCCCTTTCTCATGGAAGATGCTCCCGAGAGCACCATCGGCTCTTATCTAGCCACCTTCCTCCCAAAAACGAGCCATCTCCTTCCCTCCAACGCTACGGGGCCAAGACAAGACGGGAGAGAACCCAAACACCCTATCAAGTAACTCTGAAAAGGGGGAATTTGCCCCTTTCCCACAAGAAAAGCCTGAAGAGAAACCTTTCTCCTGCGGCTCGGGCTTGCTTTCCACGTCACCCCAGGGCTTCCAAACCAGGGAGGCTCCTTCGTCCTCCTCTTCCAAGAGGGATCTGTCCCGCAGGGCAGGCAGCTCCGCCTGCAACTGCTCCCCGACATTGATGCGGCTGAAAGGGGGAGGAAGAGGAGGGGGAGGAAGGCACGTCGGGAATGGATACGGCGCAACAAACGCTTCAAAAGAGGGAAAACGTGGTCAGTTGGGGCAAAACCGGTCCCTATTTCCCAGCAAAACATCACTCAGTCTTCCGCCACCAACTTCCACCGCCCCTTCCCACCCCCAGCGTTACCCTTCGGCCACTGGAGGCTTTTTGGGCCCCATCGGGCAGGACAATTTGGGGGTTTCCCCAAAAAAACAATCCAACTGCTGAATGTCACTCTCCACAGCGGTAGAAAGCTGCCACAGCCACGGCCAGCGAGCGACCGCCGCCTCGGAATGTTGTGTGGAACGCGGGAGGCCGGCAACGGCCTGTGACGTCAGCAAAACCAGTGCTTTACTGGGACAGCACTGGGCCTTTGGGGGGGTTTCTGGCCCATATGGGGGACCCTCCACCCAAAAACACGCTGTGGAGAAGGGGCCGAGCGACACCCACCCCCACCCCCACTTCCCTCCTCCCGTTTTCCCAGGGGTCGCCCTCATTCCCACGGCTCAACGTGGATTTTTGCCTCATCCTCCATCAAAAGAACCCCAAAATCCTGGAGGTTCTGCCCAAAAAATCTGACAAAACCACGCTGGGGATAAAAATCTTTCCGCCAACACCCTCCTTTAGCCTTCCTTGCCCTCCTCCTCCTCCTCACACACCACTCCATCCCCCACAAAATTTCCCCCTTCTCAGGGAAATCAGGGCTCTGCAGAGGGACCCTCCGGCTACCACTTCACCCCTGCGGCTGCCCCGGGCCAGAAGGCGGGGATTGAGCCATTTGGGGCTTTTCTAGAAGCAAAAGGAGCAAAGCAAAACCCCGGGGGCCCTTTCCATCCCCCAATCCCCTAGTCCATGGGCTGCAGTCATCATGCTCTAGTGCACTTCACTCTCTTCACAAGTTGGAAGCCCACGAGAAGCACAGTTAGGACGCCACATTTTAAGAAAGCAAACTTCCAGCTCTTCAAGGAGTTAGGAAATAGGACCCCGTGGGAAACTGCCCTTAGGGACAAGGGAGCAGAACAAAGGAAAAAGGGATTTTTTAAGTCCTTCCTCTAGAAATCCATTAGACCCAGCTTCATAGAAACGACACCGGTCTGGATGCTGGTGGTTAAAGAGGATGGATTTTGGGGGGGTTAAATTAGGAGAATTAATTGGGCGATCACTTCAAATGAGGTCAAATTAAAACTGGAGGCATTTTGCTGGCTGTGAGGGACTGGAGTGGGCAAGCCTCGGGCCACAAAACTCAATGGAACTTGAGTTTGTCCTAGGCAAAAAGGGGAAACCTGAGGCTTTTGCACAAGGAGGGGCCGCTCTGAACCTCACGGCTCCGGGGAAGGTCTCCCCGACTCCAAAAAGACAGAACATTGGGGGTTGAAAGTCAAATAAAACCACCAAGAGGCACCTGGGCAAGGGCAATCCTCCAGCTGCCCTTCCCTTCTGCCCCCGCCCCACCACCCCCTCCCCCAGGGTGCTTTTCTGAACCCAAAGGAGGCATTTGGGGAAGAAAAAGGGAGGGCTGACCTTCCGCACTCACCTCAGGGCAAGTCCCAGCACAGGGAGGTCCCGGCATCCCCGGAGGAGCCGCAGGCGCTGTGGGGCTGCGGGTGGTGACGCCCCGGCGTGGGCTTGTCTTTGGGGGTCGCACGTGGCCTCTTCTTCTGCTGGCAGACGGCCTGCAAACCAGGGACAAAATAACTTGAAATGGCTCAAAAAGGCAGAAAAATAAGATTTTTTTGGCCGTGGATTTCACGCGGTTTATCAGCCCAGGTAAAGTCTAAACAGCCAAAAAACCAATGGGAAAACAGGGTGCAAAGCCACAACGGGGTGCAAGAAAAACTCTATTATTTCCACTGTCCCAAGCGGAAAAGCACTTTCCTCCACAAAATCTATCAAAGGGGCTGAAAAGGTGCAATTCCCACGCACTGAAGCCACACAGCCACCCCGTTCCCCCGCCCAACAAAAATTAAAATAATATCTCTTTCCGTGAAGCAAATCCCTCTTTCCTGGCAAGGAACGTTTGAGCAGATGGATTCGTCCAGGAAACAACCCCCCCCAGCAGCTTTTTTACCTCGCCTTTGGCTTTTTCCACCTCATCCCGGACTCTCTTGACCCTTTTCTCCAGCAGGCGAGGTCAGGTGCACCCAAATCGCACTGTCTTCCTCCAGAAGTAACAAGAGTCAACACACTGGGCCACGGTTTGCCTCTGGATCTATGGGGAGAAATCCAGGGATATTAAAGACTCCCTTGTCATTACAAAGGAGGGCAATGATGTCTTCTCCCGCTGGGTTTTGAGCAGGAAGAAGGGTCCTAAGGACAGGATTCCAACGGGGGATTGAAAATAGGGCTTTCTGGGTTAAAAGCCTCCCCGCTAACCAGCTCCGCCCCGCTCCAACGGCTTTACCTCCTTCTGGATGAGGCCAAAAGTCTTCTGATGGACAAAAAAAAGGCTCTTTCAAGAGCTTTGGGAGCGGGATCTCCAGAGAGAAACTCCTCCCTGGCTGCAGATGAGCTGGGACCGCCAAAACCCCCCCTTTCTCATGGAAGATGCTCCCGAGAGCATCATCGGCTCTTATCTAGCCACTTTCCTCCCAAAAACGAGCCATCTCCTTCCCTCCAACGCTACGGGGCCAAGACAAGACGGGAGAGAACCCAAACGCCCTATCAAGTAACTCTGAAAAGGGGGAATTTGCCCCTTTCCCACAAGAAAAGCCTGAAGAGAAACCTTTCTCCTGCGGCTCGGGCTTGCTTTCCATGTCACCCCAGGGCTTCCAAACCAGGGAGGCTCCTTCGTCCTCCTCTTCCAAGAGGGATCTGTCCCGCAGGGCAGGCAGCTCCGCCTGCAACTGCTCCCCGGCATTGATGCGGCTGAAAGGGGGAGGAAGAGGAGGGGGAGGAAGGCACGTCGGGAATGGATACGGCGCAACAAACGCTTCAAAAGAGGGAAAACGTGGTCAGTTGGGGCAAAACCGGTCCCTATTTCCCAGCAAAACATCACTCAGTCTTCCGCCACCAACTTCCACCGCCCCTTCCCACCCCCAGCGTTACCCTTCGGCCACTGGAGGCTTTTTGGGCCCCATCGGGCAGGACAATTTGGGCGTTTCCCCAAAAAAGCAATCCAACTGCTGAATGTCACTCTCCACAGCGGTAGGAAGCTGCCACAGCCACGGCCAGCGAGCGACCGCCGCCTCGGAATGTTGTGTGGAACGCGGGAGGCCGGAAACGGCCTGTGACGTCAGCAAAACCAGTGCTTTACTGGGACAGCACTGGGCCTTTGGGGGGGTTTCTGGCCCATATGGGGGACCCTCCACCCAAAAACACGCTGTGGAGAAGGGGCCGAGCGACACCCACCCCCACCCCCAGTTCCCTCCTCCCGTTTTCCCAGGGGTCGCCCTCATTCCCACGGCTCAACGTGGATTTTTGCCTCATCCTCCATCAAAGGAACCCCAAAATCCTGGAGGTTCTGCCCAAAAAATCTGACAAAACCACGCTGGGGATAAAAATCTTTCCGCCAACACCCTCCTTTAGCCTTCCTTGCCCTCCTCCTCCTCCTCACACACCACTCCATCCCCCACAAAATTTCCCCCTTCTCAGGGAAATCAGGGCTCTGCAGAGGGACCCTCCGGCTACCACTTCACCCCTGTGGCTGCCCCGGGCCAGAAGGCGGGGATTGAGCCAGTTGGGACTTTTCTAGAAGCAAAAGGAGCAAAGCGAAACCCCGGGGGCCCTTTCCATCCCCCAATCCCCTAGTCCATGGGCTGCAGTCATCATGCTCTAGTGCACTTCACTCTCTTCACAAGTTGGAAGCCCACGAGAAGCACAGTTAGGACGCCACATTTGAAGAAAGCAAACTTCCAGCTCTTCAAGGAGTTAGGAAATAGGACCCCGTGGGAAACTGCCCTTAGGGACAAGGCAGCAGAACAAAGGAAAAAGGGATTTTTTAAGTCCTTCCTCTAGAAATCCATTAGACCCAGCTTCATAGAAACGACACCGGTCTGGATGCTGGTGGTTAAAGAAGATGCATCGGTGGGGGTTAAATTAGGAGAATTAATTGGGCGATCACTTCAAATGAGGTCAAATTAAAACTGGAGGCATTTTGCTGGCTGTGAGGGACTGGAGTGGGCAAGCCTCGGGCCACAAAACTCAATGGAACTTGAGTTTGTCCTGGGCAAAAAGGGGAAACCTGAGGCTTTTGCACAAGGAGGGGCCGCTCTGAACCTCACGGCTCCGGGGAAGGTCTCCCCGACTCCAAAAAGACAGAACATTGGGGGTTGAAAGTCAAATGAAACCACCAAGAGGCACCTGGGCAAGGGCAATCCTCCAGCTGCCCTTCCCTTCTGCCCCCGCCCCACCACCCCCTCCCCCAGGGTGCTTTTCTGAACCCAAAGGAGGCATTTGGGGAAGAAAAAGGGAGGGCTGACCTTCCGCACTCACCTCAGGGCAAGTCCCAGCACAGGGAGGTCCCGGCATCCCCGGAGGAGCCGCAGGCGCTGTGGGGCTGTGGGTGGTGACGCCCCGGCGTGGGCTTGTCTTTGGGGGTCGCACGTGGCCTCTTCTTCTGGTGGCAGACGGCCTGCAAACCAGGGACAAAATAACTTGAAATGGCTCAAAAAGGCAGAAAAATAAGATTTTTTGGCCGTGGATTTCACGCGGTTTATCAGCCCAGGTAAAGTCTAAACAGCCAAAAAACCAATGGGAAAACAGGGTGCAAAGCCACAACGGGGTGCAAGAAAAACTCTATTATTTCCACTGTCCCAAGCGGAAAAGCACTTTCCTCCACAAAATCTATCAAAGGGGCTGAAAAGGTGCAATTCCCACGCACTGAAGCCACACAGCCACCCCGTTCCCCTGCCCAACAAAAATTAAAATAATATCTCTTTCCGTGAAGCAAATCCCTCTTTCCTGGCAAGGAACGTTTGAGCAGATGGATTCGTCCAGGAAACAAACCCCCCCAGCAGCTTTTTTACCTCGCCTTTGGCTTTTTCCACCTCATCCCGGACTCTCTTGACCCTTTTCTCCAGCAGGCGAGGTCAGGTGCACCCAAATCGCACTGTCTTCCTCCAGAAGTAACAAGAGTCAACACACTGGGCCACAGTTTGCCTCTGGATCTATGGGGAGAAATCCAGGGATATTAAAGACTCCCTTGTCATTACAAAGGAGGGCAATGATGTCTTCTCCCGCTGGGTTTTGAGCAGGAAGAAGGGTCCTAAGGACAGGATTCCAACGGGGGATTGAAAATAGGGCTTTCTGGGTTAAAAGCCTCCCCGCTAACCAGCTCCGCCCCGCTCCAACGGCTTTACCTCCTTCTGGATGAGGCCAAAAGTCTTCTGATGGACAAAAAAAAGGCTCTTTCAAGAGCTTTGGGAGCGGGATCTCCAGAGAGAAACTCCTCCCTGGCTGCAGATGAGCTGGGACTGCCAAAACCCCCCCTTTCTCATGGAAGATGCTCCCGAGAGCACCATCGGCTCTTATCTAGCCACTTTCCTCCCAAAAACGAGCCATCTCCTTCCCTCCAACGCTACGCGGCCAAGACAAGACGGGAGAGAACCCAAACGCCCTATCAAGTAACTCTGAAAAGGGGGAATTTGCCCCTTTCCCACAAGAAAAGCCTGAAGAGAAACCTTTCTCCTGCGGCTCGGGCTTGCTTTCCATGTCACCCCAGGGCTTCCAAACCAGGGAGGCTCCTTCGTCCTCCTCTTCCAAGAGGGATCTGTCCCGCAGGGCAGGCAGCTCCGCCTGCAACTGCTCCCCGACATTGATGCGGCTGAAAGGGGGAGGAAGAGGAGGGGGAGGAAGGCACGTCGGGAATGGATACGGCGCAACAAACGCTTCAAAAGAGGGAAAACGTGGTCAGTTGGGGCAAAACCGGTCCCTATTTCCCAGCAAAACATCACTCAGTCTTCCGCCACCAACTTCCACCGCCCCTTCCCACCCCCAGCGTTACCCTTCGGCCACTGGAGGCTTTTTGGGCCCCATCGGGCAGGACAATTTGGGGGTTTCCCCAAAAAAACAATCCAACTGCTGAATGTCACTCTCCACAGCGGTAGGAAGCTGCCACAGCCACGGCCAGCGAGCGACCGCCGCCACGGAATGTTGTGTGGAACGCGGGAGGCCGGCAACGGCCTGTGACGTCAGCAAAACCAGTGCTTTACTGGGACAGCACTGGGCCTTTGGGGGGGTTTCTGGCCCATATGGGGGACCCTCCACCCAAAAACACGCTGTGGAGAAGGGGCCGAGCGACACCCACCCCCACCCCCACTTCCCTCCTCCCGTTTTCCCAGGGGTCGCCCTCATTCCCACGGCTCAACGTGGATTTTTGCCTCATCCTCCATCAAAGGAACCCCAAAATCCTGGAGGTTCTGCCCAAAAAATCTGACAAAACCACGCTGGGGATAAAAATCTTTCCGCCAACACCCTCCTTTAGCCTTCCTTGCCCTCCTCCTCCTCCTCACACACCACTCCATCCCCCACAAAATTTCCCCCTTCTCAGGGAAATCAGGGCTCTGCAGAGGGACCCTCCGGCTACCACTTCACCCCTGCGGCTGCCCCGGGCCAGAAGGCGGGGATTGAGCCAGTTGGGACTTTTCTAGAAGCAAAAGGAGCAAAGCGAAACCCCGGGGGCCCTTTCCATCCCCCAGTCCCCTAGTCCATGGGCTGCAGTCATCATGCTCTAGTGCACTTCACTCTCTTCACAAGTTGGAAGCCCACGAGAAGCACAGTTAGGACGCCACATTTTAAGAAAGCAAACTTCCAGCTCTTCAAGGAGTTAGGAAATAGGACCCCGTGGGAAACTGCCCTTAGGGACAAGGCAGCAGAACAAAGGAAAAAGGGATTTTTTAAGTCCTTCCTCTAGAAATCCATTAGACCCAGCTTCATAGAAACGACACCGGTCTGGATGCTGGTGGTTAAAGAAGATGCATCGGTGGGGGTTAAATTAGGAGAATTAATTGGGCGATCACTTCAAATGAGGTCAAATTAAAACTGGAGGCATTTTGCTGGCTGTGAGGGACTGGAGTGGGCAAGCCTCGGGCCACAAAACTCAATGGAACTTGAGTTTGTCCTGGGCAAAAAGGGGAAACCTGAGGCTTTTGCACAAGGAGGGGCCGCTCTGAACCTCACGGCTCCGGGGAAGGTCTCCCCGACTCCAAAAAGACAGAACGTTGGGGGTTGAAAGTCAAATGAAACCACCAAGAGGCACCTGGGCAAGGGCAATCCTCCAGCTGCCCTTCCCTTCTGCCCCCGCCCCACCACCCCCTCCCCCAGGGTGCTTTTCTGAACCCAAAGGAGGCATTTGGGGAAGAAAAAGGGAGGGCTGACCTTCCGCACTCACCTCAGGGCAAGTCCCAGCACAGGGAGGTCCCGGCATCCCCGGAGGAGCCGCAGGCGCTGTGGGGCTGTGGGTGGTGACGCCCCGGCGTGGGCTTGTCTTTGGGGGTCGCACGTGGCCTCTTCTTCTGGTGGCAGACGGCCTGCAAACCAGGGACAAAATAACTTGAAATGGCTCAAAAAGGCAGAAAAATAAGATTTTTTGGCCGTGGATTTCACGCGGTTTATCAGCCCAGGTAAAGTCTAAACAGCCAAAAAACCAATGGGAAAACAGGGTGCAAAGCCACAACGGGGTGCAAGAAAAACTCTATTATTTCCACTGTCCCAAGCGGAAAAGCACTTTCCTCCACAAAATCTATCAAAGGGGCTGAAAAGGTGCAATTCCCACGCACTGAAGCCACACAGCCACCCCGTTCCCCTGCCCAACAAAAATTAAAATAATATCTCTTTCCGTGAAGCAAATCCCTCTTTCCTGGCAAGGAACGTTTGAGCAGATGGATTCGTCCAGGAAACAAACCCCCCCAGCAGCTTTTTTACCTCGCCTTTGGCTTTTTCCACCTCATCACGGACTCTCTTGACCCTTTTCTCCAGCAGGCGAGGTCAGGTGCACCCAAATCGCACTGTCTTCCTCCAGAAGGAACAAGAGTCAACACACTGGGCCACGGTTTGCCTCTGGATCTATGGGGAGAAATCCAGGGATATTAAAGACTCCCTTGTCATTACAAAGGAGGGCAATGATGTCTTCTCCCGCTGGGTTTTGAGCAGGAAGAAGGGTCCTAAGGACAGGATTCCAACGGGGGATTGAAAATAGGGCTTTCTGGGTTAAAAGCCTCCCCGCTAACCAGCTCCGCCCCGCTCCAACGGCTTTACCTCCTTCTGGATGAGGCCAAAAGTCTTCTGATGGACAAAAAAAAGGCTCTTTCAAGAGCTTTGGGAGCGGGATCTCCAGAGAGAAACTCCTCCCTGGCTGCAGATGAGCTGGGACTGCCAAAACCCCCCCTTTCTCATGGAAGATGCTCCCGAGAGCACCATCGGCTCTTATCTAGCCACTTTCCTCCCAAAAACGAGCCATCTCCTTCCCTCCAACGCTACGCGGCCAAGACAAGACGGGAGAGAACCCAAACGCCCTATCAAGTAACTCTGAAAAGGGGGAATTTGCCCCTTTCCCACAAGAAAAGCCTGAAGAGAAACCTTTCTCCTGCGGCTCGGGCTTGCTTTCCATGTCACCCCAGGGCTTCCAAACCAGGGAGGCTCCTTCGTCCTCCTCTTCCAAGAGGGATCTGTCCCGCAGGGCAGGCAGCTCCGCCTGCAACTGCTCCCCGACATTGATGCGGCTGAAAGGGGGAGGAAGAGGAGGGGGAGGAAGGCACGTCGGGAATGGATACGGCGCAACAAACGCTTCAAAAGAGGGAAAACGTGGTCAGTTGGGGCAAAACCGGTCCCTATTTCCCAGCAAAACATCACTCAGTCTTCCGCCACCAACTTCCACCGCCCCTTCCCACCCCCAGCGTTACCCTTCGGCCACTGGAGGCTTTTTGGGCCCCATCGGGCAGGACAATTTGGGGGTTTCCCCAAAAAAACAATCCAACTGCTGAATGTCACTCTCCACAGCGGTAGGAAGCTGCCACAGCCACGGCCAGCGAGCGACCGCCGCCTCGGAATGTTGTGTGGAACGCGGGAGGCCGGCAACGGCCTGTGACGTCAGCAAAACCAGTGCTTTACTGGGACAGCACTGGGCCTTTGGGGGGGTTTCTGGCCCATATGGGGGACCCTCCACCCAAAAACACGCTGTGGAGAAGGGGCCGAGCGACACCCACCCCCACCCCCACTTCCCTCCTCCCGTTTTCCCAGGGGTCGCCCTCATTCCCACGGCTCAACGTGGATTTTTGCCTCATCCTCCATCAAAGGAACCCCAAAATCCTGGAGGTTCTGCCCAAAAAATCTGACAAAACCACGCTGGGGATAAAAATCTTTCCGCCAACACCCTCCTTTAGCCTTCCTTGCCCTCCTCCTCCTCCTCACACACCACTCCATCCCCCACAAAATTTCCCCCTTCTCAGGGAAATCAGGGCTCTGCAGAGGGACCCTCCGGCTACCACTTCACCCCTGCGGCTGCCCCGGGCCAGAAGGCGGGGATAGAGCCATTTGGGACTTTTCTAGAAGCAAAAGGAGCAAAGCGAAACCCCGGGGGCCCTTTCCATCCCCCAGTCCCCTAGTCCATGGGCTGCAGTCATCATGCTCTAGTGCACTTCACTCTCTTCACAAGTTGGAAGCCCACGAGAAGCACAGTTAGGACGCCACATTTTAAGAAAGCAAACTTCCAGCTCTTCAAGGAGTTAGGAAATAGGACCCCGTGGGAAACTGCCCTTAGGGACAAGGCAGCAGAACAAAGGAAAAAGGGATTTTTTAAGTCCTTCCTCTAGAAATCCATTAGACCCAGCTTCATAGAAACGACACCGGTCTGGATGCTGGTGGTTAAAGAAGATGCATCGGTGGGGGTTAAATTAGGAGAATTAATTGGGCGATCACTTCAAATGAGGTCAAATTAAAACTGGAGGCATTTTGCTGGCTGTGAGGGACTGGAGTGGGCAAGCCTCGGGCCACAAAACTCAATGGAACTTGAGTTTGTCCTGGGCAAAAAGGGGAAACCTGAGGCTTTTGCACAAGGAGGGGCCGCTCTGAACCTCACGGCTCCGGGGAAGGTCTCCCCGACTCCAAAAAGACAGAACATTGGGGGTTGAAAGTCAAATGAAACCACCAAGAGGCACCTGGGCAAGGGCAATCCTCCAGCTGCCCTTCCCTTCTGCCCCCGCCCCACCACCCCCTCCCCCAGGGTGCTTTTCTGAACCCAAAGGAGGCATTTGGGGAAGAAAAAGGGAGGGCTGACCTTCCGCACTCACCTCAGGGCAAGTCCCAGCACAGGGAGGTCCTGGGATCCCCGGAGGAGCCGCAGGCGCTGTGGGGCTGTGGGTGGTGACGCCCCGGCGTGGGCTTGTCTTTGGGGGTCGCACGTGGCCTCTTCTTCTGCTGGCAGACGGCCTGCAAACCAGGGACAAAATAACTTGAAATGGCTCAAAAAGGCAGAAAAATAAGATTTTTTGGCCGTGGATTTCACGCGGTTTATCAGCCCAGGTAAAGTCTAAACAGCCAAAAAACCAATGGGAAAACAGGGTGCAAAGCCACAACGGGGTGCAAGAAAAACTCTATTATTTCCACTGTCCCAAGCGGAAAAGCACTTTCCTCCACAAAATCTATCAAAGGGGCTGAAAAGGTGCAATTCCCACGCACTGAAGCCACACAGCCACCCCCTTCCCCCGCCCACCAAAAATTAAAATAATATCTCTTTCCGTGAAGCAAATCCCTCTTTCCTGGCAAGGAACGTTTGAGCAGATGGATTCGTCCAGGAAACAAACCCCCCCAGCAGCTTTTTTACCTCGCCTTTGGCTTTTTCCACCTCATCCCGGACTCTCTTGACCCTTTTCTCCAGCAGGCGAGGTCAGGTGCACCCAAATCGCACTGTCTTCCTCCAGAAGGAACAAGAGTCAACACACTGGGCCACGGTTTGCCTCTGGATCTATGGGGAGAAATCCAGGGATATTAAAGACTCCCTTGTCATTACAAAGGAGGGCAATGATGTCTTCTCCCGCTGGGTTTTGAGCAGGAAGAAGGGTCCTAAGGACAGGATTCCAACGGGGGATTGAAAATAGGGCTTTCTGGGTTAAAAGCCTCCCCGCTAACCAGCTCCGCCCCGCTCCAACGGCTTTACCTCCTTCTGGATGAGGCCAAAAGTCTTCTGATGGACAAAAAGAAGGCTCTTTCAAGAGCTTTGGGAGCGGGATCTCCAGAGAGAAACTCCTCCCTGGCTGCAGATGAGCTGGGACCGCCAAAACCCCCCCTTTCTCATGGAAGATGCTCCCGAGAGCACCATCGGCTCTTATCTAGCCACTTTCTTCCCAAAAACGAGCCATCTCCTTCCCTCCAACGCTACGCGGCCAAGACAAGACGGGAGAGAACCCAAACGCCCTATCAAGTAACTCTGAAAAGGGGGAATTTGCCCCTTTCCCACAAGAAAAGCCTGAAGAGAAACCTTTCTCCTGCGGCTCGGGCTTGCTTTCCACGTCACCCCAGGGCTTCCAAACCAGGGAGGCTCCTTCGTCCTCCTCTTCCAAGAGGGATCTGTCCCGCAGGGCAGGCAGCTCCGCCTGCAACTGCTCCCCGACATTGATGCGGCTGAAAGGGGGAGGAAGAGGAGGGGGAGGAAGGCACGTCGGGAATGGATACGGCGCAACAAACGCTAAAAAAGAGGGAAAATGTGGTGAGGTGGGGCAAAACCGGTCCCTATTTCCCAGCAAAACATCACTCAGTCTTCCGCCACCAACTTCCACCGCCCCTTCCCACCCCCAGCGTTACCCTTCGGCCACTGGAGGCTTTTTGGGCCCCATCGGGCAGGACAATTTGGGCGTTTCCCCAAAAAAACAATCCAACTGCTGAATGTCACTCTCCACAGCGGTAGGAAGCTGCCACAGCCACGGCCAGCGAGCGACCGCCGCCTCGGAATGTTGTGTGGAACGCGGGAGGCCGGCAACGGCCTGTGACGTCAGCAAAACCAGTGCTTTACTGGGACAGCACTGGGCCTTTGGGGGGGTTTCTGGCCCATATGGGGGACCCTCCACCCAAAAACACGCTGTGGAGAAGGGGCCGAGCGACACCCACCCCCACCCCCACTTCCCTCCTCCCGTTTTCCCAGGGGTCGCCCTCATTCCCACGGCTCAACGTGGATTTTTGCCTCATCCTCCATCAAAAGAACCCCAAAATCCTGGAGGTTCTGCCCAAAAAATCTGACAAAACCACGCTGGGGATAAAAATCTTTCCGCCAACACCCTCCTTTAGCCTTCCTTGCCCTCCTCCTCCTCCTCACACACCACTCCATCCCCCACAAAATTTCCCCCTTCTCAGGGAAATCAGGGCTCTGCAGAGGGACCCTCCGGCTACCACTTCACCCCTGCGGCTGCCCCGGGCCAGAAGGCGGGGATTGAGCCATTTGGGGCTTTTCTAGAAGCAAAAGGAGCAAAGCGAAACCCCGGGGGCCCTTTCCATCCCCCAAGCCCCTAGTCCATGGGCTGCAGTCATCATGCTCTAGTGCAGTTCACTCTCTTCACAAGTTGGAAGCCCACGAGAAGCACAGTTAGGACGCCACATTTTAAGAAAGCAAACTTCCAGCTCTTCAAGGAGTTAGGAAATAGGACCCCGTGGGAAACTGCCCTTAGGGACAAGGCAGCAGAACAAAGGAAAAAGGGATTTTTTAAGTCCTTCCTCTAGAAATCCATTAGACCCAGCTTCATAGAAACGACACCGGTCTGGATGCTGGTGGTTAAAGAAGATGCATCGGTGGGGGTTAAATTAGGAGAATTAATTGGGCGATCACTTCAAATGAGGTCAAATTAAAACTGGAGGCATTTTGCTGGCTGTGAGGGACTGGAGTGGGCAAGCCTCGGGCCACAAAACTCAATGGAACTTGAGTTTGTCCTGGGCAAAAAGGGGAAACCTGAGGCTTTTGCACAAGGAGGGGCCGCTCTGAACCTCACGGCTCCGGGGAAGGTCTCCCCGACTCCAAAAAGACAGAACGTTGGGGGTTGAAAGTCAAATAAAACCACCAAGAGGCACCTGGGCAAGGGCAATCCTCCAGCTGCCCTTCCCTTCTGCCCCCGCCCCACCACCCCCTCCCCCAGGGTGCTTTTCTGAACCCAAAGGAGGTATTTGGGGAAGAAAAAGGGAGGGCTGACCTTCCGCACTCACCTCAGGGCAAGTCCCAGCACAGGGAGGTCCCGGCATCCCCGGAGGAGCCGCAGGCGCTGTGGGGCTGTGGGTGGTGACGCCCCGGCGTGGGCTTGTCTTTGGGGGTCGCACGTGGCCTCTTCTTCTGGTGGCAGACGGCCTGCAAACCAGGGACAAAATAACTTGAAATGGCTCAAAAAGGCAGAAAAATAAGATTTTTTGGCCGTGGATTTCACGCGGTTTATCAGCCCAGGTAAAGTCTAAACAGCCAAAAAACCAATGGGAAAACAGGGTGCAAAGCCACAACGGGGTGCAAGAAAAACTCTATTATTTCCACTGTCCCAAGCGGAAAAGCACTTTCCTCCACAAAATCTATCAAAGGGGCTGAAAAGGTGCAATTCCCACGCACTGAAGCCACACAGCCACCCCCTTCCCCCGCCCACCAAAAATTAAAATAATATCTCTTTCCGTGAAGCAAATCCCTCTTTCCTGGCAAGGAACGTTTGAGCAGATGGATTCGTCCAGGAAACAAACCCCCCCAGCAGCTTTTTTACCTCGCCTTTGGCTTTTTCCACCTCATCCCGGACTCTCTTGACCCTTTTCTCCAGCAGGCGAGGTCAGGTGCACCCAAATCGCACTGTCTTCCTCCAGAAGGAACAAGAGTCAACACACTGGGCCACGGTTTGCCTCTGGATCTATGGGGAGAAATCCAGGGATATTAAAGACTCCCTTGTCATTACAAAGGAGGGCAATGATGTCTTCTCCCGCTGGGTTTTGAGCAGGAAGAAGGGTCCTAAGGACAGGATTCCAACGGGGGATTGAAAATAGGGCTTTCTGGGTTAAAAGCCTCCCCGCTAACCAGCTCCGCCCCGCTCCAACGGCTTTACCTCCTTCTGGATGAGGCCAAAAGTCTTCTGATGGACAAAAAAAAGGCTCTTTCAAGAGCTTTGGGAGCGGGATCTCCAGAGAGAAACTCCTCCCTGGCTGCAGATGAGCTGGGACCGCCAAAACCCCCCCTTTCTCATGGAAGATGCTCCCGAGAGCACCATCGGCTCTTATCTAGCCACTTTCTTCCCAAAAACGAGCCATCTCCTTCCCTCCAACGCTACGCGGCCAAGACAAGACGGGAGAGAACCCAAACGCCCTATCAAGTAACTCTGAAAAGGGGGAATTTGCCCCTTTCCCACAAGAAAAGCCTGAAGAGAAACCTTTCTCCTGCGGCTCGGGCTTGCTTTCCACGTCACCCCAGGGCTTCCAAACCAGGGAGGCTCCTTCGTCCTCCTCTTCCAAGAGGGATCTGTCCCGCAGGGCAGGCAGCTCCGCCTGCAACTGCTCCCCGACATTGATGCGGCTGAAAGGGGGAGGAAGAGGAGGGGGAGGAAGGCACGTCGGGAATGGATACGGCGCAACAAACGCTAAAAAAGAGGGAAAATGTGGTGAGGTGGGGCAAAACCGGTCCCTATTTCCCAGCAAAACATCACTCAGTCTTCCGCCACCAACTTCCACCGCCCCTTCCCACCCCCAGCGTTACCCTTCGGCCACTGGAGGCTTTTTGGGCCCCATCGGGCAGGACAATTTGGGCGTTTCCCCAAAAAAACAATCCAACTGCTGAATGTCACTCTCCACAGCGGTAGGAAGCTGCCACAGCCACGGCCAGCGAGCGACCGCCGCCTCGGAATGTTGTGTGGAACGCGGGAGGCCGGCAACGGCCTGTGACGTCAGCAAAACCAGTGCTTTACTGGGACAGCACTGGGCCTTTGGGGGGGTTTCTGGCCCATATGGGGGACCCTCCACCCAAAAACACGCTGTGGAGAAGGGGCCGAGCGACACCCACCCCCACCCCCACTTCCCTCCTCCCGTTTTCCCAGGGGTCGCCCTCATTCCCACGGCTCAACGTGGATTTTTGCCTCATCCTCCATCAAAAGAACCCCAAAATCCTGGAGGTTCTGCCCAAAAAATCTGACAAAACCACGCTGGGGATAAAAATCTTTCCGCCAACACCCTCCTTTAGCCTTCCTTGCCCTCCTCCTCCTCCTCACACACCACTCCATCCCCCACAAAATTTCCCCCTTCTCAGGGAAATCATGGCTCTGCAGAGGGACCCTCCGGCTACCACTTCACCCCTGCGGCTGCCCCGGGCCAGAAGGCGGGGATTGAGCCATTTGGGGCTTTTCTAGAAGCAAAAGGAGCAAAGCGAAACCCCGGGGGCCCTTTCCATCCCCCAATCCCCTAGTCCATGGGCTGCAGTCATCATGCTCTAGTGCACTTCACTCTCTTCACAAGTTGGAAGCCCACGAGAAGCACAGTTAGGACGCCACATTTGAAGAAAGCAAACTTCCAGCTCTTCAAGGAGTTAGGAAATAGGACCCCGTGGGAAACTGCCCTTAGGGACAAGGCAGCAGAACAAAGGAAAAAGGGATTTTTTAAGTCCTTCCTCTAGAAATCCATTAGACCCAGCTTCATAGAAACGACACCGGTCTGGATGCTGGTTGTTAAAGAAGATGCATCGGTGGGGGTTAAATTAGGAGAATTAATTGGGCGATCACTTCAAATGAGGTCAAATTAAAACTGGAGGCATTTTGCTGGCTGTGAGGGACTGGAGTGTGCAAGCCTCGGGCCACAAAACTCAATGGAACTTGAGTTTGTCCTGGGCAAAAAGGGGAAACCTGAGGCTTTTGCACAAGGAGGGGCCGCTCTGAACCTCACGGCTCCGGGGAAGGTCTCCCCGACTCCAAAAAGACAGAACGTTGGGGGTTGAAAGTCAAATAAAACCACCAAGAGGCACCTGGGCAAGGGCAATCCTCCAGCTGCCCTTCCCTTCTGCCCCCGCCCCACCACCCCCTCCCCAGGGTGCTTTTCTGAACCCAAAGGAGGTATTTGGGGAAGAAAAAGGGAGGGCTGACCTTCCGCACTCACCTCAGGGCAAGTCCCAGCACAGGGAGGTCCCGGGATCCCCGGAGGAGCCGCAGGCGCTGTGGGGCTGCGGGTGGTGACGCCCCGGCGTGGGCTTGTCTTTGGGGGTCGCACGTGGCCTCTTCTTCTGGTGGCAGACGGCCTGCAAACCAGGGACAAAATAACTTGAAATGGCTCAAAAAGGCAGAAAAATAAGATTTTTTGGCCGTGGATTTCACGCGGTTTATCAGCCCAGGTAAAGTCTAAACAGCCAAAAAACCAATGGGAAAACAGGGTGCAAAGCCACAACGGGGTGCAAGAAAAACTCTATTATTTCCACTGTCCCAAGCGGAAAAGCACTTTCCTCCACAAAATCTATCAAAGGGGCTGAAAAGGTGCAATTCCCACGCACTGAAGCCACACAGCCACCCCCTTCCCCCGCCCACCAAAAATTAAAATAATATCTCTTTCCGTGAAGCAAATCCCTCTTTCCTGGCAAGGAACGTTTGAGCAGATGGATTCGTCCAGGAAACAAACCCCCCCAGCAGCTTTTTTACCTCGCCTTTGGCTTTTTCCACCTCATCCCGGACTCTCTTGACCCTTTTCTCCAGCAGGCGAGGTCAGGTGCACCCAAATCGCACTGTCTTCCTCCAGAAGGAACAAGAGTCAACACACTGGGCCACGGTTTGCCTCTGGATCTATGGGGAGAAATCCAGGGATATTAAAGACTCCCTTGTCATTACAAAGGAGGGCAATGATGTCTTCTCCCGCTGGGTTTTGAGCAGGAAGAAGGGTCCTAAGGACAGGATTCCAACGGGGGATTGAAAATAGGGCTTTCTGGGTTAAAAGCCTCCCCGCTAACCAGCTCCGCCCCGCTCCAACGGCTTTACCTCCTTCTGGATGAGGCCAAAAGTCTTCTGATGGACAAAAAAAAGGCTCTTTCAAGAGCTTTGGGAGCGGGATCTCCAGAGAGAAACTCCTCCCTGGCTGCAGATGAGCTGGGACCGCCAAAACCCCCCCTTTCTCATGGAAGATGCTCCCGAGAGCACCATCGGCTCTTATCTAGCCACTTTCTTCCCAAAAACGAGCCATCTCCTTCCCTCCAACGCTACGCGGCCAAGACAAGACGGGAGAGAACCCAAACGCCCTATCAAGTAACTCTGAAAAGGGGGAATTTGCCCCTTTCCCACAAGAAAAGCCTGAAGAGAAACCTTTCTCCTGCGGCTCGGGCTTGCTTTCCACGTCACCCCAGGGCTTCCAAACCAGGGAGGCTCCTTCGTCCTCCTCTTCCAAGAGGGATCTGTCCCGCAGGGCAGGCAGCTCCGCCTGCAACTGCTCCCCGACATTGATGCGGCTGAAAGGGGGAGGAAGAGGAGGGGGAGGAAGGCACGTCGGGAATGGATACGGCGCAACAAACGCTAAAAAAGAGGGAAAATGTGGTGAGGTGGGGCAAAACCGGTCCCTATTTCCCAGCAAAACATCACTCAGTCTTCCGCCACCAACTTCCACCGCCCCTTCCCACCCCCAGCGTTACCCTTCGGCCACTGGAGGCTTTTTGGGCCCCATCGGGCAGGACAATTTGGGCGTTTCCCCAAAAAAACAATCCAACTGCTGAATGTCACTCTCCACAGCGGTAGGAAGCTGCCACAGCCACGGCCAGCGAGCGACCGCCGCCTCGGAATGTTGTGTGGAACGCGGGAGGCCGGCAACGGCCTGTGACGTCAGCAAAACCAGTGCTTTACTGGGACAGCACTGGGCCTTTGGGGGGGTTTCTGGCCCATATGGGGGACCCTCCACCCAAAAACACGCTGTGGAGAAGGGGCCGAGCGACACCCACCCCCACCCCCACTTCCCTCCTCCCATTTTCCCAGGGGTCGCCCTCATTCCCACGGCTCAACGTGGATTTTTGCCTCATCCTCCATCAAAAGAACCCCAAAATCCTGGAGGTTCTGCCCAAAAAATCTGACAAAACCACGCTGGGGATAAAAATCTTTCCGCCAACACCCTCCTTTAGCCTTCCTTGCCCTCCTCCTCCTCCTCACACACCACTCCATCCCCCACAAAATTTCCCCCTTCTCAGGGAAATCATGGCTCTGCAGAGGGACCCTCCGGCTACCACTTCACCCCTGCGGCTGCCCCGGGCCAGAAGGCGGGGATTGAGCCATTTGGGGCTTTTCTAGAAGCAAAAGGAGCAAAGCGAAACCCCGGGGGCCCTTTCCATCCCCCAATCCCCTAGTCCATGGGCTGCAGTCATCATGCTCTAGTGCAGTTCACTCTCTTCACAAGTTGGAAGCCCACGAGAAGCACAGTTAGGACGCCACATTTTAAGAAAGCAAACTTCCAGCTCTTCAAGGAGTTAGGAAATAGGACCCCGTGGGAAACTGCCCTTAGGGACAAGGCAGCAGAACAAAGGAAAAAGGGATTTTTTAAGTCCTTCCTCTAGAAATCCATTAGACCCAGCTTCATAGAAACGACACCGGTCTGGATGCTGGTTGTTAAAGAAGATGCATCGGTGGGGGTTAAATTAGGAGAATTAATTGGGCGATCACTTCAAATGAGGTCAAATTAAAACTGGAGGCATTTTGCTGGCTGTGAGGGACTGGAGTGGGCAAGCCTCGGGCCACAAAACTCAATGGAACTTGAGTTTGTCCTGGGCAAAAAGGGGAAACCTGAGGCTTTTGCACAAGGAGGGGCCGCTCTGAACCTCACGGCTCCGGGGAAGGTCTCCCCGACTCCAAAAAGACAGAACGTTGGGGGTTGAAAGTCAAATAAAACCACCAAGAGGCACCTGGGCAAGGGCAATCCTCCAGCTGCCCTTCCCTTCTGCCCCCGCCCCACCACCCCCTCCCCCAGGGTGCTTTTCTGAACCCAAAGGAGGTATTTGGGGAAGAAAAAGGGAGGGCTGACCTTCCGCACTCACCTCAGGGCAAGTCCCAGCACAGGGAGGTCCCGGGATCCCCGGAGGAGCCGCAGGCGCTGTGGGGCTGTGGGTGGTGACGCCCCGGCGTGGGCTTGTCTTTGGGGGTCGCACGTGGCCTCTTCTTCTGCTGGCAGACGGCCTGCAAACCAGGGACAAAATAACTTGAAATGGCTCAAAAAGGCAGAAAAATAAGATTTTTTGGCCGTGGATTTCACGCGGTTTATCAGCCCAGGTAAAGTCTAAACAGCCAAAAAACCAATGGGAAAACAGGGTGCAAAGCCACAACGGGGTGCAAGAAAAACTCTATTATTTCCACTGTCCCAAGCGGAAAAGCACTTTCCTCCACAAAATCTATCAAAGGGGCTGAAAAGGTGCAATTCCCACGCACTGAAGCCACACAGCCACCCCCTTCCCCCGCCCACCAAAAATTAAAATAATATCTCTTTCCGTGAAGCAAATCCCTCTTTCCTGGCAAGGAACGTTTGAGCAGATGGATTCGTCCAGGAAACAAACCCCCCCAGCAGCTTTTTTACCTCGCCTTTGGCTTTTTCCACCTCATCCCGGACTCTCTTGACCCTTTTCTCCAGCAGGCGAGGTCAGGTGCACCCAAATCGCACTGTCTTCCTCCAGAAGGAACAAGAGTCAACACACTGGGCCACGGTTTGCCTCTGGATCTATGGGGAGAAATCCAGGGATATTAAAGACTCCCTTGTCATTACAAAGGAGGGCAATGATGTCTTCTCCCGCTGGGTTTTGAGCAGGAAGAAGGGTCCTAAGGACAGGATTCCAACGGGGGATTGAAAATAGGGCTTTCTGGGTTAAAAGCCTCCCCGCTAACCAGCTCCGCCCCGCTCCAACGGCTTTACCTCCTTCTGGATGAGGCCAAAAGTCTTCTGATGGACAAAAAAAAGGCTCTTTCAAGAGCTTTGGGAGCGGGATCTCCAGAGAGAAACTCCTCCCTGGCTGCAGATGAGCTGGGACCGCCAAAACCCCCCCTTTCTCATGGAAGATGCTCCCGAGAGCACCATCGGCTCTTATCTAGCCACTTTCTTCCCAAAAACGAGCCATCTCCTTCCCTCCAACGCTACGCGGCCAAGACAAGACGGGAGAGAACCCAAACGCCCTATCAAGTAACTCTGAAAAGGGGGAATTTGCCCCTTTCCCACAAGAAAAGCCTGAAGAGAAACCTTTCTCCTGCGGCTCGGGCTTGCTTTCCACGTCACCCCAGGGCTTCCAAACCAGGGAGGCTCCTTCGTCCTCCTCTTCCAAGAGGGATCTGTCCCGCAGGGCAGGCAGCTCCGCCTGCAACTGCTCCCCGACATTGATGCGGCTGAAAGGGGGAGGAAGAGGAGGGGGAGGAAGGCACGTCGGGAATGGATACGGCGCAACAAACGCTAAAAAAGAGGGAAAATGTGGTGAGGTGGGGCAAAACCGGTCCCTATTGCCCAGCAAAACATCACTCAGTCTTCCGCCACCAACTTCCACCGCCCCTTCCCACCCCCAGCGTTACCCTTCGGCCACTGGAGGCTTTTTGGGCCCCATCGGGCAGGACAATTTGGGCGTTTCCCCAAAAAAACAATCCAACTGCTGAATGTCACTCTCCACAGCGGTAGGAAGCTGCCACAGCCACGGCCAGCGAGCGACCGCCGCCTCGGAATGTTGTGTGGAACGCGGGAGGCCGGCAACGGCCTGTGACGTCAGCAAAACCAGTGCTTTACTGGGACAGCACTGGGCCTTTGGGGGGGTTTCTGGCCCATATGGGGGACCCTCCACCCAAAAACACGCTGTGGAGAAGGGGCCGAGCGACACCCACCCCCACCCCCACTTCCCTCCTCCCATTTTCCCAGGGGTCGCCCTCATTCCCACGGCTCAACGTGGATTTTTGCCTCATCCTCCATCAAAAGAACCCCAAAATCCTGGAGGTTCTGCCCAAAAAATCTGACAAAACCACGCTGGGGATAAAAATCTTTCCGCCAACACCCTCCTTTAGCCTTCCTTGCCCTCCTCCTCCTCCTCACACACCACTCCATCCCCCACAAAATTTCCCCCTTCTCAGGGAAATCATGGCTCTGCAGAGGGACCCTCCGGCTACCACTTCACCCCTGCGGCTGCCCCGGGCCAGAAGGCGGGGATTGAGCCATTTGGGGCTTTTCTAGAAGCAAAAGGAGCAAAGCGAAACCCCGGGGGCCCTTTCCATCCCCCAAGCCCCTAGTCCATGGGCTGCAGTCATCATGCTCTAGTGCACTTCACTCTCTTCACAAGTTGGAAGCCCACGAGAAGCACAGTTAGGACGCCACATTTTAAGAAAGCAAACTTCCAGCTCTTCAAGGAGTTAGGAAATAGGACCCCGTGGGAAACTGCCCTTAGGGACAAGGGAGCAGAACAAAGGAAAAAGGGATTTGTAAGTCCTTCCTCTAGAAATCCATTAGACCCAGCTTCATAGAAACGACACCGGTCTGGATGCTGGTTGTTAAAGAAGATGCATCGGTGGGGGTTAAATTAGGAGAATTAATTGGGCGATCACTTCAAATGAGGTCAAATTAAAACTGGAGGCATTTTGCTGGCTGTGAGGGACTGGAGTGTGCAAGCCTCGGGCCACAAAACTCAATGGAACTTGAGTTTGTCCTGGGCAAAAAGGGGAAACCTGAGGCTTTTGCACAAGGAGGGGCCGCTCTGAACCTCACGGCTCCGGGGAAGGTCTCCCCGACTCCAAAAAGACAGAACGTTGGGGGTTGAAAGTCAAATAAAACCACCAAGAGGCACCTGGGCAAGGGCAATCCTCCAGCTGCCCTTCCCTTCTGCCCCCGCCCCACCACCCCCTCCCCCAGGGTGCTTTTCTGAACCCAAAGGAGGTATTTGGGGAAGAAAAAGGGAGGGCTGACCTTCCGCACTCACCTCAGGGCAAGTCCCAGCACAGGGAGGTCCCGGGATCCCCGGAGGAGCCGCAGGCGCTGTGGGGCTGTGGGTGGTGACGCCCCGGCGTGGGCTTGTCTTTGGGGGTCGCACGTGGCCTCTTCTTCTGCTGGCAGACGGCCTGCAAACCAGGGACAAAATAACTTGAAATGGCTCAAAAAGGCAGAAAAATAAGATTTTTTGGCCGTGGATTTCACGCGGTTTATCAGCCCAGGTAAAGTCTAAACAGCCAAAAAACCAATGGGAAAACAGGGTGCAAAGCCACAACGGGGTGCAAGAAAAACTGTATTATTTCCACTGTCCCAAGCGGAAAAGCACTTTCCTCCACAAAATCTATCAAAGGGGCTGAAAAGGTGCAATTCCCACGCACTGAAGCCACACAGCCACCCCCTTCCCCCGCCCACCAAAAATTAAAATAATATCTCTTTCCGTGAAGCAAATCCCTCTTTCCTGGCAAGGAACGTTTGAGCAGATGGATTCGTCCAGGAAACAAACCCCCCCAGCAGCTTTTTTACCTCGCCTTTGGCTTTTTCCACCTCATCCCGGACTCTCTTGACCCTTTTCTCCAGCAGGCGAGGGCAGGTGCACCCAAATCGCACTGTCTTCCTCCAGAAGGAACAAGAGTCAACACACTGGGCCACGGTTTGCCTCTGGATCTATGGGGAGAAATCCAGGGATATTAAAGACTCCCTTGTCATTACAAAGGAGGGCAATGATGTCTTCTCCCGCTGGGTTTTGAGCAGGAAGAAGGGTCCTAAGGACAGGATTCCAACGGGGGATTGAAAATAGGGCTTTCTGGGTTAAAAGCCTCCCCGCTAACCAGCTCCGCCCCGCTCCAACGGCTTTACCTCCTTCTGGATGAGGCCAAAAGTCTTCTGATGGACAAAAAAAAGGCTCTTTCAAGAGCTTTGGGAGCGGGATCTCCAGAGAGAAACTCCTCCCTGGCTGCAGATGAGCTGGGACCGCCAAAACCCCCCCTTTCTCATGGAAGATGCTCCCGAGAGCACCATCGGCTCTTATCTAGCCACTTTCTTCCCAAAAACGAGCCATCTCCTTCCCTCCAACGCTACGCGGCCAAGACAAGACGGGAGAGAACCCAAACGCCCTATCAAGTAACTCTGAAAAGGGGGAATTTGCCCCTTTCCCACAAGAAAAGCCTGAAGAGAAACCTTTCTCCTGCGGCTCGGGCTTGCTTTCCACGTCACCCCAGGGCTTCCAAACCAGGGAGGCTCCTTCGTCCTCCTCTTCCAAGAGGGATCTGTCCCGCAGGGCAGGCAGCTCCGCCTGCAACTGCTCCCCGACATTGATGCGGCTGAAAGGGGGAGGAAGAGGAGGGGGAGGAAGGCACGTCGGGAATGGATACGGCGCAACAAACGCTAAAAAAGAGGGAAAACGTGGTGAGGTGGGGCAAAACCGGTCCCTATTTCCCAGCAAAACATCACTCAGTCTTCCGCCACCAACTTCCACCGCCCCTTCCCACCCCCAGCGTTACCCTTCGGCCACTGGAGGCTTTTTGGGCCCCATCGGGCAGGACAATTTGGGCGTTTCCCCAAAAAAACAATCCAACTGCTGAATGTCACTCTCCACAGCGGTAGGAAGCTGCCACAGCCACGGCCAGCGAGCGACCGCCGCCTCGGAATGTTGTGTGGAACGCGGGAGGCCGGCAACGGCCTGTGACGTCAGCAAAACCACTGCTTTACTGGGACAGCACTGGGCCTTTGGGGGGTTTCCGGTCCATATGGGGGACCCTCCACCCAAAAACACGCTGTGGAGAAGGGGCCGAGCGACACCCACCCCCACCCCCACTTCCCTCCTCCCGTTTTCCCAGGGGTCGCCCTCATTCCCACGGCTCAACGTGGATTTTTGCCTCATCCTCCATCAAAAGAACCCCAAAATCCTGGAGGTTCTGCCCAAAAAATCTGACAAAACCACGCTGGGGATAAAAATCTTTCCGCCAACACCCTCCTTTAGCCTTCCTTGCCCTCCTCCTCCTCCTCACACACCACTCCATCCCCCACAAAATTTCCCCCTTCTCAGGGAAATCAGGGCTCTGCAGAGGGACCCTCCGGCTACCACTTCACCCCTGCGGCTGCCCCGGGCCAGAAGGCGGGGATTGAGCCATTTGGGGCTTTTCTAGAAGCAAAAGGAGCAAAGCGAAACCCCGGGGGCCCTTTCCATCCCCCAATCCCCTAGTCCATGGGCTGCAGTCATCATGCTCTAGTGCACTTCACTCTCTTCACAAGTTGGAAGCCCACGAGAAGCACAGTTAGGACGCCACATTTGAAGAAAGCAAACTTCCAGCTCTTCAAGGAGTTAGGAAATAGGACCCCGTGGGAAACTGCCCTTAGGGACAAGGCAGCAGAACAAAGGAAAAAGGGATTTGTAAGTCCTTCCTCTAGAAATCCATTAGACCCAGCTTCATAGAAACGACACCGGTCTGGATGCTGGTGGTTAAAGAGGATGGATTTTGGGGGGGTTAAATTAGGAGAATTAATTGGGCGATCACTTCAAATGAGGTCAAATTAAAACTGGAGGCATTTTGCTGGCTGTGAGGGACTGGAGTGTGCAAGCCTCGGGCCACAAAACTCAATGGAACTTGAGTTTGTCCTGGGCAAAAAGGGGAAACCTGAGGCTTTTGCACAAGGAGGGGCCGCTCTGAACCTCACGGCTCCGGGGAAGGTCTCCCCGACTCCAAAAAGACAGAACGTTGGGGGTTGAAAGTCAAATAAAACCACCAAGAGGCACCTGGGCAAGGGCAATCCTCCAGCTGCCCTTCCCTTCTGCCCCCGCCCCACCACCCCCTCCCCCAGGGTGCTTTTCTGAACCCAAAGGAGGTATTTGGGGAAGAAAAAGGGAGGGCTGACCTTCCGCACTCACCTCAGGGCAAGTCCCAGCACAGGGAGGTCCCGGGATCCCCGGAGGAGCCGCAGGCGCTGTGGGGCTGTGGGTGGTGACGCCCCGGCGTGGGCTTGTCTTTGGGGGTCGCACGTGGCCTCTTCTTCTGCTGGCAGACGGCCTGCAAACCAGGGACAAAATAACTTGAAATGGCTCAAAAAGGCAGAAAAATAAGATTTTTTGGCCGTGGATTTCACGCGGTTTATCAGCCCAGGTAAAGTCTAAACAGCCAAAAAACCAATGGGAAAACAGGGTGCAAAGCCACAACGGGGTGCAAGAAAAACTCTATTATTTCCACTGTCCCAAGCGGAAAAGCACTTTCCTCCACAAAATCTATCAAAGGGGCTGAAAAGGTGCAATTCCCACGCACTGAAGCCACACAGCCACCCCCTTCCCCCGCCCACCAAAAATTCAAATAATATCTCTTTCCGTGAAGCAAATCCCTCTTTCCTGGCAAGGAACGTTTGAGCAGATGGATTCGTCCAGGAAACAAACCCCCCCAGCAGCTTTTTTACCTCGCCTTTGGCTTTTTCCACCTCATCCCGGACTCTCTTGACCCTTTTCTCCAGCAGGCGAGGGCAGGTGCACCCAAATCGCACTGTCTTCCTCCAGAAGGAACAAGAGTCAACACACTGGGCCACGGTTTGCCTCTGGATCTATGGGGAGAAATCCAGGGATATTAAAGACTCCCTTGTCATTACAAAGGAGGGCAATGATGTCTTCTCCCGCTGGGTTTTTAGCAGGAAGAAGGGTCCTAAGGACAGGATTCCAACGGGGGATTGAAAATAGGGCTTTCTGGGTTAAAAGCCTCCCCGCTAACCAGCTCCGCCCCGCTCCAACGGCTTTACCTCCTTCTGGATGAGGCCAAAAGTCTTCTGATGGACAAAAAAAAGGCTCTTTCAAGAGCTTTGGGAGCGGGATCTCCAGAGAGAAACTCCTCCCTGGCTGCAGATGAGCTGGGACCGCCAAAACCCCCCCTTTCTCATGGAAGATGCTCCCGAGAGCACCATCGGCTCTTATCTAGCCACTTTCTTCCCAAAAACGAGCCATCTCCTTCCCTCCAACGCTACGCGGCCAAGACAAGACGGGAGAGAACCCAAACGCCCTATCAAGTAACTCTGAAAAGGGGGAATTTGCCCCTTTCCCACAAGAAAAGCCTGAAGAGAAACCTTTCTCCTGCGGCTCGGGCTTGCTTTCCACGTCACCCCAGGGCTTCCAAACCAGGGAGGCTCCTTCGTCCTCCTCTTCCAAGAGGGATCTGTCCCGCAGGGCAGGCAGCTCCGCCTGCAACTGCTCCCCGACATTGATGCGGCTGAAAGGGGGAGGAAGAGGAGGGGGAGGAAGGCACGTTGGGAATGGATACGGCGCAACAAACGCTAAAAAAGAGGGAAAATGTGGTGAGGTGGGGCAAAACCGGTCCCTATTTCCCAGCAAAACATCACTCAGTCTTCCGCCACCAACTTCCACCGCCCCTTCCCACCCCCAGCGTTACCCTTCGGCCACTGGAGGCTTTTTGGGCCCCATCGGGCAGGACAATTTGGGCGTTTCCCCAAAAAAACAATCCAACTGCTGAATGTCACTCTCCACAGCGGTAGGAAGCTGCCACAGCCACGGCCAGCGAGCGACCGCCGCCTCGGAATGTTGTGTGGAACGCGGGAGGCCGGCAACGGCCTGTGACGTCAGCAAAACCAGTGCTTTACTGGGACAGCACTGGGCCTTTGGGGGGGTTTCTGGCCCATATGGGGGACCCTCCACCCAAAAACACGCTGTGGAGAAGGGGCCGAGCGACACCCACCCCCACCCCCACTTCCCTCCTCCCATTTTCCCAGGGGTCGCCCTCATTCCCACGGCTCAACGTGGATTTTTGCCTCATCCTCCATCAAAAGAACCCCAAAATCCTGGAGGTTCTGCCCAAAAAATCTGACAAAACCATGCTGGGGATAAAAATCTTTCCGCCAACACCCTCCTTTAGCCTTCCTTGCCCTCCTCCTCCTCCTCACACACCACTCCATCCCCCACAAAATTTCCCCCTTCTCAGGGAAATCAGGGCTCTGCAGAGGGACCCTCCGGCTACCACTTCACCCCTGCGGCTGCCCCGGGCCAGAAGGCGGGGATTGAGCCATTTGGGGCTTTTCTAGAAGCAAAAGGAGCAAAGCGAAACCCCGGGGGCCCTTTCCATCCCCCAATCCCCTAGTCCATGGGCTGCAGTCATCATGCTCTAGTGCACTTCACTCTCTTCACAAGTTGGAAGCCCACGAGAAGCACAGTTAGGACGCCACATTTGAAGAAAGCAAACTTCCAGCTCTTCAAGGAGTTAGGAAATAGGACCCCGGGGGAAACTGCCCTTAGGGACAAGGCAGCAGAACAAAGGAAAAAGGGATTTGTAAGTCCTTCCTCTAGAAATCCATTAGACCCAGCTTCATAGAAACGACACCGGTCTGGATGCTGGTGGTTAAAGAGGATGGATTTTGGGGGGGTTAAATTAGGAGAATTAATTGGGCGATCACTTCAAATGAGGTCAAATTAAAACTGGAGGCATTTTGCTGGCTGTGAGGGACTGGAGTGGGCAAGCCTCGGGCCACAAAACTCAATGGAACTTGAGTTTGTCCTGGGCAAAAAGGGGAAACCTGAGGCTTTTGCACAAGGAGGGGCCGCTCTGAACCTCACGGCTCCGGGGAAGGTCTCCCCGACTCCAAAAAGACAGAACGTTGGGGGTTGAAAGTCAAATAAAACCACCAAGAGGCACCTGGGCAAGGGCAATCCTCCAGCTGCCCTTCCCTTCTGCCCCCGCCCCACCACCCCCTCCCCCAGGGTGCTTTTCTGAACCCAAAGGAGGCATTTGGGGAAGAAAAAGGGAGGGCTGACCTTCCGCACTCACCTCAGGGCAAGTCCCAGCACAGGGAGGTCCCGGGATCCCCGGAGGAGCCGCAGGCGCTGTGGGGCTGTGGGTGGTGACGCCCCGGCGTGGGCTTGTCTTTGGGGGTCGCACGTGGCCTCTTCTTCTGCTGGCAGACGGCCTGCAAACCAGGGACAAAATAACTTGAAATGGCTCAAAAAGGCAGAAAAATAAGATTTTTTGGCCGTGGATTTCACGCGGTTTATCAGCCCAGGTAAAGTCTAAACAGCCAAAAAACCAATGGGAAAACAGGGTGCAAAGCCACAACGGGGTGCAAGAAAAACTCTATTATTTCCACTGTCCCAAGCGGAAAAGCACTTTCCTCCACAAAATCTATCAAAGGGGCTGAAAAGGTGCAATTCCCACGCACTGAAGCCACACAGCCACCCCCTTCCCCCGCCCACCAAAAATTAAAATAATATCTCTTTCCGTGAAGCAAATCCCTCTTTCCTGGCAAGGAACGTTTGAGCAGATGGATTCGTCCAGGAAACAAACCCCCCCAGCAGCTTTTTTACCTCGCCTTTGGCTTTTTCCACCTCATCCCGGACTCTCTTGACCCTTTTCTCCAGCAGGCGAGGTCAGGTGCACCCAAATCGCACTGTCTTCCTCCAGAAGGAACAAGAGTCAACACACTGGGCCACGGTTTGCCTCTGGATCTATGGGGAGAAATCCAGGGATATTAAAGACTCCCTTGTCATTACAAAGGAGGGCAATGATGTCTTCTCCCGCTGGGTTTTTAGCAGGAAGAAGGGTCCTAAGGACAGGATTCCAACGGGGGATTGAAAATAGGGCTTTCTGGGTTAAAAGCCTCCCCGCTAACCAGCTCCGCCCCGCTCCAACGGCTTTACCTCCTTCTGGATGAGGCCAAAAGTCTTCTGATGGACAAAAAAAAGGCTCTTTCAAGAGCTTTGGGAGCGGGATCTCCAGAGAGAAACTCCTCCCTGGCTGCAGATGAGCTGGGACCGCCAAAACCCCCCCTTTCTCATGGAAGATGCTCCCGAGAGCACCATCGGCTCTTATCTAGCCACTTTCCTCCCAAAAACGAGCCATCTCCTTCCCTCCAACGCTACGCGGCCAAGACAAGACGGGAGAGAACCCAAACGCCCTATCAAGTAACTCTGAAAAGGGGGAATTTGCCCCTTTCCCACAAGAAAAGCCTGAAGAGAAACCTTTCTCCTGCGGCTCGGGCTTGCTTTCCACGTCACCCCAGGGCTTCCAAACCAGGGAGGCTCCTTCGTCCTCCTCTTCCAAGAGGGATCTGTCCCGCAGGGCAGGCAGCTCCGCCTGCAACTGCTCCCCGACATTGATGCGGCTGAAAGGGGGAGGAAGAGGAGGGGGAGGAAGGCACGTCGGGAATGGATACGGCGCAACAAACGCTTCAAAAGAGGGAAAACGTGGTCAGTTGGGGCAAAACCGGTCCCTATTTCCCAGCAAAACATCACTCAGTCTTCCGCCACCAACTTCCACCGCCCCTTCCCACCCCCAGCGTTACCCTTCGGCCACTGGAGGCTTTTTGGGCCCCATCGGGCAGGACAATTTGGGCGTTTCCCCAAAAAAACAATCCAACTGCTGAATGTCACTCTCCACAGCGGTAGGAAGCTGCCACAGCCACGGCCAGCGAGCGACCGCCGCCTCGGAATGTTGTGTGGAACGCGGGAGGCCGGCAACGGCCTGTGACGTCAGCAAAACCAGTGCTTTACTGGGACAGCACTGGGCCTTTGGGGGGGTTTCTGGCCCATATGGGGGACCCTCCACCCAAAAACACGCTGTGGAGAAGGGGCCGAGCGACACCCACCCCCACCCCCACTTCCCTCCTCCCATTTTCCCAGGGGTCGCCCTCATTCCCACGGCTCAACGTGGATTTTTGCCTCATCCTCCATCAAAAGAACCCCAAAATCCTGGAGGTTCTGCCCAAAAAATCTGACAAAACCACGCTGGGGATAAAAATCTTTCCGCCAACACCCTCCTTTAGCCTTCCTTGCCCTCCTCCTCCTCCTCACACACCACTCCATCCCCCACAAAATTTCCCCCTTCTCAGGGAAATCAGGGCTCTGCAGAGGGACCCTCCGGCTACCACTTCACCCCTGCGGCTGCCCCGGGCCAGAAGGCGGGGATTGAGCCATTTGGGGCTTTTCTAGAAGCAAAAGGAGCAAAGCGAAACCCCGGGGGCCCTTTCCATCCCCCAATCCCCTAGTCCATGGGCTGCAGTCATCATGCTCTAGTGCACTTCACTCTCTTCACAAGTTGGAAGCCCACGAGAAGCACAGTTAGGACGCCACATTTGAAGAAAGCAAACTTCCAGCTCTTCAAGGAGTTAGGAAATAGGACCCCGGGGGAAACTGCCCTTAGGGACAAGGCAGCAGAACAAAGGAAAAAGGGATTTGTAAGTCCTTCCTCTAGAAATCCATTAGACCCAGCTTCATAGAAACGACACCGGTCTGGATGCTGGTGGTTAAAGAGGATGGATTTTGGGGGGGTTAAATTAGGAGAATTAATTGGGCGATCACTTCAAATGAGGTCAAATTAAAACTGGAGGCATTTTGCTGGCTGTGAGGGACTGGAGTGGGCAAGCCTCGGGCCACAAAACTCAATGGAACTTGAGTTTGTCCTGGGCAAAAAGGGGAAACCTGAGGCTTTTGCACAAGGAGGGGCCGCTCTGAACCTCACGGCTCCGGGGAAGGTCTCCCCGACTCCAAAAAGACAGAACGTTGGGGGTTGAAAGTCAAATAAAACCACCAAGAGGCACCTGGGCAAGGGCAATCCTCCAGCTGCCCTTCCCTTCTGCCCCCGCCCCACCACCCCCTCCCCCAGGGTGCTTTTCTGAACCCAAAGGAGGTATTTGGGGAAGAAAAAGGGAGGGCTGACCTTCCGCACTCACCTCAGGGCAAGTCCCAGCACAGGGAGGTCCCGGGATCCCCGGAGGAGCCGCAGGCGCTGTGGGGCTGTGGGTGGTGACGCCCCGGCGTGGGCTTGTCTTTGGGGGTCGCACGTGGCCTCTTCTTCTGCTGGCAGACGGCCTGCAAACCAGGGACAAAATAACTTGAAATGGCTCAAAAAGGCAGAAAAATAAGATTTTTTGGCCGTGGATTTCACGCGGTTTATCAGCCCAGGTAAAGTCTAAACAGCCAAAAAACCAATGGGAAAACAGGGTGCAAAGCCACAACGGGGTGCAAGAAAAACTCTATTATTTCCACTGTCCCAAGCGGAAAAGCACTTTCCTCCACAAAATCTATCAAAGGGGCTGAAAAGGTGCAATTCCCACGCACTGAAGCCACACAGCCACCCCCTTCCCCCGCCCACCAAAAATTAAAATAATATCTCTTTCCGTGAAGCAAATCCCTCTTTCCTGGCAAGGAACGTTTGAGCAGATGGATTCGTCCAGGAAACAAACCCCCCCAGCAGCTTTTTTACCTCGCCTTTGGCTTTTTCCACCTCATCCCGGACTCTCTTGACCCTTTTCTCCAGCAGGCGAGGGCAGGTGCACCCAAATCGCACTGTCTTCCTCCAGAAGGAACAAGAGTCAACACACTGGGCCACGGTTTGCCTCTGGATCTATGGGGAGAAATCCAGGGATATTAAAGACTCCCTTGTCATTACAAAGGAGGGCAATGATGTCTTCTCCCGCTGGGTTTTGAGCAGGAAGAAGGGTCCTAAGGACAGGATTCCAACGGGGGATTGAAAATAGGGCTTTCTGGGTTAAAAGCCTCCCCGCTAACCAGCTCCGCCCCGCTCCAACGGCTTTACCTCCTTCTGGATGAGGCCAAAAGTCTTCTGATGGACAAAAAAAAGGCTCTTTCAAGAGCTTTGGGAGCGGGATCTCCAGAGAGAAACTCCTCCCTGGCTGCAGATGAGCTGGGACCGCCAAAACCCCCCCTTTCTCATGGAAGATGCTCCCGAGAGCACCATCGGCTCTTATCTAGCCACTTTCCTCCCAAAAACGAGCCATCTCCTTCCCTCCAACGCTACGCGGCCAAGACAAGACGGGAGAGAACCCAAACGCCCTATCAAGTAACTCTGAAAAGGGGGAATTTGCCCCTTTCCCACAAGAAAAGCCTGAAGAGAAACCTTTCTCCTGCGGCTCGGGCTTGCTTTCCACGTCACCCCAGGGCTTCCAAACCAGGGAGGCTCCTTCGTCCTCCTCTTCCAAGAGGGATCTGTCCCGCAGGGCAGGCAGCTCCGCCTGCAACTGCTCCCCGACATTGATGCGGCTGAAAGGGGGAGGAAGAGGAGGGGGAGGAAGGCACGTCGGGAATGGATACGGCGCAACAAACGCTTCAAAAGAGGGAAAACGTGGTCAGTTGGGGCAAAACCGGTCCCTATTTCCCAGCAAAACATCACTCAGTCTTCCGCCACCAACTTCCACCGCCCCTTCCCACCCCCAGCGTTACCCTTCGGCCACTGGAGGCTTTTTGGGCCCCATCGGGCAGGACAATTTGGGCGTTTCCCCAAAAAAACAATCCAACTGCTGAATGTCACTCTCCACAGCGGTAGGAAGCTGCCACAGCCACGGCCAGCGAGCGACCGCCGCCTCGGAATGTTGTGTGGAACGCGGGAGGCCGGCAACGGCCTGTGACGTCAGCAAAACCAGTGCTTTACTGGGACAGCACTGGGCCTTTGGGGGGGTTTCTGGCCCATATGGGGGACCCTCCACCCAAAAACACGCTGTGGAGAAGGGGCCGAGCGACACCCACCCCCACCCCCACTTCCCTCCTCCCATTTTCCCAGGGGTCGCCCTCATTCCCACGGCTCAACGTGGATTTTTGCCTCATCCTCCATCAAAAGAACCCCAAAATCCTGGAGGTTCTGCCCAAAAAATCTGACAAAACCACGCTGGGGATAAAAATCTTTCCGCCAACACCCTCCTTTAGCCTTCCTTGCCCTCCTCCTCCTCCTCACACACCACTCCATCCCCCACAAAATTTCCCCCTTCTCAGGGAAATCAGGGCTCTGCAGAGGGACCCTCCGGCTACCACTTCACCCCTGCGGCTGCCCCGGGCCAGAAGGCGGGGATTGAGCCATTTGGGGCTTTTCTAGAAGCAAAAGGAGCAAAGCGAAACCCCGGGGGCCCTTTCCATCCCCCAAGCCCCTAGTCCATGGGCTGCAGTCATCATGCTCTAGTGCACTTCACTCTCTTCACAAGTTGGAAGCCCACGAGAAGCACAGTTAGGACGCCACATTTGAAGAAAGCAAACTTCCAGCTCTTCAAGGAGTTAGGAAATAGGACCCCGTGGGAAACTGCCCTTAGGGACAAGGCAGCAGAACAAAGGAAAAAGGGATTTGTAAGTCCTTCCTCTAGAAATCCATTAGACCCAGCTTCATAGAAACGACACCGGTCTGGATGCTGGTGGTTAAAGAGGATGGATTTTGGGGGGGTTAAATTAGGAGAATTAATTGGGCGATCACTTCAAATGAGGTCAAATTAAAACTGGAGGCATTTTGCTGGCTGTGAGGGACTGGAGTGGGCAAGCCTCGGGCCACAAAACTCAATGGAACTTGAGTTTGTCCTGGGCAAAAAGGGGAAACCTGAGGCTTTTGCACAAGGAGGGGCCGCTCTGAACCTCACGGCTCCGGGGAAGGTCTCCCCGACTCCAAAAAGACAGAACGTTGGGGGTTGAAAGTCAAATAAAACCACCAAGAGGCACCTGGGCAAGGGCAATCCTCCAGCTGCCCTTCCCTTCTGCCCCCGCCCCACCACCCCCTCCCCCAGGGTGCTTTTCTGAACCCAAAGGAGGTATTTGGGGAAGAAAAAGGGAGGGCTGACCTTCCGCACTCACCTCAGGGCAAGTCCCAGCACAGGGAGGTCCCGGGATCCCCGGAGGAGCCGCAGGCGCTGTGGGGCTGCGGGTGGTGACGCCCCGGCGTGGGCTTGTCTTTGGGGGTCGCACGTGGCCTCTTCTTCTGCTGGCAGACGGCCTGCAAACCAGGGACAAAATAACTTGAAATGGCTCAAAAAGGCAGAAAAATAAGATTTTTTGGCCGTGGATTTCACGCGGTTTATCAGCCCAGGTAAAGTCTAAACAGCCAAAAAACCAATGGGAAAACAGGGTGCAAAGCCACAACGGGGTGCAAGAAAAACTCTATTATTTCCACTGTCCCAAGCGGAAAAGCACTTTCCTCCACAAAATCTATCAAAGGGGCTGAAAAGGTGCAATTCCCACGCACTGAAGCCACACAGCCACCCCCTTCCCCCGCCCACCAAAAATTAAAATAATATCTCTTTCCGTGAAGCAAATCCCTCTTTCCTGGCAAGGAACGTTTGAGCAGATGGATTCGTCCAGGAAACAAACCCCCCCAGCAGCTTTTTTACCTCGCCTTTGGCTTTTTCCACCTCATCCCGGACTCTCTTGACCCTTTTCTCCAGCAGGCGAGGGCAGGTGCACCCAAATCGCACTGTCTTCCTCCAGAAGGAACAAGAGTCAACACACTGGGCCACGGTTTGCCTCTGGATCTATGGGGAGAAATCCAGGGATATTAAAGACTCCCTTGTCATTACAAAGGAGGGCAATGATGTCTTCTCCCGCTGGGTTTTGAGCAGGAAGAAGGGTCCTAAGGACAGGATTCCAACGGGGGATTGAAAATAGGGCTTTCTGGGTTAAAAGCCTCCCCGCTAACCAGCTCCGCCCCGCTCCAACGGCTTTACCTCCTTCTGGATGAGGCCAAAAGTCTTCTGATGGACAAAAAAAAGGCTCTTTCAAGAGCTTTGGGAGCGGGATCTCCAGAGAGAAACTCCTCCCTGGCTGCAGATGAGCTGGGACCGCCAAAACCCCCCCTTTCTCATGGAAGATGCTCCCGAGAGCACCATCGGCTCTTATCTAGCCACTTTCTTCCCAAAAACGAGCCATCTCCTTCCCTCCAACGCTACGCGGCCAAGACAAGACGGGAGAGAACCCAAACGCCCTATCAAGTAACTCTGAAAAGGGGGAATTTGCCCCTTTCCCACAAGAAAAGCCTGAAGAGAAACCTTTCTCCTGCGGCTCGGGCTTGCTTTCCACGTCACCCCAGGGCTTCCAAACCAGGGAGGCTCCTTCGTCCTCCTCTTCCAAGAGGGATCTGTCCCGCAGGGCAGGCAGCTCCGCCTGCAACTGCTCCCCGACATTGATGCGGCTGAAAGGGGGAGGAAGAGGAGGGGGAGGAAGGCACGTCGGGAATGGATACGGCGCAACAAACGCTAAAAAAGAGGGAAAACGTGGTCAGTTGGGGCAAAACCGGTCCCTATTGCCCAGCAAAACATCACTCAGTCTTCCGCCACCAACTTCCACCGCCCCTTCCCACCCCCAGCGTTACCCTTCGGCCACTGGAGGCTTTTTGGGCCCCATCGGGCAGGACAATTTGGGCGTTTCCCCAAAAAAACAATCCAACTGCTGAATGTCACTCTCCACAGCGGTAGGAAGCTGCCACAGCCACGGCCAGTGAGCGACCGCCGCCTCGGAATGTTGTGTGGAACGCGGGAGGCCGGCAACGGCCTGTGACGTCAGCAAAACCAGTGCTTTACTGGGACAGCACTGGGCCTTTGGGGGGGTTTCTGGCCCATATGGGGGACCCTCCACCCAAAAACACGCTGTGGAGAAGGGGCCGAGCGACACCCACCCCCACCCCCAGTTCCCTCCTCCCGTTTTCCCAGGGGTCGCCCTCATTCCCACGGCTCAACGTGGATTTTTGCCTCATCCTCCATCAAAAGAACCCCAAAATCCTGGAGGTTCTGCCCAAAAAATCTGACAAAACCACGCTGGGGATAAAAATCTTTCCGCCAACACCCTCCTTTAGCCTTCCTTGCCCTCCTCCTCCTCCTCACACACCACTCCATCCCCCACAAAATTTCCCCCTTCTCAGGGAAATCAGGGCTCTGCAGAGGGACCCTCCGGCTACCACTTCACCCCTGCGGCTGCCCCGGGCCAGAAGGCGGGGATTGAGCCATTTGGGGCTTTTCTAGAAGCAAAAGGAGCAAAGCGAAACCCCGGGGGCCCTTTCCATCCCCCAAGCCCCTAGTCCATGGGCTGCAGTCATCATGCTCTAGTGCACTTCACTCTCTTCACAAGTTGGAAGCCCACGAGAAGCACAGTTAGGACGCCACATTTTAAGAAAGCAAACTTCCAGCTCTTCAAGGAGTTAGGAAATAGGACCCCGTGGGAAACTGCCCTTAGGGACAAGGGAGCAGAACAAAGGAAAAAGGGATTTTTTAAGTCCTTCCTCTAGAAATCCATTAGACCCAGCTTCATAGAAACGACACCGGTCTGGATGCTGGTGGTTAAAGAGGATGGATTTTGGGGGGGTTAAATTAGGAGAATTAATTGGGCGATCACTTCAAATGAGGTCAAATTAAAACTGGAGGCATTTTGCTGGCTGTGAGGGACTGGAGTGTGCAAGCCTCGGGCCACAAAACTCAATGGAACTTGAGTTTGTCCTAGGCAAAAAGGGGAAACCTGAGGCTTTTGCACAAGGAGGGGCCGCTCTGAACCTCATGGCTCCGGGGAAGGTCTCCCCGACTCCAAAAAGACAGAACGTTGGGGGTTGAAAGTCAAATAAAACCACCAAGAGGCACCTGGGCAAGGGCAATCCTCCAGCTGCCCTTCCCTTCTGCCCCCGCCCCACCACCCCCTCCCCCAGGGTGCTTTTCTGAACCCAAAGGAGGTATTTGGGGAAGAAAAAGGGAGGGCTGACCTTCCGCACTCACCTCAGGGCAAGTCCCAGCACAGGGAGGTCCCGGGATCCCCGGAGGAGCCGCAGGCGCTGTGGGGCTGTGGGTGGTGACGCCCCGGCGTGGGCTTGTCTTTGGGGGTCGCACGTGGCCTCTTCTTCTGGTGGCAGACGGCCTGCAAACCAGGGACAAAATAACTTGAAATGGCTCAAAAAGGCAGAAAAATAAGATTTTTTGGCCGTGGATTTCACGCGGTTTATCAGCCCAGGTAAAGTCTAAACAGCCAAAAAACCAATGGGAAAACAGGGTGCAAAGCCACAACGGGGTGCAAGAAAAACTCTATTATTTCCACTGTCCCAAGCGGAAAAGCACTTTCCTCCACAAAATCTATCAAAGGGGCTGAAAAGGTGCAATTCCCACGCACTGAAGCCACACAGCCACCCCCTTCCCCCGCCCACCAAAAATTAAAATAATATCTCTTTCCGTGAAGCAAATCCCTCTTTCCTGGCAAGGAACGTTTGAGCAGATGGATTCGTCCAGGAAACAAACCCCCCCAGCAGCTTTTTTACCTCGCCTTTGGCTTTTTCCACCTCATCCCGGACTCTCTTGACCCTTTTCTCCAGCAGGCGAGGGCAGGTGCACCCAAATCGCACTGTCTTCCTCCAGAAGGAACAAGAGTCAACACACTGGGCCACGGTTTGCCTCTGGATCTATGGGGAGAAATCCAGGGATATTAAAGACTCCCTTGTCATTACAAAGGAGGGCAATGATGTCTTCTCCCGCTGGGTTTTGAGCAGGAAGAAGGGTCCTAAGGACAGGATTCCAACGGGGGATTGAAAATAGGGCTTTCTGGGTTAAAAGCCTCCCCGCTAACCAGCTCCGCCCCGCTCCAACGGCTTTACCTCCTTCTGGATGAGGCCAAAAGTCTTCTGATGGACAAAAAAAAGGCTCTTTCAAGAGCTTTGGGAGCGGGATCTCCAGAGAGAAACTCCTCCCTGGCTGCAGATGAGCTGGGACCGCCAAAACCCCCCCTTTCTCATGGAAGATGCTCCCGAGAGCACCATCGGCTCTTATCTAGCCACTTTCTTCCCAAAAACGAGCCATCTCCTTCCCTCCAACGCTACGCGGCCAAGACAAGACGGGAGAGAACCCAAACGCCCTATCAAGTAACTCTGAAAAGGGGGAATTTGCCCCTTTCCCACAAGAAAAGCCTGAAGAGAAACCTTTCTCCTGCGGCTCGGGCTTGCTTTCCACGTCACCCCAGGGCTTCCAAACCAGGGAGGCTCCTTCGTCCTCCTCTTCCAAGAGGGATCTGTCCCGCAGGGCAGGCAGCTCCGCCTGCAACTGCTCCCCGACATTGATGCGGCTGAAAGGGGGAGGAAGAGGAGGGGGAGGAAGGCACGTCGGGAATGGATACGGCGCAACAAACGCTAAAAAAGAGGGAAAATGTGGTGAGGTGGGGCAAAACCGGTCCCTATTTCCCAGCAAAACATCACTCAGTCTTCCGCCACCAACTTCCACCGCCCCTTCCCACCCCCAGCGTTACCCTTCGGCCACTGGAGGCTTTTTGGGCCCCATCGGGCAGGACAATTTGGGGGTTTCCCCAAAAAAACAATCCAACTGCTGAATGTCACTCTCCACAGCGGTAGGAAGCTGCCACAGCCACGGCCAGCGAGCGACCGCCGCCTCGGAATGTTGTGTGGAACGCGGGAGGCCGGCAACGGCCTGTGACGTCAGCAAAACCAGTGCTTTACTGGGACAGCACTGGGCCTTTGGGGGGGTTTCTGGCCCATATGGGGGACCCTCCACCCAAAAACACGCTGTGGAGAAGGGGCCGAGCGACACCCACCCCCACCCCCACTTCCCTCCTCCCATTTTCCCAGGGGTCGCCCTCATTCCCACGGCTCAACGTGGATTTTTGCCTCATCCTCCATCAAAAGAACCCCAAAATCCTGGAGGTTCTGCCCAAAAAATCTGACAAAACCACGCTGGGGATAAAAATCTTTCCGCCAACACCCTCCTTTAGCCTTCCTTGCCCTCCTCCTCCTCCTCACACACCACTCCATCCCCCACAAAATTTCCCCCTTCTCAGGGAAATCAGGGCTCTGCAGAGGGACCCTCCGGCTACCACTTCACCCCTGCGGCTGCCCCGGGCCAGAAGGCGGGGATAGAGCCATTTGGGGCTTTTCTAGAAGCAAAAGGAGCAAAGCGAAACCCCGGGGGCCCTTTCCATCCCCCAAGCCCCTAGTCCATGGGCTGCAGTCATCATGCTCTAGTGCACTTCACTCTCTTCACAAGTTGGAAGCCCACGAGAAGCACAGTTAGGACGCCACATTTTAAGAAAGCAAACTTCCAGCTCTTCAAGGAGTTAGGAAATAGGACCCCGGGGGAAACTGCCCTTAGGGACAAGGGAGCAGAACAAAGGAAAAAGGGATTTGTAAGTCCTTCCTCTAGAAATCCATTAGACCCAGCTTCATAGAAACGACACCGGTCTGGATGCTGGTGGTTAAAGAGGATGGATTTTGGGGGGGTTAAATTAGGAGAATTAATTGGGCGATCACTTCAAATGAGGTCAAATTAAAACTGGAGGCATTTTGCTGGCTGTGAGGGACTGGAGTGTGCAAGCCTCGGGCCACAAAACTCAATGGAACTTGAGTTTGTCCTAGGCAAAAAGGGGAAACCTGAGGCTTTTGCACAAGGAGGGGCCGCTCTGAACCTCATGGCTCCGGGGAAGGTCTCCCCGACTCCAAAAAGACAGAACGTTGGGGGTTGAAAGTCAAATAAAACCACCAAGAGGCACCTGGGCAAGGGCAATCCTCCAGCTGCCCTTCCCTTCTGCCCCCGCCCCACCACCCCCTCCCCCAGGGTGCTTTTCTGAACCCAAAGGAGGTATTTGGGGAAGAAAAAGGGAGGGCTGACCTTCCGCACTCACCTCAGGGCAAGTCCCAGCACAGGGAGGTCCCGGGATCCCCGGAGGAGCCGCAGGCGCTGTGGGGCTGTGGGTGGTGACGCCCCGGCGTGGGCTTGTCTTTGGGGGTCGCACGTGGCCTCTTCTTCTGGTGGCAGACGGCCTGCAAACCAGGGACAAAATAACTTGAAATGGCTCAAAAAGGCAGAAAAATGGGATTTTTTGGCCGTGGATTTCACGCGGTTTATCAGCCCAGGTAAAGTCTAAACAGCCAAAAAACCAATGGGAAAACAGGGTGCAAAGCCACAACGGGGTGCAAGAAAAACTCTATTATTTCCACTGTCCCAAGCGGAAAAGCACTTTCCTCCACAAAATCTATCAAAGGGGCTGAAAAGGTGCAATTCCCACGCACTGAAGCCACACAGCCACCCCCTTCCCCCGCCCACCAAAAATTAAAATAATATCTCTTTCCGTGAAGCAAATCCCTCTTTCCTGGCAAGGAACGTTTGAGCAGATGGATTCGTCCAGGAAACAAACCCCCCCAGCAGCTTTTTTACCTCGCCTTTGGCTTTTTCCACCTCATCCCGGACTCTCTTGACCCTTTTCTCCAGCAGGCGAGGTCAGGTGCACCCAAATCGCACTGTCTTCCTCCAGAAGGAACAAGAGTCAACACACTGGGCCACGGTTTGCCTCTGGATCTATGGGGAGAAATCCAGGGATATTAAAGACTCCCTTGTCATTACAAAGGAGGGCAATGATGTCTTCTCCCGCTGGGTTTTGAGCAGGAAGAAGGGTCCTAAGGACAGGATTCCAACGGGGGATTGAAAATAGGGCTTTCTGGGTTAAAAGCCTCCCCGCTAACCAGCTCCGCCCCGCTCCAACGGCTTTACCTCCTTCTGGATGAGGCCAAAAGTCTTCTGATGGACAAAAAAAAGGCTCTTTCAAGAGCTTTGGGAGCGGGATCTCCAGAGAGAAACTCCTCCCTGGCTGCAGATGAGCTGGGACCGCCAAAACCCCCCCTTTCTCATGGAAGATGCTCCCGAGAGCACCATCGGCTCTTATCTAGCCACTTTCTTCCCAAAAACGAGCCATCTCCTTCCCTCCAACGCTACGCGGCCAAGACAAGACGGGAGAGAACCCAAACGCCCTATCAAGTAACTCTGAAAAGGGGGAATTTGCCCCTTTCCCACAAGAAAAGCCTGAAGAGAAACCTTTCTCCTGCGGCTCGGGCTTGCTTTCCACGTCACCCCAGGGCTTCCAAACCAGGGAGGCTCCTTCGTCCTCCTCTTCCAAGAGGGATCTGTCCCGCAGGGCAGGCAGCTCCGCCTGCAACTGCTCCCCGACATTGATGCGGCTGAAAGGGGGAGGAAGAGGAGGGGGAGGAAGGCACGTCGGGAATGGATACGGCGCAACAAACGCTTCAAAAGAGGGAAAATGTGGTGAGGTGGGGCAAAACCGGTCCCTATTTCCCAGCAAAACATCACTCAGTCTTCCGCCACCAACTTCCACCGCCCCTTCCCACCCCCAGCGTTACCCTTCGGCCACTGGAGGCTTTTTGGGCCCCATCGGGCAGGACAATTTGGGCGTTTCCCCAAAAAAAACAATCCAACTGCTGAATGTCACTCTCCACAGCGGTAGGAAGCTGCCACAGCCACGGCCAGCGAGCGACCGCCGCCTCGGAATGTTGTGTGGAACGCGGGAGGCCGGCAACGGCCTGTGACGTCAGCAAAACCAGTGCTTTACTGGGACAGCACTGGGCCTTTGGGGGGGTTTCTGGCCCATATGGGGGACCCTCCACCCAAAAACACGCTGTGGAGAAGGGGCCGAGCGACACCCACCCCCACCCCCACTTCCCTCCTCCCATTTTCCCAGGGGTCGCCCTCATTCCCACGGCTCAACGTGGATTTTTGCCTCATCCTCCATCAAAAGAACCCCAAAATCCTGGAGGTTCTGCCCAAAAAATCTGACAAAACCACGCTGGGGATAAAAATCTTTCCGCCAACACCCTCCTTTAGCCTTCCTTGCCCTCCTCCTCCTCCTCACACACCACTCCATCCCCCACAAAATTTCCCCCTTCTCAGGGAAATCAGGGCTCTGCAGAGGGACCCTCCGGCTACCACTTCACCCCTGCGGCTGCCCCGGGCCAGAAGGCGGGGATTGAGCCATTTGGGGCTTTTCTAGAAGCAAAAGGAGCAAAGCGAAACCCCGGGGGCCCTTTCCATCCCCCAAGCCCCTAGTCCATGGGCTGCAGTCATCATGCTCTAGTGCACTTCACTCTCTTCACAAGTTGGAAGCCCACGAGAAGCACAGTTAGGACGCCACATTTGAAGAAAGCAAACTTCCAGCTCTTCAAGGAGTTAGGAAATAGGACCCCGTGGGAAACTGCCCTTAGGGACAAGGCAGCAGAACAAAGGAAAAAGGGATTTGTAAGTCCTTCCTCTAGAAATCCATTAGACCCAGCTTCATAGAAACGACACCGGTCTGGATGCTGGTGGTTAAAGAGGATGGATTTTGGGGGGGTTAAATTAGGAGAATTAATTGGGCGATCACTTCAAATGAGGTCAAATTAAAACTGGAGGCATTTTGCTGGCTGTGAGGGACTGGAGTGGGCAAGCCTCGGGCCACAAAACTCAATGGAACTTGAGTTTGTCCTGGGCAAAAAGGGGAAACCTGAGGCTTTTGCACAAGGAGGGGCCGCTCTGAACCTCACGGCTCCGGGGAAGGTCTCCCCGACTCCAAAAAGACAGAACGTTGGGGGTTGAAAGTCAAATAAAACCACCAAGAGGCACCTGGGCAAGGGCAATCCTCCAGCTGCCCTTCCCTTCTGCCCCCGCACCCCCCACCCCCTCCCCCAGGGTGCTTTTCTGAACCCAAAGGAGGCATTTGGGGAAGAAAAAGGGAGGGCTGACCTTCCGCACTCACCTCAGGGCAAGTCCCAGCACAGGGAGGTCCCGGGATCCCCGGAGGAGCCGCAGGCGCTGTGGGGCTGTGGGTGGTGACGCCCCGGCGTGGGCTTGTCTTTGGGGGTCGCACGTGGCCTCTTCTTCTGCTGGCAGACGGCCTGCAAACCAGGGACAAAATAACTTGAAATGGCTCAAAAAGGCAGAAAAATAAGATTTTTTGGCCGTGGATTTCACGCGGTTTATCAGCCCAGGTAAAGTCTAAACAGCCAAAAAACCAATGGGAAAACAGGGTGCAAAGCCACAACGGGGTGCAAGAAAAACTCTATTATTTCCACTGTCCCAAGCGGAAAAGCACTTTCCTCCACAAAATCTATCAAAGGGGCTGAAAAGGTGCAATTCCCACGCACTGAAGCCACACAGCCACCCCCTTCCCCCGCCCACCAAAAATTAAAATAATATCTCTTTCCGTGAAGCAAATCCCTCTTTCCTGGCAAGGAACGTTTGAGCAGATGGATTCGTCCAGGAAACAAACCCCCCCAGCAGCTTTTTTACCTCGCCTTTGGCTTTTTCCACCTCATCCCGGACTCTCTTGACCCTTTTCTCCAGCAGGCGAGGTCAGGTGCACCCAAATCGCACTGTCTTCCTCCAGAAGGAACAAGAGTCAACACACTGGGCCACGGTTTGCCTCTGGATCTATGGGGAGAAATCCAGGGATATTAAAGACTCCCTTGTCATTACAAAGGAGGGCAATGATGTCTTCTCCCGCTGGGTTTTGAGCAGGAAGAAGGGTCCTAAGGACAGGATTCCAACGGGGGATTGAAAATAGGGCTTTCTGGGTTAAAAGCCTCCCCGCTAACCAGCTCCGCCCCGCTCCAACGGCTTTACCTCCTTCTGGATGAGGCCAAAAGTCTTCTGATGGACAAAAAAAAGGCTCTTTCAAGAGCTTTGGGAGCGGGATCTCCAGAGAGAAACTCCTCCCTGGCTGCAGATGAGCTGGGACTGCCAAAACCCCCCCTTTCTCATGGAAGATGCTCCCGAGAGCACCATCGGCTCTTATCTAGCCACTTTCCTCCCAAAAACGAGCCATCTCCTTCCCTCCAACGCTACGGGGCCAAGACAAGACGGGAGAGAACCCAAACGCCCTATCAAGTAACTCTGAAAAGGGGGAATTTGCCCCTTTCCCACAAGAAAAGCCTGAAGAGAAACCTTTCTCCTGCGGCTCGGGCTTGCTTTCCATGTCACCCCAGGGCTTCCAAACCAGGGAGGCTCCTTCGTCCTCCTCTTCCAAGAGGGATCTGTCCCGCAGGGCAGGCAGCTCCGCCTGCAACTGCTCCCCGACATTGATGCGGCTGAAAGGGGGAGGAAGAGGAGGGGGAGGAAGGCACGTCGGGAATGGATACGGCGCAACAAACGCTAAAAAAGAGGGAAAACGTGGTGAGGTGGGGCAAAACCGGTCCCTATTTCCCAGCAAAACATCACTCAGTCTTCCGCCACCAACTTCCACCGCCCCTTCCCACCCCCAGCGTTACCCTTCGGCCACTGGAGGCTTTTTGGGCCCCATCGGGCAGGACAATTTGGGCGTTTCCCCAAAAAAACAATCCAACTGCTGAATGTCACTCTCCACAGCGGTAGGAAGCTGCCACAGCCACGGCCAGCGAGCGACCGCCGCCTCGGAATGTTGTGTGGAACGCGGGAGGCCGGCAACGGCCTGTGACGTCAGCAAAACCAGTGCTTTACTGGGACAGCACTGGGCCTTTGGGGGGGTTTCTGGCCCATATGGGGGACCCTCCACCCAAAAACACGCTGTGGAGAAGGGGCCGAGCGACACCCACCCCCACCCTCAGTTCCCTCCTCCCGTTTTCCCAGGGGTCGCCCTCATTCCCACGGCTCAACGTGGATTTTTGCCTCATCCTCCATCAAAAGAACCCCAAAATCCTGGAGGTTCTGCCCAAAAAATCTGACAAAACCACGCTGGGGATAAAAATCTTTCCGCCAACACCCTCCTTTAGCCTTCCTTGCCCTCCTCCTCCTCCTCACACACCACTCCATCCCCCACAAAATTTCCCCCTTCTCAGGGAAATCAGGGCTCTGCAGAGAGACCCTCCGGCTACCACTTCACCCCTGCGGCTGCCCCGGGCCAGAAGGCGGGGATTGAGCCATTTGGGGCTTTTCTAGAAGCAAAAGGAGCAAAGCGAAACCCCGGGGGCCCTTTCCATCCCCCAAGCCCCTAGTCCATGGGCTGCAGTCATCATGCTCTAGTGCACTTCACTCTCTTCACAAGTTGGAAGCCCACGAGAAGCACAGTTAGGACGCCACATTTGAAGAAAGCAAACTTCCAGCTCTTCAAGGAGTTAGGAAATAGGACCCCGTGGGAAACTGCCCTTAGGGACAAGGCAGCAGAACAAAGGAAAAAGGGATTTGTAAGTCCTTCCTCTAGAAATCCATTAGACCCAGCTTCATAGAAACGACACCGGTCTGGATGCTGGTGGTTAAAGAAGATGCATCGGTGGGGGTTAAATTAGGAGAATTAATTGGGCGATCACTTCAAATGAGGTCAAATTAAAACTGGAGGCATTTTGCTGGCTGTGAGGGACTGGAGTGGGCAAGCCTCGGGCCACAAAACTCAATGGAACTTGAGTTTGTCCTGGGCAAAAAGGGGAAACCTGAGGCTTTTGCACAAGGAGGGGCCGCTCTGAACCTCACGGCTCCGGGGAAGGTCTCCCCGACTCCAAAAAGACAGAACGTTGGGGGTTGAAAGTCAAATAAAACCACCAAGAGGCACCTGGGCAAGGGCAATCCTCCAGCTGCCCTTCCCTTCTGCCCCCGCCCCACCACCCCCTCCCCCAGGGTGCTTTTCTGAACCCAAAGGAGGTATTTGGGGAAGAAAAAGGGAGGGCTGACCTTCCGCACTCACCTCAGGGCAAGTCCCAGCACAGGGAGGTCCCGGCATCCCCGGAGGAGCCGCAGGCGCTGTGGGGCTGTGGGTGGTGACGCCCCGGCGTGGGCTTGTCTTTGGGGGTCGCACGTGGCCTCTTCTTCTGCTGGCAGACGGCCTGCAAACCAGGGACAAAATAACTTGAAATGGCTCAAAAAGGCAGAAAAATAAGATTTTTTGGCCGTGGATTTCACGCGGTTTATCAGCCCAGGTCAAGTCTAAACAGCCAAAAAACCAATGGGAAAACAGGGTGCAAAGCCACAACGGGGTGCAAGAAAAACTCTATTATTTCCACTGTCCCAAGCGGAAAAGCACTTTCCTCCACAAAATCTATCAAAGGGGCTGAAAAGGTGCAATTCCCACGCACTGAAGCCACACAGCCACCCCGTTCCCCCGCCCACCAAAAATTAAAATAATATCTCTTTCCGTGAAGCAAATCCCTCTTTCCTGGCAAGGAACGTTTGAGCAGATGGATTCGTCCAGGAAACAAACCCCCCCAGCAGCTTTTTTACCTCGCCTTTGGCTTTTTCCACCTCATCCCGGACTCTCTTGACCCTTTTCTCCAGCAGGCGAGGTCAGGTGCACCCAAATCGCACTGTCTTCCTCCAGAAGGAACAAGAGTCAACACACTGGGCCACGGTTTGCCTCTGGATCTATGGGGAGAAATCCAGGGATATTAAAGACTCCCTTGTCATTACAAAGGAGGGCAATGATGTCTTCTCCCGCTGGGTTTTGAGCAGGAAGAAGGGTCCTAAGGACAGGATTCCAACGGGGGATTGAAAATAGGGCTTTCTGGGTTAAAAGCCTCCCCGCTAACCAGCTCCGCCCCGCTCCAACGGCTTTACCTCCTTCTGGATGAGGCCAAAAGTCTTCTGATGGACAAAAAAAAGGCTCGCTCAAGAGCTTTGGGAGCGGGATCTCCAGAGAGAAACTCCTCCCTGGCTGCAGATGAGCTGGGACTGCCAAAACCCCCCCTTTCTCATGGAAGATGCTCCCGAGAGCACCATCGGCTCTTATCTAGCCACTTTCCTCCCAAAAACGAGCCATCTCCTTCCCTCCAACGCTACGGGGCCAAGACAAGACGGGAGAGAACCCAAACGCCCTATCAAGTAACTCTGAAAAGGGGGAATTTGCCCCTTTCCCACAAGAAAAGCCTGAAGAGAAACCTTTCTCCTGCGGCTCGGGCTTGCTTTCCATGTCACCCCAGGGCTTCCAAACCAGGGAGGCTCCTTCGTCCTCCTCTTCCAAGAGGGATCTGTCCCGCAGGGCAGGCAGCTCCGCCTGCAACTGCTCCCCGGCATTGATGCGGCTGAAAGGGGGAGGAAGAGGAGGGGGAGGAAGGCACGTCGGGAATGGATACGGCGCAACAAACGCTTCAAAAGAGGGAAAACGTGGTCAGTTGGGGCAAAACCGGTCCCTATTTCCCAGCAAAACATCACTCAGTCTTCCGCCACCAACTTCCACCGCCCCTTCCCACCCCCAGCGTTCCCCTTCGGCCACTGGAGGCTTTTTGGGCCCCATCGGGCAGGACAATTTGGGCGTTTCCCCAAAAAAACAATCCAACTGCTGAATGTCACTCTCCACAGCGGTAGGAAGCTGCCACAGCCACGGCCAGCGAGCGACCGCCGCCTCGGAATGTTGTGTGGAACGCGGGAGGCCGGCAACGGCCTGTGACGTCAGCAAAACCAGTGCTTTACTGGGACAGCACTGGGCCTTTGGGGGGGTTTCTGGCCCATATGGGGGACCCTCCACCCAAAAACACGCTGTGGAGAAGGGGCCGAGCGACACCCACCCCCACCCTCAGTTCCCTCCTCCCGTTTTCCCAGGGGTCGCCCTCATTCCCACGGCTCAACGTGGATTTTTGCCTCATCCTCCATCAAAAGAACCCCAAAATCCTGGAGGTTCTGCCCAAAAAATCTGACAAAACCACGCTGGGGATAAAAATCTTTCCGCCAACACCCTCCTTTAGCCTTCCTTGCCCTCCTCCTCCTCCTCACACACCACTCCATCCCCCACAAAATTTCCCCCTTCTCAGGGAAATCAGGGCTCTGCAGAGGGACCCTCCGGCTACCACTTCACCCCTGCGGCTGCCCCGGGCCAGAAGGCGGGGATAGAGCCATTTGGGGCTTTTCTAGAAGCAAAAGGAGCAAAGCGAAACCCCGGGGGCCCTTTCCATCCCCCAATCCCCTAGTCCATGGGCTGCAGTCATCATGCTCTAGTGCACTTCACTCTCTTCACAAGTTGGAAGCCCACGAGAAGCACAGTTAGGACGCCACATTTTAAGAAAGCAAACTTCCAGCTCTTCAAGGAGTTAGGAAATAGGACCCCGTGGGAAACTGCCCTTAGGGACAAGGGAGCAGAACAAAGGAAAAAGGGATTTTTTAAGTCCTTCCTCTAGAAATCCATTAGACCCAGCTTCATAGAAACGACACCGGTCTGGATGCTGGTGGTTAAAGAGGATGGATTTTGGGGGGGTTAAATTAGGAGAATTAATTGGGCGATCACTTCAAATGAGGTCAAATTAAAACTGGAGGCATTTTGCTGGCTGTGAGGGACTGGAGTGGGCAAGCCTCGGGCCACAAAACTCAATGGAACTTGAGTTTGTCCTAGGCAAAAAGGGGAAACCTGAGGCTTTTGCACAAGGAGGGGCCGCTCTGAACCTCACGGCTCCGGGGAAGGTCTCCCCGACTCCAAAAAGACAGAACGTTGGGGGTTGAAAGTCAAATAAAACCACCAAGAGGCACCTGGGCAAGGGCAATCCTCCAGCTGCCCTTCCCTTCTGCCCCCGCCCCACCACCCCCTCCCCCAGGGTGCTTTTCTGAACCCAAAGGAGGTATTTGGGGAAGAAAAAGGGAGGGCTGACCTTCCGCACTCACCTCAGGGCAAGTCCCAGCACAGGGAGGTCCCGGGATCCCCGGAGGAGCCGCAGGCGCTGTGGGGCTGTGGGTGGTGACGCCCCGGCGTGGGCTTGTCTTTGGGGGTCGCACGTGGCCTCTTCTTCTGCTGGCAGACGGCCTGCAAACCAGGGACAAAATAACTTGAAATGGCTCAAAAAGGCAGAAAAATAAGATTTTTTGGCCGTGGATTTCACGCGGTTTATCAGCCCAGGTAAAGTCTAAACAGCCAAAAAACCAATGGGAAAACAGGGTGCAAAGCCACAACGGGGTGCAAGAAAAACTCTATTATTTCCACTGTCCCAAGCGGAAAAGCACTTTCCTCCACAAAATCTATCAAAGGGGCTGAAAAGGTGCAATTCCCACGCACTGAAGCCACACAGCCACCCCCTTCCCCCGCCCACCAAAAATTAAAATAATATCTCTTTCCGTGAAGCAAATCCCTCTTTCCTGGCAAGGAACGTTTGAGCAGATGGATTCGTCCAGGAAACAAACCCCCCCAGCAGCTTTTTTACCTCGCCTTTGGCTTTTTCCACCTCATCCCGGACTCTCTTGACCCTTTTCTCCAGCAGGCGAGGGCAGGTGCACCCAAATCGCACTGTCTTCCTCCAGAAGGAACAAGAGTCAACACACTGGGCCACGGTTTGCCTCTGGATCTATGGGGAGAAATCCAGGGATATTAAAGACTCCCTTGTCATTACAAAGGAGGGCAATGATGTCTTCTCCCGCTGGGTTTTGAGCAGGAAGAAGGGTCCTAAGGACAGGATTCCAACGGGGGATTGAAAATAGGGCTTTCTGGGTTAAAAGCCTCCCCGCTAACCAGCTCCGCCCCGCTCCAACGGCTTTACCTCCTTCTGGATGAGGCCAAAAGTCTTCTGATGGACAAAAAAAAGGCTCTTTCAAGAGCTTTGGGAGCGGGATCTCCAGAGAGAAACTCCTCCCTGGCTGCAGATGAGCTGGGACCGCCAAAACCCCCCCTTTCTCATGGAAGATGCTCCCGAGAGCACCATCGGCTCTTATCTAGCCACTTTCTTCCCAAAAACGAGCCATCTCCTTCCCTCCAACGCTACGCGGCCAAGACAAGACGGGAGAGAACCCAAACGCCCTATCAAGTAACTCTGAAAAGGGGGAATTTGCCCCTTTCCCACAAGAAAAGTCTGAAGAGAAACCTTTCTCCTGCGGCTCGGGCTTGCTTTCCACGTCACCCCAGGGCTTCCAAACCAGGGAGGCTCCTTCGTCCTCCTCTTCCAAGAGGGATCTGTCCCGCAGGGCAGGCAGCTCCGCCTGCAACTGCTCCCCGACATTGATGCGGCTGAAAGGGGGAGGAAGAGGAGGGGGAGGAAGGCACGTTGGGAATGGATACGGCGCAACAAACGCTAAAAAAGAGGGAAAATGTGGTGAGGTGGGGCAAAACCGGTCCCTATTTCCCAGCAAAACATCACTCAGTCTTCCGCCACCAACTTCCACCGCCCCTTCCCACCCCCAGCGTTACCCTTCGGCCACTGGAGGCTTTTTGGGCCCCATCGGGCAGGACAATTTGGGCGTTTCCCCAAAAAAACAATCCAACTGCTGAATGTCACTCTCCACAGCGGTAGGAAGCTGCCACAGCCACGGCCAGCGAGCGACCGCCGCCTCGGAATGTTGTGTGGAACGTGGGAGGCCGGCAACGGCCTGTGACGTCAGCAAAACCAGTGCTTTACTGGGACAGCACTGGGCCTTTGGGGGGGTTTCTGGCCCATATGGGGGACCCTCCACCCAAAAACACGCTGTGGAGAAGGGGCCGAGCGACACCCACCCCCACCCCCACTTCCCTCCTCCCATTTTCCCAGGGGTCGCCCTCATTCCCACGGCTCAACGTGGATTTTTGCCTCATCCTCCATCAAAAGAACCCCAAAATCCTGGAGGTTCTGCCCAAAAAATCTGACAAAACCACGCTGGGGATAAAAATCTTTCCGCCAACACCCTCCTTTAGCCTTCCTTGCCCTCCTCCTCCTCCTCACACACCACTCCATCCCCCACAAAATTTCCCCCTTCTCAGGGAAATCAGGGCTCTGCAGAGGGACCCTCCGGCTACCACTTCACCCCTGCGGCTGCCCCGGGCCAGAAGGCGGGGATTGAGCCATTTGGGGCTTTTCTAGAAGCAAAAGGAGCAAAGCGAAACCCCGGGGGCCCTTTCCATCCCCCAATCCCCTAGTCCATGGGCTGCAGTCATCATGCTCTAGTGCACTTCACTCTCTTCACAAGTTGGAAGCCCACGAGAAGCACAGTTAGGACGCCACATTTTAAGAAAGCAAACTTCCAGCTCTTCAAGGAGTTAGGAAATAGGACCCCGTGGGAAACTGCCCTTAGGGACAAGGGAGCAGAACAAAGGAAAAAGGGATTTTTAAGTCCTTCCTCTAGAAATCCATTAGACCCAGCTTCATAGAAACGACACCGGTCTGGATGCTGGTGGTTAAAGAGGATGGATTTTGGGGGGGTTAAATTAGGAGAATTAATTGGGCGATCACTTCAAATGAGGTCAAATTAAAACTGGAGGCATTTTGCTGGCTGTGAGGGACTGGAGTGTGCAAGCCTCGGGCCACAAAACTCAATGGAACTTGAGTTTGTCCTGGGCAAAAAGGGGAAACCTGAGGCTTTTGCACAAGGAGGGGCCGCTCTGAACCTCACGGCTCCGGGGAAGGTCTCCCCGACTCCAAAAAGACAGAACGTTGGGGGTTGAAAGTCAAATAAAACCACCAAGAGGCACCTGGGCAAGGGCAATCCTCCAGCTGCCCTTCCCTTCTGCCCCCGCCCCACCACCCCCTCCCCCAGGGTGCTTTTCTGAACCCAAAGGAGGCATTTGGGGAAGAAAAAGGGAGGGCTGACCTTCCGCACTCACCTCAGGGCAAGTCCCAGCACAGGGAGGTCCCGGGATCCCCGGAGGAGCCGCAGGCGCTGTGGGGCTGTGGGTGGTGACGCCCCGGCGTGGGCTTGTCTTTGGGGGTCGCACGTGGCCTCTTCTTCTGCTGGCAGACGGCCTGCAAACCAGGGACAAAATAACTTGAAATGGCTCAAAAAGGCAGAAAAATAAGATTTTTTGGCCGTGGATTTCACGCGGTTTATCAGCCCAGGTAAAGTCTAAACAGCCAAAAAACCAATGGGAAAACAGGGTGCAAAGCCACAACGGGGTGCAAGAAAAACTCTATTATTTCCACTGTCCCAAGCGGAAAAGCACTTTCCTCCACAAAATCTATCAAAGGGGCTGAAAAGGTGCAATTCCCACGCACTGAAGCCACACAGCCACCCCCTTCCCCCGCCCACCAAAAATTAAAATAATATCTCTTTCCGTGAAGCAAATCCCTCTTTCCTGGCAAGGAACGTTTGAGCAGATGGATTCGTCCAGGAAACAAACCCCCCCAGCAGCTTTTTTACCTCGCCTTTGGCTTTTTCCACCTCATCCCGGACTCTCTTGACCCTTTTCTCCAGCAGGCGAGGGCAGGTGCACCCAAATCGCACTGTCTTCCTCCAGAAGGAACAAGAGTCAACACACTGGGCCACGGTTTGCCTCTGGATCTATGGGGAGAAATCCAGGGATATTAAAGACTCCCTTGTCATTACAAAGGAGGGCAATGATGTCTTCTCCCGCTGGGTTTTGAGCAGGAAGAAGGGTCCTAAGGACAGGATTCCAACGGGGGATTGAAAATAGGGCTTTCTGGGTTAAAAGCCTCCCCGCTAACCAGCTCCGCCCCGCTCCAACGGCTTTACCTCCTTCTGGATGAGGCCAAAAGTCTTCTGATGGACAAAAAAAAGGCTCTTTCAAGAGCTTTGGGAGCGGGATCTCCAGAGAGAAACTCCTCCCTGGCTGCAGATGAGCTGGGACCGCCAAAACCCCCCCTTTCTCATGGAAGATGCTCCCGAGAGCACCATCGGCTCTTATCTAGCCACTTTCTTCCCAAAAACGAGCCATCTCCTTCCCTCCAACGCTACGCGGCCAAGACAAGACGGGAGAGAACCCAAACGCCCTATCAAGTAACTCTGAAAAGGGGGAATTTGCCCCTTTCCCACAAGAAAAGCCTGAAGAGAAACCTTTCTCCTGCGGCTCGGGCTTGCTTTCCACGTCACCCCAGGGCTTCCAAACCAGGGAGGCTCCTTCGTCCTCCTCTTCCAAGAGGGATCTGTCCCGCAGGGCAGGCAGCTCCGCCTGCAACTGCTCCCCGACATTGATGCGGCTGAAAGGGGGAGGAAGAGGAGGGGGAGGAAGGCACGTCGGGAATGGATACGGCGCAACAAACGCTAAAAAAGAGGGAAAATGTGGTGAGGTGGGGCAAAACCGGTCCCTATTTCCCAGCAAAACATCACTCAGTCTTCCGCCACCAACTTCCACCGCCCCTTCCCACCCCCAGCGTTACCCTTCAGCCACTGGAGGCTTTTTGGGCCCCATCGGGCAGGACAATTTGGGCGTTTCCCCAAAAAAACAATCCAACTGCTGAATGTCACTCTCCACAGCGGTAGGAAGCTGCCACAGCCACGGCCAGCGAGCGACCGCCGCCTCGGAATGTTGTGTGGAACGCGGGAGGCCGGCAACGGCCTGTGACGTCAGCAAAACCAGTGCTTTACTGGGACAGCACTGGGCCTTTGGGGGGGTTTCTGGCCCATATGGGGGACCCTCCACCCAAAAACACGCTGTGGAGAAGGGGCCGAGCGACACCCACCCCCACCCCCACTTCCCTCCTCCCATTTTCCCAGGGGTCGCCCTCATTCCCACGGCTCAACGTGGATTTTTGCCTCATCCTCCATCAAAAGAACCCCAAAATCCTGGAGGTTCTGCCCAAAAAATCTGACAAAACCACGCTGGGGATAAAAATCTTTCCGCCAACACCCTCCTTTAGCCTTCCTTGCCCTCCTCCTCCTCCTCACACACCACTCCATCCCCCACAAAATTTCCCCCTTCTCAGGGAAATCAGGGCTCTGCAGAGGGACCCTCCGGCTACCACTTCACCCCTGCGGCTGCCCCGGGCCAGAAGGCGGGGATTGAGCCATTTGGGGCTTTTCTAGAAGCAAAAGGAGCAAAGCAAAACCCCGGGGGCCCTTTCCATCCCCCAATCCCCTAGTCCATGGGCTGCAGTCATCATGCTCTAGTGCACTTCACTCTCTTCACAAGTTGGAAGCCCACGAGAAGCACAGTTAGGACGCCATATTTTAAGAAAGCAAACTTCCAGCTCTTCAAGGAGTTAGGAAATAGGACCCCGTGGGAAACTGCCCTTAGGGACAAGGCAGCAGAACAAAGGAAAAAGGGATTTGTAAGTCCTTCCTCTAGAAATCCATTAGACCCAGCTTCATAGAAACGACACCGGTCTGGATGCTGGTGGTTAAAGAGGATGGATTTTGGGGGGGTTAAATTAGGAGAATTAATTGGGCGATCACTTCAAATGAGGTCAAATTAAAACTGGAGGCATTTTGCTGGCTGTGAGGGACTGGAGTGTGCAAGCCTCGGGCCACAAAACTCAATGGAACTTGAGTTTGTCCTGGGCAAAAAGGGGAAACCTGAGGCTTTTGCACAAGGAGGGGCCGCTCTGAACCTCACGGCTCCGGGGAAGGTCTCCCCGACTCCAAAAAGACAGAACGTTGGGGGTTGAAAGTCAAATAAAACCACCAAGAGGCACCTGGGCAAGGGCAATCCTCCAGCTGCCCTTCCCTTCTGCCCCCGCCCCACCACCCCCTCCCCCAGGGTGCTTTTCTGAACCCAAAGGAGGTATTTGGGGAAGAAAAAGGGAGGGCTGACCTTCCGCACTCACCTCAGGGCAAGTCCCAGCACAGGGAGGTCCCGGGATCCCCGGAGGAGCCGCAGGCGCTGTGGGGCTGTGGGTGGTGACGCCCCGGCGTGGGCTTGTCTTTGGGGGTCGCACGTGGCCTCTTCTTCTGCTGGCAGACGGCCTGCAAACCAGGGACAAAATAACTTGAAATGGCTCAAAAAGGCAGAAAAATAAGATTTTTTGGCCGTGGATTTCACGCGGTTTATCAGCCCAGGTAAAGTCTAAACAGCCAAAAAACCAATGGGAAAACAGGGTGCAAAGCCACAACGGGGTGCAAGAAAAACTCTATTATTTCCACTGTCCCAAGCGGAAAAGCACTTTCCTCCACAAAATCTATCAAAGGGGCTGAAAAGGTGCAATTCCCACGCACTGAAGCCACACAGCCACCCCCTTCCCCCGCCCACCAAAAATTAAAATAATATCTCTTTCCGTGAAGCAAATCCCTCTTTCCTGGCAAGGAACGTTTGAGCAGATGGATTCGTCCAGGAAACAAACCCCCCCAGCAGCTTTTTTACCTCGCCTTTGGCTTTTTCCACCTCATCCCGGACTCTCTTGACCCTTTTCTCCAGCAGGCGAGGGCAGGTGCACCCAAATCGCACTGTCTTCCTCCAGAAGGAACAAGAGTCAACACACTGGGCCACGGTTTGCCTCTGGATCTATGGGGAGAAATCCAGGGATATTAAAGACTCCCTTGTCATTACAAAGGAGGGCAATGATGTCTTCTCCCGCTGGGTTTTGAGCAGGAAGAAGGGTCCTAAGGACAGGATTCCAACGGGGGATTGAAAATAGGGCTTTCTGGGTTAAAAGCCTCCCCGCTAACCAGCTCCGCCCCGCTCCAACGGCTTTACCTCCTTCTGGATGAGGCCAAAAGTCTTCTGATGGACAAAAAAAAGGCTCTTTCAAGAGCTTTGGGAGCGGGATCTCCAGAGAGAAACTCCTCCCTGGCTGCAGATGAGCTGGGACCGCCAAAACCCCCCCTTTCTCATGGAAGATGCTCCCGAGAGCACCATCGGCTCTTATCTAGCCACTTTCCTCCCAAAAACGAGCCATCTCCTTCCCTCCAACGCTACGCGGCCAAGACAAGACGGGAGAGAACCCAAACGCCCTATCAAGTAACTCTGAAAAGGGGGAATTTGCCCCTTTCCCACAAGAAAAGCCTGAAGAGAAACCTTTCTCCTGCGGCTCGGGCTTGCTTTCCATGTCACCCCAGGGCTTCCAAACCAGGGAGGCTCCTTCGTCCTCCTCTTCCAAGAGGGATCTGTCCCGCAGGGCAGGCAGCTCCGCCTGCAACTGCTCCCCGGCATTGATGCGGCTGAAAGGGGGAGGAAGAGGAGGGGGAGGGAGGCACGTCGGGAATGGATACGGCGCAACAAACGCTTCAAAAGAGGGAAAACGTGGTCAGTTGGGGCAAAACCGGTCCCTATTTCCCAGCAAAACATCACTCAGTCTTCCGCCACCAACTTCCACCGCCCCTTCCCACCCCCAGCGTTACCCTTCGGCCACTGGAGGCTTTTTGGGCCCCATCGGGCAGGACAATTTGGGCGTTTCCCCAAAAAAACAATCCAACTGCTGAATGTCACTCTCCACAGCGGTAGGAAGCTGCCACAGCCACGGCCAGCGAGCGACCGCCGCCTCGGAATGTTGTGTGGAACGCGGGAGGCCGGCAACGGCCTGTGACGTCAGCAAAACCAGTGCTTTACTGGGACAGCACTGGGCCTTTGGGGGGGTTTCTGGCCCATATGGGGGACCCTCCACCCAAAAACACGCTGTGGAGAAGGGGCCGAGCGACACCCACCCCCACCCTCAGTTCCCTCCTCCCGTTTTCCCAGGGGTCGCCCTCATTCCCACGGCTCAACGTGGATTTTTGCCTCATCCTCCATCAAAAGAACCCCAAAATCCTGGAGGTTCTGCCCAAAAAATCTCACAAAACCACGCTGGGGATAAAAATCTTTCCGCCAAGACCCTCCTTTAGCCTTCCTTGCCCTCCTCCTCCTCCTCACACACCACTCCATCCCCCACAAAATTTCCCCCTTCTCAGGGAAATCATGGCTCTGCAGAGGGACCCTCCGGCTACCACTTCACCCCTGCGGCTGCCCCGGGGCAGAAGGCGGGGATTGAGCCATTTGGGGCTTTTCTAGAAGCAAAAGGAGCAAAGCGAAACCCCGGGGGCCCTTTCCATCCCCCAATCCCCTAGTCCATGGGCTGCAGTCATCATGCTCTAGTGCACTTCACTCTCTTCACAAGTTGGAAGCCCACGAGAAGCACAGTTAGGACGCCACATTTTAAGAAAGCAAACTTCCAGCTCTTCAAGGAGTTAGGAAATAGGACCCCGTGGGAAACTGCCCTTAGGGACAAGGCAGCAGAACAAAGGAAAAAGGGATTTTTTAAGTCCTTCCTCTAGAAATCCATTAGACCCAGCTTCATAGAAACGACACCGGTCTGGATGCTGGTGGTTAAAGAGGATGGATTTTGGGGGGGTTAAATTAGGAGAATTAATTGGGCGATCACTTCAAATGAGGTCAAATTAAAACTGGAGGCATTTTGCTGGCTGTGAGGGACTGGAGTGGGCAAGCCTCGGGCCACAAAACTCAATGGAACTTGAGTTTGTCCTAGGCAAAAAGGGGAAACCTGAGGCTTTTGCACAAGGAGGGGCCGCTCTGAACCTCACGGCTCCGGGGAAGGTCTCCCCGACTCCAAAAAGACAGAACATTGGGGGTTGAAAGTCAAATAAAACCACCAAGAGGCACCTGGGCAAGGGCAATCCTCCAGCTGCCCTTCCCTTCTGCCCCCGCCCCACCACCCCCTCCCCCAGGGTGCTTTTCTGAACCCAAAGGAGGCATTTGGGGAAGAAAAAGGGAGGGCTGACCTTCCGCACTCACCTCAGGGCAAGTCCCAGCACAGGGAGGTCCCGGGATCCCCGGAGGAGCCGCAGGCGCTGTGGGGCTGTGGGTGGTGACGCCCCGGCGTGGGCTTGTCTTTGGGGGTCGCACGTGGCCTCTTCTTCTGCTGGCAGACGGCCTGCAAACCAGGGACAAAATAACTTGAAATGGCTCAAAAAGGCAGAAAAATAAGATTTTTTGCCCATGGGTTTCACGCGGTTTATCAGCCCAGGTAAAGTCTAAACAGCCAAAAAACCAATGGGAAAACAGGGTGCAAAGCCACAACGGGGTGCAAGAAAAACTCTATTATTTCCACTGTCCCAAGCGGAAAAGCACTTTCCTCCACAAAATCTATCAAAGGGGCTGAAAAGGTGCAATTCCCACGCACTGAAGCCACACAGCCACCCCCTTCCCCCGCCCACCAAAAATTAAAATAATATCTCTTTCCGTGAAGCAAATCCCTCTTTCCTGGCAAGGAACGTTTGAGCAGATGGATTCGTCCAGGAAACAAACCCCCCCAGCAGCTTTTTTACCTCGCCTTTGGCTTTTTCCACCTCATCCCGGACTCTCTTGACCCTTTTCTCCAGCAGGCGAGGTCAGGTGCACCCAAATCGCACTGTCTTCCTCCAGAAGGAACAAGAGTCAACACACTGGGCCACGGTTTGCCTCTGGATCTATGGGGAGAAATCCAGGGATATTAAAGACTCCCTTGTCATTACAAAGGAGGGCAATGATGTCTTCTCCCGCTGGGTTTTGAGCAGGAAGAAGGGTCCTAAGGACAGGATTCCAACGGGGGATTGAAAATAGGGCTTTCTGGGTTAAAAGCCTCCCCGCTAACCAGCTCCGCCCCGCTCCAACGGCTTTACCTCCTTCTGGATGAGGCCAAAAGTCTTCTGATGGACAAAAAAAAGGCTCTTTCAAGAGCTTTGGGAGCGGGATCTCCAGAGAGAAACTCCTCCCTGGCTGCAGATGAGCTGGGACCGCCAAAACCCCCCCTTTCTCATGGAAGATGCTCCCGAGAGCACCATCGGCTCTTATCTAGCCACTTTCCTCCCAAAAACGAGCCATCTCCTTCCCTCCAACGCTACGCGGCCAAGACAAGACGGGAGAGAACCCAAACGCCCTATCAAGTAACTCTGAAAAGGGGGAATTTGCCCCTTTCCCACAAGAAAAGCCTGAAGAGAAACCTTTCTCCTGCGGCTCGGGCTTGCTTTCCATGTCACCCCAGGGCTTCCAAACCAGGGAGGCTCCTTCGTCCTCCTCTTCCAAGAGGGATCTGTCCCGCAGGGCAGGCAGCTCCGCCTGCAACTGCTCCCCGGCATTGATGCGGCTGAAAGGGGGAGGAAGAGGAGGGGGAGGAAGGCACGTCGGGAATGGATACGGCGCAACAAACGCTTCAAAAGAGGGAAAACGTGGTCAGTTGGGGCAAAACCGGTCCCTATTTCCCAGCAAAACATCACTCAGTCTTCCGCCACCAACTTCCACCGCCCCTTCCCACCCCCAGCGTTACCCTTCGGCCACTGGAGGCTTTTTGGGCCCCATCGGGCAGGACAATTTGGGCGTTTCCCCAAAAAAACAATCCAACTGCTGAATGTCACTCTCCACAGCGGTAGGAAGCTGCCACAGCCACGGCCAGCGAGCGACCGCCGCCTCGGAATGTTGTGTGGAACGCGGGAGGCCGGCAACGGCCTGTGACGTCAGCAAAACCAGTGCTTTACTGGGACAGCACTGGGCCTTTGGGGGGGTTTCTGGCCCATATGGGGGACCCTCCACCCAAAAACACGCTGTGGAGAAGGGGCCGAGCGACACCCACCCCCACCCTCAGTTCCCTCCTCCTGTTTTCCCAGGGGTCGCCCTCATTCCCACGGCTCAACGTGGATTTTTGCCTCATCCTCCATCAAAAGAACCCCAAAATCCTGGAGGTTCTGCCCAAAAAATCTGACAAAACCACGCTGGGGATAAAAATCTTTCCGCCAAGACCCTCCTTTAGCCTTCCTTGCCCTCCTCCTCCTCCTCACACACCACTCCATCCCCCACAAAATTTCCCCCTTCTCAGGGAAATCATGGCTCTGCAGAGGGACCCTCCGGCTACCACTTCACCCCTGCGGCTGCCCTGGGCCAGAAGGCGGGGATTGAGCCATTTGGGGCTTTTCTAGAAGCAAAAGGAGCAAAGCGAAACCCCGGGGGCCCTTTCCATCCCCCAAGCCCCTAGTCCATGGGCTGCAGTCATCATGCTCTAGTGCACTTCACTCTCTTCACAAGTTGGAAGCCCACGAGAAGCACAGTTAGGACGCCACATTTTAAGAAAGCAAACTTCCAGCTCTTCAAGGAGTTAGGAAATAGGACCCCGTGGGAAACTGCCCTTAGGGACAAGGCAGCAGAACAAAGGAAAAAGGGATTTTTTAAGTCCTTCCTCTAGAAATCCATTAGACCCAGCTTCATAGAAACGACACCGGTCTGGATGCTGGTGGTTAAAGAAGATGCATCGGTGGGGGTTAAATTAGGAGAATTAATTGGGCGATCACTTCAAATGAGGTCAAATTAAAACTGGAGGCATTTTGCTGGCTGTGAGGGACTGGAGTGGGCAAGCCTCCGGCCACAAAACTCAATGGAACTTGAGTTTGTCCTGGGCAAAAAGGGGAAACCTGAGGCTTTTGCACAAGGAGGGGCCGCTCTGAACCTCACGGCTCCGGGGAAGGTCTCCCCGACTCCAAAAAGACAGAACGTTGGGGGTTGAAAGTCAAATAAAACCACCAAGAGGCACCTGGGCAAGGGCAATCCTCCAGCTGCCCTTCCCTTCTGCCCCCGCCCCACCACCCCCTCCCCCAGGGTGCTTTTCTGAACCCAAAGGAGGTATTTGGGGAAGAAAAAGGGAGGGCTGACCTTCCGCACTCACCTCAGGGCAAGTCCCAGCACAGGGAGGTCCCGGGATCCCCGGAGGAGCCGCAGGCGCTGTGGGGCTGCGGGTGGTGACGCCCCGGCGTGGGCTTGTCTTTGGGGGTCGCACGTGGCCTCTTCTTCTGGTGGCAGACGGCCTGCAAACCAGGGACAAAATAACTTGAAATGGCTCAAAAAGGCAGAAAAATAAGATTTTTTGGCCGTGGATTTCACGCGGTTTATCAGCCCAGGTAAAGTCTAAACAGCCAAAAAACCAATGGGAAAACAGGGTGCAAAGCCACAACGGGGTGCAAGAAAAACTCTATTATTTCCACTGTCCCAAGCGGAAAAGCACTTTCCTCCACAAAATCTATCAAAGGGGCTGAAAAGGTGCAATTCCCACGCACTGAAGCCACACAGCCACCCCGTTCCCCCGCCCACCAAAAATTAAAATAATATCTCTTTCCCTGAAGCAAATCCCTCTTTCCTGGCAAGGAACGTTTGAGCAGATGGATTCGTCCAGGAAACAAACCCCCCCAGCAGCTTTTTTACCTCGCCTTTGGCTTTTTCCACCTCATCCCGGACTCTCTTGACCCTTTTCTCCAGCAGGCGAGGTCAGGTGCACCCAAATCGCACTGTCTTCCTCCAGAAGGAACAAGAGTCAACACACTGGGCCACGGTTTGCCTCTGGATCTATGGGGAGAAATCCAGGGATATTAAAGACTCCCTTGTCATTACAAAGGAGGGCAATGATGTCTTCTCCCGCTGGGTTTTGAGCAGGAAGAAGGGTCCTAAGGACAGGATTCCAACGGGGGATTGAAAATAGGGCTTTCTGGGTTAAAAGCCTCCCCGCTAACCAGCTCCGCCCCGCTCCAACGGCTTTACCTCCTTCTGGATGAGGCCAAAAGTCTTCTGATGGACAAAAAAAAGGCTCTTTCAAGAGCTTTGGGAGCGGGATCTCCAGAGAGAAACTCCTCCCTGGCTGCAGATGAGCTGGGACCGCCAAAACCCCCCCTTTCTCATGGAAGATGCTCCCGAGAGCACCATCGGCTCTTATCTAGCCACTTTCTTCCCAAAAACGAGCCATCTCCTTCCCTCCAACGCTACACGGCCAAGACAAGACGGGAGAGAACCCAAACGCCCTATCAAGTAACTCTGAAAAGGGGGAATTTGCCCCTTTCCCACAAGAAAAGCCTGAAGAGAAACCTTTCTCCTGCGGCTCGGGCTTGCTTTCCATGTCACCCCAGGGCTTCCAAACCAGGGAGGCTCCTTCGTCCTCCTCTTCCAAGAGGGATCTGTCCCGCAGGGCAGGCAGCTCCGCCTGCAACTGCTCCCCGACATTGATGCGGCTGAAAGGGGGAGGAAGAGGAGGGGGAGGAAGGCACGTCGGGAATGGATACGGCGCAACAAACGCTAAAAAAGAGGGAAAATGTGGTGAGGTGGGGCAAAACCGGTCCCTATTTCCCAGCAAAACATCACTCAGTCTTCCGCCACCAACTTCCACCGCCCCTTCCCACCCCCAGCGTTACCCTTCGGCCACTGGAGGCTTTTTGGGCCCCATCGGGCAGGACAATTTGGGCGTTTCCCCAAAAAAACAATCCAACTGCTGAATGTCACTCTCCACAGCGGTAGGAAGCTGCCACAGCCACGGCCAGCGAGCGACCGCCGCCTCGGAATGTTGTGTGGAACGCGGGAGGCCGGCAACGGCCTGTGACGTCAGCAAAACCAGTGCTTTACTGGGACAGCACTGGGCCTTTGGGGGGGTTTCTGGCCCATATGGGGGACCCTCCACCCAAAAACACGCTGTGGAGAAGGGGCCGAGCGACACCCACCCCCACCCCCACTTCCCTCCTCCCATTTTCCCAGGGGTCGCCCTCATTCCCACGGCTCAACGTGGATTTTTGCCTCATCCTCCATCAAAAGAACCCCAAAATCCTGGAGGTTCTGCCCAAAAAATCTCACAAAACCACGCTGGGGATAAAAATCTTTCCGCCAACACCCTCCTTTAGCCTTCCTTGCCCTCCTCCTCCTCCTCACACACCACTCCATCCCCCACAAAATTTCCCCCTTCTCAGGGAAATCAGGGCTCTGCAGAGGGACCCTCCGGCTACCACTTCACCCCTGCGGCTGCCCCGGGCCAGAAGGCGGGGATTGAGCCATTTGGGGCTTTTCTAGAAGCAAAAGGAGCAAAGCGAAACCCCGGGGGCCCTTTCCATCCCCCAATCCCCTAGTCCATGGGCTGCAGTCATCATGCTCTAGTGCAGTTCACTCTCTTCACAAGTTGGAAGCCCACGAGAAGCACAGTTAGGACGCCACATTTTAAGAAAGCAAACTTCCAGCTCTTCAAGGAGTTAGGAAATAGGACCCCGTGGGAAACTGCCCTTAGGGACAAGGCAGCAGAACAAAGGAAAAAGGGATTTGTAAGTCCTTCCTCTAGAAATCCATTAGACCCAGCTTCATAGAAACGACACCGGTCTGGATGCTGGTGGTTAAAGAGGATGGATTTTGGGGGGGTTAAATTAGGAGAATTAATTGGGCGATCACTTCAAATGAGGTCAAATTAAAACTGGAGGCATTTTGCTGGCTGTGAGGGACTGGAGTGGGCAAGCCTCGGGCCACAAAACTCAATGGAACTTGAGTTTGTCCTGGGCAAAAAGGGGAAACCTGAGGCTTTTGCACAAGGAGGGGCCGCTCTGAACCTCACGGCTCCGGGGAAGGTCTCCCCGACTCCAAAAAGACAGAACGTTGGGGGTTGAAAGTCAAATAAAACCACCAAGAGGCACCTGGGCAAGGGCAATCCTCCAGCTGCCCTTCCCTTCTGCCCCCGCCCCACCACCCCCTCCCCCAGGGTGCTTTTCTGAACCCAAAGGAGGCATTTGGGGAAGAAAAAGGGAGGGCTGACCTTCCGCACTCACCTCAGGGCAAGTCCCAGCACAGGGAGGTCCCGGCATCCCCGGAGGAGCCGCAGGCGCTGTGGGGCTGCGGGTGGTGACGCCCCGGCGTGGGCTTGTCTTTGGGGGTCGCACGTGGCCTCTTCTTCTGCTGGCAGACGGCCTGCAAACCAGGGACAAAATAACTTGAAATGGCTCAAAAAGGCAGAAAAATAAGATTTTTTGGCCGTGGATTTCACGCGGTTTATCAGCCCAGGTAAAGTCTAAACAGCCAAAAAACCAATGGGAAAACAGGGTGCAAAGCCACAACGGGGTGCAAGAAAAACTCTATTATTTCCACTGTCCCAAGCGGAAAAGCACTTTCCTCCACAAAATCTATCAAAGGGGCTGAAAAGGTGCAATTCCCACGCACTGAAGCCACACAGCCACCCCGTTCCCCCGCCCACCAAAAATTAAAATAATATCTCTTTCCGTGAAGCAAATCCCTCTTTCCTGGCAAGGAACGTTTGAGCAGATGGATTCGTCCAGGAAACAAACCCCCCCAGCAGCTTTTTTACCTCGCCTTTGGCTTTTTCCACCTCATCCCGGACTCTCTTGACCCTTTTCTCCAGCAGGCGAGGTCAGGTGCACCCAAATCGCACTGTCTTCCTCCAGAAGGAACAAGAGTCAACACACTGGGCCACGGTTTGCCTCTGGATCTATGGGGAGAAATCCAGGGATATTAAAGACTCCCTTGTCATTACAAAGGAGGGCAATGATGTCTTCTCCCGCTGGGTTTTGAGCAGGAAGAAGGGTCCTAAGGACAGGATTCCAACGGGGGATTGAAAATAGGGCTTTCTGGGTTAAAAGCCTCCCCGCTAACCAGCTCCGCCCCGCTCCAACGGCTTTACCTCCTTCTGGATGAGGCCAAAAGTCTTCTGATGGACAAAAAAAAGGCTCTTTCAAGAGCTTTGGGAGCGGGATCTCCAGAGAGAAACTCCTCCCTGGCTGCAGATGAGCTGGGACTGCCAAAACCCCCCCTTTCTCATGGAAGATGCTCCCGAGAGCACCATCGGCTCTTATCTAGCCACTTTCCTCCCAAAAACGAGCCATCTCCTTCCCTCCAACGCTACGCGGCCAAGACAAGACGGGAGAGAACCCAAACGCCCTATCAAGTAACTCTGAAAAGGGGGAATTTGCCCCTTTCCCACAAGAAAAGCCTGAAGAGAAACCTTTCTCCTGCGGCTCGGGCTTGCTTTCCATGTCACCCCAGGGCTTCCAAACCAGGGAGGCTCCTTCGTCCTCCTCTTCCAAGAGGGATCTGTCCCGCAGGGCAGGCAGCTCCGCCTGCAACTGCTCCCCGACATTGATGCGGCTGAAAGGGGGAGGAAGAGGAGGGGGAGGAAGGCACGTCGGGAATGGATACGGCGCAACAAACGCTAAAAAAGAGGGAAAATGTGGTGAGGTGGGGCAAAACCGGTCCCTATTTCCCAGCAAAACATCACTCAGTCTTCCGCCACCAACTTCCACCGCCCCTTCCCACCCCCAGCGTTACCCTTCGGCCACTGGAGGCTTTTTGGGCCCCATCGGGCAGGACAATTTGGGCGTTTCCCCAAAAAAACAATCCAACTGCTGAATGTCACTCTCCACAGCGGTAGGAAGCTGCCACAGCCACGGCCAGCGAGCGACCGCCGCCTCGGAATGTTGTGTGGAACGCGGGAGGCCGGCAACGGCCTGTGACGTCAGCAAAACCAGTGCTTTACTGGGACAGCACTGGGCCTTTGGGGGGGTTTCTGGCCCATATGGGGGACCCTCCACCCAAAAACACGCTGTGGAGAAGGGGCCGAGCGACACCCACCCCCACCCCCACTTCCCTCCTCCCATTTTCCCAGGGGTCGCCCTCATTCCCACGGCTCAACGTGGATTTTTGCCTCATCCTCCATCAAAAGAACCCCAAAATCCTGGAGGTTCTGCCCAAAAAATCTCACAAAACCACGCTGGGGATAAAAATCTTTCCGCCAACACCCTCCTTTAGCCTTCCTTGCCCTCCTCCTCCTCCTCACACACCACTCCATCCCCCACAAAATTTCCCCCTTCTCAGGGAAATCAGGGCTCTGCAGAGGGACCCTCCGGCTACCACTTCACCCCTGCGGCTGCCCCGGGCCAGAAGGCGGGGATTGAGCCATTTGGGGCTTTTCTAGAAGCAAAAGGAGCAAAGCGAAACCCCGGGGGCCCTTTCCATCCCCCAATCCCCTAGTCCATGGGCTGCAGTCATCATGCTCTAGTGCAGTTCACTCTCTTCACAAGTTGGAAGCCCACGAGAAGCACAGTTAGGACGCCACATTTTAAGAAAGCAAACTTCCAGCTCTTCAAGGAGTTAGGAAATAGGACCCCGTGGGAAACTGCCCTTAGGGACAAGGCAGCAGAACAAAGGAAAAAGGGATTTGTAAGTCCTTCCTCTAGAAATCCATTAGACCCAGCTTCATAGAAACGACACCGGTCTGGATGCTGGTGGTTAAAGAGGATGGATTTTGGGGGGGTTAAATTAGGAGAATTAATTGGGCGATCACTTCAAATGAGGTCAAATTAAAACTGGAGGCATTTTGCTGGCTGTGAGGGACTGGAGTGGGCAAGCCTCGGGCCACAAAACTCAATGGAACTTGAGTTTGTCCTGGGCAAAAAGGGGAAACCTGAGGCTTTTGCACAAGGAGGGGCCGCTCTGAACCTCACGGCTCCGGGGAAGGTCTCCCCGACTCCAAAAAGACAGAACGTTGGGGGTTGAAAGTCAAATAAAACCACCAAGAGGCACCTGGGCAAGGGCAATCCTCCAGCTGCCCTTCCCTTCTGCCCCCGCCCCACCACCCCCTCCCCCAGGGTGCTTTTCTGAACCCAAAGGAGGCATTTGGGGAAGAAAAAGGGAGGGCTGACCTTCCGCACTCACCTCAGGGCAAGTCCCAGCACAGGGAGGTCCCGGCATCCCCGGAGGAGCCGCAGGCGCTGTGGGGCTGCGGGTGGTGACGCCCCGGCGTGGGCTTGTCTTTGGGGGTCGCACGTGGCCTCTTCTTCTGCTGGCAGACGGCCTGCAAACCAGGGACAAAATAACTTGAAATGGCTCAAAAAGGCAGAAAAATAAGATTTTTTGGCCGTGGATTTCACGCGGTTTATCAGCCCAGGTAAAGTCTAAACAGCCAAAAAACCAATGGGAAAACAGGGTGCAAAGCCACAACGGGGTGCAAGAAAAACTCTATTATTTCCACTGTCCCAAGCGGAAAAGCACTTTCCTCCACAAAATCTATCAAAGGGGCTGAAAAGGTGCAATTCCCACGCACTGAAGCCACACAGCCACCCCGTTCCCCCGCCCACCAAAAATTAAAATAATATCTCTTTCCGTGAAGCAAATCCCTCTTTCCTGGCAAGGAACGTTTGAGCAGATGGATTCGTCCAGGAAACAAACCCCCCCAGCAGCTTTTTTACCTCGCCTTTGGCTTTTTCCACCTCATCCCGGACTCTCTTGACCCTTTTCTCCAGCAGGCGAGGTCAGGTGCACCCAAATCGCACTGTCTTCCTCCAGAAGGAACAAGAGTCAACACACTGGGCCACGGTTTGCCTCTGGATCTATGGGGAGAAATCCAGGGATATTAAAGACTCCCTTGTCATTACAAAGGAGGGCAATGATGTCTTCTCCCGCTGGGTTTTGAGCAGGAAGAAGGGTCCTAAGGACAGGATTCCAACGGGGGATTGAAAATAGGGCTTTCTGGGTTAAAAGCCTCCCCGCTAACCAGCTCCGCCCCGCTCCAACGGCTTTACCTCCTTCTGGATGAGGCCAAAAGTCTTCTGATGGACAAAAAAAAGGCTCTTTCAAGAGCTTTGGGAGCGGGATCTCCAGAGAGAAACTCCTCCCTGGCTGCAGATGAGCTGGGACTGCCAAAACCCCCCCTTTCTCATGGAAGATGCTCCCGAGAGCACCATCGGCTCTTATCTAGCCACTTTCCTCCCAAAAACGAGCCATCTCCTTCCCTCCAACGCTACGCGGCCAAGACAAGACGGGAGAGAACCCAAACGCCCTATCAAGTAACTCTGAAAAGGGGGAATTTGCCCCTTTCCCACAAGAAAAGCCTGAAGAGAAACCTTTCTCCTGCGGCTCGGGCTTGCTTTCCATGTCACCCCAGGGCTTCCAAACCAGGGAGGCTCCTTCGTCCTCCTCTTCCAAGAGGGATCTGTCCCGCAGGGCAGGCAGCTCCGCCTGCAACTGCTCCCCGACATTGATGCGGCTGAAAGGGGGAGGAAGAGGAGGGGGAGGAAGGCACGTCGGGAATGGATACGGCGCAACAAACGCTTCAAAAGAGGGAAAACGTGGTCAGTTGGGGCAAAACCGGTCCCTATTTCCCAGCAAAACATCACTCAGTCTTCCGCCACCAACTTCCACCGCCCCTTCCCACCCCCAGCGTTACCCTTCGGCCACTGGAGGCTTTTTGGGCCCCATCGGGCAGGACAATTTGGGCGTTTCCCCAAAAAAACAATCCAACTGCTGAATGTCACTCTCCACAGCGGTAGGAAGCTGCCACAGCCACGGCCAGCGAGCGACCGCCGCCTCGGAATGTTGTGTGGAACGCGGGAGGCCGGCAACGGCCTGTGACGTCAGCAAAACCAGTGCTTTACTGGGACAGCACTGGGCCTTTGGGGGGGTTTCTGGCCCATATGGGGGACCCTCCACCCAAAAACACGCTGTGGAGAAGGGGCCGAGCGACACCCACCCCCACCCTCAGTTCCCTCCTCCCGTTTTCCCAGGGGTCGCCCTCATTCCCACGGCTCAACGTGGATTTTTGCCTCATCCTCCATCAAAAGAACCCCAAAATCCTGGAGGTTCTGCCCAAAAAATCTGACAAAACCACGCTGGGGATAAAAATCTTTCCGCCAAGACCCTCCTTTAGCCTTCCTTGCCCTCCTCCTCCTCCTCACACACCACTCCATCCCCCACAAAATTTCCCCCTTCTCAGGGAAATCAGGGCTCTGCAGAGGGACCCTCCGGCTACCACTTCACCCCTGCGGCTGCCCCGGGCCAGAAGGCGGGGATTGAGCCATTTGGGGCTTTTCTAGAAGCAAAAGGAGCAAAGCGAAACCCCGGGGGCCCTTTCCATCCCCCAAGCCCCTAGTCCATGGGCTGCAGTCATCATGCTCTAGTGCAGTTCACTCTCTTCACAAGTTGGAAGCCCACGAGAAGCACAGTTAGGACGCCACATTTTAAGAAAGCAAACTTCCAGCTCTTCAAGGAGTTAGGAAATAGGACCCCGTGGGAAACTGCCCTTAGGGACAAGGCAGCAGAACAAAGGAAAAAGGGATTTTTTAAGTCCTTCCTCTAGAAATCCATTAGACCCAGCTTCATAGAAACGACACCGGTCTGGATGCTGGTGGTTAAAGAGGATGGATTTTGGGGGGGTTAAATTAGGAGAATTAATTGGGCGATCACTTCAAATGAGGTCAAATTAAAACTGGAGGCATTTTGCTGGCTGTGAGGGACTGGAGTGGGCAAGCCTCGGGCCACAAAACTCAATGGAACTTGAGTTTGTCCTGGGCAAAAAGGGGAAACCTGAGGCTTTTGCACAAGGAGGGGCCGCTCTGAACCTCACGGCTCCGGGGAAGGTCTCCCCGACTCCAAAAAGACAGAACGTTGGGGGTTGAAAGTCAAATAAAACCACCAAGAGGCACCTGGGCAAGGGCAATCCTCCAGCTGCCCTTCCCTTCTGCCCCCGCCCCACCACCCCCTCCCGCAGGGTGCTTTTCTGAACCCAAAGGAGGTATTTGGGGAAGAAAAAGGGAGGGCTGACCTTCCGCACTCACCTCAGGGCAAGTCCCAGCACAGGGTGGTCCCGGGATCCCCGGAGGAGCCGCATGCGCTGTGGGGCTGTGGGTGGTGACGCCCCGGCGTGGGCTTGTCTTTGGGGGTCGCACGTGGCCTCTTCTTCTGCTGGCAGACGGCCTGCAAACCAGGGACAAGATAACTTGAAATGGCTCAAAAAGGCAGAAAAATAAGATTTTTTGGCCGTGGATTTCACGCGGTTTATCAGCCCAGGTAAAGTCTAAACAGCCAAAAAACCAATGGGAAAACAGGGTGCAAAGCCACAACGGGGTGCAAGAAAAACTCTATTATTTCCACTGTCCCAAGCGGAAAAGCACTTTCCTCCACAAAATCTATCAAAGGGGCTGAAAAGGTGCAATTCCCACGCACTGAAGCCACACAGCCACCCCGTTCCCCTGCCCACCAAAAATTAAAATAATATCTCTTTCCCTGAAGCAAATCCCTCTTTCCTGGCAAGGAACGTTTGAGCAGATGGATTCGTCCAGGAAACAAACCCCCCCAGCAGCTTTTTTACCTCGCCTTTGGCTTTTTCCACCTCATCCCGGACTCTCTTGACCCTTTTCTCCAGCAGGCGAGGTCAGGTGCACCCAAATCGCACTGTCTTCCTCCAGAAGGAACAAGAGTCAACACACTGGGCCACGGTTTGCCTCTGGATCTATGGGGAGAAATCCAGGGATATTAAAGACTCCCTTGTCATTACAAAGGAGGGCAATGATGTCTTCTCCCGCTGGGTTTTGAGCAGGAAGAAGGGTCCTAAGGACAGGATTCCAACGGGGGATTGAAAATAGGGCTTTCTGGGTTAAAAGCCTCCCCGCTAACCAGCTCCGCCCCGCTCCAACGGCTTTACCTCCTTCTGGATGAGGCCAAAAGTCTTCTGATGGACAAAAAAAAGGCTCTTTCAAGAGCTTTGGGAGCGGGATCTCCAGAGAGAAACTCCTCCCTGGCTGCAGATGAGCTGGGACCGCCAAAACCCCCCCTTTCTCATGGAAGATGCTCCCGAGAGCACCATCGGCTCTTATCTAGCCACTTTCCTCCCAAAAACGAGCCATCTCCTTCCCTCCAACGCTACGCGGCCAAGACAAGACGGGAGAGAACCCAAACGCCCTATCAAGTAACTCTGAAAAGGGGGAATTTGCCCCTTTCCCACAAGAAAAGCCTGAAGAGAAACCTTTCTCCTGCGGCTCGGGCTTGCTTTCCATGTCACCCCAGGGCTTCCAAACCAGGGAGGCTCCTTCGTCCTCCTCTTCCAAGAGGGATCTGTCCCGCAGGGCAGGCAGCTCCGCCTGCAACTGCTCCCCGGCATTGATGCGGCTGAAAGGGGGAGGAAGAGGAGGGGGAGGAAGGCACGTCGGGAATGGATACGGCGCAACAAACGCTTCAAAAGAGGGAAAACGTGGTCAGTTGGGGCAAAACCGGTCCCTATTTCCCAGCAAAACATCACTCAGTCTTCCGCCACCAACTTCCACCGCCCCTTCCCACCCCCAGCGTTACCCTTCGGCCACTGGAGGCTTTTTGGGCCCCATCGGGCAGGACAATTTGGGCGTTTCCCCAAAAAAACAATCCAACTGCTGAATGTCACTCTCCACAGCGGTAGGAAGCTGCCACAGCCACGGCCAGCGAGCGACCGCCGCCTCGGAATGTTGTGTGGAACGCGGGAGGCCGGCAACGGCCTGTGACGTCAGCAAAACCAGTGCTTTACTGGGACAGCACTGGGCCTTTGGGGGGGTTTCTGGCCCATATGGGGGACCCTCCACCCAAAAACACGCTGTGGAGAAGGGGCCGAGCGACACCCACCCCCACCCTCAGTTCCCTCCTCCCGTTTTCCCAGGGGTCGCCCTCATTCCCACGGCTCAACGTGGATTTTTGCCTCATCCTCCATCAAAAGAACCCCAAAATCCTGGAGGTTCTGCCCAAAAAATCTGACAAAACCACGCTGGGGATAAAAATCTTTCCGCCAAGACCCTCCTTTAGCCTTCCTTGCCCTCCTCCTCCTCCTCACACACCACTCCATCCCCCACAAAATTTCCCCCTTCTCAGGGAAATCATGGCTCTGCAGAGGGACCCTCCGGCTACCACTTCACCCCTGCGGCTGCCCCGGGCCAGAAGGCGGGGATAGAGCCATTTGGGGCTTTTCTAGAAGCAAAAGGAGCAAAGCGAAACCCCGGGGGCCCTTTCCATCCCCCAAGCCCCTAGTCCATGGGCTGCAGTCATCATGCTCTAGTGCACTTCACTCTCTTCACAAGTTGGAAGCCCACGAGAAGCACAGTTAGGACGCCACATTTGAAGAAAGCAAACTTCCAGCTCTTCAAGGAGTTAGGAAATAGGACCCCGTGGGAAACTGCCCTTAGGGACAAGGGAGCAGAACAAAGGAAAAAGGGATTTGTAAGTCCTTCCTCTAGAAATCCATTAGACCCAGCTTCATAGAAACGACACCGGTCTGGATGCTGGTGGTTAAAGAGGATGGATTTTGGAGGGGTTAAATTAGGAGAATTAATTGGGCGATCACTTCAAATGAGGTCAAATTAAAACTGGAGGCATTTTGCTGGCTGTGAGGGACTGGAGTGGGCAAGCCTCGGGCCACAAAACTCAATGGAACTTGAGTTTGTCCTGGGCAAAAAGGGCAAACCTGAGGCTTTTGCACAAGGAGGGGCCGCTCTGAACCTCACGGCTCCGGGGAAGGTCTCCCCGACTCCAAAAAGACAGAACGTTGGGGGTTGAAAGTCAAATAAAACCACCAAGAGGCACCTGGGCAAGGGCAATCCTCCAGCTGCCCTTCCCTTCTGCCCCCGCCCCACCACCCCCTCCCGCAGGGTGCTTTTCTGAACCCAAAGGAGGTATTTGGGGAAGAAAAAGGGAGGGCTGACCTTCCGCACTCACCTCAGGGCAAGTCCCAGCACAGGGAGGTCCCGGCATCCCCGGAGGAGCCGCAGGCGCTGTGGGGCTGTGGGTGGTGACGCCCCGGCGTGGGCTTGTCTTTGGGGGTCGCACGTGGCCTCTTCTTCTGCTGGCAGACGGCCTGCAAACCAGGGACAAAATAACTTGAAATGGCTCAAAAAGGCAGAAAAATAAGATTTTTTGGCCGTGGATTTCACGCGGTTTATCAGCCCAGCTAAAGTCTAAACAGCCAAAAAACCAATGGGAAAACAGGGTGCAAAGCCACAACGGGGTGCAAGAAAAACTCTATTATTTCCACTGTCCCAAGCGGAAAAGCACTTTCCTCCACAAAATCTATCAAAGGGGCTGAAAAGGTGCAATTCCCACGCACTGAAGCCACACAGCCACCCCGTTCCCCCGCCCACCAAAAATTAAAATAATATCTCTTTCCGTGAAGCAAATCCCTCTTTCCTGGCAAGGAACGTTTGAGCAGATGGATTCGTCCAGGAAACAAACCCCCCCAGCAGCTTTTTTACCTTGCCTTTGGCTTTTTCCACCTCATCCCGGACTCTCTTGACCCTTTTCTCCAGCAGGCGAGGTCAGGTGCACCCAAATCGCACTGTCTTCCTCCAGAAGGAACAAGAGTCAACACACTGGGCCACGGTTTGCCTCTGGATCTATGGGGAGAAATCCAGGGATATTAAAGACTCCCTTGTCATTACAAAGGAGGGCAATGATGTCTTCTCCCGCTGGGTTTTGAGCAGGAAGAAGGGTCCTAAGGACAGGATTCCAACGGGGGATTGAAAATAGGGCTTTCTGGGTTAAAAGCCTCCCCGCTAACCAGCTCCGCCCCGCTCCAACGGCTTTACCTCCTTCTGGATGAGGCCAAAAGTCTTCTGATGGACAAAAAAAAGGCTCTTTCAAGAGCTTTGGGAGCGGGATCTCCAGAGAGAAACTCCTCCCTGGCTGCAGATGAGCTGGGACCGCCAAAACCCCCCCTTTCTCATGGAAGATGCTCCCGAGAGCACCATCGGCTCTTATCTAGCCACTTTCCTCCCAAAAACGAGCCATCTCCTTCCCTCCAACGCTACGCGGCCAAGACAAGACGGGAGAGAACCCAAACGCCCTATCAAGTAACTCTGAAAAGGGGGAATTTGCCCCTTTCCCACAAGAAAAGCCTGAAGAGAAACCTTTCTCCTGCGGCTCGGGCTTGCTTTCCATGTCACCCCAGGGCTTCCAAACCAGGGAGGCTCCTTCGTCCTCCTCTTCCAAGAGGGATCTGTCCCGCAGGGCAGGCAGCTCCGCCTGCAACTGCTCCCCGGCATTGATGCGGCTGAAAGGGGGAGGAAGAGGAGGGGGAGGAAGGCACGTCGGGAATGGATACGGCGCAACAAACGCTTCAAAAGAGGGAAAACGTGGTCAGTTGGGGCAAAACCGGTCCCTATTTCCCAGCAAAACATCACTCAGTCTTCCGCCACCAACTTCCACCGCCCCTTCCCACCCCCAGCGTTACCCTTCGGCCACTGGAGGCTTTTTGGGCCCCATCGGGCAGGACAATTTGGGCGTTTCCCCAAAAAAACAATCCAACTGCTGAATGTCACTCTCCACAGCGGTAGGAAGCTGCCACAGCCACGGCCAGCGAGCGACCGCCGCCTCGGAATGTTGTGTGGAACGCGGGAGGCCGGCAACGGCCTGTGACGTCAGCAAAACCAGTGCTTTACTGGGACAGCACTGGGCCTTTGGGGGGGTTTCTGGCCCATATGGGGGACCCTCCACCCAAAAACACGCTGTGGAGAAGGGGCCGAGCGACACCCACCCCCACCCTCAGTTCCCTCCTCCTGTTTTCCCAGGGGTCGCCCTCATTCCCACGGCTCAACGTGGATTTTTGCCTCATCCTCCATCAAAAGAACCCCAAAATCCTGGAGGTTCTGCCCAAAAAATCTGACAAAACCACGCTGGGGATAAAAATCTTTCCGCCAAGACCCTCCTTTAGCCTTCCTTGCCCTCCTCCTCCTCCTCACACACCACTCCATCCCCCACAAAATTTCCCCCTTCTCAGGGAAATCATGGCTCTGCAGAGGGACCCTCCGGCTACCACTTCACCCCTGCGGCTGCCCTGGGCCAGAAGGCGGGGATTGAGCCATTTGGGGCTTTTCTAGAAGCAAAAGGAGCAAAGCGAAACCCCGGGGGCCCTTTCCATCCCCCAAGCCCCTAGTCCATGGGCTGCAGTCATCATGCTCTAGTGCACTTCACTCTCTTCACAAGTTGGAAGCCCACGAGAAGCACAGTTAGGACGCCACATTTTAAGAAAGCAAACTTCCAGCTCTTCAAGGAGTTAGGAAATAGGACCCCGTGGGAAACTGCCCTTAGGGACAAGGCAGCAGAACAAAGGAAAAAGGGATTTTTTAAGTCCTTCCTCTAGAAATCCATTAGACCCAGCTTCATAGAAACGACACCGGTCTGGATGCTGGTGGTTAAAGAAGATGCATCGGTGGGGGTTAAATTAGGAGAATTAATTGGGCGATCACTTCAAATGAGGTCAAATTAAAACTGGAGGCATTTTGCTGGCTGTGAGGGACTGGAGTGGGCAAGCCTCGGGCCACAAAACTCAATGGAACTTGAGTTTGTCCTGGGCAAAAAGGGGAAACCTGAGGCTTTTGCACAAGGAGGGGCCGCTCTGAACCTCACGGCTCCGGGGAAGGTCTCCCCGACTCCAAAAAGACAGAACGTTGGGGGTTGAAAGTCAAATAAAACCACCAAGAGGCACCTGGGCAAGGGCAATCCTCCAGCTGCCCTTCCCTTCTGCCCCCGCCCCACCACCCCCTCCCCCAGGGTGCTTTTCTGAACCCAAAGGAGGCATTTGGGGAAGAAAAAGGGAGGGCTGACCTTCCGCACTCACCTCAGGGCAAGTCCCAGCACAGGGAGGTCCCGGGATCCCCGGAGGAGCCGCAGGCGCTGTGGGGCTGTGGGTGGTGACGCCCCGGCGTGGGCTTGTCTTTGGGGGTCGCACGTGGCCTCTTCTTCTGGTGGCAGACGGCCTGCAAACCAGGGACAAAATAACTTGAAATGGCTCAAAAAGGCAGAAAAATAAGATTTTTTGGCCGTGGATTTCACGCGGTTTATCAGCCCAGGTAAAGTCTAAACAGCCAAAAAACCAATGGGAAAACAGGGTGCAAAGCCACAACGGGGTGCAAGAAAAACTCTATTATTTCCACTGTCCCAAGCGGAAAAGCACTTTCCTCCACAAAATCTATCAAAGGGGCTGAAAAGGTGCAATTCCCACGCACTGAAGCCACACAGCCACCCCCTTCCCCCGCCCACCAAAAATTAAAATAATAGCTATTTCCGTGAAGCAAATCCCTCTTTCCTGGCAAGGAACGTTTGAGCAGATGGATTCGTCCAGGAAACAACCCCCCCCAGCAGCTTTTTTACCTCGCCTTTGGCTTTTTCCACCTCATCCCGGACTCTCTTGACCCTTTTCTCCAGCAGGCGAGGTCAGGTGCACCCAAATCGCACTGTCTTCCTCCAGAAGGAACAAGAGTCAACACACTGGGCCACGGTTTGCCTCTGGATCCATGGGGAGAAATCCAGGGATATTAAAGACTCCCTTGTCATTACAAAGGAGGGCAATGATGTCTTCTCCCGCTGGGTTTTGAGCAGGAAGAAGGGTCCTAAGGACAGGATTCCAACGGGGGATTGAAAATAGGGCTTTCTGGGTTAAAAGCCTCCCCGCTAACCAGCTCCGCCCCGCTCCAACGGCTTTACCTCCTTCTGGATGAGGCCAAAAGTCTTCTGATGGACAAAAAAAAGGCTCTTTCAAGAGCTTTGGGAGCGGGATCTCCAGAGAGAAACTCCTCCCTGGCTGCAGATGAGCTGGGACCGCCAAAACCCCCCCTTTCTCATGGAAGATGCTCCCGAGAGCACCATCGGCTCTTATCTAGCCACTTTCCTCCCAAAAACGAGCCATCTCCTTCCCTCCAACGCTACGGGGCCAAGACAAGACGGGAGAGAACCCAAACGCCCTATCAAGTAACTCTGAAAAGGGGGAATTTGCCCCTTTCCCACAAGAAAAGCCTGAAGAGAAACCTTTCTCCTGCGGCTCGGGCTTGCTTTCCATGTCACCCCAGGGCTTCCAAACCAGGGAGGCTCCTTCGTCCTCCTCTTCCAAGAGGGATCTGTCCCGCAGGGCAGGCAGCTCCGCCTGCAACTGCTCCCCGGCATTGATGCGGCTGAAAGGGGGAGGAAGAGGAGGGGGAGGAAGGCACGTCGGGAATGGATACGGCGCAACAAACGCTTCAAAAGAGGGAAAACGTGGTCAGTTGGGGCAAAACCGGTCCCTATTTCCCAGCAAAACATCACTCAGTCTTCCGCCACCAACTTCCACTGCCCCTTCCCACCCCCAGCGTTACCCTTCGGCCACTGGAGGCTTTTTGGGCCCCATCGGGCAGGACAATTTGGGCGTTTCCCCAAAAAAACAATCCAACTGCTGAATGTCACTCTCCACAGCGGTAGGAAGCTGCCACAGCCACGGCCAGCGAGCGACCGCCGCCTCGGAATGTTGTGTGGAACGCGGGAGGCCGGCAACGGCCTGTGACGTCAGCAAAACCAGTGCTTTACTGGGACAGCACTGGGCCTTTGGGGGGGTTTCTGGCCCATATGGGGGACCCTCCACCCAAAAACACGCTGTGGAGAAGGGGCCGAGCGACACCCACCCCCACCCCCACTTCCCTCCTCCCGTTTTCCCAGGGGTCGCCCTCATTCCCACGGCTCAACGTGGATTTTTGCCTCATCCTCCATCAAAAGAACCCCAAAATCCTGGAGGTTCTGCCCAAAAAATCTGACAAAACCACGCTGGGGATAAAAATCTTTCCGCCAAGACCCTCCTTTAGCCTTCCTTGCCCTCCTCCTCCTCCTCACACACCACTCCATCCCCCACAAAATTTCCCCCTTCTCAGGGAAATCATGGCTCTGCAGAGGGACCCTCCGGCTACCACTTCACCCCTGCGGCTGCCCCGGGCCAGAAGGCGGGGATTGAGCCATTTGGGGCTTTTCTAGAAGCAAAAGGAGCAAAGCGAAACCCCGGGGGCCCTTTCCATCCCCCAATCCCCTAGTCCATGGGCTGCAGTCATCATGCTCTAGTGCACTTCACTCTCTTCACAAGTTGGAAGCCCACGAGAAGCACAGTTAGGACGCCACATTTTAAGAAAGCAAACTTCCAGCTCTTCAAGGAGTTAGGAAATAGGACCCCGTGGGAAACTGCCCTTAGGGACAAGGCAGCAGAACAAAGGAAAAAGGGATTTGTAAGTCCTTCCTCTAGAAATCCATTAGACCCAGCTTCATAGAAACGACACCGGTCTGGATGCTGGTGGTTAAAGAGGATGGATTTTGGGGGGGTTAAATTAGGAGAATTAATTGGGCGATCACTTCAAATGAGGTCAAATTAAAACTGGAGGCATTTTGCTGGCTGTGAGGGACTGGAGTGGGCAAGCCTCCGGCCACAAAACTCAATGGAACTTGAGTCTGTCCTGGGCAAAAAGGGGAAACCTGAGGCTTTTGCACAAGGAGGGGCCGCTCTGAACCTCACGGCTCCGGGGAAGGTCTCCCCGACTCCAAAAAGACAGAACGTTGGGGGTTGAAAGTCAAATAAAACCACCAAGAGGCACCTGGGCAAGGGCAATCCTCCAGCTGCCCTTCCCTTCTGCCCCCGCCCCACCACCCCCTCCCCCAGGGTGCTTTTCTGAACCCAAAGGAGGTATTTGGGGAAGAAAAAGGGAGGGCTGACCTTCCGCACTCACCTCAGGGCAAGTCCCAGCACAGGGAGGTCCCGGGATCCCCGGAGGAGCCGCAGGCGCTGTGGGGCTGCGGGTGGTGACGCCCCGGCGTGGGCTTGTCTTTGGGGGTCGCACGTGGCCTCTTCTTCTGCTGGCAGACAGCCTGCAAACCAGGGACAAAATAACTTGAAATGGCTCAAAAAGGCAGAAAAATAAGATTTTTTGGCCGTGGATTTCACGCGGTTTATCAGCCCAGGTAAAGTCTAAACAGCCAAAAAACCAATGGGAAAACAGGGTGCAAAGCCACAACGGGGTGCAAGAAAAACTCTATTATTTCCACTGTCCCAAGCGGAAAAGCACTTTCCTCCACAAAATCTATCAAAGGGGCTGAAAAGGTGCAATTCCCACGCACTGAAGCCACACAGCCACCCCCTTCCCCCGCCCACCAAAAATTAAAATAATATCTCTTTCCGTGAAGCAAATCCCTCTTTCCTGGCAAGGAACGTTTGAGCAGATGGATTCGTCCAGGAAACAAACCCCCCCAGCAGCTTTTTTACCTCGCCTTTGGCTTTTTCCACCTCATCCCGGACTCTCTTGACCCTTTTCTCCAGCAGGCGAGGTCAGGTGCACCCAAATCGCACTGTCTTCCTCCAGAAGGAACAAGAGTCAACACACTGGGCCACGGTTTGCCTCTGGATCTATGGGGAGAAATCCAGGGATATTAAAGACTCCCTTGTCATTACAAAGGAGGGCAATGATGTCTTCTCCCGCTGGGTTTTGAGCAGGAAGAAGGGTCCTAAGGACAGGATTCCAACGGGGGATTGAAAATAGGGCTTTCTGGGTTAAAAGCCTCCCCGCTAACCAGCTCCGCCCCGCTCCAACGGCTTTACCTCCTTCTGGATGAGGCCAAAAGTCTTCTGATGGACAAAAAAAAGGCTCTTTCAAGAGCTTTTGGAGCGGGATCTCCAGAGAGAAACTCCTCCCTGGCTGCAGATGAGCTGGGACCGCCAAAACCCCCCCTTTCTCATGGAAGATGCTCCCGAGAGCACCATCGGCTCTTATCTAGCCACTTTCCTCCCAAAAACGAGCCATCTCCTTCCCTCCAACACTACGGGGCCAAGACAAGACGGGAGAGAACCCAAACGCCCTATCAAGTAACTCTGAAAAGGGGGAATTTGCCCCTTTCCCACAAGAAAAGCCTGAAGAGAAACCTTTCTCCTGCGGCTCGGGCTTGCTTTCCATGTCACCCCAGGGCTTCCAAACCAGGGAGGCTCCTTCCTCCTCCTCTTCCAAGAGGGATCTGTCCCGCAGGGCAGGCAGCTCCGCCTGCAACTGCTCCCCGACATTGATGCGGCTGAAAGGGGGAGGAAGAGGAGGGGGAGGAAGGCATGTCGGGAATGGATACGGCGCAACAAACGCTTCAAAAGAGGGAAAACGTGGTCAGTTGGGGCAAAACCGGTCCCTATTTCCCAGCAAAACATCACTCAGTCTTCCGCCACCAACTTCCACCGCCCCTTCCCACCCCCAGCGTTACCCTTCGGCCACTGGAGGCTTTTTGGGCCCCATCGGGCAGGACAATTTGGGCGTTTCCCCAAAAAAACAATCCAACTGCTGAATGTCACTCTCCACAGCGGTAGGAAGCTGCCACAGCCACGGCCAGCGAGCGACCGCCGCCTCGGAATGTTGTGTGGAACGCGGGAGGCCGGCAACGGCCTGTGACGTCAGCAAAACCAGTGCTTTACTGGGACAGCACTGGGCCTTTGGGGGGGTTTCTGGCCCATATGGGGGACCCTCCACCCAAAAACACGCTGTGGAGAAGGGGCCGAGCGACACCCACCCCCACCCCCAGTTCCCTCCTCCCGTTTTCCCAGGGGTCGCCCTCATTCCCACGGCTCAACGTGGATTTTTGCCTCATCCTCCATCAAAAGAACCCCAAAATCCTGGAGGTTCTGCCCAAAAAATCTGACAAAACCACGCTGGGGATAAAAATCTTTCCGCCAACACCCTCCTTTAGCCTTCCTTGCCCTCCTCCTCCTCCTCACACACCACTCCATCCCCCACAAAATTTCCCCCTTCTCAGGGAAATCAGGGCTCTGCAGAGGGACCCTCCGGCTACCACTTCACCCCTGCGGCTGCCCCGGGCCAGAAGGCGGGGATTGAGCCATTTGGGGCTTTTCTAGAAGCAAAAGGAGCAAAGCAAAACCCCGGGGGCCCTTTCCATCCCCCAATCCCCTAGTCCATGGGCTGCAGTCATCATGCTCTAGTGCACTTCACTCTCTTCACAAGTTGGAAGCCCACGAGAAGCACAGTTAGGACGCCACATTTTAAGAAAGCAAACTTCCAGCTCTTCAAGGAGTTAGGAAATAGGACCCCGTGGGAAACTGCCCTTAGGGACAAGGGAGCAGAACAAAGGAAAAAGGGATTTTTTAAGTCCTTCCTCTAGAAATCCATTAGACCCAGCTTCATAGAAACGACACCGGTCTGGATGCTGGTGGTTAAAGAGGATGGATTTTGGGGGGGTTAAATTAGGAGAATTAATTGGGCGATCACTTCAAATGAGGTCAAATTAAAACTGGAGGCATTTTGCTGGCTGTGAGGGACTGGAGTGGGCAAGCCTCGGGCCACAAAACTCAATGGAACTTGAGTTTGTCCTAGGCAAAAAGGGGAAACCTGAGGCTTTTGCACAAGGAGGGGCCGCTCTGAACCTCACGGCTCCGGGGAAGGTCTCCCCGACTCCAAAAAGACAGAACATTGGGGGTTGAAAGTCAAATAAAACCACCAAGAGGCACCTGGGCAAGGGCAATCCTCCAGCTGCCCTTCCCTTCTGCCCCCGCCCCACCACCCCCTCCCCCAGGGTGCTTTTCTGAACCCAAAGGAGGCATTTGGGGAAGAAAAAGGGAGGGCTGACCTTCCGCACTCACCTCAGGGCAAGTCCCAGCACAGGGAGGTCCCGGCATCCCCGGAGGAGCCGCAGGCGCTGTGGGGCTGCGGGTGGTGACGCCCCGGCGTGGGCTTGTCTTTGGGGGTCGCACGTGGCCTCTTCTTCTGCTGGCAGACGGCCTGCAAACCAGGGACAAAATAACTTGAAATGGCTCAAAAAGGCAGAAAAATAAGATTTTTTGGCCGTGGATTTCACGCGGTTTATCAGCCCAGGTAAAGTCTAAACAGCCAAAAAACCAATGGGAAAACAGGGTGCAAAGCCACAACGGGGTGCAAGAAAAACTCTATTATTTCCACTGTCCCAAGCGGAAAAGCACTTTCCTCCACAAAATCTATCAAAGGGGCTGAAAAGGTGCAATTCCCACGCACTGAAGCCACACAGCCACCCCCTTCCCCCGCCCACCAAAAATTAAAATAATATCTCTTTCCGTGAAGCAAATCCCTCTTTCCTGGCAAGGAACGTTTGAGCAGATGGATTCGTCCAGGAAACAAACCCCCCCAGCAGCTTTTTTACCTCGCCTTTGGCTTTTTCCACCTCATCCCGGACTCTCTTGACCCTTTTCTCCAGCAGGCGAGGTCAGGTGCACCCAAATCGCACTGTCTTCCTCCAGAAGGAACAAGAGTCAACACACTGGGCCACGGTTTGCCTCTGGATCTATGGGGAGAAATCCAGGGATATTAAAGACTCCCTTGTCATTACAAAGGAGGGCAATGATGTCTTCTCCCGCTGGGTTTTGAGCAGGAAGAAGGGTCCTAAGGACAGGATTCCAACGGGGGATTGAAAATAGGGCTTTCTGGGTTAAAAGCCTCCCCGCTAACCAGCTCCGCCCCGCTCCAACGGCTTTACCTCCTTCTGGATGAGGCCAAAAGTCTTCTGATGGACAAAAAAAAGGCTCTTTCAAGAGCTTTGGGAGCGGGATCTCCAGAGAGAAACTCCTCCCTGGCTGCAGATGAGCTGGGACCGCCAAAACCCCCCCTTTCTCATGGAAGATGCTCCCGAGAGCACCATCGGCTCTTATCTAGCCACTTTCTTCCCAAAAACGAGCCATCTCCTTCCCTCCAACGCTACACGGCCAAGACAAGACGGGAGAGAACCCAAACGCCCTATCAAGTAACTCTGAAAAGGGGGAATTTGCCCCTTTCCCACAAGAAAAGCCTGAAGAGAAACCTTTCTCCTGCGGCTCGGGCTTGCTTTCCACGTCACCCCAGGGCTTCCAAACCAGGGAGGCTCCTTCGTCCTCCTCTTCCAAGAGGGATCTGTCCCGCAGGGCAGGCAGCTCCGCCTGCAACTGCTCCCCGACATTGATGCGGCTGAAAGGGGGAGGAAGAGGAGGGGGAGGAAGGCACGTCGGGAATGGATACGGCGCAACAAACGCTAAAAAAGAGGGAAAATGTGGTGAGGTGGGGCAAAACCGGTCCCTATTTCCCAGCAAAACATCACTCAGTCTTCCGCCACCAACTTCCACCGCCCCTTCCCACCCCCAGCGTTACCCTTCGGCCACTGGAGGCTTTTTGGGCCCCATCGGGCAGGACAATTTGGGCGTTTCCCCAAAAAAACAATCCAACTGCTGAATGTCACTCTCCACAGCGGTAGGAAGCTGCCACAGCCACGGCCAGCGAGCGACCGCCGCCTCGGAATGTTGTGTGGAACGCGGGAGGCCGGCAACGGCCTGTGACGTCAGCAAAACCAGTGCTTTACTGGGACAGCACTGGGCCTTTGGGGGGGTTTCTGGCCCATATGGGGGACCCTCCACCCAAAAACACGCTGTGGAGAAGGGGCCGAGCGACACCCACCCCCACCCCCACTTCCCTCCTCCCATTTTCCCAGGGGTCGCCCTCATTCCCACGGCTCAACGTGGATTTTTGCCTCATCCTCCATCAAAAGAACCCCAAAATCCTGGAGGTTCTGCCCAAAAAATCTCACAAAACCACGCTGGGGATAAAAATCTTTCCGCCAACACCCTCCTTTAGCCTTCCTTGCCCTCCTCCTCCTCCTCACACACCACTCCATCCCCCACAAAATTTCCCCCTTCTCAGGGAAATCAGGGCTCTGCAGAGGGACCCTCCGGCTACCACTTCACCCCTGCGGCTGCCCCGGGCCAGAAGGCGGGGATTGAGCCATTTGGGGCTTTTCTAGAAGCAAAAGGAGCAAAGCGAAACCCCGGGGGCCCTTTCCATCCCCCAATCCCCTAGTCCATGGGCTGCAGTCATCATGCTCTAGTGCACTTCACTCTCTTCACAAGTTGGAAGCCCACGAGAAGCACAGTTAGGACGCCACATTTTAAGAAAGCAAACTTCCAGCTCTTCAAGGAGTTAGGAAATAGGACCCCGTGGGAAACTGCCCTTAGGGACAAGGCAGCAGAACAAAGGAAAAAGGGATTTGTAAGTCCTTCCTCTAGAAATCCATTAGACCCAGCTTCATAGAAACGACACCGGTCTGGATGCTGGTGGTTAAAGAGGATGGATTTTGGGGGGGTTAAATTAGGAGAATTAATTGGGCGATCACTTCAAATGAGGTCAAATTAAAACTGGAGGCATTTTGCTGGCTGTGAGGGACTGGAGTGGGCAAGCCTCGGGCCACAAAACTCAATGGAACTTGAGTTTGTCCTGGGCAAAAAGGGGAAACCTGAGGCTTTTGCACAAGGAGGGGCCGCTCTGAACCTCACGGCTCCGGGGAAGGTCTCCCCGACTCCAAAAAGACAGAACGTTGGGGGTTGAAAGTCAAATAAAACCACCAAGAGGCACCTGGGCAAGGGCAATCCTCCAGCTGCCCTTCCCTTCTGCCCCCGCCCCACCACCCCCTCCCCCAGGGTGCTTTTCTGAACCCAAAGGAGGTATTTGGGGAAGAAAAAGGGAGGGCTGACCTTCCGCACTCACCTCAGGGCAAGTCCCAGCACAGGGAGGTCCCGGGATCCCCGGAGGAGCCGCAGGCGCTGTGGGGCTGCGGGTGGTGACGCCCCGGCGTGGGCTTGTCTTTGGGGGTCGCACGTGGCCTCTTCTTCTGCTGGCAGACGGCCTGCAAACCAGGGACAAAATAACTTGAAATGGCTCAAAAAGGCAGAAAAATAAGATTTTTTGGCCGTGGATTTCACGCGGTTTATCAGCCCAGGTAAAGTCTAAACAGCCAAAAAACCAATGGGAAAACAGGGTGCAAAGCCACAACGGGGTGCAAGAAAAACTCTATTATTTCCACTGTCCCAAGCGGAAAAGCACTTTCCTCCACAAAATCTATCAAAGGGGCTGAAAAGGTGCAATTCCCACGCACTGAAGCCACACAGCCACCCCGTTCCCCCGCCCACCAAAAATTAAAATAATATCTCTTTCCGTGAAGCAAATCCCTCTTTCCTGGCAAGGAACGTTTGAGCAGATGGATTCGTCCAGGAAACAAACCCCCCCAGCAGCTTTTTTACCTCGCCTTTGGCTTTTTCCACCTCATCCCGGACTCTCTTGACCCTTTTCTCCAGCAGGCGAGGTCAGGTGCACCCAAATCGCACTGTCTTCCTCCAGAAGGAACAAGAGTCAACACACTGGGCCACGGTTTGCCTCTGGATCTATGGGGAGAAATCCAGGGATATTAAAGACTCCCTTGTCATTACAAAGGAGGGCAATGATGTCTTCTCCCGCTGGGTTTTGAGCAGGAAGAAGGGTCCTAAGGACAGGATTCCAACGGGGGATTGAAAATAGGGCTTTCTGGGTTAAAAGCCTCCCCGCTAACCAGCTCCGCCCCGCTCCAACGGCTTTACCTCCTTCTGGATGAGGCCAAAAGTCTTCTGATGGACAAAAAAAAGGCTCTTTCAAGAGCTTTGGGAGCGGGATCTCCAGAGAGAAACTCCTCCCTGGCTGCAGATGAGCTGGGACTGCCAAAACCCCCCCTTTCTCATGGAAGATGCTCCCGAGAGCACCATCGGCTCTTATCTAGCCACTTTCCTCCCAAAAACGAGCCATCTCCTTCCCTCCAACGCTACGGGGCCAAGACAAGACGGGAGAGAACCCAAACGCCCTATCAAGTAACTCTGAAAAGGGGGAATTTGCCCCTTTCCCACAAGAAAAGCCTGAAGAGAAACCTTTCTCCTGCGGCTCGGGCTTGCTTTCCATGTCACCCCAGGGCTTCCAAACCAGGGAGGCTCCTTCGTCCTCCTCTTCCAAGAGGGATCTGTCCCGCAGGGCAGGCAGCTCCGCCTGCAACTGCTCCCCGACATTGATGCGGCTGAAAGGGGGAGGAAGAGGAGGGGGAGGAAGGCACGTCGGGAATGGATACGGCGCAACAAACGCTTCAAAAGAAGGAAAACGTGGTCAGTTGGGGCAAAACCGGTCCCTATTTCCCAGCAAAACATCACTCAGTCTTCCGCCACCAACTTCCACCGCCCCTTCCCACCCCCAGCGTTACCCTTCGGCCACTGGAGGCTTTTTGGGCCCCATCGGGCAGGACAATTTGGGCGTTTCCCCAAAAAAACAATCCAACTGCTGAATGTCACTCTCCACAGCGGTAGGAAGCTGCCACAGCCACGGCCAGCGAGCGACCGCCGCCTCGGAATGTTGTGTGGAACGCGGGAGGCCGGCAACGGCCTGTGACGTCAGCAAAACCAGTGCTTTACTGGGACAGCACTGGGCCTTTGGGGGGGTTTCTGGCCCATATGGGGGACCCTCCACCCAAAAACACGCTGTGGAGAAGGGGCCGAGCGACACCCACCCCCACCCTCAGTTCCCTCCTCCCGTTTTCCCAGGGGTCGCCCTCATTCCCACGGCTCAACGTGGATTTTTGCCTCATCCTCCATCAAAAGAACCCCAAAATCCTGGAGGTTCTGCCCAAAAAATCTGACAAAACCACGCTGGGGATAAAAATCTTTCCGCCAAGACCCTCCTTTAGCCTTCCTTGCCCTCCTCCTCCTCCTCACACACCACTCCATCCCCCACAAAATTTCCCCCTTCTCAGGGAAATCAGGGCTCTGCAGAGGGACCCTCCGGCTACCACTTCACCCCTGCGGCTGCCCCGGGCCAGAAGGCGGGGATTGAGCCATTTGGGGCTTTTCTAGAAGCAAAAGGAGCAAAGCGAAACCCCGGGGGCCCTTTCCATCCCCCAAGCCCCTAGTCCATGGGCTGCAGTCATCATGCTCTAGTGCACTTCACTCTCTTCACAAGTTGGAAGCCCACGAGAAGCACAGTTAGGACGCCACATTTGAAGAAAGCAAACTTCCAGCTCTTCAAGGAGTTAGGAAATAGGACCCCGTGGGAAACTGCCCTTAGGGACAAGGCAGCAGAACAAAGGAAAAAGGGATTTTTTAAGTCCTTCCTCTAGAAATCCATTAGACCCAGCTTCATAGAAACGACACCGGTCTGGATGCTGGTGGTTAAAGAGGATGGATTTTGGGGGGGTTAAATTAGGAGAATTAATTGGGCGATCACTTCAAATGAGGTCAAATTAAAACTGGAGGCATTTTGCTGGCTGTGAGGGACTGGAGTGGGCAAGCCTCGGGCCACAAAACTCAATGGAACTTGAGTTTGTCCTGGGCAAAAAGGGGAAACCTGAGGCTTTTGCACAAGGAGGGGCCGCTCTGAACCTCACGGCTCCGGGGAAGGTCTCCCCGACTCCAAAAAGACAGAACGTTGGGGGTTGAAAGTCAAATAAAACCACCAAGAGGCACCTGGGCAAGGGCAATCCTCCAGCTGCCCTTCCCTTCTGCCCCCGCCCCACCACCCCCTCCCCCAGGGTGCTTTTCTGAACCCAAAGGAGGTATTTGGGGAAGAAAAAGGGAGGGCTGACCTTCCGCACTCACCTCAGGGCAAGTCCCAGCACAGGGAGGTCCCGGGATCCCCGGAGGAGCCGCAGGCGCTGTGGGGCTGCGGGTGGTGACGCCCCGGCGTGGGCTTGTCTTTGGGGGTCGCACGTGGCCTCTTCTTCTGGTGGCAGACGGCCTGCAAACCAGGGACAAAATAACTTGAAATGGCTCAAAAAGGCAGAAAAATAAGATTTTTTGGCCGTGGATTTCACGCGGTTTATCAGCCCAGGTAAAGTCTAAACAGCCAAAAAACCAATGGGAAAACAGGGTGCAAAGCCACAACGGGGTGCAAGAAAAACTCTATTATTTCCACTGTCCCAAGCGGAAAAGCACTTTCCTCCACAAAATCTATCAAAGGGGCTGAAAAGGTGCAATTCCCACGCACTGAAGCCACACTACCACCCCGTTCCCCCGCCCACCAAAAATTAAAATAATATCTCTTTCCGTGAAGCAAATCCCTCTTTCCTGGCAAGGAACGTTTGAGCAGATGGATTCGTCCAGGAAACAAACCCCCCCAGCAGCTTTTTTACCTCGCCTTTGGCTTTTTCCACCTCATCCCGGACTCTCTTGACCCTTTTCTCCAGCAGGCGAGGTCAGGTGCACCCAAATCGCACTGTCTTCCTCCAGAAGGAACAAGAGTCAACACACTGGGCCACGGTTTGCCTCTGGATCTATGGGGAGAAATCCAGGGATATTAAAGACTCCCTTGTCATTACAAAGGAGGGCAATGATGTCTTCTCCCGCTGGGTTTTGAGCAGGAAGAAGGGTCCTAAGGACAGGATTCCAACGGGGGATTGAAAATAGGGCTTTCTGGGTTAAAAGCCTCCCCGCTAACCAGCTCCGCCCCGCTCCAACGGCTTTACCTCCTTCTGGATGAGGCCAAAAGTCTTCTGATGGACAAAAAAAAGGCTCTTTCAAGAGCTTTGGGAGCGGGATCTCCAGAGAGAAACTCCTCCCTGGCTGCAGATGAGCTGGGACCGCCAAAACCCCCCCTTTCTCATGGAAGATGCTCCCGAGAGCACCATCGGCTCTTATCTAGCCACTTTCCTCCCAAAAACGAGCCATCTCCTTCCCTCCAACGCTACGCGGCCAAGACAAGACGGGAGAGAACCCAAACGCCCTATCAAGTAACTCTGAAAAGGGGGAATTTGCCCCTTTCCCACAAGAAAAGCCTGAAGAGAAACCTTTCTCCTGCGGCTCGGGCTTGCTTTCCATGTCACCCCAGGGCTTCCAAACCAGGGAGGCTCCTTCGTCCTCCTCTTCCAAGAGGGATCTGTCCCGCAGGGCAGGCAGCTCCGCCTGCAACTGCTCCCCGGCATTGATGCGGCTGAAAGGGGGAGGAAGAGGAGGGGGAGGAAGGCACGTCGGGAATGGATACGGCGCAACAAACGCTTCAAAAGAGGGAAAACGTGGTAAGTTGGGGCAAAACCGGTCCCTATTTCCCAGCAAAACATCACTCAGTCTTCCGCCACCAACTTCCACCGCCCCTTCCCACCCCCAGCGTTACCCTTCGGCCACTGGAGGCTTTTTGGGCCCCATCGGGCAGGACAATTTGGGCGTTTCCCCAAAAAAACAATCCAACTGCTGAATGTCACTCTCCACAGCGGTAGGAAGCTGCCACAGCCACGGCCAGCGAGCGACCGCCGCCTCGGAATGTTGTGTGGAACGCGGGAGGCCGGCAACGGCCTGTGACGTCAGCAAAACCAGTGCTTTACTGGGACAGCACTGGGCCTTTGGGGGGGTTTCTGGCCCATATGGGGGACCCTCCACCCAAAAACACGCTGTGGAGAAGGGGCCGAGCGACACCCACCCCCACCCTCAGTTCCCTCCTCCCGTTTTCCCAGGGGTCGCCCTCATTCCCACGGCTCAACGTGGATTTTTGCCTCATCCTCCATCAAAAGAACCCCAAAATCCTGGAGGTTCTGCCCAAAAAATCTGACAAAACCACGCTGGGGATAAAAATCTTTCCGCCAAGACCCTCCTTTAGCCTTCCTTGCCCTCCTCCTCCTCCTCACACACCACTCCATCCCCCACAAAATTTCCCCCTTCTCAGGGAAATCATGGCTCTGCAGAGGGACCCTCCGGCTACCACTTCACCCCTGCGGCTGCCCCGGGCCAGAAGGCGGGGATAGAGCCATTTGGGGCTTTTCTAGAAGCAAAAGGAGCAAAGCGAAACCCCGGGGGCCCTTTCCATCCCCCAATCCCCTAGTCCATGGGCTGCAGTCATCATGCTCTAGTGCACTTCACTCTCTTCACAAGTTGGAAGCCCACGAGAAGCACAGTTAGGACGCCACATTTGAAGAAAGCAAACTTCCAGCTCTTCAAGGAGTTAGGAAATAGGACCCCGTGGGAAACTGCCCTTAGGGACAAGGCAGCAGAACAAAGGAAAAAGGGATTTGTAAGTCCTTCCTCTAGAAATCCATTAGACCCAGCTTCATAGAAACGACACCGGTCTGGATGCTGGTGGTTAAAGAGGATGGATTTTGGGGGGGTTAAATTAGGAGAATTAATTGGGCGATCACTTCAAATGAGGTCAAATTAAAACTGGAGGCATTTTGCTGGCTGTGAGGGACTGGAGTGGGCAAGCCTCGGGCCACAAAACTCAATGGAACTTGAGTTTGTCCTGGGCAAAAAGGGGAAACCTGAGGCTTTTGCACAAGGAGGGGCCGCTCTGAACCTCACGGCTCCGGGGAAGGTCTCCCCGACTCCAAAAAGACAGAACGTTGGGGGTTGAAAGTCAAATAAAACCACCAAGAGGCACCTGGGCAAGGGCAATCCTCCAGCTGCCCTTCCCTTCTGCCCCCGCCCCACCACCCCCTCCCCCAGGGTGCTTTTCTGAACCCAAAGGAGGTATTTGGGGAAGAAAAAGGGAGGGCTGACCTTCCGCACTCACCTCAGGGCAAGTCCCAGCACAGGGTGGTCCCGGGATCCCCGGAGGAGCCGCATGCGCTGTGGGGCTGTGGGTGGTGACGCCCCGGCGTGGGCTTGTCTTTGGGGGTCGCACGTGGCCTCTTCTTCTGCTGGCAGACGGCCTGCAAACCAGGGACAAGATAACTTGAAATGGCTCAAAAAGGCAGAAAAATAAGATTTTTTGGCCGTGGATTTCACGCGGTTTATCAGCCCAGGTAAAGTCTAAACAGCCAAAAAACCAATGGGAAAACAGGGTGCAAAGCCACAACGGGGTGCAAGAAAAACTCTATTATTTCCACTGTCCCAAGCGGAAAAGCACTTTCCTCCACAAAATCTATCAAAGGGGCTGAAAAGGTGCAATTCCCACGCACTGAAGCCACACAGCCACCCCGTTCCCCCGCCCACCAAAAATTAAAATAATATCTCTTTCCGTGAAGCAAATCCCTCTTTCCTGGCAAGGAACGTTTGAGCAGATGGATTCGTCCAGGAAACAAACCCCCCCAGCAGCTTTTTTACCTCGCCTTTGGCTTTTTCCACCTCATCCCGGACTCTCTTGACCCTTTTCTCCAGCAGGCGAGGTCAGGTGCACCCAAATCGCACTGTCTTCCTCCAGAAGGAACAAGAGTCAACACACTGGGCCACGGTTTGCCTCTGGATCTATGGGGAGAAATCCAGGGATATTAAAGACTCCCTTGTCATTACAAAGGAGGGCAATGATGTCTTCTCCCGCTGGGTTTTGAGCAGGAAGAAGGGTCCTAAGGACAGGATTCCAACGGGGGATTGAAAATAGGGCTTTCTGGGTTAAAAGCCTCCCCGCTAACCAGCTCCGCCCCGCTCCAACGGCTTTACCTCCTTCTGGATGAGGCCAAAAGTCTTCTGATGGACAAAAAAAAGGCTCTTTCAAGAGCTTTGGGAGCGGGATCTCCAGAGAGAAACTCCTCCCTGGCTGCAGATGAGCTGGGACCGCCAAAACCCCCCCTTTCTCATGGAAGATGCTCCCGAGAGCACCATCGGCTCTTATCTAGCCACTTTCCTCCCAAAAACGAGCCATCTCCTTCCCTCCAACGCTACGCGGCCAAGACAAGACGGGAGAGAACCCAAACGCCCTATCAAGTAACTCTGAAAAGGGGGAATTTGCCCCTTTCCCACAAGAAAAGCCTGAAGAGAAACCTTTCTCCTGCGGCTCGGGCTTGCTTTCCATGTCACCCCAGGGCTTCCAAACCAGGGAGGCTCCTTCGTCCTCCTCTTCCAAGAGGGATCTGTCCCGCAGGGCAGGCAGCTCCGCCTGCAACTGCTCCCCGGCATTGATGCGGCTGAAAGGGGGAGGAAGAGGAGGGGGAGGAAGGCACGTCGGGAATGGATACGGCGCAACAAACGCTTCAAAAGAGGGAAAACGTGGTCAGTTGGGGCAAAACCGGTCCCTATTTCCCAGCAAAACATCACTCAGTCTTCCGCCACCAACTTCCACCGCCCCTTCCCACCCCCAGCGTTACCCTTCGGCCACTGGAGGCTTTTTGGGCCCCATCGGGCAGGACAATTTGGGCGTTTCCCCAAAAAAACAATCCAACTGCTGAATGTCACTCTCCACAGCGGTAGGAAGCTGCCACAGCCACGGCCAGCGAGCGACCGCCGCCTCGGAATGTTGTGTGGAACGCGGGAGGCCGGCAACGGCCTGTGACGTCAGCAAAACCAGTGCTTTACTGGGACAGCACTGGGCCTTTGGGGGGGTTTCTGGCCCATATGGGGGACCCTCCACCCAAAAACACGCTGTGGAGAAGGGGCCGAGCGACACCCACCCCCACCCTCAGTTCCCTCCTCCCGTTTTCCCAGGGGTCGCCCTCATTCCCACGGCTCAACGTGGATTTTTGCCTCATCCTCCATCAAAAGAACCCCAAAATCCTGGAGGTTCTGCCCAAAAAATCTGACAAAACCACGCTGGGGATAAAAATCTTTCCGCCAAGACCCTCCTTTAGCCTTCCTTGCCCTCCTCCTCCTCCTCACACACCACTCCATCCCCCACAAAATTTCCCCCTTCTCAGGGAAATCAGGGCTCTGCAGAGGGACCCTCCGGCTACCACTTCACCCCTGCGGCTGCCCCGGGCCAGAAGGCGGGGATTGAGCCATTTGGGGCTTTTCTAGAAGCAAAAGGAGCAAAGCGAAACCCCGGGGGCCCTTTCCATCCCCCAAGCCCCTAGTCCATGGGCTGCAGTCATCATGCTCTAGTGCACTTCACTCTCTTCACAAGTTGGAAGCCCACGAGAAGCACAGTTAGGACGCCACATTTTAAGAAAGCAAACTTCCAGCTCTTCAAGGAGTTAGGAAATAGGACCCCGTGGGAAACTGCCCTTAGGGACAAGGCAGCAGAACAAAGGAAAAAGGGATTTTTTAAGTCCTTCCTCTAGAAATCCATTAGACCCAGCTTCATAGAAACGACACCGGTCTGGATGCTGGTGGTTAAAGAGGATGGATTTTGGGGGGGTTAAATTAGGAGAATTAATTGGGCGATCACTTCAAATGAGGTCAAATTAAAACTGGAGGCATTTTGCTGGCTGTGAGGGACTGGAGTGGGCAAGCCTCGGGCCACAAAACTCAATGGAACTTGAGTTTGTCCTGGGCAAAAAGGGGAAACCTGAGGCTTTTGCACAAGGAGGGGCCGCTCTGAACCTCACGGCTCCGGGGAAGGTCTCCCCGACTCCAAAAAGACAGAACGTTGGGGGTTGAAAGTCAAATAAAACCACCAAGAGGCACCTGGGCAAGGGCAATCCTCCAGCTGCCCTTCCCTTCTGCCCCCGCCCCACCACCCCCTCCCCCAGGGTGCTTTTCTGAACCCAAAGGAGGTATTTGGGGAAGAAAAAGGGAGGGCTGACCTTCCGCACTCACCTCAGGGCAAGTCCCAGCACAGGGTGGTCCCGGGATCCCCGGAGGAGCCGCATGCGCTGTGGGGCTGTGGGTGGTGACGCCCCGGCGTGGGCTTGTCTTTGGGGGTCGCACGTGGCCTCTTCTTCTGCTGGCAGACGGCCTGCAAACCAGGGACAAGATAACTTGAAATGGCTCAAAAAGGCAGAAAAATAAGATTTTTTGGCCGTGGATTTCACGCGGTTTATCAGCCCAGGTAAAGTCTAAACAGCCAAAAAACCAATGGGAAAACAGGGTGCAAAGCCACAACGGGGTGCAAGAAAAACTCTATTATTTCCACTGTCCCAAGCGGAAAAGCACTTTCCTCCACAAAATCTATCAAAGGGGCTGAAAAGGTGCAATTCCCACGCACTGAAGCCACACAGCCACCCCCTTCCCCCGCCCACCAAAAATTAAAATAATATCTCTTTCCGTGAAGCAAATCCCTCTTTCCTGGCAAGGAACGTTTGAGCAGATGGATTCGTCCAGGAAACAAACCCCCCCAGCAGCTTTTTTACCTCGCCTTTGGCTTTTTCCACCTCATCCCGGACTCTCTTGACCCTTTTCTCCAGCAGGCGAGGTCAGGTGCACCCAAATCGCACTGTCTTCCTCCAGAAGGAACAAGAGTCAACACACTGGGCCACGGTTTGCCTCTGGATCTATGGGGAGAAATCCAGGGATATTAAAGACTCCCTTGTCATTACAAAGGAGGGCAATGATGTCTTCTCCCGCTGGGTTTTGAGCAGGAAGAAGGGTCCTAAGGACAGGATTCCAACGGGGGATTGAAAATAGGGCTTTCTGGGTTAAAAGCCTCCCCGCTAACCAGCTCCGCCCCGCTCCAACGGCTTTACCTCCTTCTGGATGAGGCCAAAAGTCTTCTGATGGACAAAAAAAAGGCTCTTTCAAGAGCTTTGGGAGCGGGATCTCCAGAGAGAAACTCCTCCCTGGCTGCAGATGAGCTGGGACCGCCAAAACCCCCCCTTTCTCATGGAAGATGCTCCCGAGAGCACCATCGGCTCTTATCTAGCCACTTTCCTCCCAAAAACGAGCCATCTCCTTCCCTCCAACACTACGGGGCCAAGACAAGACGGGAGAGAACCCAAACGCCCTATCAAGTAACTCTGAAAAGGGGGAATTTGCCCCTTTCCCACAAGAAAAGCCTGAAGAGAAACCTTTCTCCTGCGGCTCGGGCTTGCTTTCCATGTCACCCCAGGGCTTCCAAACCAGGGAGGCTCCTTCGTCCTCCTCTTCCAAGAGGGATCTGTCCCGCAGGGCAGGCAGCTCCGCCTGCAACTGCTCCCCGACATTGATGCGGCTGAAAGGGGGAGGAAGAGGAGGGGGAGGAAGGCACGTCGGGAATGGATACGGCGCAACAAACGCTAAAAAAGAGGGAAAATGTGGTGAGGTGGGGCAAAACCGGTCCCTATTTCCCAGCAAAACATCACTCAGTCTTCCGCCACCAACTTCCACCGCCCCTTCCCACCCCCAGCGTTACCCTTCGGCCACTGGAGGCTTTTTGGGCCCCATCGGGCAGGACAATTTGGGCGTTTCCCCAAAAAAACAATCCAACTGCTGAATGTCACTCTCCACAGCGGTAGGAAGCTGCCACAGCCACGGCCAGCGAGCGACCGCCGCCTCGGAATGTTGTGTGGAACGCGGGAGGCCGGCAACGGCCTGTGACGTCAGCAAAACTAGTGCTTTACTGGGACAGCACTGGGCCTTTGGGGGGGTTTCTGGCCCATATGGGGGACCCTCCACCCAAAAACACGCTGTGGAGAAGGGGCCGAGCGACACCCACCCCCACCCCCAGTTCCCTCCTCCCGTTTTCCCAGGGGTCGCCCTCATTCCCACGGCTCAACGTGGATTTTTGCCTCATCCTCCATCAAAAGAACCCCAAAATCCTGGAGGTTCTGCCCAAAAAATCTGACAAAACCACGCTGGGGATAAAAATCTTTCCGCCAAGACCCTCCTTTAGCCTTCCTTGCCCTCCTCCTCCTCCTCACACACCACTCCATCCCCCACAAAATTTCCCCCTTCTCAGGGAAATCAGGGCTCTGCAGAGGGACCCTCCGGCTACCACTTCACCCCTGCGGCTGCCCCGGGCCAGAAGGCGGGGATTGAGCCATTTGGGGCTTTTCTAGAAGCAAAAGGAGCAAAGCAAAACCCCGGGGGCCCTTTCCATCCCCCAATCCCCTAGTCCATGGGCTGCAGTCATCATGCTCTAGTGCACTTCACTCTCTTCACAAGTTGGAAGCCCACGAGAAGCACAGTTAGGACGCCACATTTTAAGAAAGCAAACTTCCAGCTCTTCAAGGAGTTAGGAAATAGGACCCCGTGGGAAACTGCCCTTAGGGACAAGGGAGCAGAACAAAGGAAAAAGGGATTTTTTAAGTCCTTCCTCTAGAAATCCATTAGACCCAGCTTCATAGAAACGACACCGGTCTGGATGCTGGTGGTTAAAGAGGATGGATTTTGGGGGGGTTAAATTAGGAGAATTAATTGGGCGATCACTTCAAATGAGGTCAAATTAAAACTGGAGGCATTTTGCTGGCTGTGAGGGACTGGAGTGGGCAAGCCTCGGGCCACAAAACTCAATGGAACTTGAGTTTGTCCTAGGCAAAAAGGGGAAACCTGAGGCTTTTGCACAAGGAGGGGCCGCTCTGAACCTCACGGCTCCGGGGAAGGTCTCCCCGACTCCAAAAAGACAGAACATTGGGGGTTGAAAGTCAAATAAAACCACCAAGAGGCACCTGGGCAAGGGCAATCCTCCAGCTGCCCTTCCCTTCTGCCCCCGCCCCACCACCCCCTCCCCCAGGGTGCTTTTCTGAACCCAAAGGAGGCATTTGGGGAAGAAAAAGGGAGGGCTGACCTTCCGCACTCACCTCAGGGCAAGTCCCAGCACAGGGAGGTCCCGGCATCCCCGGAGGAGCCGCAGGCGCTGTGGGGCTGCGGGTGGTGACGCCCCGGCGTGGGCTTGTCTTTGGGGGTCGCACGTGGCCTCTTCTTCTGCTGGCAGACGGCCTGCAAACCAGGGACAAAATAACTTGAAATGGCTCAAAAAGGCAGAAAAATAAGATTTTTTGGCCGTGGATTTCACGCGGTTTATCAGCCCAGGTAAAGTCTAAACAGCCAAAAAACCAATGGGAAAACAGGGTGCAAAGCCACAACGGGGTGCAAGAAAAACTCTATTATTTCCACTGTCCCAAGCGGAAAAGCACTTTCCTCCACAAAATCTATCAAAGGGGCTGAAAAGGTGCAATTCCCACGCACTGAAGCCACACAGCCACCCCGTTCCCCCGCCCACCAAAAATTAAAATAATATCTCTTTCCGTGAAGCAAATCCCTCTTTCCTGGCAAGGAACGTTTGAGCAGATGGATTCGTCCAGGAAACAAACCCCCCCAGCAGCTTTTTTACCTCGCCTTTGGCTTTTTCCACCTCATCCCGGACTCTCTTGACCCTTTTCTCCAGCAGGCGAGGTCAGGTGCACCCAAATCGCACTGTCTTCCTCCAGAAGGAACAAGAGTCAACACACTGGGCCACGGTTTGCCTCTGGATCTATGGGGAGAAATCCAGGGATATTAAAGACTCCCTTGTCATTACAAAGGAGGGCAATGATGTCTTCTCCCGCTGGGTTTTGAGCAGGAAGAAGGGTCCTAAGGACAGGATTCCAACGGGGGATTGAAAATAGGGCTTTCTGGGTTAAAAGCCTCCCCGCTAACCAGCTCCGCCCCGCTCCAACGGCTTTACCTCCTTCTGGATGAGGCCAAAAGTCTTCTGATGGACAAAAAAAAGGCTCTTTCAAGAGCTTTGGGAGCGGGATCTCCAGAGAGAAACTCCTCCCTGGCTGCAGATGAGCTGGGACCGCCAAAACCCCCCCTTTCTCATGGAAGATGCTCCCGAGAGCACCATCGGCTCTTATCTAGCCACTTTCCTCCCAAAAACGAGCCATCTCCTTCCCTCCAACGCTACACGGCCAAGACAAGACGGGAGAGAACCCAAACGCCCTATCAAGTAACTCTGAAAAGGGGGAATTTGCCCCTTTCCCACAAGAAAAGCCTGAAGAGAAACCTTTCTCCTGCGGCTCGGGCTTGCTTTCCACGTCACCCCAGGGCTTCCAAACCAGGGAGGCTCCTTCGTCCTCCTCTTCCAAGAGGGATCTGTCCCGCAGGGCAGGCAGCTCCGCCTGCAACTGCTCCCCGACATTGATGCGGCTGAAAGGGGGAGGAAGAGGAGGGGGAGGAAGGCACGTCGGGAATGGATACGGCGCAACAAACGCTAAAAAAGAGGGAAAATGTGGTGAGGTGGGGCAAAACCGGTCCCTATTTCCCAGCAAAACATCACTCAGTCTTCCGCCACCAACTTCCACCGCCCCTTCCCACCCCCAGCGTTACCCTTCGGCCACTGGAGGCTTTTTGGGCCCCATCGGGCAGGACAATTTGGGCGTTTCCCCAAAAAAACAATCCAACTGCTGAATGTCACTCTCCACAGCGGTAGGAAGCTGCCACAGCCACGGCCAGCGAGCGACCGCCGCCTCGGAATGTTGTGTGGAACGCGGGAGGCCGGCAACGGCCTGTGACGTCAGCAAAACCAGTGCTTTACTGGGACAGCACTGGGCCTTTGGGGGGGTTTCTGGCCCATATGGGGGACCCTCCACCCAAAAACACGCTGTGGAGAAGGGGCCGAGCGACACCCACCCCCACCCCCACTTCCCTCCTCCCATTTTCCCAGGGGTCGCCCTCATTCCCACGGCTCAACGTGGATTTTTGCCTCATCCTCCATCAAAAGAACCCCAAAATCCTGGAGGTTCTGCCCAAAAAATCTCACAAAACCACGCTGGGGATAAAAATCTTTCCGCCAACACCCTCCTTTAGCCTTCCTTGCCCTCCTCCTCCTCCTCACACACCACTCCATCCCCCACAAAATTTCCCCCTTCTCAGGGAAATCAGGGCTCTGCAGAGGGACCCTCCGGCTACCACTTCACCCCTGCGGCTGCCCCGGGCCAGAAGGCGGGGATTGAGCCATTTGGGGCTTTTCTAGAAGCAAAAGGAGCAAAGCGAAACCCCGGGGGCCCTTTCCATCCCCCAATCCCCTAGTCCATGGGCTGCAGTCATCATGCTCTAGTGCACTTCACTCTCTTCACAAGTTGGAAGCCCACGAGAAGCACAGTTAGGACGCCACATTTTAAGAAAGCAAACTTCCAGCTCTTCAAGGAGTTAGGAAATAGGACCCCGTGGGAAACTGCCCTTAGGGACAAGGCAGCAGAACAAAGGAAAAAGGGATTTGTAAGTCCTTCCTCTAGAAATCCATTAGACCCAGCTTCATAGAAACGACACCGGTCTGGATGCTGGTGGTTAAAGAGGATGGATTTTGGGGGGGTTAAATTAGGAGAATTAATTGGGCGATCACTTCAAATGAGGTCAAATTAAAACTGGAGGCATTTTGCTGGCTGTGAGGGACTGGAGTGGGCAAGCCTCGGGCCACAAAACTCAATGGAACTTGAGTTTGTCCTGGGCAAAAAGGGGAAACCTGAGGCTTTTGCACAAGGAGGGGCCGCTCTGAACCTCACGGCTCCGGGGAAGGTCTCCCCGACTCCAAAAAGACAGAACGTTGGGGGTTGAAAGTCAAATAAAACCACCAAGAGGCACCTGGGCAAGGGCAATCCTCCAGCTGCCCTTCCCTTCTGCCCCCGCCCCACCACCCCCTCCCCCAGGGTGCTTTTCTGAACCCAAAGGAGGTATTTGGGGAAGAAAAAGGGAGGGCTGACCTTCCGCACTCACCTCAGGGCAAGTCCCAGCACAGGGAGGTCCCGGGATCCCCGGAGGAGCCGCAGGCGCTGTGGGGCTGCGGGTGGTGACGCCCCGGCGTGGGCTTGTCTTTGGGGGTCGCACGTGGCCTCTTCTTCTGCTGGCAGACGGCCTGCAAACCAGGGACAAAATAACTTGAAATGGCTCAAAAAGGCAGAAAAATAAGATTTTTTGGCCGTGGATTTCACGCGGTTTATCAGCCCAGGTAAAGTCTAAACAGCCAAAAAACCAATGGGAAAACAGGGTGCAAAGCCACAACGGGGTGCAAGAAAAACTCTATTATTTCCACTGTCCCAAGCGGAAAAGCACTTTCCTCCACAAAATCTATCAAAGGGGCTGAAAAGGTGCAATTCCCACGCACTGAAGCCACACAGCCACCCCGTTCCCCCGCCCACCAAAAATTAAAATAATATCTCTTTCCGTGAAGCAAATCCCTCTTTCCTGGCAAGGAACGTTTGAGCAGATGGATTCGTCCAGGAAACAAACCCCCCCAGCAGCTTTTTTACCTCGCCTTTGGCTTTTTCCACCTCATCCCGGACTCTCTTGACCCTTTTCTCCAGCAGGCGAGGTCAGGTGCACCCAAATCGCACTGTCTTCCTCCAGAAGGAACAAGAGTCAACACACTGGGCCACGGTTTGCCTCTGGATCTATGGGGAGAAATCCAGGGATATTAAAGACTCCCTTGTCATTACAAAGGAGGGCAATGATGTCTTCTCCCGCTGGGTTTTGAGCAGGAAGAAGGGTCCTAAGGACAGGATTCCAACGGGGGATTGAAAATAGGGCTTTCTGGGTTAAAAGCCTCCCCGCTAACCAGCTCCGCCCCGCTCCAACGGCTTTACCTCCTTCTGGATGAGGCCAAAAGTCTTCTGATGGACAAAAAAAAGGCTCTTTCAAGAGCTTTGGGAGCGGGATCTCCAGAGAGAAACTCCTCCCTGGCTGCAGATGAGCTGGGACCGCCAAAACCCCCCCTTTCTCATGGAAGATGCTCCCGAGAGCACCATCGGCTCTTATCTAGCCACTTTCCTCCCAAAAACGAGCCATCTCCTTCCCTCCAACGCTACGCGGCCAAGACAAGACGGGAGAGAACCCAAACGCCCTATCAAGTAACTCTGAAAAGGGGGAATTTGCCCCTTTCCCACAAGAAAAGCCTGAAGAGAAACCTTTCTCCTGCGGCTCGGGCTTGCTTTCCATGTCACCCCAGGGCTTCCAAACCAGGGAGGCTCCTTCGTCCTCCTCTTCCAAGAGGGATCTGTCCCGCAGGGCAGGCAGCTCCGCCTGCAACTGCTCCCCGGCATTGATGCGGCTGAAAGGGGGAGGAAGAGGAGGGGGAGGAAGGCACGTCGGGAATGGATACGGCGCAACAAACGCTTCAAAAGAGGGAAAACGTGGTCAGTTGGGGCAAAACCGGTCCCTATTTCCCAGCAAAACATCACTCAGTCTTCCGCCACCAACTTCCACCGCCCCTTCCCACCCCCAGCGTTACCCTTCGGCCACTGGAGGCTTTTTGGGCCCCATCGGGCAGGACAATTTGGGCGTTTCCCCAAAAAAACAATCCAACTGCTGAATGTCACTCTCCACAGCGGTAGGAAGCTGCCACAGCCACGGCCAGCGAGCGACCGCCGCCTCGGAATGTTGTGTGGAACGCGGGAGGCCGGCAACGGCCTGTGACGTCAGCAAAACCAGTGCTTTACTGGGACAGCACTGGGCCTTTGGGGGGGTTTCTGGCCCATATGGGGGACCCTCCACCCAAAAACACGCTGTGGAGAAGGGGCCGAGCGACACCCACCCCCACCCTCAGTTCCCTCCTCCCGTTTTCCCAGGGGTCGCCCTCATTCCCACGGCTCAACGTGGATTTTTGCCTCATCCTCCATCAAAAGAACCCCAAAATCCTGGAGGTTCTGCCCAAAAAATCTGACAAAACCACGCTGGGGATAAAAATCTTTCCGCCAAGACCCTCCTTTAGCCTTCCTTGCCCTCCTCCTCCTCCTCACACACCACTCCATCCCCCACAAAATTTCCCCCTTCTCAGGGAAATCAGGGCTCTGCAGAGGGACCCTCCGGCTACCACTTCACCCCTGCGGCTGCCCCGGGCCAGAAGGCGGGGATAGAGCCATTTGGGGCTTTTCTAGAAGCAAAAGGAGCAAAGCGAAACCCCGGGGGCCCTTTCCATCCCCCAAGCCCCTAGTCCATGGGCTGCAGTCATCATGCTCTAGTGCACTTCACTCTCTTCACAAGTTGGAAGCCCACGAGAAGCACAGTTAGGACGCCACATTTGAAGAAAGCAAACTTCCAGCTCTTCAAGGAGTTAGGAAATAGGACCCCGTGGGAAACTGCCCTTAGGGACAAGGCAGCAGAACAAAGGAAAAAGGGATTTGTAAGTCCTTCCTCTAGAAATCCATTAGACCCAGCTTCATAGAAACGACACCGGTCTGGATGCTGGTGGTTAAAGAGGATGGATTTTGGGGGGGTTAAATTAGGAGAATTAATTGGGCGATCACTTCAAATGAGGTCAAATTAAAACTGGAGGCATTTTGCTGGCTGTGAGGGACTGGAGTGGGCAAGCCTCGGGCCACAAAACTCAATGGAACTTGAGTTTGTCCTGGGCAAAAAGGGGAAACCTGAGGCTTTTGCACAAGGAGGGGCCGCTCTGAACCTCACGGCTCCGGGGAAGGTCTCCCCGACTCCAAAAAGACAGAACGTTGGGGGTTGAAAGTCAAATAAAACCACCAAGAGGCACCTGGGCAAGGGCAATCCTCCAGCTGCCCTTCCCTTCTGCCCCCGCCCCACCACCCCCTCCCCCAGGGTGCTTTTCTGAACCCAAAGGAGGTATTTGGGGAAGAAAAAGGGAGGGCTGACCTTCCGCACTCACCTCAGGGCAAGTCCCAGCACAGGGAGGTCCCGGGATCCCCGGAGGAGCCGCAGGCGCTGTGGGGCTGCGGGTGGTGACGCCCCGGCGTGGGCTTGTCTTTGGGGGTCGCACGTGGCCTCTTCTTCTGCTGGCAGACGGCCTGCAAACCAGGGACAAAATAACTTGAAATGGCTCAAAAAGGCAGAAAAATAAGATTTTTTGGCCGTGGATTTCACGCGGTTTATCAGCCCAGGTAAAGTCTAAACAGCCAAAAAACCAATGGGAAAACAGGGTGCAAAGCCACAACGGGGTGCAAGAAAAACTCTATTATTTCCACTGTCCCAAGCGGAAAAGCACTTTCCTCCACAAAATCTATCAAAGGGGCTGAAAAGGTGCAATTCCCACGCACTGAAGCCACACAGCCACCCCGTTCCCCCGCCCACCAAAAATTAAAATAATATCTCTTTCCGTGAAGCAAATCCCTCTTTCCTGGCAAGGAACGTTTGAGCAGATGGATTCGTCCAGGAAACAAACCCCCCCAGCAGCTTTTTTACCTCGCCTTTGGCTTTTTCCACCTCATCCCGGACTCTCTTGACCCTTTTCTCCAGCAGGCGAGGTCAGGTGCACCCAAATCGCACTGTCTTCCTCCAGAAGGAACAAGAGTCAACACACTGGGCCACGGTTTGCCTCTGGATCTATGGGGAGAAATCCAGGGATATTAAAGACTCCCTTGTCATTACAAAGGAGGGCAATGATGTCTTCTCCCGCTGGGTTTTGAGCAGGAAGAAGGGTCCTAAGGACAGGATTCCAACGGGGGATTGAAAATAGGGCTTTCTGGGTTAAAAGCCTCCCCGCTAACCAGCTCCGCCCCGCTCCAACGGCTTTACCTCCTTCTGGATGAGGCCAAAAGTCTTCTGATGGACAAAAAAAAGGCTCTTTCAAGAGCTTTGGGAGCGGGATCTCCAGAGAGAAACTCCTCCCTGGCTGCAGATGAGCTGGGACCGCCAAAACCCCCCCTTTCTCATGGAAGATGCTCCCGAGAGCACCATCGGCTCTTATCTAGCCACTTTCCTCCCAAAAACGAGCCATCTCCTTCCCTCCAACGCTACGCGGCCAAGACAAGACGGGAGAGAACCCAAACGCCCTATCAAGTAACTCTGAAAAGGGGGAATTTGCCCCTTTCCCACAAGAAAAGCCTGAAGAGAAACCTTTCTCCTGCGGCTCGGGCTTGCTTTCCATGTCACCCCAGGGCTTCCAAACCAGGGAGGCTCCTTCGTCCTCCTCTTCCAAGAGGGATCTGTCCCGCAGGGCAGGCAGCTCCGCCTGCAACTGCTCCCCGGCATTGATGCGGCTGAAAGGGGGAGGAAGAGGAGGGGGAGGAAGGCACGTCGGGAATGGATACGGCGCAACAAACGCTTCAAAAGAGGGAAAACGTGGTCAGTTGGGGCAAAACCGGTCCCTATTTCCCAGCAAAACATCACTCAGTCTTCCGCCACCAACTTCCACCGCCCCTTCCCACCCCCAGCGTTACCCTTCGGCCACTGGAGGCTTTTTGGGCCCCATCGGGCAGGACAATTTGGGCGTTTCCCCAAAAAAACAATCCAACTGCTGAATGTCACTCTCCACAGCGGTAGGAAGCTGCCACAGCCACGGCCAGCGAGCGACCGCCGCCTCGGAATGTTGTGTGGAACGCGGGAGGCCGGCAACGGCCTGTGACGTCAGCAAAACCAGTGCTTTACTGGGACAGCACTGGGCCTTTGGGGGGGTTTCTGGCCCATATGGGGGACCCTCCACCCAAAAACACGCTGTGGAGAAGGGGCCGAGCGACACCCACCCCCACCCTCAGTTCCCTCCTCCCGTTTTCCCAGGGGTCGCCCTCATTCCCACGGCTCAACGTGGATTTTTGCCTCATCCTCCATCAAAAGAACCCCAAAATCCTGGAGGTTCTGCCCAAAAAATCTGACAAAACCACGCTGGGGATAAAAATCTTTCCGCCAAGACCCTCCTTTAGCCTTCCTTGCCCTCCTCCTCCTCCTCACACACCACTCCATCCCCCACAAAATTTCCCCCTTCTCAGGGAAATCAGGGCTCTGCAGAGGGACCCTCCGGCTACCACTTCACCCCTGCGGCTGCCCCGGGCCAGAAGGCGGGGATAGAGCCATTTGGGGCTTTTCTAGAAGCAAAAGGAGCAAAGCGAAACCCCGGGGGCCCTTTCCATCCCCCAATCCCCTAGTCCATGGGCTGCAGTCATCATGCTCTAGTGCACTTCACTCTCTTCACAAGTTGGAAGCCCACGAGAAGCACAGTTAGGACGCCACATTTGAAGAAAGCAAACTTCCAGCTCTTCAAGGAGTTAGGAAATAGGACCCCGTGGGAAACTGCCCTTAGGGACAAGGCAGCAGAACAAAGGAAAAAGGGATTTTTTAAGTCCTTCCTCTAGAAATCCATTAGACCCAGCTTCATAGAAACGACACCGGTCTGGATGCTGGTGGTTAAAGAGGATGGATTTTGGGGGGGTTAAATTAGGAGAATTAATTGGGCGATCACTTCAAATGAGGTCAAATTAAAACTGGAGGCATTTTGCTGGCTGTGAGGGACTGGAGTGGGCAAGCCTCGGGCCACAAAACTCAATGGAACTTGAGTTTGTCCTGGGCAAAAAGGGGAAACCTGAGGCTTTTGCACAAGGAGGGGCCGCTCTGAACCTCACGGCTCCGGGGAAGGTCTCCCCGACTCCAAAAAGACAGAACGTTGGGGGTTGAAAGTCAAATAAAACCACCAAGAGGCACCTGGGCAAGGGCAATCCTCCAGCTGCCCTTCCCTTCTGCCCCCGCCCCACCACCCCCTCCCCCAGGGTGCTTTTCTGAACCCAAAGGAGGTATTTGGGGAAGAAAAAGGGAGGGCTGACCTTCCGCACTCACCTCAGGGCAAGTCCCAGCACAGGGAGGTCCCGGCATCCCCGGAGGAGCCGCAGGCGCTGTGGGGCTGTGGGTGGTGACGCCCCGGCGTGGGCTTGTCTTTGGGGGTCGCACGTGGCCTCTTCTTCTGCTGGCAGACGGCCTGCAAACCAGGGACAAAATAACTTGAAATGGCTCAAAAAGGCAGAAAAATAAGATTTTTTGGCCGTGGATTTCATGCGGTTTATCAGCCCAGGTAAAGTCTAAACAGCCAAAAAACCAATGGGAAAACAGGGTGCAAAGCCACAACGGGGTGCAAGAAAAACTCTATTATTTCCACTGTCCCAAGCGGAAAAGCACTTTCCTCCACAAAATCTATCAAAGGGGCTGAAAAGGTGCAATTCCCACGCACTGAAGCCACACAGCCACCCCGTTCCCCTGCCCACCAAAAATTAAAATAATATCTCTTTCCGTGAAGCAAATCCCTCTTTCCTGGCAAGGAACGTTTGAGCAGATGGATTCGTCCAGGAAACAAACCCCCCCAGCAGCTTTTTTACCTCGCCTTTGGCTTTTTCCACCTCATCCCGGACTCTCTTGACCCTTTTCTCCAGCAGGCGAGGTCAGGTGCACCCAAATCGCACTGTCTTCCTCCAGAAGGAACAAGAGTCAACACACTGGGCCACGGTTTGCCTCTGGATCTATGGGGAGAAATCCAGGGATATTAAAGACTCCCTTGTCATTACAAAGGAGGGCAATGATGTCTTCTCCCGCTGGGTTTTGAGCAGGAAGAAGGGTCCTAAGGACAGGATTCCAACGGGGGATTGAAAATAGGGCTTTCTGGGTTAAAAGCCTCCCCGCTAACCAGCTCCGCCCCGCTCCAACGGCTTTACCTCCTTCTGGATGAGGCCAAAAGTCTTCTGATGGACAAAAAAAAGGCTCTTTCAAGAGCTTTGGGAGCGGGATCTCCAGAGAGAAACTCCTCCCTGGCTGCAGATGAGCTGGGACCGCCAAAACCCCCCCTTTCTCATGGAAGATGCTCCCGAGAGCACCATCGGCTCTTATCTAGCCACTTTCCTCCCAAAAACGAGCCATCTCCTTCCCTCCAACGCTACGCGGCCAAGACAAGACGGGAGAGAACCCAAACGCCCTATCAAGTAACTCTGAAAAGGGGGAATTTGCCCCTTTCCCACAAGAAAAGCCTGAAGAGAAACCTTTCTCCTGCGGCTCGGGCTTGCTTTCCATGTCACCCCAGGGCTTCCAAACCAGGGAGGCTCCTTCCTCCTCCTCTTCCAAGAGGGATCTGTCCCGCAGGGCAGGCAGCTCCGCCTGCAACTGCTCCCCGGCATTGATGCGGCTGAAAGGGGGAGGAAGAGGAGGGGGAGGAAGGCACGTCGGGAATGGATACGGCGCAACAAACGCTTCAAAAGAGGGAAAACGTGGTCAGTTGGGGCAAAACCGGTCCCTATTTCCCAGCAAAACATCACTCAGTCTTCCGCCACCAACTTCCACCGCCCCTTCCCACCCCCAGCGTTACCCTTCGGCCACTGGAGGCTTTTTGGGCCCCATCGGGCAGGACAATTTGGGCGTTTCCCCAAAAAAACAATCCAACTGCTGAATGTCACTCTCCACAGCGGTAGGAAGCTGCCACAGCCACGGCCAGCGAGCGACCGCCGCCTCGGAATGTTGTGTGGAACGCGGGAGGCCGGCAACGGCCTGTGACGTCAGCAAAACCAGTGCTTTACTGGGACAGCACTGGGCCTTTGGGGGGGTTTCTGGCCCATATGGGGGACCCTCCACCCAAAAACACGCTGTGGAGAAGGGGCCGAGCGACACCCACCCCCACCCTCAGTTCCCTCCTCCTGTTTTCCCAGGGGTCGCCCTCATTCCCACGGCTCAACGTGGATTTTTGCCTCATCCTCCATCAAAAGAACCCCAAAATCCTGGAGGTTCTGCCCAAAAAATCTGACAAAACCACGCTGGGGATAAAAATCTTTCCGCCAAGACCCTCCTTTAGCCTTCCTTGCCCTCCTCCTCCTCCTCACACACCACTCCATCCCCCACAAAATTTCCCCCTTCTCAGGGAAATCATGGCTCTGCAGAGGGACCCTCCGGCTACCACTTCACCCCTGCGGCTGCCCCGGGCCAGAAGGCGGGCATTGAGCCATTTGGGGCTTTTCTAGAAGCAAAAGGAGCAAAGCGAAACCCCGGGGGCCCTTTCCATCCCCCAAGCCCCTAGTCCATGGGCTGCAGTCATCATGCTCTAGTGCACTTCACTCTCTTCACAAGTTGGAAGCCCACGAGAAGCACAGTTAGGACGCCACATTTTAAGAAAGCAAACTTCCAGCTCTTCAAGGAGTTAGGAAATAGGACCCCGTGGGAAACTGCCCTTAGGGACAGGGCAGCAGAACAAAGGAAAAAGGGATTTGTAAGTCCTTCCTCTAGAAATCCATTAGACCCAGCTTCATAGAAACGACACCGGTCTGGATGCTGGTGGTTAAAGAGGATGGATTTTGGGGGGGTTAAATTAGGAGAATTAATTGGGCGATCACTTCAAATGAGGTCAAATTAAAACTGGAGGCATTTTGCTGGCTGTGAGGGACTGGAGTGGGCAAGCCTCCGGCCACAAAACTCAATGGAACTTGAGTCTGTCCTGGGCAAAAAGGGGAAACCTGAGGCTTTTGCACAAGGAGGGGCCGCTCTGAACCTCACGGCTCCGGGGAAGGTCTCCCCGACTCCAAAAAGACAGAACGTTGGGGGTTGAAAGTCAAATAAAACCACCAAGAGGCACCTGGGCAAGGGCAATCCTCCAGCTGCCCTTCCCTTCTGCCCCCGCCCCACCACCCCCTCCCCCAGGGTGCTTTTCTGAACCCAAAGGAGGTATTTGGGGAAGAAAAAGGGAGGGCTGACCTTCCGCACTCACCTCAGGGCAAGTCCCAGCACAGGGAGGTCCCGGGATCCCCGGAGGAGCCGCAGGCGCTGTGGGGCTGTGGGTGGTGACGCCCCGGCGTGGGCTTGTCTTTGGGGGTCGCACGGGGCCTCTTCTTCTGCTGGCAGACAGCCTGCAAACCAGGGACAAAATAACTTGAAATGGCTCAAAAAGGCAGAAAAATAAGATTTTTTGGCCGTGGATTTCACGCGGTTTATCAGCCCAGGTAAAGTCTAAACAGCCAAAAAACCAATGGGAAAACAGGGTGCAAAGCCACAACGGGGTGCAAGAAAAACTCTATTATTTCCACTGTCCCAAGCGGAAAAGCACTTTCCTCCACAAAATCTATCAAAGGGGCTGAAAAGGTGCAATTCCCACGCACTGAAGCCACACAGCCACCCCCTTCCCCCGCCCACCAAAAATTAAAATAATAGCTATTTCCGTGAAGCAAATCCCTCTTTCCTGGCAAGGAACGTTTGAGCAGATGGATTCGTCCAGGAAACAAACCCCCCCAGCAGCTTTTTTACCTCGCCTTTGGCTTTTTCCACCTCATCCCGGACTCTCTTGACCCTTTTCTCCAGCAGGCGAGGTCAGGTGCACCCAAATCGCACTGTCTTCCTCCAGAAGGAACAAGAGTCAACACACTGGGCCACGGTTTGCCTCTGGATCTATGGGGAGAAATCCAGGGATATTAAAGACTCCCTTGTCATTACAAAGGAGGGCAATGATGTCTTCTCCCGCTGGGTTTTGAGCAGGAAGAAGGGTCCTAAGGACAGGATTCCAACGGGGGATTGAAAATAGGGCTTTCTGGGTTAAAAGCCTCCCCGCTAACCAGCTCCGCCCCGCTCCAACGGCTTTACCTCCTTCTGGATGAGGCCAAAAGTCTTCTGATGGACAAAAAAAAGGCTCTTTCAAGAGCTTTGGGAGCGGGATCTCCAGAGAGAAACTCCTCCCTGGCTGCAGATGAGCTGGGACCGCCAAAACCCCCCCTTTCTCATGGAAGATGCTCCCGAGAGCATCATCGGCTCTTATCTAGCCACTTTCCTCCCAAAAACGAGCCATCTCCTTCCCTCCAACGCTACGCGGCCAAGACAAGACGGGAGAGAACCCAAACGCCCTATCAAGTAACTCTGAAAAGGGGGAATTTGCCCCTTTCCCACAAGAAAAGCCTGAAGAGAAACCTTTCTCCTGCGGCTCGGGCTTGCTTTCCATGTCACCCCAGGGCTTCCAAACCAGGGAGGCTCCTTCCTCCTCCTCTTCCAAGAGGGATCTGTCCCGCAGGGCAGGCAGCTCCGCCTGCAACTGCTCCCCGACATTGATGCGGCTGAAAGGGGGAGGAAGAGGAGGGGGAGGAAGGCACGTCGGGAATGGATACGGCGCAACAAACGCTTCAAAAGAGGGAAAACGTGGTGAGGTGGGGCAAAACCGGTCCCTATTTCCCAGCAAAACATCACTCAGTCTTCCGCCACCAACTTCCACCGCCCCTTCCCACCCCCAGCGTTACCCTTCGGCCACTGGAGGCTTTTTGGGCCCCATCGGGCAGGACAATTTGGGGGTTTCCCCAAAAAAACAATCCAACTGCTGAATGTCACTCTCCACAGCGGTAGGAAGCTGCCACAGCCACGGCCAGCGAGCGACCGCCGCCTCGGAATGTTGTGTGGAACGCGGGAGGCCGGCAACGGCCTGTGACGTCAGCAAAACCAGTGCTTTACTGGGACAGCACTGGGCCTTTGGGGGGGTTTCTGGCCCATATGGGGGACCCTCCACCCAAAAACACGCTGTGGAGAAGGGGCCGAGCGACACCCACCCCCACCCCCACTTCCCTCCTCCCGTTTTCCCAGGGGTCGCCCTCATTCCCACGGCTCAACGTGGATTTTTGCCTCATCCTCCATCAAAAGAACCCCAAAATCCTGGAGGTTCTGCCCAAAAAATCTGACAAAACCACGCTGGGGATAAAAATCTTTCCGCCAACACCCTCCTTTAGCCTTCCTTGCCCTCCTCCTCCTCCTCACACACCACTCCATCCCCCACAAAATTTCCCCCTTCTCAGGGAAATCAGGGCTCTGCAGAGGGACCCTCCGGCTACCACTTCACCCCTGCGGCTGCCCCAGGCCAGAAGGCGGGGATTGAGCCATTTGGGGCTTTTCTAGAAGCAAAAGGAGCAAAGCGAAACCCCGGGGGCCCTTTCCATCCCCCAATCCCCTAGTCCATGGGCTGCAGTCATCATGCTCTAGTGCACTTCACTCTCTTCACAAGTTGGAAGCCCACGAGAAGCACAGTTAGGACGCCACATTTTAAGAAAGCAAACTTCCAGCTCTTCAAGGAGTTAGGAAATAGGACCCCGTGGGAAACTGCCCTTAGGGACAAGGGAGCAGAACAAAGGAAAAAGGGATTTTTTAAGTCCTTCCTCTAGAAATCCATTAGACCCAGCTTCATAGAAACGACACCGGTCTGGATGCTGGTGGTTAAAGAAGATGCATCGGTGGGGGTTAAATTAGGAGAATTAATTGGGCGATCACTTCAAATGAGGTCAAATTAAAACTGGAGGCATTTTGCTGGCTGTGAGGGACTGGAGTGGGCAAGCCTCGGGCCACAAAACTCAATGGAACTTGAGTTTGTCCTGGGCAAAAAGGGGAAACCTGAGGCTTTTGCACAAGGAGGGGCCGCTCTGAACCTCACGGCTCCGGGGAAGGTCTCCCCGACTCCAAAAAGACAGAACATTGGGGGTTGAAAGTCAAATGAAACCACCAAGAGGCACCTGGGCAAGGGCAATCCTCCAGCTGCCCTTCCCTTCTGCCCCCCCCACCCCCACCAACACCAGGGTGCTTTTCTGAACCCAAAGGAGGCATTTGGGGAAGAAAAAGGGAGGGCTGACCTTCCGCACTCACCTCAGGGCAAGTCCCAGCACAGGGAGGTCCCGGCATCCCCGGAGGAGCCGCAGGCGCTGTGGGGCTGTGGGTGGTGACGCCCCGGCGTGGGCTTGTCTTTGGGGGTCGCACGTGGCCTCTTCTTCTGGTGGCAGACGGCCTGCAAACCAGGGACAAAATAACTTGAAATGGCTCAAAAAGGCAGAAAAATAAGATTTTTTGGCCGTGGATTTCACGCGGTTTATCAGCCCAGGTAAAGTCTAAACAGCCAAAAAACCAATGGGAAAACAGGGTGCAAAGCCACAACGGGGTGCAAGAAAAACTCTATTATTTCCACTGTCCCAAGCGGAAAAGCACTTTCCTCCACAAAATCTATCAAAGGGGCTGAAAAGGTGCAATTCCCACGCACTGAAGCCACACAGCCACCCCGTTCCCCTGCCCACCAAAAATTAAAATAATATCTCTTTCCGTGAAGCAAATCCCTCTTTCCTGGCAAGGAACGTTTGAGCAGATGGATTCGTCCAGGAAACAAACCCCCCCAGCAGCTTTTTTACCTCGCCTTTGGCTTTTTCCACCTCATCCCGGACTCTCTTGACCCTTTTCTCCAGCAGGCGAGGTCAGGTGCACCCAAATCGCACTGTCTTCCTCCAGAAGGAACAAGAGTCAACACACTGGGCCACGGTTTGCCTCTGGATCTATGGGGAGAAATCCAGGGATATTAAAGACTCCCTTGTCATTACAAAGGAGGGCAATGATGTCTTCTCCCGCTGGGTTTTGAGCAGGAAGAAGGGTCCTAAGGACAGGATTCCAACGGGGGATTGAAAATAGGGCTTTCTGGGTTAAAAGCCTCCCCACTAACCAGCTCCGCCCCGCTCCAACGGCTTTACCTCCTTCTGGATGAGGCCAAAAGTCTTCTGATGGACAAAAAAAAGGCTCTTTCAAGAGCTTTGGGAGCGGGATCTCCAGAGAGAAACTCCTCCCTGGCTGCAGATGAGCTGGGACCGCCAAAACCCCCCCTTTCTCATGGAAGATGCTCCCGAGAGCACCATCGGCTCTTATCTAGCCACTTTCCTCCCAAAAACGAGCCATCTCCTTCCCTCCAACGCTACGCGGCCAAGACAAGACGGGAGAGAACCCAAACGCCCTATCAAGTAACTCTGAAAAGGGGGAATTTGCCCCTTTCCCACAAGAAAAGCCTGAAGAGAAACCTTTCTCCTGCGGCTCGGGCTTGCTTTCCATGTCACCCCAGGGCTTCCAAACCAGGGAGGCTCCTTCCTCCTCCTCTTCCAAGAGGGATCTGTCCCGCAGGGCAGGCAGCTCTGCCTGCAACTGCTCCCCGACATTGATGCGGCTGAAAGGGGGAGGAAGAGGAGGGGGAGGAAGGCACGTCGGGAATGGATACGGCGCAACAAACGCTTCAAAAGAGGGAAAACGTGGTCAGTTGGGGCAAAACCGGTCCCTATTTCCCAGCAAAACATCACTCAGTCTTCCGCCACCAACTTCCACCGCCCCTTCCCACCCCCAGCGTTACCCTTCGGCCACTGGAGGCTTTTTGGGCCCCATCGGGCAGGACAATTTTGGGGTTTCCCCAAAAAAACAATCCAACTGCTGAATGTCACTCTCCACAGCGGTAGGAAGCTGCCACAGCCACGGCCAGCGAGCGACCGCCGCCACGGAATGTTGTGTGGAACGCGGGAGGCCGGCAACGGCCTGTGACGTCAGCAAAACCAGTGCTTTACTGGGACAGCACTGGGCCTTTGGGGGGGTTTCTGGCCCATATGGGGGACCCTCCACCCAAAAACACGCTGTGGAGAAGGGGCCGAGCGACACCCACCCCCACCCCCACTTCCCTCCTCCCATTTTCCCAGGGGTCGCCCTCATTCCCACGGCTCAACGTGGATTTTTGCCTCATCCTCCATCAAAAGAACCCCAAAATCCTGGAGGTTCTGCCCAAAAAATCTGACAAAACCACGCTGGGGATAAAAATCTTTCCGCCAACACCCTCCTTTAGCCTTCCTTGCCCTCCTCCTCCTCCTCACACACCACTCCATCCCCCACAAAATTTCCCCCTTCTCAGGGAAATCATGGCTCTGCAGAGGGACCCTCCGGCTACCACTTCACCCCTGCGGCTGCCCCAGGCCAGAAGGCGGGGATTGAGCCATTTGGGGCTTTTCTAGAAGCAAAAGGAGCAAAGCGAAACCCCGGGGGCCCTTTCCATCCCCCAATCCCCTAGTCCATGGGCTGCAGTCATCATGCTCTAGTGCACTTCACTCTCTTCACAAGTTGGAAGCCCACGAGAAGCACAGTTAGGACGCCACATTTTAAGAAAGCAAACTTCCAGCTCTTCAAGGAGTTAGGAAATAGGACCCCGTGGGAAACTGCCCTTAGGGGCAAGGCAGCAGAACAAAGGAAAAAGGGATTTGTAAGTCCTTCCTCTAGAAATCCATTAGACCCAGCTTCATAGAAACGACACCGGTCTGGATGCTGGTGGTTAAAGAGGATGGATTTTGGGGGGGTTAAATTAGGAGAATTAATTGGGCGATCACTTCAAATGAGGTCAAATTAAAACTGGAGGCATTTTGCTGGCTGTGAGGGACTGGAGTGGGCAAGCCTCGGGCCACAAAACTCAATGGAACTTGAGTTTGTCCTAGGCAAAAAGGGGAAACCTGAGGCTTTTGCACAAGGAGGGGCCGCTCTGAACCTCACGGCTCCGGGGAAGGTCTCCCCGACTCCAAAAAGACAGAACGTTGGGGGTTGAAAGTCAAATAAAACCACCAAGAGGCACCTGGGCAAGGGCAATCCTCCAGCTGCCCTTCCCTTCTGCCCCCGCCCCACCACCCCCTCCCCCAGGGTGCTTTTCTGAACCCAAAGGAGGCATTTGGGGAAGAAAAAGGGAGGGCTGACCTTCCGCACTCACCTCAGGGCAAGTCCCAGCACAGGGAGGTCCCGGCATCCCCGGAGGAGCCGCAGGCGCTGTGGGGCTGCGGGTGGTGACGCCCCGGCGTGGGCTTGTCTTTGGGGGTCGCACGGGGCCTCTTCTTCTGCTGGCAGACGGCCTGCAAACCAGGGACAAAATAACTTGAAATGGCTCAAAAAGGCAGAAAAATAAGATTTTTTGGCCGTGGATTTCACGCGGTTTATCAGCCCAGGTAAAGTCTAAACAGCCAAAAAACCAATGGGAAAACAGGGTGCAAAGCCACAACGGGGTGCAAGAAAAACTCTATTATTTCCACTGTCCCAAGCGGAAAAGCACTTTCCTCCACAAAATCTATCAAAGGGGCTGAAAAGGTGCAATTCCCACGCACTGAAGCCACACAGCCACCCCGTTCCCCCGCCCACCAAAAATTAAAATAATATCTCTTTCCGTGAAGCAAATCCCTCTTTCCTGGCAAGGAACGTTTGAGCAGATGGATTCGTCCAGGAAACAAACCCCCCCAGCAGCTTTTTTACCTCGCCTTTGGCTTTTTCCACCTCATCCCGGACTCTCTTGACCCTTTTCTCCAGCAGGCGAGGTCAGGTGCACCCAAATCGCACTGTCTTCCTCCAGAAGGAACAAGAGTCAACACACTGGGCCACGGTTTGCCTCTGGATCTATGGGGAGAAATCCAGGGATATTAAAGACTCCCTTGTCATTACAAAGGAGGGCAATGATGTCTTCTCCCGCTGGGTTTTGAGCAGGAAGAAGGGTCCTAAGGACAGGATTCCAACGGGGGATTGAAAATAGGGCTTTCTGGGTTAAAAGCCTCCCCGCTAACCAGCTCCGCCCCGCTCCAACGGCTTTACCTCCTTCTGGATGAGGCCAAAAGTCTTCTGATGGACAAAAAAAAGGCTCTTTCAAGAGCTTTGGGAGCGGGATCTCCAGAGAGAAACTCCTCCCTGGCTGCAGATGAGCTGGGACCGCCAAAACCCCCCCTTTCTCATGGAAGATGCTCCCGAGAGCACCATCGGCTCTTATCTAGCCACTTTCCTCCCAAAAACGAGCCATCTCCTTCCCTCCAACGCTACGCGGCCAAGACAAGACGGGAGAGAACCCAAACGCCCTATCAAGTAACTCTGAAAAGGGGGAATTTGCCCCTTTCCCACAAGAAAAGCCTGAAGAGAAACCTTTCTCCTGCGGCTCGGGCTTGCTTTCCATGTCACCCCAGGGCTTCCAAACCAGGGAGGCTCCTTCCTCCTCCTCTTCCAAGAGGGATCTGTCCCGCAGGGCAGGCAGCTCCGCCTGCAACTGCTCCCCGACATTGATGCGGCTGAAAGGGGGAGGAAGAGGAGGGGGAGGAAGGCACGTCGGGAATGGATACGGCGCAACAAACGCTTCAAAAGAGGGAAAACGTGGTCAGTTGGGGCAAAACCGGTCCCTATTTCCCAGCAAAACATCACTCAGTCTTCCGCCACCAACTTCCACCGCCCCTTCCCACCCCCAGCGTTACCCTTCGGCCACTGGAGGCTTTTTGGGCCCCATCGGGCAGGACAATTTGGGGGTTTCCCCAAAAAAACAATCCAACTGCTGAATGTCACTCTCCACAGCGGTAGGAAGCTGCCACAGCCACGGCCAGCGAGCGACCGCCGCCTCGGAATGTTGTGTGGAACGCGGGAGGCCGGCAACGGCCTGTGACGTCAGCAAAACCAGTGCTTTACTGGGACAGCACTGGGCCTTTGGGGGGGTTTCTGGCCCATATGGGGGACCCTCCACCCAAAAACACGCTGTGGAGAAGGGGCCGAGCGACACCCACCCCCACCCCCAGTTCCCTCCTCCCGTTTTCCCAGGGGTCGCCCTCATTCCCACGGCTCAACGTGGATTTTTGCCTCATCCTCCATCAAAAGAACCCCAAAATCCTGGAGGTTCTGCCCAAAAAATCTGACAAAACCACGCTGGGGATAAAAATCTTTCCGCCAAGACCCTCCTTTAGCCTTCCTTGCCCTCCTCCTCCTCCTCACACACCACTCCATCCCCCACAAAATTTCCCCCTTCTCAGGGAAATCAGGGCTCTGGAGATGGACCCTCCGGCTACCACTTCACCCCTGCGGCTGCCCCGGGCCAGAAGGCGGGGATTGAGCCAGTTGGGACTTTTCTAGAAGCAAAAGGAGCAAAGCGAAACCCCGGGGGCCCTTTCCATCCCCCAATCCCCTAGTCCATGGGCTGCAGTCATCATGCTCTAGTGCAGTTCACTCTCTTCACAAGTTGGAAGCCCACGAGAAGCACAGTTAGGACGCCACATTTTAAGAAAGCAAACTTCCAGCTCTTCAAGGAGTTAGGAAATAGGACCCCGTGGGAAACTGCCCTTAGGGGCAAGGCAGCAGAACAAAGGAAAAAGGAATTTGTAAGTCCTTCCTCTAGAAATCCATTAGACCCAGCTTCATAGAAACGACACCGGTCTGGATGCTGGTGGTTAAAGAGGATGGATTTTGGGGGGGTTAAATTAGGAGAATTAATTGGGCGATCACTTCAAATGAGGTCAAATTAAAACTGGAGGCATTTTGCTGGCTGTGAGGGACTGGAGTGTGCAAGCCTCGGGCCACAAAACTCAATGGAACTTGAGTTTGTCCTAGGCAAAAAGGGGAAACCTGAGGCTTTTGCACAAGGAGGGGCTGCTCTGAACCTCACGGCTCCGGGGAAGGTCTCCCCGACTCCAAAAAGACAGAACATTGGGGGTTGAAAGTCAAATAAAACCACCAAGAGGCACCTGGGCAAGGGCAATCCTCCAGCTGCCCTTCCCTTCTGCCCCCGCCCCACCACCCCCTCCCCCAGGGTGCTTTTCTGAACCCAAAGGAGGCATTTGGGGAAGAAAAAGGGAGGGCTGACCTTCCGCACTCACCTCAGGGCAAGTCCCAGCACAGGGAGGTCCCGGCATCCCCGGAGGAGCCGCAGGCGCTGTGGGGCTGCGGGTGGTGACGCCCCGGCGTGGGCTTGTCTTTGGGGGTCGCACGGGGCCTCTTCTTCTGCTGGCAGACGGCCTGCAAACCAGGGACAAAATAACTTGAAATGGCTCAAAAAGGCAGAAAAATAAGATTTTTTGGCCGTGGATTTCACGCGGTTTATCAGCCCAGGTAAAGTCTAAACAGCCAAAAAACCAATGGGAAAACAGGGTGCAAAGCCACAACGGGGTGCAAGAAAAACTCTATTATTTCCACTGTCCCAAGCGGAAAAGCACTTTCCTCCACAAAATCTATCAAAGGGGCTGAAAAGGTGCAATTCCCACGCACTGAAGCCACACAGCCACCCCGTTCCCCTGCCCAACAAAAATTAAAATAATATCTCTTTCCGTGAAGCAAATCCCTCTTTCCTGGCAAGGAACGTTTGAGCAGATGGATTCGTCCAGGAAACAAACCCTCCCAGCAGCTTTTTTACCTCGCCTTTGGCTTTTTCCACCTCATCCCGGACTCTCTTGACCCTTTTCTCCAGCAGGCGAGGTCAGGTGCACCCAAATCGCACTGTCTTCCTCCAGAAGGAACAAGAGTCAACACACTGGGCCACGGTTTGCCTCTGGATCTATGGGGAGAAATCCAGGGATATTAAAGACTCCCTTGTCATTACAAAGGAGGGCAATGATGTCTTCTCCCGCTGGGTTTTGAGCAGGAAGAAGGGTCCTAAGGACAGGATTCCAACGGGGGATTGAAAATAGGGCTTTCTGGGTTAAAAGCCTCCCCGCTAACCAGCTCCGCCCCGCTCCAACGGCTTTACCTCCTTCTGGATGAGGCCAAAAGTCTTCTGATGGACAAAAAAAAGGCTCTTTCAAGAGCTTTGGGAGCGGGATCTCCAGAGAGAAACTCCTCCCTGGCTGCAGATGAGCTGGGACCGCCAAAACCCCCCCTTTCTCATGGAAGATGCTCCCCAGAGCACCATCGGCTCTTATCTAGCCACTTTCCTCCCAAAAACGAGCCATCTCCTTCCCTCCAACGCTACGCGGCCAAGACAAGACGGGAGAGAACCCAAACGCCCTATCAAGGAACTCTGAAAAGGGGGAATTTGCCCCTTTCCCACAAGAAAAGCCTGAAGAGAAACCTTTCTCCTGCGGCTCGGGCTTGCTTTCCATGTCACCCCAGGGCTTCCAAACCAGGGAGGCTCCTTCGTCCTCCTCTTCCAAGAGGGATCTGTCCCGCAGGGCAGGCAGCTCCGCCTGCAACTGCTCCCCGGCATTGATGCGGCTGAAAGGGGGAGGAAGAGGAGGGGGAGGAAGGCACGTCGGGAATGGATACGGCGCAACAAACGCTTCAAAAGAGGGAAAACGTGGTCAGTTGGGGCAAAACCGGTCCCTATTTCCCAGCAAAACATCACTCAGTCTTCCGCCACCAACTTCCACCGCCCCTTCCCACCCCCAGCGTTACCCTTCGGCCACTGGAGGCTTTTTGGGCCCCATCGGGCAGGACAATTTGGGGGTTTCCCCAAAAAAACAATCCAACTGCTGAATGTCACTCTCCACAGCGGTAGGAAGCTGCCACAGCCACGGCCAGCGAGCGACCGCCGCCTCGGAATGTTGTGTGGAACGCGGGAGGCCGGCAACGGCCTGTGACGTCAGCAAAACCAGTGCTTTACTGGGACAGCACTGGGCCTTTGGGGGGGTTTCTGGCCCATATGGGGGACCCTCCACCCAAAAACACGCTGTGGAGAAGGGGCCGAGCGACACCCACCCCCACCCCCACTTCCCTCCTCCCATTTTCCCAGGGGTCGCCCTCATTCCCACGGCTCAACGTGGATTTTTGCCTCATCCTCCATCAAAAGAACCCCAAAATCCTGGAGGTTCTGCCCAAAAAATCTGACAAAACCACGCTGGGGATAAAAATCTTTCCGCCAACACCCTCCTTTAGCCTTCCTTGCCCTCCTCCTCCTCCTCACACACCACTCCATCCCCCACAAAATTTCCCCCTTCTCAGGGAAATCATGGCTCTGCAGAGGGACCCTCCGGCTACCACTTCACCCCTGCGGCTGCCCCGGGCCAGAAGGCGGGGATTGAGCCAGTTGGGACTTTTCTAGAAGCAAAAGGAGCAAAGCGAAACCCCGGGGGCCCTTTCCATCCCCCAATCCCCTAGTCCATGGGCTGCAGTCATCATGCTCTAGTGCAGTTCACTCTCTTCACAAGTTGGAAGCCCACGAGAAGCACAGTTAGGACGCCACATTTGAAGAAAGCAAACTTCCAGCTCTTCAAGCAGTTAGGAAATAGGACCCCGTGGGAAACTGCCCTTAGGGGCAAGGCAGCAGAACAAAGGAAAAAGGGATTTGTAAGTCCTTCCTCTAGAAATCCATTAGACCCAGCTTCATAGAAACGACACCGGTCTGGATGCTGGTGGTTAAAGAGGATGGATTTTGGGGGGGTTAAATTAGGAGAATTAATTGGGCGATCACTTCAAATGAGGTCAAATTAAAACTGGAGGCATTTTGCTGGCTGTGAGGGACTGGAGTGGGCAAGCCTCGGGCCACAAAACTCAATGGAACTTGAGTTTGTCCTGGGCAAAAAGGGGAAACCTGAGGCTTTTGCACAAGGAGGGGCCGCTCTGAACCTCACGGCTCCGGGGAAGGTCTCCCCGACTCCAAAAAGACAGAACATTGGGGGTTGAAAGTCAAATGAAACCACCAAGAGGCACCTGGGCAAGGGCAATCCTCCAGCTGCCCTTCCCTTCTGCCCCCGCCCCACCACCCCCTCCCCCAGGGTGCTTTTCTGAACCCAAAGGAGGTATTTGGGGAAGAAAAAGGGAGGGCTGACCTTCCGCACTCACCTCAGGGCAAGTCCCAGCACAGGGAGGTCCCGGGATCCCCGGAGGAGCCGCAGGCGCTGTGGGGCTGTGGGTGGTGACGCCCCGGCGTGGGCTTGTCTTTGGGGGTCGCACGTGGCCTCTTCTTCTGCTGGCAGACGGCCTGCAAACCAGGGACAAAATAACTTGAAATGGCTCAAAAAGGCAGAAAAATAAGATTTTTTGGCCGTGGATTTCACGCGGTTTATCAGCCCAGGTAAAGTCTAAACAGCCAAAAAACCAATGGGAAAACAGGGTGCAAAGCCACAACGGGGTGCAAGAAAAACTCTATTATTTCCACTGTCCCAAGCGGAAAAGCACTTTCCTCCACAAAATCTATCAAAGGGGCTGAAAAGGTGCAATTCCCACGCACTGAAGCCACACAGCCACCCCGTTCCCCTGCCCAACAAAAATTAAAATAATATCTCTTTCCGTGAAGCAAATCCCTCTTTCCTGGCAAGGAACGTTTGAGCAGATGGATTCGTCCAGGAAACAAACCCCCCCAGCAGCTTTTTTACCTCGCCTTTGGCTTTTTCCACCTCATCACGGACTCTCTTGACCCTTTTCTCCAGCAGGCGAGGTCAGGTGCACCCAAATCGCACTGTCTTCCTCCAGAAGGAACAAGAGTCAACACACTGGGCCACGGTTTGCCTCTGGATCTATGGGGAGAAATCCAGGGATATTAAAGACTCCCTTGTCATTACAAAGGAGGGCAATGATGTCTTCTCCCGCTGGGTTTTGAGCAGGAAGAAGGGTCCTAAGGACAGGATTCCAACGGGGGATTGAAAATAGGGCTTTCTGGGTTAAAAGCCTCCCCGCTAACCAGCTCCGCCCCGCTCCAACGGCTTTACCTCCTTCTGGATGAGGCCAAAAGTCTTCTGATGGACAAAAAAAAGGCTCTTTCAAGAGCTTTGGGAGCGGGATCTCCAGAGAGAAACTCCTCCCTGGCTGCAGATGAGCTGGGACCGCCAAAACCCCCCCTTTCTCATGGAAGATGCTCCCGAGAGCACCATCGGCTCTTATCTAGCCACTTTCCTCCCAAAAACGAGCCATCTCCTTCCCTCCAACGCTACGCGGCCAAGACAAGACGGGAGAGAACCCAAACGCCCTATCAAGTAACTCTGAAAAGGGGGAATTTGCCCCTTTCCCACAAGAAAAGCCTGAAGAGAAACCTTTCTCCTGCGGCTCGGGCTTGCTTTCCATGTCACCCCAGGGCTTCCAAACCAGGGAGGCTCCTTCCTCCTCCTCTTCCAAGAGGGATCTGTCCCGCAGGGCAGGCAGCTCCGCCTGCAACTGCTCCCCGGCATTGATGCGGCTGAAAGGGGGAGGAAGAGGAGGGGGAGGAAGGCACGTCGGGAATGGATACGGCGCAACAAACGCTTCAAAAGAGGGAAAACGTGGTGAGGTGGGGCAAAACCGGTCCCTATTTCCCAGCAAAACATCACTCAGTCTTCCGCCACCAACTTCCACCGCCCCTTCCCACCCCCAGCGTTACCCTTCGGCCACTGGAGGCTTTTTGGGCCCCATCGGGCAGGACAATTTGGGGGTTTCCCCAAAAAAACAATCCAACTGCTGAATGTCACTCTCCACAGCGGTAGGAAGCTGCCACAGCCACGGCCAGCGAGCGACCGCCGCCTCGGAATGTTGTGTGGAACGCGGGAGGCCGGCAACGGCCTGTGACGTCAGCAAAACCAGTGCTTTACTGGGACAGCACTGGGCCTTTGGGGGGGTTTCTGGCCCATATGGGGGACCCTCCACCCAAAAACACGCTGTGGAGAAGGGGCCGAGCGACACCCACCCCCACCCCCAGTTCCCTCCTCCCGTTTTCCCAGGGGTCGCCCTCATTCCCACGGCTCAACGTGGATTTTTGCCTCATCCTCCATCAAAAGAACCCCAAAATCCTGGAGGTTCTGCCCAAAAAATCTGACAAAACCACGCTGGGGATAAAAATCTTTCCGCCAAGACCCTCCTTTAGCCTTCCTTGCCCTCCTCCTCCTCCTCACACACCACTCCATCCCCCACAAAATTTCCCCCTTCTCAGGGAAATCAGGGCTCTGCAGAGGGACCCTCCGGCTACCACTTCACCCCTGCGGCTGCCCCGGGCCAGAAGGCGGGGATTGAGCCATTTGGGGCTTTTCTAGAAGCAAAAGGAGCAAAGCGAAACCCCGGGGGCCCTTTCCATCCCCCAATCCCCTAGTCCATGGGCTGCAGTCATCATGCTCTAGTGCACTTCACTCTCTTCACAAGTTGGAAGCCCACGAGAAGCACAGTTAGGACGCCACATTTTAAGAAAGCAAACTTCCAGCTCTTCAAGGAGTTAGGAAATAGGACCCCGTGGGAAACTGCCCTTAGGGACAAGGCAGCAGAACAAAGGAAAAAGGGATTTGTAAGTCCTTCCTCTAGAAATCCATTAGACCCAGCTTCATAGAAACGACACCGGTCTGGATGCTGGTGGTTAAAGAGGATGGATTTTGGGGGGGTTAAATTAGGAGAATTAATTGGGCGATCACTTCAAATGAGGTCAAATTAAAACTGGAGGCATTTTGCTGGCTGTGAGGGACTGGAGTGTGCAAGCCTCGGGCCACAAAACTCAATGGAACTTGAGTTTGTCCTAGGCAAAAAGGGGAAACCTGAGGCTTTTGCACAAGGAGGGGCTGCTCTGAACCTCACGGCTCCGGGGAAGGTCTCCCCGACTCCAAAAAGACAGAACATTGGGGGTTGAAAGTCAAATAAAACCACCAAGAGGCACCTGGGCAAGGGCAATCCTCCAGCTGCCCTTCCCTTCTGCCCCCGCCCCACCACCCCCTCCCCCAGGGTGCTTTTCTGAACCCAAAGGAGGCATTTGGGGAAGAAAAAGGGAGGGCTGACCTTCCGCACTCACCTCAGGGCAAGTCCCAGCACAGGGAGGTCTCGGCATCCCCGGAGGAGCCGCAGGCGCTGTGGGGCTGCGGGTGGTGACGCCCCGGCGTGGGCTTGTCTTTGGGGGTTGCACGGGGCCTCTTCTTCTGCTGGCAGACGGCCTGCAAACCAGGGACAAAATAACTTGAAATGGCTCAAAAAGGCAGAAAAATAAGATTTTTTGGCCGTGGATTTCACGCGGTTTATCAGCCCAGGTAAAGTCTAAACAGCCAAAAAACCAATGGGAAAACAGGGTGCAAAGCCACAACAGGGTGCAAGAAAAACTCTATTATTTCCACTGTCCCAAGCGGAAAAGCACTTTCCTCCACAAAATCTATCAAAGGGGCTGAAAAGGTGCAATTCCCACGCACTGAAGCCACACAGCCACCCCCTTCCCCCGCCCACCAAAAATTAAAATAGTATCTCTTTCCGTGAAGCAAATCCCTCTTTCCTGGCAAGGAACGTTTGAGCAGATGGATTCGTCCAGGAAACAAACCCCCCCAGCAGCTTTTTTACCTCGCCTTTGGCTTTTTCCACCTCATCCCGGACTCTCTTGACCCTTTTCTCCAGCAGGCGAGGTCAGGTGCACCCAAATCGCACTGTCTTCCTCCAGAAGTAACAAGAGTCAACACACTGGGCCACGGTTTGCCTCTGGATCTATGGGGAGAAATCCAGGGATATTAAAGACTCCCTTGTCATTACAAAGGAGGGCAATGATGTCTTCTCCCGCTGGGTTTTGAGCAGGAAGAAGGGTCCTAAGGACAGGATTCCAACGGGGGATTGAAAATAGGGCTTTCTGGGTTAAAAGCCTCCCCGCTAACCAGCTCCGCCCCGCTCCAACGGCTTTACCTCCTTCTGGATGAGGCCAAAAGTCTTCTGATGGACAAAAAAAAGGCTCTTTCAAGAGCTTTGGGAGCGGGATCTCCAGAGAGAAACTCCTCCCTGGCTGCAGATGAGCTGGGACCGCCAAAACCCCCCCTTTCTCATGGAAGATGCTCCCCAGAGCACCATCGGCTCTTATCTAGCCACTTTCCTCCCAAAAACGAGCCATCTCCTTCCCTCCAACGCTACGCGGCCAAGACAAGACGGGAGAGAACCCAAACGCCCTATCAAGGAACTCTGAAAAGGGGGAATTTGCCCCTTTCCCACAAGAAAAGCCTGAAGAGAAACCTTTCTCCTGCGGCTCGGGCTTGCTTTCCATGTCACCCCAGGGCTTCCAAACCAGGGAGGCTCCTTCGTCCTCCTCTTCCAAGAGGGATCTGTCCCGCAGGGCAGGCAGCTCCGCCTGCAACTGCTCCCCGGCATTGATGCGGCTGAAAGGGGGAGGAAGAGGAGGGGGAGGAAGGCACGTCGGGAATGGATACGGCGCAACAAACGCTAAAAAAGAGGGAAAACGTGGTCAGTTGGGGCAAAACCGGTCCCTATTTCCCAGCAAAACATCACTCAGTCTTCCGCCACCAACTTCCACTGCCCCTTCCCACCCCCAGCGTTACCCTTCGGCCACTGGAGGCTTTTTGGGCCCCATCGGGCAGGACAATTTGGGGGTTTCCCCAAAAAAACAATCCAACTGCTGAATGTCACTCTCCACAGCGGTAGGAAGCTGCCACAGCCACGGCCAGCGAGCGACCGCCGCCTCGGAATGTTGTGTGGAACGCGGGAGGCCGGCAACGGCCTGTGACGTCAGCAAAACCAGTGCTTTACTGGCACAGCACTGGGCCTTTGGGGGGGTTTCTGGCCCATATGGGGGACCCTCCACCCAAAAACACGCTGTGGAGAAGGGGCCGAGAGACACCCACCCCCACCCCCAGTTCCCTCCTCCCCTTTTCCCAGGGGTCGCCCTCATTCCCACGGCTCAACGTGGATTTTTGCCTCATCCTCCATCAAAAGAACCCCAAAATCCTGGAGGTTCTGCCCAAAAAATCTGACAAAACCACGCTGGGGATAAAAATCTTTCCGCCAACACCCTCCTTTAGCCTTCCTTGCCCTCCTCCTCCTCCTCACACACCACTCCATCCCCCACAAAATTTCCCCCTTCTCAGGGAAATCAGGGCTCTGCAGAGGGACCCTCCGGCTACCACTTCACCCCTGCGGCTGCCCCGGGCCAGAAGGCGGGGATTGAGCCATTTGGGGCTTTTCTAGAAGCAAAAGGAGCAAAGCGAAACCCCGGGGGCCCTTTCCATCCCCCAATCCCCTAGTCCATGGGCTGCAGTCATCATGCTCTAGTGCACTTCACTCTCTTCACAAGTTGGAAGCCCACGAGAAGCACAGTTAGGACGCCACATTTTAAGAAAGCAAACTTCCAGCTCTTCAAGGAGTTAGGAAATAGGACCCCGTGGGAAACTGCCCTTAGGGACAAGGCAGCAGAACAAAGGAAAAAGGGATTTGTAAGTCCTTCCTCTAGAAATCCATTAGACCCAGCTTCATAGAAACGACACCGGTCTGGATGCTGGTGGTTAAAGAGGATGGATTTTGGGGGGGTTAAATTAGGAGAATTAATTGGGCGATCACTTCAAATGAGGTCAAATTAAAACTGGAGGCATTTTGCTGGCTGTGAGGGACTGGAGTGTGCAAGCCTCGGGCCACAAAACTCAATGGAACTTGAGTTTGTCCTAGGCAAAAAGGGGAAACCTGAGGCTTTTGCACAAGGAGGGGCTGCTCTGAACCTCACGGCTCCGGGGAAGGTCTCCCCGACTCCAAAAAGACAGAACATTGGGGGTTGAAAGTCAAATAAAACCACCAAGAGGCACCTGGGCAAGGGCAATCCTCCAGCTGCCCTTCCCTTCTGCCCCCGCCCCACCACCCCCTCCCCCAGGGTGCTTTTCTGAACCCAAAGGAGGCATTTGGGGAAGAAAAAGGGAGGGCTGACCTTCCGCACTCGCCTCAGGGCAAGTCCCAGCACAGGGAGGTCCCGGGATCCCCGGAGGAGCCGCAGGCGCTGTGGGGCTGTGGGTGGTGACGCCCCGGCGTGGGCTTGTCTTTGGGGGTCGCACGTGGCCTCTTCTTCTGCTGGCAGACGGCCTGCAAACCAGGGACAAAATAACTTGAAATGGCTCAAAAAGGCAGAAAAATAAGATTTTTTGGCCGTGGATTTCACGCGGTTTATCAGCCCAGGTAAAGTCTAAACAGCCAAAAAACCAATGGGAAAACAGGGTGCAAAGCCACAACGGGGTGCAAGAAAAACTCTATTATTTCCACTGTCCCAAGCGGAAAAGCACTTTCCTCCACAAAATCTATCAAAGGGGCTGAAAAGGTGCAATTCCCACGCACTGAAGCCACACAGCCACCCCGTTCCCCCGCCCACCAAAAATTAAAATAATATCTCTTTCCGTGAAGCAAATCCCTCTTTCCTGGCAAGGAACGTTTGAGCAGATGGATTCGTCGAGGAAACAAACCCCCCCAGCAGCTTTTTTACCTCGCCTTTGGCTTTTTCCACCTCATCCCGGACTCTCTTGACCCTTTTCTCCAGCAGGCGAGGTCAGGTGCACCCAAATCGCACTGTCTTCCTCCAGAAGTAACAAGAGTCAACACACTGGGCCACGGTTTGCCTCTGGATCTATGGGGAGAAATCCAGGGATATTAAAGACTCCCTTGTCATTACAAAGGAGGGCAATGATGTCTTCTCCCGCTGGGTTTTGAGCAGGAAGAAGGGTCCTAAGGACAGGATTCCAACGGGGGATTGAAAATAGGGCTTTCTGGGTTAAAAGCCTCCCCGCTAACCAGCTCCGCCCCGCTCCAACGGCTTTACCTCCTTCTGGATGAGGCCAAAAGTCTTCTGATGGACAAAAAAAAGGCTCTTTCAAGAGCTTTGGGAGCGGGATCTCCAGAGAGAAACTCCTCCCTGGCTGCAGATGAGCTGGGACCGCCAAAACCCCCCCTTTCTCATGGAAGATGCTCCCGAGAGCACCATCGGCTCTTATCTAGCCACTTTCCTCCCAAAAACGAGCCATCTCCTTCCCTCCAACGCTACGCGGCCAAGACAAGACGGGAGAGAACCCAAACGCCCTATCAAGTAACTCTGAAAAGGGGGAATTTGCCCCTTTCCCACAAGAAAAGCCTGAAGAGAAACCTTTCTCCTGCGGCTCGGGCTTGCTTTCCATGTCACCCCAGGGCTTCCAAACCAGGGAGGCTCCTTCCTCCTCCTCTTCCAAGAGGGATCTGTCCCGCAGGGCAGGCAGCTCCGCCTGCAACTGCTCCCCGGCATTGATGCGGCTGAAAGGGGGAGGAAGAGGAGGGGGAGGAAGGCACGTCGGGAATGGATACGGCGCAACAAACGCTTCAAAAGAGGGAAAACGTGGTGAGGTGGGGCAAAACCGGTCCCTATTTCCCAGCAAAACATCACTCAGTCTTCCGCCACCAACTTCCACCGCCCCTTCCCACCCCCAGCGTTACCCTTCGGCCACTGGAGGCTTTTTGGGCCCCATCGGGCAGGACAATTTGGGGGTTTCCCCAAAAAAACAATCCAACTGCTGAATGTCACTCTCCACAGCGGTAGGAAGCTGCCACAGCCACGGCCAGCGAGCGACCGCCGCCTCGGAATGTTGTGTGGAACGCGGGAGGCCGGCAACGGCCTGTGACGTCAGCAAAACCAGTGCTTTACTGGGACAGCACTGGGCCTTTGGGGGGGTTTCTGGCCCATATGGGGGACCCTCCACCCAAAAACACGCTGTGGAGAAGGGGCCGAGCGACACCCACCCCCACCCCCACTTCCCTCCTCCCCTTTTCCCAGGGGTCGCCCTCATTCCCACGGCTCAACGTGGATTTTTGCCTCATCCTCCATCAAAAGAACCCCAAAATCCTGGAGGTTCTGCCCAAAAAATCTGACAAAACCACGCTGGGGATAAAAATCTTTCCGCCAAGACCCTCCTTTAGCCTTCCTTGCCCTCCTCCTCCTCCTCACACACCACTCCATCCCCCACAAAATTTCCCCCTTCTCAGGGAAATCATGGCTCTGCAGAGGGACCCTCCGGCTACCACTTCACCCCTGCGGCTGCCCCGGGCCAGAAGGCGGGGATTGAGCCATTTGGGGCTTTTCTAGAAGCAAAAGGAGCAAAGCGAAACCCCGGGGGCCCTTTCCATCCCCCAATCCCCTAGTCCATGGGCTGCAGTCATCATGCTCTAGTGCAGTTCACTCTCTTCACAAGTTGGAAGCCCACGAGAAGCACAGTTAGGACGCCACATTTTAAGAAAGCAAACTTCCAGCTCTTCAAGGAGTTAGGAAATAGGACCCCGTGGGAAACTGCCCTTAGGGACAAGGCAGCAGAACAAAGGAAAAAGGGATTTGTAAGTCCTTCCTCTAGAAATCCATTAGACCCAGCTTCATAGAAACGACACCGGTCTGGATGCTGGTGGTTAAAGAGGATGGATTTTGGGGGGGTTAAATTAGGAGAATTAATTGGGCGATCACTTCAAATGAGGTCAAATTAAAACTGGAGGCATTTTGCTGGCTGTGAGGGACTGGAGTGGGCAAGCCTCGGGCCACAAAACTCAATGGAACTTGAGTTTGTCCTGGGCAAAAAGGGGAAACCTGAGGCTTTTGCACAAGGAGGGGCCGCTCTGAACCTCACGGCTCCGGGGAAGGTCTCCCCGACTCCAAAAAGACAGAACATTGGGGGTTGAAAGTCAAATAAAACCACCAAGAGGCACCTGGGCAAGGGCAATCCTCCAGCTGCCCTTCCCTTCTGCCCCCGCCCCACCACCCCCTCCCCCAGGGTGCTTTTCTGAACCCAAAGGAGGCATTTGGGGAAGAAAAAGGGAGGGCTGACCTTCCGCACTCACCTCAGGGCAAGTCCCAGCACAGGGAGGTCCCGGGATCCCCGGAGGAGCCGCAGGCGCTGTGGGGCTGCGGGTGGTGACGCCCCGGCGTGGGCTTGTCTTTGGGGGTCGCACGGGGCCTCTTCTTCTGGTGGCAGACGGCCTGCAAACCAGGGACAAAATAACTTGAAATGGCTCAAAAAGGCAGAAAAATAAGATTTTTTGGCCGTGGATTTCACGCGGTTTATCAGCCCAGGTAAAGTCTAAACAGCCAAAAAACCAATGGGAAAACAGGGTGCAAAGCCACAACGGGGTGCAAGAAAAACTCTATTATTTCCACTGTCCCAAGCGGAAAAGCACTTTCCTCCACAAAATCTATCAAAGGGGCTGAAAAGGTGCAATTCCCACGCACTGAAGCCACACAGCCACCCCGTTCCCCTGCCCAACAAAAATTAAAATAATATCTCTTTCCGTGAAGCAAATCCCTCTTTCCTGGCAAGGAACGTTTGAGCAGATGGATTCGTCCAGGAAACAAACCCCCCCAGCAGCTTTTTTACCTCGCCTTTGGCTTTTTCCACCTCATCCCGGACTCTCTTGACCCTTTTCTCCAGCAGGCGAGGTCAGGTGCACCCAAATCGCACTGTCTTCCTCCAGAAGGAACAAGAGTCAACACACTGGGCCACGGTTTGCCTCTGGATCTATGGGGAGAAATCCAGGGATATTAAAGACTCCCTTGTCATTACAAAGGAGGGCAATGATGTCTTCTCCCGCTGGGTTTTGAGCAGGAAGAAGGGTCCTAAGGACAGGATTCCAACGGGGGATTGAAAATAGGGCTTTCTGGGTTAAAAGCCTCCCCGCTAACCAGCTCCGCCCCGCTCCAACGGCTTTACCTCCTTCTGGATGAGGCCAAAAGTCTTCTGATGGACAAAAAAAAGGCTCTTTCAAGAGCTTTGGGAGCGGGATCTCCAGAGAGAAACTCCTCCCTGGCTGCAGATGAGCTGGGACCGCCAAAACCCCCCCTTTCTCATGGAAGATGCTCCCGAGAGCACCATCGGCTCTTATCTAGCCACTTTCCTCCCAAAAACGAGCCATCTCCTTCCCTCCAACGCTACGCGGCCAAGACAAGACGGGAGAGAACCCAAACGCCCTATCAAGTAACTCTGAAAAGGGGGAATTTGCCCCTTTCCCACAAGAAAAGCCTGAAGAGAAACCTTTCTCCTGCGGCTCGGGCTTGCTTTCCATGTCACCCCAGGGCTTCCAAACCAGGGAGGCTCCTTCCTCCTCCTCTTCCAAGAGGGATCTGTCCCGCAGGGCAGGCAGCTCCGCCTGCAACTGCTCCCCGGCATTGATGCGGCTGAAAGGGGGAGGAAGAGGAGGGGGAGGAAGGCACGTCGGGAATGGATACGGCGCAACAAACGCTTCAAAAGAGGGAAAACGTGGTCAGTTGGGGCAAAACCGGTCCCTATTTCCCAGCAAAACATCACTCAGTCTTCCGCCACCAACTTCCACTGCCCCTTCCCACCCCCAGCGTTACCCTTCGGCCACTGGAGGCTTTTTGGGCCCCATCGGGCAGGACAATTTGGGGGTTTCCCCAAAAAAACAATCCAACTGCTGAATGTCACTCTCCACAGCGGTAGGAAGCTGCCACAGCCAGCGAGCGACCGCCGCCTCGGAATGTTGTGTGGAACGCGGGAGGCCGGCAACGGCCTGTGACGTCAGCAAAACCAGTGCTTTACTGGGACAGCACTGGGCCTTTGGGGGGGTTTCTGGCCCATATGGGGGACCCTCCACCCAAAAACACGCTGTGGAGAAGGGGCCGAGCGACACCCACCCCCACCCCCACTTCCCTCCTCCCCTTTTCCCAGGGGTCGCCCTCATTCCCACGGCTCAACGTGGATTTTTGCCTCATCCTCCATCAAAAGAACCCCAAAATCCTGGAGGTTCTGCCCAAAAAATCTGACAAAACCACGCTGGGGATAAAAATCTTTCCGCCAAGACCCTCCTTTAGCCTTCCTTGCCCTCCTCCTCCTCCTCACACACCACTCCATCCCCCACAAAATTTCCCCCTTCTCAGGGAAATCATGGCTCTGCAGAGGGACCCTCCGGCTACCACTTCACCCCTGCGGCTGCCCCGGGCCAGAAGGCGGGGATTGAGCCATTTGGGGCTTTTCTAGAAGCAAAAGGAGCAAAGCGAAACCCCGGGGGCCCTTTCCATCCCCCAATCCCCTAGTCCATGGGCTGCAGTCATCATGCTCTAGTGCAGTTCACTCTCTTCACAAGTTGGAAGCCCACGAGAAGCACAGTTAGGACGCCACATTTTAAGAAAGCAAACTTCCAGCTCTTCAAGGAGTTAGGAAATAGGACCCCGTGGGAAACTGCCCTTAGGGACAAGGCAGCAGAACAAAGGAAAAAGGGATTTGTAAGTCCTTCCTCTAGAAATCCATTAGACCCAGCTTCATAGAAACGACACCGGTCTGGATGCTGGTGGTTAAAGAGGATGGATTTTGGGGGGGTTAAATTAGGAGAATTAATTGGGCGATCACTTCAAATGAGGTCAAATTAAAACTGGAGGCATTTTGCTGGCTGTGAGGGACTGGAGTGTGCAAGCCTCGGGCCACAAAACTCAATGGAACTTGAGTTTGTCCTGGGCAAAAAGGGGAAACCTGAGGCTTTTGCACAAGGAGGGGCCGCTCTGAACCTCACGGCTCCGGGGAAGGTCTCCCCGACTCCAAAAAGACAGAACATTGGGGGTTGAAAGTCAAATAAAACCACCAAGAGGCACCTGGGCAAGGGCAATCCTCCAGCTGCCCTTCCCTTCTGCCCCCGCCCCACCACCCCCTCCCCCAGGGTGCTTTTCTGAACCCAAAGGAGGCATTTGGGGAAGAAAAAGGGAGGGCTGACCTTCCGCACTCACCTCAGGGCAAGTCCCAGCACAGGGAGGTCCCGGCATCCCCGGAGGAGCCGCAGGCGCTGTGGGGCTGCGGGTGGTGACGCCCCGGCGTGGGCTTGTCTTTGGGGGTCGCACGGGGCCTCTTCTTCTGGTGGCAGACGGCCTGCAAACCAGGGACAAAATAACTTGAAATGGCTCAAAAAGGCAGAAAAATAAGATTTTTTGGCCGTGGATTTCACGCGGTTTATCAGCCCAGGTAAAGTCTAAACAGCCAAAAAACCAATGGGAAAACAGGGTGCAAAGCCACAACGGGGTGCAAGAAAAACTCTATTATTTCCACTGTCCCAAGCGGAAAAGCACTTTCCTCCACAAAATCTATCAAAGGGGCTGAAAAGGTGCAATTCCCACGCACTGAAGCCACACAGCCACCCCGTTCCCCCGCCCACCAAAAATTCAAATAATATCTCTTTCCGTGAAGCAAATCCCTCTTTCCTGGCAAGGAAGGTTCGAGCAGATGGATTCGTCCAGGAAACAAACCCCCCCAGCAGCTTTTTTACCTCGCCTTTGGCTTTTTCCACCTCATCCCGGACTCTCTTGACCCTTTTCTCCAGCAGGCGAGGTCAGGTGCACCCAAATCGCACTGTCTTCCTCCAGAAGTAACAAGAGTCAACACACTGGGCCACGGTTTGCCTCTGGATCTATGGGGAGAAATCCAGGGATATTAAAGACTCCCTTGTCATTACAAAGGAGGGCAATGATGTCTTCTCCCGCTGGGTTTTGAGCAGGAAGAAGGGTCCTAAGGACAGGATTCCAACGGGGGATTGAAAATAGGGCTTTCTGGGTTAAAAGCCTCCCCGCTAACCAGCTCCGCCCCGCTCCAACGGCTTTACCTCCTTCTGGATGAGGCCAAAAGTCTTCTGATGGACAAAAAAAAGGCTCTTTCAAGAGCTTTGGGAGCGGGATCTCCAGAGAGAAACTCCTCCCTGGCTGCAGATGAGCTGGGACCGCCAAAACCCCCCCTTTCTCATGGAAGATGCTCCCAAGAGCACCATCGGCTCTTATCTAGCCACTTTCCTCCCAAAAACGAGCCATCTCCTTCCCTCCAACGCTACGCGGCCAAGACAAGACGGGAGAGAACCCAAACGCCCTATCAAGTAACTCTGAAAAGGGGGAATTTGCCCCTTTCCCACAAGAAAAGCCTGAAGAGAAACCTTTCTCCTGCGGCTCGGGCTTGCTTTCCATGTCACCCCAGGGCTTCCAAACCAGGGAGGCTCCTTCCTCCTCCTCTTCCAAGAGGGATCTGTCCCGCAGGGCAGGCAGCTCCGCCTGCAACTGCTCCCCGGCATTGATGCGGCTGAAAGGGGGAGGAAGAGGAGGGGGAGGAAGGCACGTCGGGAATGGATACGGCGCAACAAACGCTTCAAAAGAGGGAAAACGTGGTCAGTTGGGGCAAAACCGGTCCCTATTTCCCAGCAAAACATCACTCAGTTTTCCGCCACCAACTTCCACCGCCCCTTCCCACCCCCAGCGTTACCCTTCGGCCACTGGAGGCTTTTTGGGCCCCATCGGGCAGGACAATTTGGGGGTTTCCCCAAAAAAACAATCCAACTGCTGAATGTCACTCTCCACAGCGGTAGGAAGCTGCCACAGCCACGGCCAGCGAGCGACCGCCGCCTCGGAATGTTGTGTGGAACGCGGGAGGCCGGCAACGGCCTGTGACGTCAGCAAAACCAGTGCTTTACTGGGACAGCACTGGGCCTTTGGGGGGGTTTCTGGCCCATATGGGGGACCCTCCACCCAAAAACACGCTGTGGAGAAGGGGCCGAGCGACACCCACCCCCACCCCCACTTCCCTCCTCCCGTTTTCCCAGGGGTCGCCCTCATTCCCACGGCTCAACGTGGATTTTTGCCTCATCCTCCATCAAAAGAACCCCAAAATCCTGGAGGTTCTGCCCAAAAAATCTGACAAAACCACGCTGGGGATAAAAATCTTTCCGCCAAGACCCTCCTTTAGCCTTCCTTGCCCTCCTCCTCCTCCTCACACACCACTCCATCCCCCACAAAATTTCCCCCTTCTCAGGGAAATCATGGCTCTGGAGATGGACCCTCCGGCTACCACTTCACCCCTGCGGCTGCCCCGGGCCAGAAGGCGGGGATTGAGCCATTTGGGGCTTTTCTAGAAGCAAAAGGAGCAAAGCGAAACCCCGGGGGCCCTTTCCATCCCCCAATCCCCTAGTCCATGGGCTGCAGTCATCATGCTCTAGTGCACTTCACTCTCTTCACAAGTTGGAAGCCCACGAGAAGCACAGTTAGGACGCCACATTTTAAGAAAGCAAACTTCCAGCTCTTCAAGGAGTTAGGAAATAGGACCCCGTGGGAAACTGCCCTTAGGGGCAAGGCAGCAGAACAAAGGAAAAAGGGATTTGTAAGTCCTTCCTCTAGAAATCCATTAGACCCAGCTTCATAGAAACGACACCGGTCTGGATGCTGGTGGTTAAAGAGGATGGATTTTGGGGGGGTTAAATTAGGAGAATCAATTGGGCGATCACTTCAAATGAGGTCAAATTAAAACTGGAGGCATTTTGCTGGCTGTGAGGGACTGGAGTGGGCAAGCCTCGGGCCACAAAACTCAATGTAACTTAAGTTTGTCCTAGGCAAAAAGGGGAAACCTGAGGCTTTTGCACAAGGAGGGGCCGCTCTGAACCTCACGGCTCCGGGGAAGGTCTCCCCGACTCCAAAAAGACAGAACATTGGGGGTTGAAAGTCAAATAAAACCACCAAGAGGCACCTGGGCAAGGGCAATCCTCCAGCTGCCCTTCCCTTCTGCCCCCGCCCCACCACCCCCTCCCCCAGGGTGCTTTTCTGAACCCAAAGGAGGCATTTGGGGAAGAAAAAGGGAGGGCTGACCTTCCGCACTCACCTCAGGGCAAGTCCCAGCACAGGGAGGTCCCGGCATCCCCGGAGGAGCCGCAGGCGCTGTGGGGCTGCGGGTGGTGACGCCCCGGCGTGGGCTTGTCTTTGGGGGTCGCACGGGGCCTCTTCTTCTGGTGGCAGACGGCCTGCAAACCAGGGACAAAATAACTTGAAATGGCTCAAAAAGGCAGAAAAATAAGATTTTTTGGCCGTGGATTTCACGCGGTTTATCAGCCCAGGTAAAGTCTAAACAGCCAAAAAACCAATGGGAAAACAGGGTGCAAAGCCACAACGGGGTGCAAGAAAAACTCTATTATTTCCACTGTCCCAAGCGGAAAAGCACTTTCCTCCACAAAATCTATCAAAGGGGCTGAAAAGGTGCAATTCCCACGCACTGAAGCCACACAGCCACCCCGTTCCCCCGCCCACCAAAAATTCAAATAATATCTCTTTCCGTGAAGCAAATCCCTCTTTCCTGGCAAGGAACGTTTGAGCAGATGGATTCGTCCAGGAAACAAACCCCCCCAGCAGCTTTTTTACCTCGCCTTTGGCTTTTTCCACCTCATCCCGGACTCTCTTGACCCTTTTCTCCAGCAGGCGAGGTCAGGTGCACCCAAATCGCACTGTCTTCCTCCAGAAGTAACAAGAGTCAACACACTGGGCCACGGTTTGCCTCTGGATCTATGGGGAGAAATCCAGGGATATTAAAGACTCCCTTGTCATTACAAAGGAGGGCAATGATGTCTTCTCCCGCTGGGTTTTGAGCAGGAAGAAGGGTCCTAAGGACAGGATTCCAACGGGGGATTGAAAATAGGGCTTTCTGGGTTAAAAGCCTCCCCGCTAACCAGCTCCGCCCCGCTCCAACGGCTTTACCTCCTTCTGGATGAGGCCAAAAGTCTTCTGATGGACAAAAAAAAGGCTCTTTCAAGAGCTTTGGGAGCGGGATCTCCAGAGAGAAACTCCTCCCTGGCTGCAGATGAGCTGGGACCGCCAAAACCCCCCCTTTCTCATGGAAGATGCTCCCGAGAGCACCATCGGCTCTTATCTAGCCACTTTCCTCCCAAAAACGAGCCATCTCCTTCCCTCCAACGCTACGCGGCCAAGACAAGACGGGAGAGAACCCAAACGCCCTATCAAGTAACTCTGAAAAGGGGGAATTTGCCCCTTTCTCACAAGAAAAGCCTGAAGAGAAACCTTTCTCCTGCGGCTCGGGCTTGCTTTCCATGTCACCCCAGGGCTTCCAAACCAGGGAGGCTCCTTCCTCCTCCTCTTCCAAGAGGGATCTGTCCCGCAGGGCAGGCAGCTCCGCCTGCAACTGCTCCCCGGCATTGATGCGGCTGAAAGGGGGAGGAAGAGGAGGGGGAGGAAGGCACGTCGGGAATGGATACGGCGCAACAAACGCTTCAAAAGAGGGAAAACGTGGTCAGTTGGGGCAAAACCGGTCCCTATTTCCCAGCAAAACATCACTCAGTCTTCCGCCACCAACTTCCACCGCCCCTTCCCACCCCCAGCGTTACCCTTCGGCCACTGGAGGCTTTTTGGGCCCCATCGGGCAGGACAATTTGGGGGTTTTCCCCAAAAAAACAATCCAACTGCTGAATGTCACTCTCCACAGCGGTAGGAAGCTGCCACAGCCACGGCCAGCGAGCGACCGCCGCCTCGGAATGTTGTGTGGAACGCGGGAGGCCGGCAACGGCCTGTGACGTCAGCAAAACCAGTGCTTTACTGGCACAGCACTGGGCCTTTGGGGGGGTTTCTGGCCCATATGGGGGACCCTCCACCCAAAAACACGCTGTGGAGAAGGGGCCGAGCGACACCCACCCCCACCCCCAGTTCCCTCCTCCCCTTTTCCCAGGGGTCGCCCTCATTCCCACGGCTCAACGTGGATTTTTGCCTCATCCTCCATCAAAAGAACCCCAAAATCCTGGAGGTTCTGCCCAAAAAATCTGACAAAACCACGCTGGGGATAAAAATCTTTCCGCCAAGACCCTCCTTTAGCCTTCCTTGCCCTCCTCCTCCTCCTCACACACCACTCCATCCCCCACAAAATTTCCCCCTTCTCAGGGAAATCAGGGCTCTGCAGAGGGACCCTCCGGCTACCACTTCACCCCTGCGGCTGCCCCGGGCCAGAAGGCGGGGATTGAGCCATTTGGGGCTTTTCTAGAAGCAAAAGGAGCAAAGCGAAACCCCGGGGGCCCTTTCCATCCCCCAATCCCCTAGTCCATGGGCTGCAGTCATCATGCTCTAGTGCACTTCACTCTCTTCACAAGTTGGAAGCCCACGAGAAGCACAGTTAGGACGCCACATTTTAAGAAAGCAAACTTCCAGCTCTTCAAGGAGTTAGGAAATAGGACCCCGTGGGAAACTGCCCTTAGGGGCAAGGCAGCAGAACAAAGGAAAAAGGGATTTGTAAGTCCTTCCTCTAGAAATCCATTAGACCCAGCTTCACAGAAACGACACCGGTCTGGATGCTGGTGGTTAAAGAGGATGGATTTTGGGGGGGTTAAATTAGGAGAATTAATTGGGCGATCACTTCAAATGAGGTCAAATTAAAACTGGAGGCATTTTGCTGGCTGTGAGGGACTGGAGTGGGCAAGCCTCGGGCCACAAAACTCAATGGAACTTGAGTCTGTCCTGGGCAAAAAGGGGAAACCTGAGGCTTTTACACAAGGAGGGGCCGCTCTGAACCTCACGGCTCCGGGGAAGGTCTCCCCGACTCCAAAAAGACAGAACATTGGGGGTTGAAAGTCAAATAAAACCACCAAGAGGCACCTGGGCAAGGGCAATCCTCCAGCTGCCCTTCCCTTCTGCCCCCGCCCCACCACCCCCTCCCCCAGGGTGCTTTTCTGAACCCAAAGGAGGTATTTGGGGAAGAAAAAGGGAGGGCTGACCTTCCGCACTCACCTCAGGGCAAGTCCCAGCACAGGGAGGTCCCGGGATCCCCGGAGGAGCCGCAGGCGCTGTGGGGCTGTGGTTGGTGACGCCCCGGCGGGGGCTTGTCTTTGGGGGTCGCACGTGGCCTCTTCTTCTGGTGGCAGACGGCCTGCAAACCAGGGACAAAATAACTTGAAATGGCTCAAAAAGGCAGAAAAATAAGATTTTTTGGCCGTGGATTTCACGCGGTTTATCAGCCCAGGTAAAGTCTAAACAGCCAAAAAACCAATGGGAAAACAGGGTGCAAAGCCACAACGGGGTGCAAGAAAAACTCTATTATTTCCACTGTCCCAAGCGGAAAAGCACTTTCCTCCACAAAATCTATCAAAGGGGCTGAAAAGGTGCAATTCCCACGCACTGAAGCCACACAGCCACCCCCTTCCCCCGCCCAACAAAAATTCAAATAATAGCTATTTCCGTGAAGCAAATCCCTCTTTCCTGGCAAGGAAGGTTCGAGCAGATGGATTCGTCCAGGAAACAAACCCCCCCAGCAGCTTTTTTACCTCGCCTTTGGCTTTTTCCACCTCATCCCGGACTCTCTTGACCCTTTTCTCCAGCAGGCGAGGTCAGGTGCACCCAAATCGCACTGTCTTCCTCCAGAAGTAACAAGAGTCAACACACTGGGCCACGGTTTGCCTCTGGATCTATGGGGAGAAATCCAGGGATATTAAAGACTCCCTTGTCATTACAAAGGAGGGCAATGATGTCTTCTCCCGCTGGGTTTTGAGCAGGAAGAAGGGTCCTAAGGACAGGATTCCAACGGGGGATTGAAAATAGGGCTTTCTGGGTTAAAAGCCTCCCCGCTAACCAGCTCCGCCCCGCTCCAACGGCTTTACCTCCTTCTGGATGAGGCCAAAAGTCTTCTGATGGACAAAAAAAAGGCTCTTTCAAGAGCTTTGGGAGCGGGATCTCCAGAGAGAAACTCCTCCCTGGCTGCAGATGAGCTGGGACCGCCAAAACCCCCCCTTTCTCATGGAAGATGCTCCCAAGAGCACCATCGGCTCTTATCTAGCCACTTTCCTCCCAAAAACGAGCCATCTCCTTCCCTCCAACGCTACGCGGCCAAGACAAGACGGGAGAGAACCCAAACGCCCTATCAAGTAACTCTGAAAAGGGGGAATTTGCCCCTTTCCCACAAGAAAAGCCTGAAGAGAAACCTTTCTCCTGCGGCTCGGGCTTGCTTTCCATGTCACCCCAGGGCTTCCAAACCAGGGAGGCTCCTTCCTCCTCCTCTTCCAAGAGGGATCTGTCCCGCAGGGCAGGCAGCTCCGCCTGCAACTGCTCCCCGGCATTGATGCGGCTGAAAGGGGGAGGAAGAGGAGGGGGAGGAAGGCACGTCGGGAATGGATACGGCGCAACAAACGCTTCAAAAGAGGGAAAACGTGGTCAGTTGGGGCAAAACCGGTCCCTATTTCCCAGCAAAACATCACTCAGTTTTCCGCCACCAACTTCCACCGCCCCTTCCCACCCCCAGCGTTACCCTTCGGCCACTGGAGGCTTTTTGGGCCCCATCGGGCAGGACAATTTGGGGGTTTCCCCAAAAAAACAATCCAACTGCTGAATGTCACTCTCCACAGCGGTAGGAAGCTGCCACAGCCACGGCCAGCGAGCGACCGCCGCCTCGGAATGTTGTGTGGAACGCGGGAGGCCGGCAACGGCCTGTGACGTCAGCAAAACCAGTGCTTTACTGGGACAGCACTGGGCCTTTGGGGGGGTTTCTGGCCCATATGGGGGACCCTCCACCCAAAAACACGCTGTGGAGAAGGGGCCGAGCGACACCCACCCCCACCCCCACTTCCCTCCTCCCGTTTTCCCAGGGGTCGCCCTCATTCCCACGGCTCAACGTGGATTTTTGCCTCATCCTCCATCAAAAGAACCCCAAAATCCTGGAGGTTCTGCCCAAAAAATCTGACAAAACCACGCTGGGGATAAAAATCTTTCCGCCAAGACCCTCCTTTAGCCTTCCTTGCCCTCCTCCTCCTCCTCACACACCACTCCATCCCCCACAAAATTTCCCCCTTCTCAGGGAAATCATGGCTCTGGAGATGGACCCTCCGGCTACCACTTCACCCCTGCGGCTGCCCCGGGCCAGAAGGCGGGGATTGAGCCATTTGGGGCTTTTCTAGAAGCAAAAGGAGCAAAGCGAAACCCCGGGGGCCCTTTCCATCCCCCAATCCCCTAGTCCATGGGCTGCAGTCATCATGCTCTAGTGCACTTCACTCTCTTCACAAGTTGGAAGCCCACGAGAAGCACAGTTAGGACGCCACATTTTAAGAAAGCAAACTTCCAGCTCTTCAAGGAGTTAGGAAATAGGACCCCGTGGGAAACTGCCCTTAGGGGCAAGGCAGCAGAACAAAGGAAAAAGGGATTTGTAAGTCCTTCCTCTAGAAATCCATTAGACCCAGCTTCATAGAAACGACACCGGTCTGGATGCTGGTGGTTAAAGAGGATGGATTTTGGGGGGGTTAAATTAGGAGAATCAATTGGGCGATCACTTCAAATGAGGTCAAATTAAAACTGGAGGCATTTTGCTGGCTGTGAGGGACTGGAGTGGGCAAGCCTCGGGCCACAAAACTCAATGTAACTTAAGTTTGTCCTAGGCAAAAAGGGGAAACCTGAGGCTTTTGCACAAGGAGGGGCCGCTCTGAACCTCACGGCTCCGGGGAAGGTCTCCCCGACTCCAAAAAGACAGAACATTGGGGGTTGAAAGTCAAATAAAACCACCAAGAGGCACCTGGGCAAGGGCAATCCTCCAGCTGCCCTTCCCTTCTGCCCCCGCCCCACCACCCCCTCCCCCAGGGTGCTTTTCTGAACCCAAAGGAGGCATTTGGGGAAGAAAAAGGGAGGGCTGACCTTCCGCACTCACCTCAGGGCAAGTCCCAGCACAGGGAGGTCCCGGCATCCCCGGAGGAGCCGCAGGCGCTGTGGGGCTGCGGGTGGTGACGCCCCGGCGTGGGCTTGTCTTTGGGGGTCGCACGGGGCCTCTTCTTCTGGTGGCAGACGGCCTGCAAACCAGGGACAAAATAACTTGAAATGGCTCAAAAAGGCAGAAAAATAAGATTTTTTGGCCGTGGATTTCACGCGGTTTATCAGCCCAGGTAAAGTCTAAACAGCCAAAAAACCAATGGGAAAACAGGGTGCAAAGCCACAACGGGGTGCAAGAAAAACTCTATTATTTCCACTGTCCCAAGCGGAAAAGCACTTTCCTCCACAAAATCTATCAAAGGGGCTGAAAAGGTGCAATTCCCACGCACTGAAGCCACACAGCCACCCCGTTCCCCCGCCCACCAAAAATTCAAATAATATCTCTTTCCGTGAAGCAAATCCCTCTTTCCTGGCAAGGAACGTTTGAGCAGATGGATTCGTCCAGGAAACAAACCCCCCCAGCAGCTTTTTTACCTCGCCTTTGGCTTTTTCCACCTCATCCCGGACTCTCTTGACCCTTTTCTCCAGCAGGCGAGGTCAGGTGCACCCAAATCGCACTGTCTTCCTCCAGAAGTAACAAGAGTCAACACACTGGGCCACGGTTTGCCTCTGGATCTATGGGGAGAAATCCAGGGATATTAAAGACTCCCTTGTCATTACAAAGGAGGGCAATGATGTCTTCTCCCGCTGGGTTTTGAGCAGGAAGAAGGGTCCTAAGGACAGGATTCCAACGGGGGATTGAAAATAGGGCTTTCTGGGTTAAAAGCCTCCCCGCTAACCAGCTCCGCCCCGCTCCAACGGCTTTACCTCCTTCTGGATGAGGCCAAAAGTCTTCTGATGGACAAAAAAAAGGCTCTTTCAAGAGCTTTGGGAGCGGGATCTCCAGAGAGAAACTCCTCCCTGGCTGCAGATGAGCTGGGACCGCCAAAACCCCCCCTTTCTCATGGAAGATGCTCCCGAGAGCACCATCGGCTCTTATCTAGCCACTTTCCTCCCAAAAACGAGCCATCTCCTTCCCTCCAACGCTACGCGGCCAAGACAAGACGGGAGAGAACCCAAACGCCCTATCAAGTAACTCTGAAAAGGGGGAATTTGCCCCTTTCTCACAAGAAAAGCCTGAAGAGAAACCTTTCTCCTGCGGCTCGGGCTTGCTTTCCATGTCACCCCAGGGCTTCCAAACCAGGGAGGCTCCTTCCTCCTCCTCTTCCAAGAGGGATCTGTCCCGCAGGGCAGGCAGCTCCGCCTGCAACTGCTCCCCGGCATTGATGCGGCTGAAAGGGGGAGGAAGAGGAGGGGGAGGAAGGCACGTCGGGAATGGATACGGCGCAACAAACGCTTCAAAAGAGGGAAAACGTGGTCAGTTGGGGCAAAACCGGTCCCTATTTCCCAGCAAAACATCACTCAGTCTTCCGCCACCAACTTCCACCGCCCCTTCCCACCCCCAGCGTTACCCTTCGGCCACTGGAGGCTTTTTGGGCCCCATCGGGCAGGACAATTTGGGGGTTTTCCCCAAAAAAACAATCCAACTGCTGAATGTCACTCTCCACAGCGGTAGGAAGCTGCCACAGCCACGGCCAGCGAGCGACCGCCGCCTCGGAATGTTGTGTGGAACGCGGGAGGCCGGCAACGGCCTGTGACGTCAGCAAAACCAGTGCTTTACTGGCACAGCACTGGGCCTTTGGGGGGGTTTCTGGCCCATATGGGGGACCCTCCACCCAAAAACACGCTGTGGAGAAGGGGCCGAGCGACACCCACCCCCACCCCCAGTTCCCTCCTCCCCTTTTCCCAGGGGTCGCCCTCATTCCCACGGCTCAACGTGGATTTTTGCCTCATCCTCCATCAAAAGAACCCCAAAATCCTGGAGGTTCTGCCCAAAAAATCTGACAAAACCACGCTGGGGATAAAAATCTTTCCGCCAAGACCCTCCTTTAGCCTTCCTTGCCCTCCTCCTCCTCCTCACACACCACTCCATCCCCCACAAAATTTCCCCCTTCTCAGGGAAATCAGGGCTCTGCAGAGGGACCCTCCGGCTACCACTTCACCCCTGCGGCTGCCCCGGGCCAGAAGGCGGGGATTGAGCCATTTGGGGCTTTTCTAGAAGCAAAAGGAGCAAAGCGAAACCCCGGGGGCCCTTTCCATCCCCCAATCCCCTAGTCCATGGGCTGCAGTCATCATGCTCTAGTGCACTTCACTCTCTTCACAAGTTGGAAGCCCACGAGAAGCACAGTTAGGACGCCACATTTTAAGAAAGCAAACTTCCAGCTCTTCAAGGAGTTAGGAAATAGGACCCCGTGGGAAACTGCCCTTAGGGGCAAGGCAGCAGAACAAAGGAAAAAGGGATTTGTAAGTCCTTCCTCTAGAAATCCATTAGACCCAGCTTCACAGAAACGACACCGGTCTGGATGCTGGTGGTTAAAGAGGATGGATTTTGGGGGGGTTAAATTAGGAGAATTAATTGGGCGATCACTTCAAATGAGGTCAAATTAAAACTGGAGGCATTTTGCTGGCTGTGAGGGACTGGAGTGGGCAAGCCTCGGGCCACAAAACTCAATGGAACTTGAGTCTGTCCTGGGCAAAAAGGGGAAACCTGAGGCTTTTACACAAGGAGGGGCCGCTCTGAACCTCACGGCTCCGGGGAAGGTCTCCCCGACTCCAAAAAGACAGAACATTGGGGGTTGAAAGTCAAATAAAACCACCAAGAGGCACCTGGGCAAGGGCAATCCTCCAGCTGCCCTTCCCTTCTGCCCCCGCCCCACCACCCCCTCCCCCAGGGTGCTTTTCTGAACCCAAAGGAGGTATTTGGGGAAGAAAAAGGGAGGGCTGACCTTCCGCACTCACCTCAGGGCAAGTCCCAGCACAGGGAGGTCCCGGGATCCCCGGAGGAGCCGCAGGCGCTGTGGGGCTGTGGTTGGTGACGCCCCGGCGGGGGCTTGTCTTTGGGGGTCGCACGTGGCCTCTTCTTCTGGTGGCAGACGGCCTGCAAACCAGGGACAAAATAACTTGAAATGGCTCAAAAAGGCAGAAAAATAAGATTTTTTGGCCGTGGATTTCACGCGGTTTATCAGCCCAGGTAAAGTCTAAACAGCCAAAAAACCAATGGGAAAACAGGGTGCAAAGCCACAACGGGGTGCAAGAAAAACTCTATTATTTCCACTGTCCCAAGCGGAAAAGCACTTTCCTCCACAAAATCTATCAAAGGGGCTGAAAAGGTGCAATTCCCACGCACTGAAGCCACACAGCCACCCCCTTCCCCCGCCCAACAAAAATTCAAATAATAGCTATTTCCGTGAAGCAAATCCCTCTTTCCTGGCAAGGAAGGTTCGAGCAGATGGATTCGTCCAGGAAACAAACCCCCCCAGCAGCTTTTTTACCTCGCCTTTGGCTTTTTCCACCTCATCCCGGACTCTCTTGACCCTTTTCTCCAGCAGGCGAGGTCAGGTGCACCCAAATCGCACTGTCTTCCTCCAGAAGTAACAAGAGTCAACACACTGGGCCACGGTTTGCCTCTGGATCTATGGGGAGAAATCCAGGGATATTAAAGACTCCCTTGTCATTACAAAGGAGGGCAATGATGTCTTCTCCCGCTGGGTTTTGAGCAGGAAGAAGGGTCCTAAGGACAGGATTCCAACGGGGGATTGAAAATAGGGCTTTCTGGGTTAAAAGCCTCCCCGCTAACCAGCTCCGCCCCGCTCCAACGGCTTTACCTCCTTCTGGATGAGGCCAAAAGTCTTCTGATGGACAAAAAAAAGGCTCTTTCAAGAGCTTTGGGAGCGGGATCTCCAGAGAGAAACTCCTCCCTGGCTGCAGATGAGCTGGGACCGCCAAAACCCCCCCTTTCTCATGGAAGATGCTCCCGAGAGCATCATCGGCTCTTATCTAGCCACTTTCCTCCCAAAAACGAGCCATCTCCTTCCCTCCAACGCTACGCGGCCAAGACAAGACGGGAGAGAACCCAAACGCCCTATCAAGTAACTCTGAAAAGGGGGAATTTGCCCCTTTCCCACAAGAAAAGCCTGAAGAGAAACCTTTCTCCTGCGGCTCGGGCTTGCTTTCCATGTCACCCCAGGGCTTCCAAACCAGGGAGGCTCCTTCCTCCTCCTCTTCCAAGAGGGATCTGTCCCGCAGGGCAGGCAGCTCCGCCTGCAACTGCTCCCCGGCATTGATGCGGCTGAAAGGGGGAGGAAGAGGAGGGGGAGGAAGGCACGTCGGGAATGGATACGGCGCAACAAACGCTTCAAAAGAGGGAAAACGTGGTCAGTTGGGGCAAAACCGGTCCCTATTTCCCAGCAAAACATCACTCAGTCTTCCGCCACCAACTTCCACCGCCCCTTCCCACCCCCAGCGTTACCCTTCGGCCACTGGAGGCTTTTTGGGCCCCATCGGGCAGGACAATTTGGGGGTTTCCCCAAAAAAACAATCCAACTGCTGAATGTCACTCTCCACAGCGGTAGGAAGCTGCCACAGCCACGGCCAGCGAGCGACCGCCGCCTCGGAATGTTGTGTGGAACGCGGGAGGCCGGCAACGGCCTGTGACGTCAGCAAAACCAGTGCTTTACTGGGACAGCACTGGGCCTTTGGGGGGGTTTCTGGCCCATATGGGGGACCCTCCACCCAAAAACACGCTGTGGAGAAGGGGCCGAGCGACACCCACCCCCACCCCCACTTCCCTCCTCCCCTTTTCCCAGGGGTCGCCCTCATTCCCACGGCTCAACGTGGATTTTTGCCTCATCCTCCATCAAAAGAACCCCAAAATCCTGGAGGTTCTGCCCAAAAAATCTGACAAAACCACGCTGGGGATAAAAATCTTTCCGCCAAGACCCTCCTTTAGCCTTCCTTGCCCTCCTCCTCCTCCTCACACACCACTCCATCCCCCACAAAATTTCCCCCTTCTCAGGGAAATCAGGGCTCTGCAGAGGGACCCTCCGGCTACCACTTCACCCCTGCGGCTGCCCCGGGCCAGAAGGCGGGGATTGAGCCATTTGGGGCTTTTCTAGAAGCAAAAGGAGCAAAGCGAAACCCCGGGGGCCCTTTCCATCCCCCAAGCCCCTAGTCCATGGGCTGCAGTCATCATGCTCTAGTGCACTTCACTCTCTTCACAAGTTGGAAGCCCACGAGAAGCACAGTTAGGACGCCACATTTTAAGAAAGCAAACTTCCAGCTCTTCAAGGAGTTAGGAAATAGGACCCCGTGGGAAACTGCCCTTAGGGGCAAGGCAGCAGAACAAAGGAAAAAGGGATTTGTAAGTCCTTCCTCTAGAAATCCATTAGACCCAGCTTCATAGAAACGACACCGGTCTGGATGCTGGTGGTTAAAGAAGATGCATCGGTGGGGGTTAAATTAGGAGAATTAATTGGGCGATCACTTCAAATGAGGTCAAATTAAAACTGGAGGCATTTTGCTGGCTGTGAGGGACTGGAGTGGGCAAGCCTCGGGCCACAAAACTCAATGGAACTTGAGTTTGTCCTGGGCAAAAAGGGGAAACCTGAGGCTTTTGCACAAGGAGGGGCCGCTCTGAACCTCACGGCTCCGGGGAAGGTCTCCCCGACTCCAAAAAGACAGAACATTGGGGGTTGAAAGTCAAATAAAACCACCAAGAGGCACCTGGGCAAGGGCAATCCTCCAGCTGCCCTTCCCTTCTGCCCCCGCCCCACCACCCCCTCCCCCAGGGTGCTTTTCTGAACCCAAAGGAGGCATTTGGGGAAGAAAAAGGGAGGGCTGACCTTCCGCACTCACCTCAGGGCAAGTCCCAGCACAGGGAGGTCCCGGCATCCCCGGAGGAGCCGCAGGCGCTGTGGGGCTGCGGGTGGTGACGCCCCGGCGTGGGCTTGTCTTTGGGGGTCGCACGTGGCCTCTTCTTCTGGTGGCAGACGGCCTGCAAACCAGGGACAAAATAACTTGAAATGGCTCAAAAAGGCAGAAAAATAAGATTTTTTGGCCGTGGATTTCACGCGGTTTATCAGCCTAGGTAAAGTCTAAACAGCCAAAAAACCAATGGGAAAACAGGGTGCAAAGCCACAACAGGGTGCAAGAAAAACTGTATGATTTCCACTGTCCCAAGCGGAAAAGCACTTTCCTCCACAAAATCTATCAAAGGGGCTGAAAAGGTGCAATTCCCACGCACTGAAGCCACACAGCCACCCCCTTCCCCCGCCCAACAAAAATTCAAATAATAGCTATTTCCGTGAAGCAAATCCCTCTTTCCTGGCAAGGAACGTTTGAGCAGATGGATTCGTCCAGGAAACAAACCCCCCCAGCAGCTTTTTTACCTCGCCTTTGGCTTTTTCCACCTCATCCCGGACTCTCTTGACCCTTTTCTCCAGCAGGCGAGGTCAGGTGCACCCAAATCGCACTGTCTTCCTCCAGAAGGAACAAGAGTCAACACACTGGGCCACGGTTTGCCTCTGGATCTATGGGGAGAAATCCAGGGATATTAAAGACTCCCTTGTCATTACAAAGGAGGGCAATGATGTCTTCTCCCGCTGGGTTTTGAGCAGGAAGAAGGGTCCTAAGGACAGGATTCCAACGGGGGATTGAAAATAGGGCTTTCTGGGTTAAAAGCCTCCCCGCTAACCAGCTCCGCCCCGCTCCAACGGCTTTACCTCCTTCTGGATGAGGCCAAAAGTCTTCTGATGGACAAAAAAAAGGCTCTTTCAAGAGCTTTGGGAGCGGGATCTCCAGAGAGAAACTCCTCCCTGGCTGCAGATGAGCTGGGACCGCCAAAACCCCCCCTTTCTCATGGAAGATGCTCCCGAGAGCACCACCGGCTCTTATCTAGCCACTTTCCTCCCAAAAACGAGCCATCTCCTTCCCTCCAACGCTACGCGGCCAAGACAAGACGGGAGAGAACCCAAACGCCCTATCAAGTAACTCTGAAAAGGGGGAATTTGCCCCTTTCCCACAAGAAAAGCCTGAAGAGAAACCTTTCTCCTGCGGCTCGGGCTTGCTTTCCATGTCACCCCAGGGCTTCCAAACCAGGGAGGCTCCTTCCTCCTCCTCTTCCAAGAGGGATCTGTCCCGCAGGGCAGGCAGCTCCGCCTGCAACTGCTCCCCGGCATTGATGCGGCTGAAAGGGGGAGGAAGAGGAGGGGGAGGAAGGCACGTCGGGAACGGATACGGCGCAACAAACGCTAAAAAAGAGGGAAAACGTGGTGAGGTGGGGCAAAACCGGTCCCTATTTCCCAGCAAAACATCACTCAGTCTTCCGCCACCAACTTCCACCGCCCCTTCCCACCCCCAGCGTTACCCTTCGGCCACTGGAGGCTTTTTGGGCCCCATCGGGCAGGACAATTTGGGGGTTTCCCCAAAAAAACAATCCAACTGCTGAATGTCACTCTCCACAGCGGTAGGAAGCTGCCACAGCCACGGCCAGCGAGCGACCGCCGCCTCGGAATGTTGTGTGGAACGCGGGAGGCCGGCAACGGCCTGTGACGTCAGCAAAACCAGTGCTTTACTGGCACAGCACTGGGCCTTTGGGGGGGTTTCTGGCCCATATGGGGGACCCTCCACCCAAAAACACGCTGTGGAGAAGGGGCCGAGCGACACCCACCCCCACCCCCAGTTCCCTCCTCCCCTTTTCCCAGGGGTCGCCCTCATTCCCACGGCTCAACGTGGATTTTTGCCTCATCCTCCATCAAAAGAACCCCAAAATCCTGGAGGTTCTGCCCAAAAAATCTCACAAAACCACGCTGGGGATAAAAATCTTTCCGCCAACACCCTCCTTTAGCCTTCCTTGCCCTCCTCCTCCTCCTCACACACCACTCCATCCCCCACAAAATTTCCCCCTTCTCAGGGAAATCATGGCTCTGCAGAGGGACCCTCCGGCTACCACTTCACCCCTGCGGCTGCCCCGGGCCACAAGGCGGGGATTGAGCCATTTGGGGCTTTTCTAGAAGCAAAAGGAGCAAAGCGAAACCCCGGGGGCCCTTTCCATCCCCCAATCCCCTAGTCCATGGGCTGCAGTCATCATGCTCTAGTGCACTTCACTCTCTTCACAAGTTGGAAGCCCACGAGAAGCACAGTTAGGACGCCACATTTGAAGAAAGCAAACTTCCAGCTCTTCAAGGAGTTAGGAAATAGGACCCCGTGGGAAACTGCCCTTAGGGGCAAGGCAGCAGAACAAAGGAAAAAGGGATTTGTAAGTCCTTCCTCTAGAAATCCATTAGACCCAGCTTCATAGAAACGACACCGGTCTGGATGCTGGTGGTTAAAGAGGATGGATTTTGGGGGGGTTAAATTAGGAGAATTAATTGGGCGATCACTTCAAATGAGGTCAAATTAAAACTGGAGGCATTTTGCTGGCTGTGAGGGACTGGAGTGGGCAAGCCTCCGGCCACAAAACTCAATGGAACTTGAGTTTGTCCTGGGCAAAAAGGGGAAACCTGAGGCTTTTGCACAAGGAGGGGCCGCTCTGAACCTCACGGCTCCGGGGAAGGTCTCCCCGACTCCAAAAAGACAGAACGTTGGGGGTTGAAAGTCAAATAAAACCACCAAGAGGCACCTGGGCAAGGGCAATCCTCCAGCTGCCCTTCCCTTCTGCCCCCGCCCCACCACCCCCTCCCCCAGGGTGCTTTTCTGAACCCAAAGGAGGTATTTGGGGAAGAAAAAGGGAGGGCTGACCTTCCGCACTCACCTCAGGGCAAGTCCCAGCACAGGGAGGTCCCGGGATCCCCGGAGGAGCCGCAGGCGCTGTGGGGCTGCGCGTGGTGACGCCCCGGCGTGGGTTTGTCTTTGGGGGTCGCACGTGGCCTCTTCTTCTGCTGGCAGACGGCCTGCAAACCAGGGACAAAATAACTTGAAATGGCTCAAAAAGGCAGAAAAATAAGATTTTTTGGCCGTGGATTTCACGCGGTTTATCAGCCCAGGTAAAGACCTTCCGCACTCACCTCAGGGCAAGTCCCAGCACCCATCTTTGGGTGAGTTGCCCTCGTGAAGATGAAGCTGAGGATGGCCATGAGGAGCCCCAGCTTGGCCGTCTGGGTGTCCCTGGGGCCTGAGGGGGGACGGCAGAGGGGTATCACCCCCCTGAATAGGGAGGGGGAAGCTCTAACAGGGTCTGCCTGCCTCCCAAAATATGACCCCTCCCCTTCTGCCCATGCGCTCGTGCCAGCACCGCCCACCCTGGAAAACTCGGCTTCCCATTGGCCCGCTCACTTCTCTCATCCCTCCCACCGCCCCCTCTTCAAGCCGCCCATTGGGCCAGCGGCTGCACTCGCCCCGCCCCCTCTCTCCTGCGAGGGCTCCCCTCAGGTGGTGAAAAAGGCGGGAAAGGCGCCCCTGCCCCCTTTCCCCTCAGGGCCACAAAATGGCCGCGCCTGGTAAGGATTCTCTTTTCTGCTGGAATGGGTGTCCCGATGGATTTCCACAAGGGTTGCCTTTCTGCTGGCTGTGTCTCTGTGCAGAGGGGTGCTCCTGACTGTGTGGCTTTAGCCCTGTGAGGGCTTTGGAGGAGAAGTGGCTAAAGCAGCTTTCTCTCCCTGGAGATGAGCAGCGTTTGGGTAGAAAAGCAGCGGTTGAGTCAGTAAAGCTTCTGGTTAGTGCTGCGCTCAGGCCGTGGAGCTCTGTCTCCTGGAGCTACATTTCCTTTGGAGCCATCATTTTCTCAGCTGAGCCTGTGCGAGTCTCACAGACTGGAGCCCGTTGGGGTGGTGACGCTGGAGCTGGGGTCTATGGACCAAGTCCGATCAACCTTCTGATGATAATAGAAGTTGCCAGTGGATATAATTAAGGGACATCTCCTTGGCTGGGCAGCCCCCATGGACCAGCAAAGTTTGGATGTCTTTGACTTGGCTGATGCCAGAAAACCCCCTCCTGCCCTTGTTTGTGCCCAGAAACTGTGGCTGGAGGCAGCAGGAGATGGAAATTGTCCCTCAAAAGACTGAGGTGCTTTTGGGGGGAGGTCGCCCAAAATGAGGAAACGAGGGGTTTCATCGCCCAATGTCAGAGAGGGGGATGTGATGTCATAGAGGGAGGGTTGTGATGTCATAGAGGGGGTTGAGTTGTCATAGGTTGGGGTTGTGAGGTGAGAGGTTTGGGGTGTGACGTCATAGAGGGGGGTTCTGATGTCACAGAAACGGGTTGTGATGTCATGGACAGGGTTGTGATGTCATAGAATGGGGTTGTGATGTCATAAAGGGGTTGTGACATCATCGGGGATAGTGATGTCATAGAGGTAGGGCTGTGACGTCATAGAGGGGTGTTGTGGTTTCATAGAGGGGGTTATGATATCATAGAGTGGGGTGGTGACATCATAGGAGGTTGTGACGTCATCGGGGATTGTGATGTCAAAGAGGTAGGGTTGTGACGTAATAGAAGGGCGTTGTGATTTCACAGGGTGGTTTCACAGTGCTGATATACAGTGTGGTTGTGATGTCACAGAGTCGGGTTGTGACATCATAGAGAGGGATTGTGATGTCATAGAGAGGGATTGTGATGTCATAGAGGGGTTATGATGTCATAGAGTGGGGTTGTGATGTCATAGAGGTAGGGTTGCGATGTCATAGAAGGGTATTGTGACGTGATAGAGTGAAGCTGTGACATCATAGAGTGCGGTTGTGACATCATAGTTGGGTTTGTGATGTCACAGAGTCGTGTTCTGACGTCATAGAGTGGGATTGTGATGTCATAGAGGGGTTGTGATGTCATAGAGGGGCGTTGTGATGTCACAGAGGTGGTTATGATGTCATAGAGTGGGGTTGTGACATCATAGAGTGTGGTTGAGATGTCATGGAGGGGGTTATGATGTCACAGAGTGGTTTGTGACATCATAGAGTGGGGTTGTGACGTCATAGAGACAGGGTATTGATGTCATAGACGGGGTTTGTGATATCACAGAGGGGTTTGTGACGTCATAGAGTGGGGTTGTGACGTCATAGAGTGGGGTTGTGACGTCATAGAGTGGGGTTGTGAGATCATAGATGGGGTTGTGACGTCATAGAGGGGGGTTGTTATATTATAGAGTAGGGTTGTTACGTCATAGAGGGGGTTATGACGTCATCGAGTGGGGTTGTGAGATCATAGACGGGGTTGTGATGTCACATAGTCGGGTTGTGATGTCACAGAGTCGGGTTGTGATGTCATAGAGTGGGGTTGTGATGTCATAGAGGGGGTTATGATGTATACAGTGGGGATGTGACGTCAAAGAGGCGGTTGTGACGTGATCGGGGATTGTGATGTCATTGAGGTAGGGTTGTGACGTCGTAGAGGGGCATTGTGATGTCATAGAAGGAGAGTTGTGATATCATAGAGGGGGTTGTGACGTCATAGGGGGTTGTGATGTCATAGACTGGGGTTGCTATGTCATACGTTTCTATGACGTTGGGTCTAATGGATTTCTAGAGGAAGGACTTACAAATCCCTTTTTCCTTTGTTCTGCTGCCTTGTCCCTAAGGGCAGTTTCCCACGGGGTCCTATTTCCTAACTCCTTGAAGAGCTGGAAGTTTGCTTTCTTCAAATGTGGCGTCCTAACTGTGCTTCTCGTGGGCTTCCAACTTGTGAAGAGAGTGAACTGCACTAGAGCATGATGACTGCAGCCCATGGACTAGGGGATTGGGGGATGGAAAGGGCCCCCGGGGTTTCGCTTTGCTCCTTTTGCTTCTAGAAAAGGCCCAAATGGCTCAATCCCCGCCTTCTGGCCCGGGGCAGCTGCAGGGGTGAAGTGGTAGCCGGAGGGTCCCTCTGCAGAGCCATGATTTCCCTGAGAAGGGGGAAATTTTGTGGGGGATGGAGTGGTGTGTGAGGAGGAGGAGGAGGGCAAGGAAGGCTAAAGGAGGGTGTTGGCGGAAAGATTTTTATCCCCAGCGTGGTTTTGTCAGATTTTTTGGGCAGAACCTCCAGGATTTTGGGGTTCTTTTGATGGAGGATGAGGCAAAAATCCACGTTGAGCCATGGGAATGAGGGCGACCCCTGGGAAAACGGGAGGAGGGAAGTGGGGGTGGGGGTGGGTGTCGCTCGGCCCCTTCTCCACAGCATGTTTTTGGGTGGAGGGTCCCCCATATGGGCCAGAAACCCCCCCAAAGGCCCAGTGCTGTCCCAGTAAAGCACTGGTTTTGCTGACGTCACAGGCCGTTGCCGGCCTCCCGCGTTCCACACAACATTCCGAGGCGGCGGTCGCTCACTGGCCGTGGCTGTGGCAGCTTCCTACCGCTGTGGAGAGTGACATTCAGCAGTTGGATTGTTTTTTTGGGGAAACCCCCAAATTGTCCTGCCCGATGGGGCCCAAAAAGCCTCCAGTGGCCGAAGGGTAACGCTGGGGGTGGGAAGGGGCGGTGGAAGTTGGTGGCGGAAGGCTGAGTGATGTTTTGCTGGGAAATAGGGACCAGTTTTGCCCCACCTCACCACGTTTTCCCTCTTTTGAAGCGTTTGTTGCGCCGTATCCATTCCCGATGTGCCTTCCTCCCCCTCCTCTTCCTCCCCCTTTCAGCCGCATCAATGCCGGGGAGCAGTTGCAGGCGGAGCTGCCTGCCCTGCGGGACAGATCCCTCTTGGAAGAGGAGGAGGAAGGAGCCTCCCTGGTTTGGAAGCCCTGGGGTGACATGGAAAGCAAGCCCGAGCCGCAGGAGAAAGGTTTCTCTTCAGGCTTTTCTTGTGGGAAAGGGGCAAATTCCCCCTTTTCAGAGTTACTTGATAGGGCGTTTGGGTTCTCTCCCGTCTTGTCTTGGCCCTGTAGCGTTGGAAGGAAGGAGATGGCTCGTTTTTGGGAGGAAAGTGGCTAGATAAGAGCCGATGGTGCTCTCGGGAGCATCTTCCATGAGAAAGGGGGGGTTTTGGCGGTCCCAGCTCATCTGCAGCCAGGGAGGAGTTTCTCTCTGGAGATCCCGCTCCCAAAGCTCTTGAAAGAGCCTTTTTTTTGTCCATCAGAAGACTTTTGGCCTCATCCAGAAGGAGGTAAAGCCGTTGGAGCGGGGCGGAGCTGGTTAGCGGGGAGGCTTTTAACCCAGAAAGCCCTATTTTCAATCCCCCGTTGGAATCCTGTCCTTAGGACCCTTCTTCCTGCTCAAAACCCAGCGGGAGAAGACATCATTGCCCTCCTTTGTAATGACAAGGGAGTCTTTAATATCCCTGGATTTCTCCCCATAGATCCAGAGGCAAACCGTGGCCCAGTGTGTTGACTCTTGTTACTTCTGGAGGAAGACAGTGCGATTTGGGTGCACCTGCCCTCGCCTGCTGGAGAAAAGGGTCAAGAGAGTCCGGGATGAGGTGGAAAAAGCCAAAGGCGAGGTAAAAAAGCTGCTGGGGGGGTTTGTTTCCTGGACGAATCCATCTGCTCAAACGTTCCTTGCCAGGAAAGAGGGATTTGCTTCACGGAAAGAGATATTATTTTAATTTTTGGTGGGCGGGGGAACGGGGTGGCTGTGTGGCTTCAGTGCGTGGGAATTGCACCTTTTCAGCCCCTTTGATAGATTTTGTGGAGGAAAGTGCTTTTCCGCTTGGGACAGTGGAAATCATACAGTTTTTCTTGCACCCCGTTGTGGCTTTGCACCCTGTTTTCCCATTGGTTTTTTGGCTGTTTAGACTTTACCTGGGCTGATAAACCGCGTGAAATCCACGGCCAAAAAATCTTATTTTTCTGCCTTTTTGAGCCATTTCAAGTTATTTTGTCCCTGGTTTGCAGGCCGTCTGCCACCAGAAGAAGAGGCCACGTGCGACCCCCAAAGACAAGCCCACGCCGGGGCGTCACCACCCTCAGCCCCACAGCGCCTGCGGCTCCTCCGGGGATGCCGGGACCTCCCTGTGCTGGGACTTGCCCTGAGGTGAGTGCGGAAGGTCAGCCCTCCCTTTTTCTTCCCCAAATGCCTCCTTTGGGTTCAGAAAAGCACCCGGGGGGGGTGGGGGTGTGGCGGGGGCAGAAGGGAAGGGCAGCTGGAGGATTGCCCTTGCCCAGGTGCCTCTTGGTGGTTTTATTTGACTTTCAACCCCCAACATTCTGTCTTTGTGGAGTCGGGGAGACCTTCCCCGGAGCCGTGAGGTTCAGAGCGGCCCCTCCTTGTGCAAAAGCCTCAGGTTTCCCCTTTTTGCCCAGGACAAACTCAAGTTCCATTGAGTTTTGTGGCCCGAGGCTTGCCCACTCCAGTCCCTCACAGCCAGCAAAATGCCTCCAGTTTTAATTTGACCTCATTTGAAGTGATCGCCCAATTAATTCTCCTAATTTAACCCCCCCCAAAATCCATCCTCTTTAACCACCAGCATCCAGACCGGTGTCGTTTCTATGAAGCTGGGTCTAATGGATTTCTAGAGGAAGGACTTAAAAATCCCTTTTTCCTTTGTTCTGCTGCCTTGTCCCTAAGGGCAGTTTCCCAGGGGGTCCTATTTCCTAACTCCTTGAAGAGCTGGAAGTTTGCTTTCTTAAAATGTGGCGTCCTAACTGTGCTTCTCGTGGGCTTCCAACTTGTGAAGAGAGTGAAGTGCACTAGAGCATGATGACTGCAGCCCATGGACTAGGGGATTGGGGGATGGAAAGGGCCCCCGGGGTTTCGCTTTGCTCCTTTTGCTTCTAGAAAAGCCCCAAATGGCTCAATGCCCGCCTTCTGGCCCGGGGCAGCCGCAGGGGTGAAGCGGTAGCCAGAGGGTCCATCCCAGAGCCCTGATTTCCCTGAGAAGGGGGAAATTTTGTGGGGGATGGAGTGGTGTGTGAGGAGGAGGAGGAGGGCAAGGAAGGCTAAAGGAGGGTCTTGGCGGAAAGATTTTTATCCCCAGCGTGGTTTTGTCAGATTTTTTGGGCAGAACATCCAGGATTTTGGGGTTCTTTTGATGGAGGATGAGGCAAAAATCCATGTTCAGCTGTGGGAATGAGGGCGACCCCTGGGAAAATGGGAGGAGGGAACTGGGGGTGGGGGTGGGTGTCGCTCGGCCCCTTCTCCACAGCGTGTTTTTGGGTGGAGGGTCCCCCATATGGGCCAGAAACCCCCCCAAAGGCCCAGTGCTGTCCCAGTAAAGCACTGGTTTTGCTGACGTCCCAGGCCGTTGCCGGCCTCCCGCGTTCCACACAACATTCCGAGGCGGCGGTGGCTCGCTGGCCGTGGCTGTGGCAGCTTCCTACCGCTGTGGAGAGTGACATTCAGCAGTTGGATTGTTTTTTTGGGGAAACCCCCAAATTGTCCTGCCCGATGGGGCCCAAAAAGCCTCCAGTGGCCGAAGGGTAACGCTGGGGGTGGGAAGGGACGGTGGAAGTTGGTGGCGGAAGGCTGAGTGATGTTTTGCTGGGAAATAGGGACCAGTTTTGCCCCACCTCACCACGTTTTCCCTCTTTTGAAGCGTTTGTTGCGCCGTATCCATTCCCGACGTGCCTTCCTCCCCCTCCTCTTCCTCCCCCTTTCAGCCGCATCAATGTCGGGGAGCAGTTGCAGGCGGAGCTGCCTGCCCTGCGGGACAGATCCCTCTTGGAAGAGGAGGAGGAAGGAGCCTCCCTGGTTTGGAAGCCCTGGGGTGACATGGAAAGCAAGCCCGAGCCGCAGGAGAAAGGTTTCTCTTTAGGCTTTTCTTGTGGGAAAGGGGCAAATTCCCCCTTTTCAGAGTTACTTGATAGGGCGTTTGGGTTCTCTCCCGTCTTGTCTTGGCCCTGTAGCGTTGGAAGGAAGGAGATGGCTCGTTTTTGGGAGGAAAGTGGCTAGATAAGAGCCGATGGTGCTCTCGGGAGCATCTTCCATGAGAAAGGGGGGGTTTTGGCGGTCCCAGCTCATCTGCAGCCAGGGAGGAGTTTCTCTCTGGAGATCCCACTCCCAAAGCTCTTGAAAGAGCCTTTTTTTTGTCCATCAGAAGACTTTTGGCCTCATCCAGAAGGAGGTAAAGCCGTTGGAGCGGGGCGGAGCTGGTTAGCGGGGAGGCTTTTAACCCAGTGACGCGCGGAAACAAACCTTACAACTCGCAGAGAGTTATAAAGCAGGTATGTTTATTGCGGCGCCGGGTGCAAGGGGGATTTCTTCTCCAAACTTGCACACCGGTTTGTGAAACAAGCGTCTATTTATGGTGAAAAGCGTACCTATTCATTAAGGTGGGCTGGGTTATTCTAATTAATTCTAAGAAAAGGCGTTACTATTCTAATTATTTCTAAGAACTCATTATCATAAGTCTCCTCCCCTTGCCGCATGCGCACTGCCGCCTGGTGGTCGTGGGCCGGGGTCTTCTGGAGGAAGGCTCGCAGTCTTCTTCACCGGGTACCTTCACCTTTGTCCCAGAAAGCTTGGGTTGGCCGGATCCCAAACCGCAGAACTAGTCCCGACCAGATGGACACCTTTCCCAGACAGTTGGGTCCCTCCTTAGCATGCAGGCTGCTCCCGCTATCTTATACACAAGGCCATTTCTTTATCTTGGAATGCTGGGCTCCGAGCTTTGTTCTTTCCCAGGCTGTACTAAATTCACACTAACAACCTTTAACCATTCGTTTTCTGAATCAAGTCCCCCCTTTTCTTTCACCTTTGTAAATTCTTTTACAATTGCCTATAACACACTCTCCCTCTCCATCTGATTTCTAAAATACTTCCCTGATTCCACCCGTTCACGGAGCTGATGCTTCTTCCATTGAATGTATTCGTCTTTGGCCCCCCTGGTACAACACATAAGACATCTAATTAATGCACACACTAAAGTTCCTAACATAAGTATTGCTACTAGAAGGAGAAACAGTCGCTTAAGCCAAGCCAAGTTAGGTAACCACGAGGTTAACTTTTCCCAAAGGTCGGAAAACCCGAATGTGGTGTCATCTTGCGCAGTCAGATGCAAAATCTGAGTTTTAGCTATGAGATTTTGTAAGTCTTTCTCTATTCTTCCGTTTTGGTTTACATATGAGCAACAGCTTTGATTAATCACTGCACATAAGCCTCCCTCTTTCCAAGTTAATAAGTCTAATGCCATTCTGTTTTGTCCCACCACATTTGCTAATGACTGGACTTCTTGTTGAAGTGCCTGCATAGCATCGATTGTAGATTTCTCAAGCGCTTCTATAGTGGCCGATATGTTTACAATTGCTTTCTCCAATTCACTGACGCCCAGGAACGGTATAAGCCACCTTACAAAGCTATGGGATCTTGTTCCCCTCGTCACGAGAGGGTTTTCTACTCCCCGAATTCTCCTCCAAGGTGTTCTCAACATACCTGAGGGGATTTCAGACTGATTAAACACCGTATCCTGGCTAGTTAGATAGCCTATCGTGCAAGTTCCCTTCCATCCTGCGGGCAGCTGTTTTCTGCTATATCCATCTCCACACAACCACCAATACCCTTGAGGTAACTTACAGGGTCCAATAGTTGCTGTCAAATTCGCACCTAAAAACTTTCCTGCCTGATACCATCCATACTCCCACGAATATCCTTCTCCTTCAGAAACACCACTACTTTTATATGCAACTAGTTGGGTTTTGTCGCAAAAGTCAATATACGTTGCCTTTATCCCTGTTAGATCCCAATTCCCCACATCAACAGTTGTCTTATTAATCCAGAACTTGCTCCATCCCCAGGCTATTGTCTTATTCACCGGCCCCCTGTGTCTATATTCCCCGTGTTCCCAGGTACAATTGTTACTGCTAATTAATACCACAAGCTCTTCTTTCAATAGTTGTAAATCAAATCTGGGTCCTAAGGGGTAGACATTATCATCGTATTCACAATATCCATTCAACTCATTTCCCCCTTTTGCCCAAAATTTGGGCCAGGTTCCGTTGGCATAGTTCCAATTGCTTGCTGCCACCCCATATAGAGGTAATTTCATTTCTCCTTTAGGTAAGGTGGTACATACCCAACAATCTGACAGATTAGTAGCTTTTACCAATGTTTCCAGACTTTGTGTATATGTATTCGTATCCCATGTCCCTCCCCCCGAAATACAAAGTCCCGGCATGTTGACGACTATCAAGGTTACTAATGTCCATCTTTTCGTTGGAGGCGAAGCTTCAGGGGTCCGGTCTGCGTTGATGTCCATTGGGGTTCCAGAGCTCTCTTGACGCGAGTCCAATGGATCCAAGCGGCTTGTTCCTTAATCTTTATGGCTGTGTGAGTGGTCAGCAGTACCTGGAAGGGACCTTCCCACTTTGGCCTCAGTGGTGAATCTGTAAAAGACTTAACATATACATAATAACCACCATGGTTGAACCGGGACCTGCTGGTCAAACTAAGGGGTAAGATGGGGCTACACAGGATATGGAAGAAGGGACAGGCAACCTGGGAAGAGTATAGGGATGTTGCCCGGCTGTGTAGGAATAAGGTCAGGGAGGCCAAGGCACAGCTAGAATTGGACTTGCCAAGGGACATAAAGAAAAACAAGAAAGGCTTCTACAAGTACATTAACCAGAAAAGGAAGGTTTGTCGCGACGGAGGGAAGACAGGGCCACTCAATATGAGTGATCAGCAAGCTTCGTTTATTGATTCACACAGTTGCCTTTTATGTTCTAACATAATTAGCTCATACATATTACAAAAGTTAAGCTCATGATTGGTTAGTTCTTAGAAAGATCAACTCCGCCCTTGGTTCCTTCTTTACAGTTACTTTCATCCTCTTTTCCCATGCCTGAGCAGCTGCAACCTCCCTGTTATCATACAACAATTATAGTCAAGGACAAGGTGTCCTTACCAGCCCAGTAGTTACGGGGGCTGAATCCGATGTTTCTCAAGCTTTTGCTCGGCCAGCAGGATCATGTCTACGTGACCCTTCTCAGCTAGCCATTCTCCCACAATTCCCCCGTTTTTATTTTGAATGACATAGGCTTGGTTAAACATCCGTAACACAAGGGTTTTCATACAAGACAACACACAACTCACACAAAGCAATGCTATTAGTACAATGATTAAGACTAGCAATCCCGTCTGTAAAAGGTTTCTCAGCCATCCGGACAGACCCAACCAGTCTCCAAGAGCACCCAGGCCAAAGAATCCTGAATCTTGTTGTATCTTTTGAGTATGTGTCATTAGGTATTGAATTTCTTTATGGATAGATCTTGAGTGATCCTCCAGATCCATACAACACATTCCATCGAAATCCTCACAGCCATGTCCGTGGGCTAGCAAAAGGAAATCTATCGCGGCTCTATTCTGTAATACCGCGTGTTGCACTGTGGATAGATCATCTGCACGTTCGGACAGGACTCTGCTTGTTGCGTTGGCTTGCTTTGCCACCCAACATGCTATACTATTCAAATTTCTATGTGCTCGTGCTGCGGCAACACCTGGCGTAAAAAGGGATGCGAAGATAACTTCCCATTTGTTCCAGAGGCTAATTTGATCGGAACAATCGCTAGTCAGGCTGTGGGAAGTGTCTCTTGTAAATCGATATCGGTGAGTGCTGTTAGGGTGCATTAGTGGTGCAGCTAGACTAAGTTGGCCTATAGTACATGGTCCTCCCTGAGGGTTTGAAGGGATTCCTGACCATGCTCGGTTGCCGCATATTAAAAAGAATCCTTTTGGAAGGCGCCTGGGCAGTACAGTGCCAGGAGCTGGAGAACTCTCACTACGGGCCATTCTTTGACACCAGGTTTTCCTCCAACTAGTATGGTTTTCTATTGGAGAGAGGATTGTAGGGGCCGTCTCCCTGACCATGCGTCCCTCCTTTTGCTCCCCGGTCCAACTCTCAGTGCCAATATATATGCAATAACTGGCGTTGAGGGAGTCCGCTAGATCAATCTCCTGTGGTTCGGGACCTACAGGGAGCTTATCATCCCAAATGTCATACTTTTCAAACATTTCCGCAATGTCATTCCACATGAATTGGACTTTACTTGTCACCTTATACTGTTGTCTCAATTCTGAGAGGGATTCATAAAATACCTTAAAGGTGACACTGGTCAAGGGCACCCCTATAAGGCACGTAGTAAATGGGGAGCGGGGTGTTGCTAGGCTTGCACAAAAGCTGGTCGTGTTGAGTGACCGAGCTAAAGTTACCCACACATTTTCTCGTGGGTCAAACATCTCGCTATATGGGATGGCTCTTATGCTTACAACTAAGGCAACTACTATAAAGCTTTCTATACCTAAAGTAACCATTTTCTCTGTTTCAACTTCTAAGCAAATAGCATGCACATAATACCTAGGGGTTACAGACCCCACAGACTGTACAATTAATTTCTGTCTTTGCGACCTCGTGGTTCACACTCAGGCGCAGCGGTCTCAGTCCGTTGGTTTATGGTGATTAGTCGGGTCACCTTCAGCGGCGACTTCAGGGTGGTCGATGGCGGGCCTTACCCAACGGCTGGGAACCCAGATGGTACCTGTATCGGTAGAAACACAGATATAGCCGCGTCCCACATAAACCACTTTTGCGGGACCTGTCCATTGACCTGTTTTAGCATCTTTATATAGCACTCTCATGTGCGGTGACTGGGGGGCTTCTGACTTCACGTAATGCCTCGCGATTGGCGGATCATTGCTATCTCCAAACACACATAAATGATTGAGCACAAAGAGAACCTTCTGTACCCTTTCCCTTACGTCTGCAATGTCTTTAAATTTCTCCAGGTAACGCTTTACTGTCCCGTTGGCTCTTTCTACTATGGCCTGCCCAGTCGGGGAATGGGGAATGCCAGTAACGTGAGTGATGTTCCATAGCTGCATAAATTGCTTCAACGACCCACTGCTGTACGCTGGGCCATTATCAGTTTTGATCGTGCCTGGAACTCCCAGGACGGCAAAACAACTCGTTAGATGTCGCCTTACATCGCGAACTTTTTCCCCCGGCTGTGGGGTAGCCCATATCATATGGCTGTATGTATCTACAGTTACATGCAAGTACTTCAATCGGCCAAGCGCAGAGACATGGGTAACATCCATTTGCCAAACCTCATTAGATTTCAATCCCCTAGGGTTAACTCCGCATCCGAGTCCTAATCCCGAATTGTGATGACTGCATATGGGGCAAGCTTTGACAATGGCTCGGGCTTCCTCTATGGAGAGTTTGTAAGTCCGAGCTAGCCCCTTCGCATTTTGGTGGAAGACAGAGTGAGCCTCTCGGGCTCGGCAGTGCGGTGCCAACGGAGGCTCTGTGGTGACCGTAACTAGGCGGTCGGCTCGAGCGTTGCCCTCTCCGAGGCCTTCTCCCCACTGGTGACTCTGGATGTGAATCACCGCGTACGGGTCATTTCTTTGCGTGATTGCGAGCTGCAAGCTGACTAGTAATTCTGTTAAGCGTCGATTCTTCAAGTCTCGCAGGCTCGCATCTTCAATGCGATTAACTATGCCTGCAACGTAGAGAGAGTCTGTGACTATATTTAGTGGGATATCTTTCCATCTGATGAATGCCCAGACCACTGCAAAAAGTTCCAGCGTTTGTAGAGAGTCCTGTGGCTGTGCCTGTAGGATTTGATGCTGCCATCCTTGCTCATCCTTCCAGGTTATGGCGGCAGTTCTGGAACGTCGGCCCGCATCGGTAAAGGCCGTGAGAGCCTGTGAGATAGGCTGGCTGGATCACTTTGGCTTAACTATCCAGCTCATGTTCTCCATCCACGATAGGATGGGTGATGGTAGCGGCTTAATTATTAACGCCGCTCCATCATAGAGTAGTGCTGCTTGCAATTCTTCGGAATTCTGCAAGTACCACTCTAAATCAGTCTGCTTCATTGGCACCCATATCGTGTTTGGAGGGGTACCCTCTATCTGTAGAATATGGCACCGGCCCTTCTTGACCAAGTCTGCCAGCGTGGCAATTTTTTCCTGTATTGTCCGCCGTGGTTGTAGCGGAGGGGCTATCCATTCCAATACGATAGTGGTGAACCCCTGCTTCTCCCCCGTTTTTTTTTTTTGCTGAGTTAAGGCTGCCATAAGGTACTGCTCACCACATAAAACAGTCAAGTCAATGGGCAGACCCTCAACACGCCGATGCGTGGAACGCGTAGTTACCATGGAAGCTATTTGTTGCAGCGTTTGTCTTTGTTGCTCAGTAAGCTGCACTGGCGTTGCAGGATCCGTTCCTCGCAGTAGGGGGCGCAGTTGATTCAGTAGTTCATTGGGGATGCCTGTAATAGGTCGAAGCCATTGTAGATCACCTAGCAGTCGCTGAGCATCATGAAGAGTCCGAATGTCCAGGTGCAGTGATAATTTTTGAGGCTGAATTGTCGTATCAGTGATGCGCCACCCGAGATACTTCCAGGGGCTTGATTCTTGCACCTTTTCGGGTGCTATTACCAGGCCTCTCTGCTTGAGCTGCTCTGCTAGCTCCTGCTTTTGTTGTGGAGAAAAGGGTGTCGGTTGAGCCAGCAAAATATCGTCCATATAATGATAGATTAGAGTACGGGCCCAGTTTTGTCGCAGTGGCTGCAGGGCGGCATCAATGTAGATTTGGCACAATGTGGGCGAATTTCGCATTCCTTGCGGAAGGACTGTCCATTCAAAGCGTTGGTCCGGCCCCTCCCGATTAATCGCGGGAAGGGTAAAAGCAAATCTTTGTCTATCATCTTCATGCAAAGCAATAGTGAAAAAACAGTCTTTTAGATCCACAATAAGCAGGTGCCAGCCTTCCGGTATCATAGCTGGGTTGGGCAAACCAGGCTGTAATGCTCCCATGTCATACATTTGTTTATTTACAGCTCTCAAATCATGGAGCAGTCGATATTTCCCTGATTTCTTCTTAATAACAAAAATGGGAGTATTCCAAGGGCTTGTCGATAGCCTTAGGTGCCCTTGTTCGAATTGTTCTCGGACGAGTGTGTGTGCCTGTTCTAGACTTTCCCGTTTTAGTGGCCATTGCTCTACCCACACTGGTTCTGTTGTTCTCCAGCGAAGCGGGATCGGGAAAGTCCAAGCAATGGCCGCTCCTAAAAAGGGGGGTCCGAAGTAAGGACCATTCCCATTTGTGCAAGGATGTCACGCCCTATCAATGCATGTACCCCCTCAGGCAATGGGACAATAGAAACAGTACAATTCACTACCTTGTCCCCTATGGTCCATCGTAGAAGGGGTGATTTGCGAGCAAGGGTCAATCCTCCTACTCCCGCGACCGTGGCGCTGCTCGCGTAGGTCGGCCATTGAGCCGGCCACTTATGCGTGCTGATTATGGAAATGTCAGCGCCAGTGTCTAGAAGAGCAACAAGTGATATAGTTAGGTTGGCGTATTGCACAGCAACCGGGCGTTGTGGCCTTTGGCGCAAGCCGACAGTTAGTAGGGCCATTTGTCCTGTAGATCCAAAGGCTCCTTGCCCTCGTGGCTGCTCTTGCAGCGGTGGAAGGGCTCCCGCAAGATGTGGTAGGGGAATTAATTGTGCCACCTTGGTGCCTTTAGCGATGAAGAGCGGTGGGAATAACGTGTGGGCCATGATCTGGATCTCACCGTGGTAATCTTTATCAATCAGTCCCACCAACACATTAAGTCCCAGCATGGTGGCCGATGAACGGCCTATAAGTAGTGCTCCGACAGCTTGTCCATTGATACAGATTGGTCCTTGAGTGCTAGTAGCAATCCGGACAGGCTTTGAGTCCAACAGGGTACAATCTACTGCTGTTGCCAGGTCCAAGCCGAGGCTTCCGCTTGTGGCTGGTCTGAGCTGAAGGGATTGAGTGCTGCCGGATATGCAGCCGCTTTTTGTGTCGGCGCGGGGCGGCTTTTCCCGCTGAACCGTCCGTTTCCCGGTTTAGAAGCGCGACATGCAGTCTTATTGTGGTTGTCCGACCGGCAGTTTCTGCACCATACTGAGCCGGCGTTGCAGTTCCGTCTGATGTGTCCAGCAGCGCCGCAACGGTAGCATCGTGGGCGAGATGATTCACTAGCATTTAATCGTTGAACGGAGGCTTGCAAAGGAGCAAGGGCTGCAAGAACTTGACTCTGCGTAGCCTGCGCGTGTTCCTTTAAACTATTCCCTAGTTCCTTTACTGCCTCAACTAACATTGCCTGTGGCCCTACCGGTACCTGAGCCATCCTTTCTAGTCCTTCCTCGATAGTCCATGTCCCTGGCAATGTAGCCAAGATGTTGCGTGTGGCCGGATTACTATTTTGTATAGCACACTGCTTTAGTATAGTGCCTCTGAGATAATCGGGCACCCCGGCCGCCTGTATGGCGTCTGCTACTCGATCTATAAATAGGCCAAATGGTTCCTCTCTTCCTTGCTTAATACCCATATATGAAGGCACACCTCCAGGTTCCTTAAGACGATCAAAAGCCTGTCTTGCCAATGTCATTGATTCTTTTACTTTATCCGGTCCCATAAGTGCCTGTGCTTCTGGCCGCAGATACGGTCCCACCCCCAATAGCTCATCAAGGGTGACTCCATGTAACGGATCTCCCGGTTGCTTTACTGTGGCAACTGATTGCTGACAAGCAGCCTGCCAATGCGCATTAAACAACAGCTGCTGGTGTTGTGTCAAAATCAGCTTCATAATACTACGTACATCCCCCGGGAGTAATATATTGGTGCCCCAGATAAAGTCTAGCATTTGCCTTGTGGGCTCTCCTTTGATCCCTGAGTCACTCACCGTGGATCGCAACTGAGTTAATAACTTCCAATCTAGGTTCTGAATTGTGGCAGTTATTCGCCCTTGGTCATCTGGCTGGTAAGTTACTGGGAATGCCTCATGTACAATGCTCGAGGCAAATTCTCTATCTCCGGAGGCCATCGCCTCCTCTGCAATTTGCTGCCACATCCTCTGTCTTTCTGTGGTAATGCTCTGCCCCTCCGTGGAGGGATTATGACTCATTCTTTTCCCTGCATAACTTTCTTCTGACTCCTCTCCCTTTTCTGTTTCCATTGGGGGGGCCGATGGGTCCTCACTATCTCCAGGTGGCTCGGGAGGAGATGGAACAAAGACCGAGTGCTCCCACGCTCCCGCTACCCCTTGAGGGACGACTATAGTGCGAACCGAGGGAGGCAACGGGCAACCCGAGGGAAGGGTAGCTGGCTTTTGTTGCGAGGCAGTCGCACCCGTCCCAGTTGATCCCCCTAACCTTTCAGACGCAGCAGCTCTCTGCTCTGCTTTATGCATCACCAGAGCGTTCGTAACTGCACGCCAAGGCTTCATCAGTTTCTTGGCTAACTTCTCATCACTTATTACTTCATCAAATAATTTATCCCCATATCTCCGCCACTCCTCTTCCTCAAAAACTGTATCGGGATTGGCAAAGAATCCTCTAGCTACCCCATCAGCTAATAACTCTGGTAATTCCTTTTTACAATGTAAACCTTCTATGCTCCGCTTTTCTAAAAAGCATTTGAGCAAATCATACGCCGCTTGTCTATTCATACCTTCGTCAGCGCGCTGTTGCAGCCTTTCAGACTTCGGCGGCGCGTAGCCGGCAGGACACTCTCTATAGGTAAGCCTGGGCGCGGGGACCTTTTCCTTTAATCCCTTTCGCTCTTGGGCGCGGGGACCTTTTCCTTTAATCCCTTTCGCTCTTGGGCGCGGGGACCTTTTCCTTTAATCCCTTTCGCCTCCTGCGCTGCTTACAGGACCAGCACTGAGACTCCGTTGACCGTGGCTTGCAGGTTCAGCCCTCTGTAGGGTCCCTGTTCGGGCGCCATTTGTCGCGACGGAGGGAAGACAGGGCCACTCAATATGAGTGATCAGCAAGCTTCGTTTATTGATTGACACAGTTGCCTTTTATGTCCTAACATAATTAGCTCATACATATTACAAAAGTTAAGCTCATGATTGGTTAGGTCTTAGAAAGATCAACTCCGCCCTTGGTTCCTTCTTTACAGTTACTTTCATCCTCTTTTCCCATGCCTGAGCAGCTGCAACCTCCCTGTTATCATACAACAATTATAGTCAAGGACAAGGTGTCCTTGCCAGCCAGCAATTACAGGGGCTGAATCCGATGTTTCTCAAGCTTTTGCTCGGCCAGCTGGATCATGTCTACGTGACCCTTCTCAGCTAGCCATTCTTCCACAGAGGGGGATGTGATGTCCTAGAGGGAGGGCTGTGATGTCACAGAGGGTGTTGTGTTGTCACAGGTTGGGGTTGTGAGGTTAGAGGTTTGGGGTGTGACGTCATAGAGGGGGGTTGTGATGTCATATAGGGAGGGTTATGACGTCACAGGTTGGGGTTGTGCCGTCACAGGTTTGGGTTGTGATGTCACAGGGTGTGGTTGTGATGTAGAGGGGTTGTGACGTCATAGTTTGGGGTTGTGATGTCATAGAGGGAGGGTTGTGATGTCACAGGTTGGGGTTGTGGCATCATAGAGTGGGGTGTGATGTCATAAAGGGGGTTGTGATGTCATAGGTTGGGGTTGTGATGTCATGGAGGGTTCTGATGTCACAGGTTGGGGTTGTGACATCATAGAGTGGGGTTGTGATGTCATAGAGGAGATGTGATATCATAGAGCAGGGTTGTGATGCCATAGAGGGGGTTGTGAGGTTAGAGGTTTGGGGTGTGACGTCATAGAGGGGGTTGTGGTGTCATATAGGGAGGGTTGTGATGTCATAGAAGGGCGTTGTGATTTCACAGAGTGTGGTTGTGACGTCATAGTGGGCTTTGTGAAGTCACAGAGTGGGGTTGTGACGTCATAGAGTGGGATTGTGATGTCATAGAGTGAGGTTGTGACGTCATAGAGTGGGGTTGTGGTGTCATAAAGGGGGTTGTGACGTCATAGTGGTGTTTGTGATGTCACAGAGTCCGGTTGTGATGTCATAGAGGTAGGGTTGTGACGTCATAGAAGGGCGTTGTGATTTCACAGAGTGTGGTTGTGACGTCATAGTGGGGTTTGTGATGTCATAGAGTAGGGTTGGAATGTCATAGAGTCGGGTTGTGATATCATAGAGTAGGGTTGTGGTGTCATAGAGGTAGGGTTGTGACATCATAGACGGGACTGTGACGTCATAGAGTGCAGTTGTGATGTCATAGTGGGGTTTGTGATGTCACAGAGTGGTTTGTGATGTCATAGAGTGGGGTTGTGATGTCACAGAGTTGGGTTGTGACGTCATAGAGTCAGTTGTCACGTCATAGTGGGGTTTGTGACGTCATAGTGGGGTGTTGTCATTTCACAGAGTGCGGTTGTGATGTCATAGTGGGGTTTGTGTTGTCACAGAGTGGTTTGTGATGTCATAGAGTGGGATTGTGATGTCATAGAGGGGGATTATGATGTCATAGAGGTAGGGTTGTGACGTCATAGAGGGGGATTGTGTTGTCACAGAGTGGTTTGTGATGTCACAGAGTCGGGTTGTGACGTCATAGAGTGGGATTGTGATATCATAGAGTGGGGTTGTGATGTCATAGAGGTAGGGTTGTGACATCATAGAAGGGTGTTGTGATTTCACAGAGTTGGTTTGTGATGTCATAATGGGGTTTGTGATGTCACAGAGTGGTTCTTGATGTCATACAGTGGGGTTCTGACATCATAGAGGTAGCGTTGTGACGTCATAGAGTGGGGTTGTGATGTCACAGAGTTGGGTTGTGATGTCACAGAGTTGGGTTGTGACATCATAGAGTGGGGTTGTGATGTCATAAAGGGGGTTGTGACGTCATAGAGTGCGGTTGTGATGTCATAGTGGTGTTTGTGATGTCACAGAGTCCGATTGTGATGTCATAGAGTGGGATTGTGACGTCATAGAAGGGCGTTGTGATTTCACTGAGTGTGATTTTGACGTCATAGTGGGGTTTGTGATGTCATAGAGGTAGGGTTGTGATGTCTTAGAGTAGGGTTGTGGTGTCATAGAGGTAGGGCTGTGACATCATAGAGTGCGGTTGTGACGTCATACTGGGGTTTGTGATGTCACAGAGTAGTTTGTGATGTCATAGAGTGGGGTTGTGATGTCATAGACGGGGTTGTGACGTCATCGGGGATTGTGGTGTCATAGATGGGGTTACGACGTCATAGAGGGGGTTGAGACGTCATAGAGTGCGGTTTTGGCGTCATAGTGGAGTTTCTGATGTCACAGAGTGGGGTTGTGACATCATAGAGTGGGGTTGTGACGTCATAGAGGGGTTATGATATCATAGAGTGCGGTTGTGACGTCATAGTGGGGTTTGTGATATCACAGAGTGGTTTGTGATGTCATAGAGTGGGGTTGTGATGTCACAGAGTTGGGTTGTGATGTCATAGAGTAGGGTTGTGATGTCATAGAGTGGGGTTGTGGTGTCATAGACGTAGGAAAAAGCACCCTGGGGGGTGGGGGGGGCGGGGGCAGAAGGGAAGGGCAGCTGGAGGATTGCCCTTGCCCAGGTGCCTCTTGGTGGTTTTATTTGACTTTCAACCCCCAACATTCTGTCTTTCTGGAGTCGGGGAGACCTTCCCCGGAGCCGTGAGGTTCAGAGCGGCCCCTCCTTGTGCAAAAGCCTCAGGTTTGCCCTTTTTGCCCAGGACAAACTCAAGTTCCATTGAGTTTTGTGGCCCGAGGCTTGCCCACTCCAGTCCCTCACAGCCAGCAAAATGCCTCCAGTTTTAATTTGACCTCATTTGAAGTGATCGCCCAATTAATTCTCCTCATTTAACCCCCCCAAAATCCATCCTCTTTAACCACCAGCATCCAGACCGGTGTCGTTTCTATGAAGCTGGGTCTAATGGATTTCTAGAGGAAGGACTTACAAAATCCCTTTTTCCTTTGTTCTGCTCCCTTGTCCCTAAGGGCAGTTTCCCACGGGGTCCTATTTCCTAACTCCTTGAAGAGCTGGAAGTTTGCTTTCTTAAAATGTGGCGTCCTAACTGTGCTTCTCGTGGGCTTCCAACTTGTGAAGAGAGTGAAGTGCACTAGAGCATGATGACTGCAGCCCATGGACTAGGGGATTGGGGGATGGAAAGGGCCCCCGGGGTTTCGCTTTGCTCCTTTTGCTTCTAGAAAAGGCCCAAATGGCTCAATCCCCGCCTTCTGGCCCGGGGCAGCCGCAGGGGTGAAGTGGTAGCCGGAGGGCCCCTCTCCAGAGCCCTGATTTCCCTGAGAAGGGGGAAATGTTGTGGGGGATGGAGTGGTGTGTGAGGAGGAGGAGGAGGGCAAGGAAGGCTAAAGGAGGGTCTTGGCGGAAAGATTTTTATCCCCAGCGTGGTTTTGTCAGATTTTTTGGGCAGAACCTCCAGGATTTTGGGGTTCTTTTGATGGAGGATGAGGCAAAAATCCACGTTGAGCCGTGGGAATGAGGGCGACCCCTGGGAAAACGGGAGGAGGGAACTGGGGGTGGGGGTGGGTGTCGCTCGGCCCCTTCTCCACAGCGTGTTTTTGGGTGGAGGGTCCCCCATATGGGCCAGAAGCCCCCCCAAACGCCCAGTGCTGTGCCAGTAAAGCACTGGTTTTGCTGACGTCCCAGGCCGTTGCCGGCCTCCCGCGTTCCACACAACATTCCGAGGCGGCGGTCGCTCGCTGGCCGTGGCTGTGGCAGCTTCCTACCGCTGTGGAGAGTGACATTCAGCAGTTGGATTGTTTTTTTGGGGAAACCCCCAAATTGTCCTGCCCGATGGGGCCCAAAAAGCCTCCAGTGGCCGAAGGGTAACGCTGGGGGTGGGAAGGGGCGTTGGAAGTTGGTGGCGGAAGACTGAGTGATGTTTTGCTGGGAAATAGGGACCGGTTTTGCCCCACCTCACCACGTTTTCCCTCTTTTTTAGCGTTTGTTGCGCCGTATCCATTCCCGACGTGCCTTCCTCCCCCTCCTCTTCCTCCCCCTTTCAGCCGCATCAATGTCGGGGAGCAGTTGCAGGCGGAGCTGCCTGCCCTGCGGGACAGATCCCTCTTGGAAGAGGAGGAGGAAGGAGCCTCCCTGGTTTGGAAGCCCTGGGGTGACGTGGAAAGCAAGCCCAAGCCGCAGGAGAAAGGTTTCTCTTCAGGCTTTTCTTGTGGGAAAGGGGCAAATTCCCCCTTTTCAGAGTTACTTGATAGGGCGTTTGGGTTCTCTCCCGTCTTGTCTTGGCCCCGTAGCGTTGGAGGGAAGGAGATGGCTCGTTTTTGGGAGGAAAGTGGCTAGATAAGAGCCGATGGTGCTCTCGGGAGCATCTTCCGTGAGAAAGGGGGGGTTTTGGCGGTCCCAGCTCATCTGCAGCCAGGGAGGAGTTTCTCTCTGGAGATCCCGCTCCCAAAGCTCTTGAAAGAGCCTTTTTTTTGTCCATCAGAAGACTTTTGGCCTCATCCAGAAGGAGGTAAAGCCGTTGGAGCGGGGCGGAGCTGGTTAGCGGGGAGGCTTTTAACCCAGAAAGCCCTATTTTCAATCCCCCGTTGGAATCCTGTCCTTAGGACCCTTCTTCCTGCTCAAAACCCAGCGGGAGAAGACATCATTGCCCTCCTTTGTAATGACAAGGGAGTCTTTAATATCCCTGGATTTCTCCCCATAGATCCAGAGGCAAACCGTGGCCCAGTGTGTTGACTCTTGTTACTTCTGGAGGAAGACAGTGCGATTTGGGTGCACCTGACCTCGCCTGCTGGAGAAAAGGGTCAAGAGAGTCCGGGATGAGGTGGAAAAAGCCAAAGGCGAGGTAAAAAAGCTGCTGGGGGGGTTTGTTTCCTCGACAAATCCATCTGCTCAAACGTTCCTTGCCAGGAAAGAGGGATTTGCTTCACGGAAATAGCTATTATTTGAATTTTTGTTGGGCGGGGGAAGGGGGTGGCTGTGTGGCTTCAGTGCGTGGGAATTGCACCTTTTCAGCCCCTTTGATAGATTTTGTGGAGGAAAGTGCTTTTCCGCTTGGGACAGTGGAAATAATACAGTTTTTCTTGCACCCCGTTGTGGCTTTGCACCCTGTTTTCCCATTGGTTTTTTGGCTGTTTAGACTTTACCTGGGCTGATAAACCGCGTGAAATCCATGGCCAAAAAATCTTATTTTTCTGCCTTTTTGAGCCATTTCAAGTTAGTTTGTCCCTGGTTTGCAGGCCGTCTGCCAGCAGAAGAAGAGGCCACGTGCGACCCCCAAAGACAAGCCCACGCCGGGGCGTCACCACCCGCAGCCCCACAGCGCCTGCGGCTCCTCCGGGGATGCCGGGACCTCCCTGTGCTGGGACTTGCCCTGAGGTGAGTGCGGAAGGTCAGCCCTCCCTTTTTCTTCCCCAAAAGCCTACTTTGGGCTCAAAAAAACACCCGGGGTGGGGGGTGGGGGGAGGTGGGTGGCAGAGGGGAGGGCAGCTGGAGGATTTCCCTTGCCCAGGTGCCTCTTGGTGGTTTTATTTGACTTTCAACCCCCAACGTGTTCTGTCTTTTTGGAGTCGGGGAGACCTTCCCCGGAGCCGTGAGGTTCAGAGCGGCCCCTCCTTGTGCAAAAGCCTCAGGTTTGCCCTTTTTGCCCAGGACAAACTCAAGTTCCATTGAGTTTTGTGGCCCGAGGCTTGCCCACTCCAGTCCCTCACAGCCAGCAAAATGCCTCCAGTTTTAATTTGACCTCATTTGAAGTGATCGCCCAATTAATTCTCCTCATTTAACCCCCCCAAAATCCATCCTCTTTAACCACCAGCATCCAGACCGGTGTCGTTTCTATGAAGCTGGGTCTAATGGATTTCTAGAGGAAGGACTTACAAAATCCCTTTTTCCTTTGTTCTGCTGCCTTGTCCCTAAGGGCAGTTTCCCCCGGGGTCCTATTTCCTAACTCCTTGAAGAGCTGGAAGTTTGCTTTCTTAAAATGTGGCGTCCTAACTGTGCTTCTCGTGGGCTTCCAACTTGTGAAGAGAGTGAACTGCACTAGAGCATGATGACTGCAGCCCATGGACTAGGGGATTGGGGGATGGAAAGGGCCCCCGGGGTTTCGCTTTGCTCCTTTTGCTTCTAGAAAAGGCCCAAATGGCTCAATCCCCGCCTTCTGGCCCGGGGCAGCCGCAGGGGTGAAGTGGTAGCCGGAGGGCCCCTCTCCAGAGCCCTGATTTCCCTGAGAAGGGGGAAATGTTGTGGGGGATGGAGTGGTGTGTGAGGAGGAGGAGGAGGGCAAGGAAGGCTAAAGGAGGGTCTTGGCGGAAAGATTTTTATCCCCAGCGTGGTTTTGTCAGATTTTTTGGGCAGAACCTCCAGGATTTTGGGGTTCTTTTGATGGAGGATGAGGCAAAAATCCACGTTGAGCCGTGGGAATGAGGGCGACCCCTGGGAAAACGGGAGGAGGGAACTGGGGGTGGGGGTGGGTGTCGCTCGGCCCCTTCTCCACAGTGTGTTTTTGGGTGGAGGGTCGTGACAGGGGGAGTTGGGTTGTGACATCATAGTGGGGTTTGTGATGTCACAGAGTGGTTTGTGATGTCATGGAGTGGGGTTGTGACGTCATAGAGGGGTTATGATGTCATAGAGTGGGGTTGTGATGTCATAGAGGTAGGGTTGTGACGTCATAGAGGGGCATTGTGATTTCACAGAGTTGGGTTGTGACGTCATAGTGGGGTTTGTGATGTCACAAAGTGGTTTCTGATGTCACAGAGTGGGGTTGTGACGTCATAGAAGTAGCGTTGTGACGTCATAGAGTGGGGTTGTGACGTCATAGAGGGGTTATTATGTCATAGAGTGGGGTTGTGACGCCATAGTGCGGTTTGTGATTTCATAGAGTGGGGTTGTGATGTCACAGAGTCGGGTTGTAACGTCATAGTTGGGTTTGTGATGTCATAGAGTGGGGTTGTGATGTCATAGAGTGCAGTTGTGACATCATAGTGGGGTTTGTGATGTCACAGAGTCGGGTTGTGACATCATAGTGGGGTTTGTGATGTCACAGAACCGCGTTGTGATGTCATAGAGGGGGATTGTGATGTCATAGAGGGAGGGTTGTGATGTCATAGAGGTAGGGTTGTGACGTCTTAGAAGGGCTTTGTGATTTCACAGAGTGTGGTTGTGACGTCATAGTGGGGTTTGTGATGTCATAGAGGTAGGGTTGTGACGTCATAGAGGGGCATTGTGATTTCAAAGAGTTGGGTTGTGACATCATAGTGGGGTTTGTGATGTCACAGAGTGGTTTGTGATGTCATAGAGTGGGGTTGTGACGTCATAGAGTAGGGTTGTGACGTCATAGAGTGGGGTTGTGATGTCATAGAGTGCAGTTGTGACATCATAGTGGGGTTTGTGATGTCACAGAGTCGGGTTGTGACATCATAGAGTGGGATTGTGATGTCATAGAGGGGTTATGATGTCATAGAGTTGGGTTGTGACGTCATAGTTGAGTTTGTGATGTCATAGAGTGGGGTTGTGATGTCATGGGGGTTATGATGTCATAGAGGTAGGGTTGTGACGTCATAGGGTGGGGTTTGTGATGTCACAGAGTGGTTTCTGATGTCATAGAGTGGGGTTGTGATGTCATAGACGAGGTTATCATGTCATACAGTGGGGTTGTGACGTCATAGAGGGGGTTGTGACGTCATAGAGTGCAGTTGTGACGTCATAGTGGGGTTTGTGATGTCACAGAGTCGGGTTGTGACGTCATAGAGTGGGATTGTGATGTCATAGAGGAGTTATGATGTCATAGAGTGGGGTTGTGACGTCATAGTGGGGTTTGTGATGTCATAGAATGGGGTTGTGATGTCATAGGGGGGCTATGATGTCATAGAGGTAGGGTTGTGACGTCATAGGGTGGGGTTGTGACGTCATGGGAGTTGTGACCTCATCGGGGATTGTGATGTCATAGATGGGGGTTATATCATAGAGGGGGTTGTGACATCATAGAGTGCGGTTGTGACGTCATAGTGGGGTTTGTGATGTCACAGAGTCGGGTTGTGATGTCATAGAGTGGGATTGTGACGTCATAGAGGGGGTTGTGACATCATCGGAGATTGTGATGTCATAGAGGTAGGGTTGTGACATCATCGAGGATTGTGTTGTCATAGAATTTTTGGGCAGAACACCCAGGATTTTGGGGTTCTTTTGATGGAGGATGAGGCAAAAATCCACGTTGAGCCGTGGGAATGAGGGCGACCCCTGGGAAAACGGGAGGAGGGAACTGGGGGTGGGGGTGGGTGTCGCTCGGCCCCTTCTCCACAGCGTGTTTTTGGGTGGAGGGTCCCCCATATGGGCCAGAAACCCCCCCAAAGGCCCAGTGCTGTCCCAGTAAAGCACTGGTTTTGCTGACGTCCCAGGCCGTCGCCGGCCTCCCGCGTTCCACACAACATTCCGAGGCGGCGGTGGCTCGCTGGCCGTGGCTGTGGCAGCTTCCTACCGCTGTGGAGAGTGACATTCAGCAGTTGGATTGTTTTTTTGGGGAAACCCCCAAATTGTCCTGCCCGATGGGGCCCAAAAAGCCTCCAGTGGCCGAAGGGTAACGCTGGGGGTGGGAAGGGGCGGTGGAAGTTGGTGGCGGAAGACTGAGTGATGTTTTGCTGGGAAATAGGGACAGGTTTTGCCCCACCTCACCACGTTTTCCCTCTTTTGAAGCATTTGTTGCGCCGTATCCATTCCCGACGTGCCTTCCTCCCCCTCCTCTTCCTCCCCCTTTCAGCCGCATCAATGTCGGGGAGCAGTTGCAGGCGGAGCTGCCTGCCCTGCGGGACAGATCCCTCTTGGAAGAGGAGGAGGAAGGAGCCTCCCTGGTTTGGAAGCCCTGGGGTGACATGGAAAGCAAGCCCGAGCCGCAGGAGAAAGGTTTCTCTTCAGGCTTTTCTTGTGGGAAAGGGGCAAATTCCCCCTTTTCAGAGTTACTTGATAGGGCGTTTGGGTTCTCTCCCGTCTTGTCTTGGCCGCGTAGCGTTGGAGGGAAGGAGATGGCTCGTTTTTGGGAGGAAAGTGGCTAGATAAGAGCCGATGGTGCTCTCGGGAGCATCTTCCGTGAGAAAGGGGGGGTTTTGGCGGTCCCAGCTCATCTGCAGCCAGGGAGGAGTTTCTCTCTGGAGATCCCGCTCCCAAAGCTCTTGAAAGAGCCTTTTTTTTGTCCATCAGAAGACTTTTGGCCTCATCCAGAAGGAGGTAAAGCCGTTGGAGCGGGGCGGAGCTGGTTAGCGGGGAGGCTTTTAACCCAGAAAGCCCTATTTTCAATCCCCCGTTGGAATCCTGTCCTTAGGACCCTTCTTCCTGCTCAAAACCCAGCGGGAGAAGACATCATTGCCCTCCTTTGTAATGACAAGGGAGTCTTTAATATCCCTGGATTTCTGCCCATAGATCCAGAGGCAAACCGTGGCCCAGTGTGTTGACTCTTGTTCCTTCTGGAGGAAGACAGTGCGATTTGGGTGCACCTGACCTCGCCTGCTGGAGAAAAGGGTCAAGAGAGTCCGGGATGAGGTGGAAAAAGCCAAAGGCGAGGTAAAAAAGCTGCTGGGGGGGTTTGTTTCCTGGACGAATCCATCTGCTCAAACGTTCCTTGCCAGGAAAGAGGGATTTGCTTCACGGAAAGAGATATTATTTTAATTTTTGGTGGGCGGGGGAACGGGGTGGCTGTGTGGCTTCAGTGCGTGGGAATTGCACCTTTTCAGCCCCTTTGATAGATTTTGTGGAGGAAAGTGCTTTTCCGCTTGGGACAGTGGAAATAATTGAGTTTTTCTTGCACCCCGTTGTGGCTTTGCACCCCGTTTTCCCATTGGTTTTTTGGCTGTTTAGACTTTACCTGGGCTGATAAACCGCGTGAAATCCACGGCCAAAAAATCTTATTTTTCTGCCTTTTTGAGCCATTTCAAGTTATTTTGTCCCTGGTTTGCAGGCCGTCTGCCAGCAGAAGAAGAGGCCCCGTGCGACCCCCAAAGACAAGCCCACGCCGGGGCGTCACCACCCGCAGCCCCACAGCGCCTGCGTCTCCTCCGGGGATGCCGGGACCTCCCTGTGCTGGGACTTGCCCTGAGGTGAGTGCGGAAGGTCAGCCCTCCCTTTTTCTTCCCCAAATGCCTCCTTTGGGTTCAGAAAAGCACCCTGGGGGAGGGGGTGGTGGGGCGGGGGCAGAAGGGAAGGGCAGCTGGAGGATTGCCCTTGCCCAGGTGCCTCTTGGTGGTTTTATTTGACTTTCAACCCCCAACGTTCTGTCTTTTTGGAGTCGGGGAGACCTTCCCCGGAGCCGTGAGGTTCAGAGCGGCCCCTCCTTGTGCAAAAGCCTCCGGTTTCCCCTTTTTGCCCAGGACAAACTCAAGTTCCATTGAGTTTTGTGGCCCGAGGCTTGCCCACTCCAGTCCCTCACAGCCAGCAAAATGCCTCCAGTTTTAATTTGACCTCATTTGAAGTGATCGCCCAATTAATTCTCCTACTTTAACCCCCACCGATGCATCTTCTTTAACCACCAACATCCAGACCGGTGTCGTTTCTCTGAAGCTGGGTCTAATGGATTTCTAGAGGAAGGACTTACAAATCCCTTTTTCCTTTGTTCTGCTGCCTTGTCCCTAAGGGCAGTTTCCCCCGGGGTCCTATTTCCTAACTCCTTGAAGAGCTGGAAGTTTGCTTTCTTAAAATGTGGCATCCTAACTGTGCTTCTCGTGGGCTTCCAACTTGTGAAGAGAGTGAAGTGCACTAGAGCATGATGACTGCAGCCCATGGACTAGGGGATTGGGGGATGGAAAGGGCCCCCGGGGTTTCGCTTTGCTCCTTTTGCTTCTAGAAAAGGCCCAACTGGCTCAATGCCCGCCTTCTGGCCCGGGGCAGCCGCAGGGGTGAAGTGGTAGCCGGAGGGTCCATCTCCAGAGCCATGATTTCCCTGAGAAGGGGGAAATTTTGTGGGGGATGGAGTGGTGTGTGAGGAGGAGGAGGAGGGCAAGGAAGGCTAAAGGAGGGTGTTGGCGGAAAGATTTTTATCCCCAGCGTGGTTTTGTCAGATTTTTTGGGCAGAACCTCCAGGATTTTGGGGTTCTTTTGATGGAGGATGAGGCAAAAATCCACGTTGAGCCGTGGGAATGAGGGCGACCCCTGGGAAAAGGGGAGGAGGGAACTGGGGGTGGGGGTGGGTGTCGCTCGGCCCCTTCTCCACAGCGTGTTTTTGGGTGGAGGGTCCCCCATATAGGCCAGAAACCCCCCCAAAGGCCCAGTGCTGTCCCAGTAAAGTACTGGTTTTGCTGACGTCCCAGGCCGTCGCCGGCCTCCCGCGTTCCACACAACATTCCGAGGCGGCGGTGGCTCGCTGGCCGTGGCTGTGGCAGCTTCCTACCGCTGTGGAGAGTGACATTCAGCAGTTGGATTGTTTTTTTGGGGAAACCCCCAAATTGTCCTGCCCGATGGGGCCCAAAAAGCCTCCAGTGGCCGAAGGGTAACGCTGGGGGTGGGAAGGGGCGTTGGAAGTTGGTGGCGGAAGACTGAGTGATGTTTTGCTGGGAAATAGGGACCGGTTTTGCCCCAACTGACCACGTTTTCCCTCTTTTGAAGCGTTTGTTGCGCCGTATCCATTCCCGACGTGCCTTCCTCCCCCTCCTCTTCCTCCCCCTTTCAGCCGCATCAATGTCGGGGAGCAGTTGCAGGCGGAGCTGCCTGCCCTGCGGGACAGATCCCTCTTGGAAGAGGAGGAGGAAGGAGCCTCCCTGGTTTGGAAGCCCTGGGGTGACATGGAAAGCAAGCCCGAGCCGCAGGAGAAAGGTTTCTCTTCAGGCTTTTCTTGTGGGAAAGGGGCAAATTCCCCCTTTTCAGAGTTACTTGATAGGGCGTTTGGGTTCTCTCCCGTCTTGTCTTGGCCGCGTAGCGTTGGAGGGAAGGAGATGGCTCGTTTTTGGGAGGAAAGTGGCTAGATAAGAGCCGATGGTGCTCTCGGGAGCATCTTCCATGAGAAAGGGGGGGGTTGGCGGTCCCAGCTCATCTGCAGCCAGGGAGGAGTTTCTCTCTGGAGATCCCGCTCCAAAAGCTCTTCATAGAGATGTCATAGAGTGGGGTTGCAATGTCATGGAGGGCGTTATGATTTCATAGAGTGGGGTTATGACGTCATAGAAGGGTTGTGATTTCACAGAGTTGGGTTGTGACGTCATAGACAGAGGGTTGTGATGTCATAGAGGTAGGGTTGTGACGTCTTAGAAGGGCGTTGTGATTTCACAGAGTGTGGTTGTGCCGTCATAGTGGGGTTTGTGATGTCACAGAGTGGTTTGTGATGTCATAGAGTGGGGTTGTGATTTCATAGAGGGAGGGTTGTGACGCCATCGGGGATTGGGATGTCATAGAGTGAGGTTGTGGCGTCATAGAGGGGTTTCTGATGTCATAGAGTGGGGTTGTGATGTCATAGAGGTAGGGTTGTGACGTCATAGAGGGGCATTGTGATTTCACAGATTTGGGTTGTGACGTCATAGTGGGGTTTGTGATGTCACTAAGTGGTTTCTGATGTCATAGAGGGGGGTTGTGACGCCATAGTGGGGTTTGTGACTTCATAGAGTGTGTTTGTGATGTCACAGAGTCGGGTTGTGATGTCATAGAGTGGGGTTGTAACGTCATAGAGTGCGGTTGTGACGTCACAGAGTCGGGTTGTGACATCGTAGTGGGGTTTGTGATGTCACAGAACCGCGTTGTGATGTCATAGAGGGGGATTGTGATGTCATAGAGGGAGGGTTGTGACGTCTTCGAAGGGCGTTGTGATTTCACAGAGTGTGGTTGTGACATCATAGTGGAGTTTGTGATGTTACAGTCGGGTTGTGACGTCATAGAGTGGGGTTGTGATATCATAGAGTGCAGTTGTGACATCATAGTGGGGTTTGTGATGTCACAGAGTCGGGTTGTGACATCATAGAGTGGGATTGTGATGTCATAGAGGGGTTATGATGTCATAGAGTGGGGTTGTGATGTCTTAGTTGGGTTTGTGATGTCATAGAGTGGGGTTGTGATGTCACGGGGGTTATGATGTCATAGAGGTAGGGTTGTGACGTCATCGTGGGGTTTGTGATGTCACAGAGTGGTTTCTGATGTCATAGAGTGGGGTTGTGATGTCATAGACGAGGTTATCATGTCATACAGTGGGGTTGTGACATCATAGAGGGGGTTGTGACGTCATAGAGTGCGGTTGTGACGTCATAGTGGGGTTTGTGATGTCACAGCGTCGGGTTGTGACGTCATAGAGTGGGATTGTGATGTCATAGAGGGGTTATGATGTCATAGAGTGGGGTTGTGACGTCATAGTGGGGTTTGTGATGTCATAGAGTGGGGTTGTGATGTCACGGGGGTTATGATGTCATAGAGGTAGGGTTGTGACGTCATAGTGGGGTTTGTGATGTCACAGAGTGGTTTCTGATGTCATAGAGTGGGGTTGTGATGTCATAGACGAGGTTATCATGTCATACAGTGGGGTTGTGACGTCATAGAGGGGGTTGTGACGTCATAGAGTGCGGTTGTGACGTCATAGTGGGGTTTGTGATGTCACAGAGTCGGGTTGTGACGTCATAGAGTGGGATTGTGATGTCATAGAGGGGTTATGATGTCATAGAGTGGGGTTGTGACGTCATAGTGGGGTTTGTGATGTCATAGAATGGGGTTGTGATGTCATAGGGGGGCTATGATGTCATAGAGGTAGGGTTGTGACATCATAGGGTGGGGTTGTGACGTCATGGGAGTTGTGACCTCATCGGGGATTGTGATGTCATAGATGGGGGTTATATCATAGAGGGGGTTGTGACATCATAGAGTGCGGTTGTGACGTCATAGTGGGGTTTGGGATGTCACAGAGTCGGGTTGTGACGTCATAGAGTGGGATTCTGATGTCATAGAGTGGGGTTACAAAGTCATAGAGGGCGTTGTGATTTCACAGAGTTGGGTTGTGACGTCATAGAGGGGTTTGTGACGTCATCGGGGATTGTGATGTCATAGAGTGTGGTTGTGATGTCATAGAGGGGGTTGTGACGTCATAGAGTGCGGTTGTGGCGTCACAGTGGGGTTTCTGATGTCACAGAGTCGGGTTGTAACGTCATAGAGTGGGGTTGTGATGTCATAGAGGTAGGGTTGTGACTTCATAGAGGGGCGTTGTGATTTCAGAGAGTGTGGTTGTGACGTCATAGTGGGGTTTGTGATGTCACAGAGTGGTTTGTGATGTCATAGAGTGGGGTTGTGATGTCATAGAGGTAGGGTTGTGACGTCATAGTGGGCGTTGTGATTTCACAGAGTTGGGTTGTGACGTCATAGAGGGGTTTGTGATGTCATAGAGTGTGGTTGTGATGTCATAGAGTGGGGTTGTGACATCATAGAGTGTGGTTGTGATGTCACAGAGTCAGGTTATTATGTCATAGATTGGGATTGTGACGTCATAGTGGGTTTTTTGATGTCACAGAGTGGTTTGTGATGTCATAGAGTGGGGTTGTGACATCATAGAGGGGTTATGATGTCATAGAGTGGGGTTGTGATGTCATAGAGGTAGGGTTGTGACGTCATAGAGGGGCATTGTGATTTCACAGATTTGGGTTGTGACGTCATAGTGGGGTTTGTGATGTCACTAAGTGGTTTCTGATGTCATAGAGGGGGGTTGTGACGCCATAGTGGGGTTTGTGACTTCATAGAGTGTGTTTGTGATGTCACAGAGTCGGGTTGTGATGTCATAGAGTGGGGTTGTAACGTCATAGAGTGCGGTTGTGACGTCACAGAGTCGGGTTGTGACATCATAGTGGGGTTTGTGATGTCACAGAACCGCGTTGTGATGTCATAGAGGGGGATTGTGATGTCATAGAGGGAGGGTTGTGACGTCTTCGAAGGGCGTTGTGATTTCACAGAGTGTGGTTGTGACGTCATAGTGGAGTTTGTGATGTTACAGTCGGGTTGTGACGTCATAGAGTGGGGTTGTGATATCATAGAGTGCAGTTGTGACATCATAGTGGGGTTTGTGATGTCACAGAGTCGGGTTGTACATCATAGAGTGGGATTGTGATGTCATAGAGGGGTTATGATGTCATAGAGTGGGGTTGTGATGTCATAGTTGGGTTTGTGATGTCATAGAGTGGGGTTGTGATGTCACGGGGGTTATGATGTCATAGAGGTAGGGTTGTGACGTCATAGTGGGGTTTGTGATGTCACAGAGTGGTTTCTGATGTCATAGAGTGGGGTTGTGATGTCATAGACGAGGTTATCATGTCATACAGTGGGGTTGTGACATCATAGAGGGGGTTGTGACGTCATAGAGTGCGGTTGTGACATCATAGTGGGGTTTGTGATGTCACAGAGTCGGGTTGTGACGTCATAGAGTGGGATTGTGATGTCATAGAGGGGTTATGATGTCATAGAGTGGGGTTGTGACGTCATAGTGGGGTTTGTGATGTCATAGAGTGGGGTTGTGATGTCACGGGGGTTATGATGTCATAGAGGTAGGGTTGTGACGTCATCGTGGGGTTTGTGATGTCACAGAGTGGTTTCTGATGTCATAGAGTGGGGTTGTGATGTCATAGACGAGGTTATCATGTCATACAGTGGGGTTGTGACGTCATAGAGGGGGTTGTGACGTCATAGAGTGCGGTTGTGACGTCATAGTGGGGTTTGTGATGTCACAGAGTCGGGTTGTGACATCATAGAGTGGGATTGTGATGTCATAGAGGGGTTATGATGTCATAGAGTGGGGTTGTGACGTCATAGTGGGGTTTGTGATGTCATAGAATGGGGTTGTGATGTCATAGGGGGGCTATGATGTCATAGAGGTAGGGTTGTGACATCATAGGGTGGGGTTGTGACGTCATGGGAGTTGTGACCTCTTCGGGGATTGTGATGTCATAGATGGGGGTTATATCATAGAGGGGATTGTGACATCATAGAGTGCGGTTGTGACGTCATAGTGGGGTTTGGGATGTCACAGAGTCGGGTTGTGACGTCATAGAGTGGGATTCTGATGTCATAGAGTGGGGTTACAAAGTCATAGAGGGCGTTGTGATTTCACAGAGTTGGGTTGTGACGTCATAGAGGGGTTTGTGACGTCATCGGGGATTGTGATGTCATAGAGGGGGTTGTGACGTCATAGAGTGCAGTTGTGGCGTCACAGTGGGGTTTCTGATGTCACAGAGTCGGGTTGTAACGTCATAGAGTGGGGTTGTGATGTCAAAGAGGTAGGGTTGTGACTTCATAGAGGGGCGTTGTGATTTCACAGAGTTGGGTTGTGACGTCATAGTGGGGTTTGTGATGTCATAGAGTGGGGTTGTGACGTCATAGAGTGCGTTTGTGACGTCATAGTGGGGTTTGTGATGTCATAGTGGGGTTTGTGATGTCACAGAGTGGTTTGTGATTTCATAGAGGTAGTGTTGTGATGTCATAGAGTGTGGTTGTGATGTCACAGAGTCGCGTTGTGATTTCACAGATTTGGGTTGTGATGTCATAGTGGGGTTTGTGATGTCACAGAGTCGGGTTGTGACGTCATAGAGTGGGATTGTGATGTCATAGAGGGGCTTATGATATCACAGAGACGGGTTGTGATGTCATAGAGGTAGGGTTGTGATGTCATAGAAGGGCGTTGTGATTTTACAGAGTTGGGTTGTGACATCATAATGGGGTTTGTGATGTCACAGAGTGGTTTCTGATGTCATAGAGTGCGGTTGTGACGTCATAGAACTGGATTGTGATGACATAGAGGGGGACTGTGATGTCATAGAGGGAGGGTCGTGATGTCATAGAGGTAGGGTTGTGACGTCATAGAAGGGCGTTGTGATTTCACAGAGTGTGGTTGTGACATCATAGTGGGGGTTGTGATGTCACAGAGTGGTTTGTGATGTCATAGAGTGGGGTTGTGACGTCATGGGGGTTGTGACATCATCGGGGATTGTGATGTCACAAAGTGGGGTTGTGACATCATGGAATTAGTGTTGTGACGTCATAGAGTGTGGTTGTGGCGTCATAGAGGGGTTTCTGATGTCACAGAGTCAGGTTGTGACGTCATAGAGTGGGATTGTGATGTCATAGAGGGCTTATGATGTCATAGAGTGGGGTTGTGATGTCAAAGAGGTAGGGTTGTGTCTTCATAGAGGGGCGTTGTGATTTCACAGAGTTGGGTTGTGACGTCATAGTGGGGTTTGTGACATCATAGAGTGTGGTAGTGATGTTACAGAGTCGGGTTATGATGTCATAGAGTGGGGTTGTGACATCATAGTGGGTTTGTGATGTCACAGAATGGTTTGTGATGTCATAGAGTGGGGTTTTGATGTCATAGAGGGGGTTATGGTGTCAGACAGTGGGGTTGTGACGTCATAGAGGGGGTTGTGACATCATCGGAGATTGTGATGTCATAGAGGTAGGGTTGTGACATCATCGGGGATTGTGATGTCATAGATTTTTTGGGCAGAACATCCAGGATTTTGGGGTTCTTTTGATGGAGGATGAGGCAAAAATCCACGTTGAGCCGTGGGAATGAGGGCGACCCCTGGGAAAACGGGAGGAGGGAAGTGGGGGTGGGGGTGGGTGTCGCTCGGCCCCTTCTCCACAGCGTGTTTTTGGGTGGAGGGTCCCCCATATGGGCCAGAAACCCCCCCAAAGGCCCAGTGCTGTCCCAGTAAAGCACTGGTTTTGCTGACGTCCCAGGCCGTTGCCGGCCTCCCGCGTTCCACACAACATTCCGAGGCGGCGGTCGCTCACTGGCCGTGGCTGTGGCAGCTTCCTACCGCTGTGGAGAGTGACATTCAGCAGTTGGATTGTTTTTTTGGGGAAACCCCCAAATTGTCCTGCCCGATGGGGCCCAAAAAGCCTCCAGTGGCCGAAGGGTAACGCTGGGGGTGGGAAGGGGCGGTGGAAGTTGGTGGCGGAAGGCTGAGTGATGTTTTGCTGGGAAATAGGGACCGGTTTTGCCCCACCTCACCACGTTTTCCCTCTTTTTTAGCGTTTGTTGCGCCGTATCCATTCCCGACGTGCCTCCCTCCCCCTCCTCTTCCTCCCCCTTTCAGCCGCATCAATGTCGGGGAGCAGTTGCAGGCGGAGCTGCCTGCCCTGCGGGACAGATCCCTCTTGGAAGAGGAGGAGGAAGGAGCCTCCCTGGTTTGGAAGCCCTGGGGTGACATGGAAAGCAAGCCCGAGCCGCAGGAGAAAGGTTTCTCTTCAGGCTTTTCTTGTGGGAAAGGGGCAAATTCCCCCTTTTCAGAGTTACTTGCTAGGGCGTTTGGGTTCTCTCCCGTCTTGTCTTGGCCCCGTAGCGTTGGAGGGAAGGAGATGGCTCGTTTTTGGGAGGAAAGTGGCTAGATAAGAGCCGATGGTGCTCTCGGGAGCATCTTCCATGAGAAAGGGGGGGTTTTGGCGGTCCCAGCTCATCTGCAGCCAGGGAGGAGTTTCTCTCTGGAGATCCCGCTCCAAAAGCTCTTGAGCGAGCCTTTTTTTTGTCCATCAGAAGACTTTTGGCCTCATCCAGAAGGAGGTAAAGCCGTTGGAGCGGGGCGGAGCTGGTTAGCGGGGAGGCTTTTAACCTAGTGACGCGCGGAAACAAACCTTACAACTCGCAGAGAGTTATAAAGCAGGTCTGTTTATTGCGGCGCCGGGTGCAAGGGGGATTTCTTCTCCAAACTTGCACACCGGTTTGTGAAACAAGCGTCTATTTATGGTGAAAAGCGTACATATTCATTAAGGTGGGCTGGGTTATTCTAATTAATTCTAAGAAAAGGCATTACTATTGTAATTATTTCTAAGAACTCATTATCATAAATCTCCTCCCGTTTCCGCATGCGCACTGCCGCCTGGTGGTCGTGGGCCGGGGTCTTCTGGAGGAAGGCTCGCAGTCTTCTTCACCGGGTACCTTCACCTTTGTCCCAGAAAGCTTGGGTTGGCCGGATCCCAAACCGCAGAACTAGTCCCGACCAGATGGACGCCTTTCCCAGACAGTTGGGTCCCTCCTTAGCATGCAGGCTGCTCCCGCTATCTTATACACAAGGTCATTTCTTTATCTTGGAATGCTGGGCTCCGAGCTTTGTTCTTTCCCAGGCTGTACTAAATTCACACTAACAACCTTTAACCATTCCTTTTCTGAATCAAGTCCCCCCTTTTCTTTCACCTTTGTAAATTCTTTTACAATTGCCTATAACACACTCTCCCTCTCCATCTGATTTCTAAAATACTTCCCTGATTCCACCCATTCACGGAGCTGATGCTTCTTCCATTGAATGTATTCGTCTTTGGCCCCCCTGGTACAACACATAAGACATCTAATTAATGCACACACTAAAGTTCCTAACATAAGTATTGCTACTAGAAGGAGAAACAGTCGCTTAAGCCAAGCCAAGTTAGGTAACCACGAGGTTAACCTTTCCCAAAGGTCGGAAAACCCGAATGTGGTGTCATCTTGCGCAGTCAGATGCAAAATCTGAGTTTTAGCTATGAGATTTTGTAAGTCTTTCTCTATTCTTCCGTTTTGGTTTACATATGAGCAACAGCTTTGATTAATCACTGCACATAAGCCTCCCTCTTTCCAAGTTAATAAGTCTAATGCCATTCTGTTTTGCCCAACCACATTTGCTAATGACTGGACTTCTTGTTGAAGTGCCCGTATAGCATCGATTGTAGATTTTTCAAGCACTTCTGTAGTGGCCGATATGTTTACAATTGCTTTCTCCAATTCACTGACGCGCAGGAACGGTATAAGCCACCTTACAAAGCTATGGGATCTTGTTCCCCTCGTCACGAGAGGGTTTTCTACTCCCCGAATTCTCCTCCAAGGTGTTCTCAACATACCTGAGGGGATTTCAGACTGATTAAACACCGTATCCTGGCTAGTTAGATAGCCTATCGTGCAAGTTCCCTTCCATCCTGCGGGCAGCTGTTTTCTGCTATATCCATCTCCACACAACCACCAATACCCTTGAGGTAACTTACAGGGTCCCATAGTTGCTGTCAAATTCGCACCTAAAAACTTTCCTGCCTGATACCATCCATACTCCCACGAATATCCTTCTCCTTCAGAAACACCACTACTTTTATATGCAACTAGTTGGGTTTTGTCGCAAAAGTCAATATACGTTGCCTTTATCCCTGTTAGATCCCAATTCCCCACATCAACAGTTGTCTTATTAATCCAGAACTTGCTCCATCCCCAGGCTATTGTCTTATTCACTGGCCCCCTGTGTCTATATTCCCCGTGTTCCCAGGTACAATTGTTACTGCTAATTAATACCACAAGCTCTTCTTTCAATGGTTGTAAATCAAATCTGGGTCCTAAGGGGTAGATATTATCATCGTATTCACAATATCCATTCTGCTCATTTCCCCCTTTTGCCCCAAATTTGGGCCAGGTTCCGTTGGCATAGTTCCAATTGCTTGCTGCCACCCCATATAGAGGTAATTTCATTTCTCCTTTAGGTAAGGTGGTACATACCCAACAATCTGACAGATTAGTAGCTTTTACCAGTGTTTCCAGACTTCGTGTATATGTATTCGTATCCCATGTCCCTCCCCCCGAAATACAAAGTCCCGGCATGTTGACGACTATCAATGTTACTAATGTCCATCTTTTCGTTGGAGGCGAAGCTTCAGGGGTCCGGTCTGCGTTGATGTCCATGGGGTTCTGGAGCTCTCTTGACACGAGTCCAATGGATCCAAGCAGCTTGTTCCTTAATCTTTATGGCCGTGTGAGTGGTCAGCAGTACCTGGAAGGGACCTTCCCACTTTGGCCTCAGTGGTGAATCTGTAAAAGACTTAACATATACATAATAACCACCATGGTTGAACCGGGACCTGCTGGTCAAACTAAGGGGTAAGATGGGGCTACACAGGATATGGAAGAAGGGACAGGCAACCTGGGAAGAGTATAGGGATGTTGCCTGGCTGTGTAGGAATAAGGTCAGGGAGGCCAAGGCACAGCTAGAATTGGACTTGCCAAGGGACATAAAGAAAAACAAGAAAGGCTTCTACAAGTACATTAACCAGAAAAGGAAGGTTTGTCGCGACGGAGGGAAGACAGGGCCACTCAATATGAGTGATCAGCAAGCTTCGTTTATTGATTCACACAGTGGCCTTTTATGTTCTAACATAATTAGCTCATACATATTACAAAAGTTAAGCTCATGATTGGTTAGTTCTTAGAAAGATCAACTCCACCCTTGGTTCCTTCTTTACAGTTACTTTCATCCTCTTTTCCCATGCCTGAGCAGCTGCAACCTCCCTGTTATCATACAACAATTATAGTCAAGGACAAGGTGTCCTTACCAGCCCAGTAGTTACGGGGGCTGAATCCGATGTTTCTCAAGCTTTTGCTCGGCCAGCAGGATCATGTCTACGTGACCCTTCTCAGCTAGCCATTCTCCCACAGAGGGTGATGTGATGTCCTAGAGGGAGGGCTGTGATGTCATAGAGGGAGGGTTGTGATGTCACAGGTTGGGGTTGTGGCATCAGAGTGGGGTGTGATGTCATAAAGGGGGTTGTGATGTCATAGGTTGGCGTTGTGATGTCATGGAGGGTTGTGATGTCACAGGTTGTGGTTGTGACATCATAGAGTGGGGTTGTGACGTCATAGAGGAGATGTGATATCATAGAGCAGGGTTGTGATGCCATAGAGGGGGTTGTGAGGTTAGAGGTTTGGGGTGTGACGTCATAGAGGGGGTTGTGGTGTCATAAAGGGAGGGTTGTGACGTCATAGAGGGGTTGTGATGTCATATAGGGAGGGTTGTGACATCATAGAAGGGCGTTGTGATTTCACAGAGTGTGGTTGTGACGACATAGTGGGCTTTGTGAAGTCACAGAGTGGGGTTGTGACGTCATAGAGTGGGATTGTGATGTCATAGAGTGAGGTTGTGACATCATAGAGTGGGGGTTGTGATGTCATAAAGGGGGTTGTGACGTCATAGTGGTGTTTGTGATGTCACAGAGTCGGGTTGTGACGTCATAGAGTGGGGTTGTGATGTCATAGAGGTAGGGTTGTGACGTCATAGAAGGGTGTTGTGATTTCACAGAGTGTGGTTGTGACGTCATAGTGGGGTTTGTGATGTCATAGAGGTAGGGTTGCGAGGTCATAGAGTAGGATTGTGATGTCATAGAGGTAGGGTTGTGACACCATAGATGGGGCTGTGACGTCATAGAGTGCGGTTGCGATGTCATACTGGGGTTTGTGATGTCACAGAGTGGTTTGTGATGTCATAGAGTGGGGTTGTGATGTCACAGAGTTGGGTTGTGATGTCACAGAGTTGGGTTGTGATGTCATAGAGTGGGGTTGTGGTGTCATAGACGTAGGGTTGTGACGTCATAGAGGGGTTTCTGATGTCACAGAGTGTGGTTGTGACGTCATAGTGGGGTTTGTGTTGTCACAAAGTGGTTTGTGATGTCATAGACTGGGATTCTGATGTCATAGAGGGGGATTATGATGTCATAGAGGTAGGGTTGTGACGTCATAGAGGGGGATTGTGTTGTCACAGAGTGGTTTGTGATGTCATAGAGCTGGGTTGTGACGTCATAGAGTGTGGTTGTGATGTCACAGAGTCGGGTTGTGACGTCATAGAGTGGGATTGTGATATCATAGAGGGGTTATGATGTCATAGAGTGCGGTTGTGATGTCATACAGGTAGGTTTGTGACATCATAGAAGGGCGTTGTGATTTCACAGAGTTGGGTTGTGACGTCATAATGGGGTTTGTGATGTCACAGAGTGGTTTGTGATGTCATAGAGTTGGCTTGTGACGTCATAGAGTGGGGTTGTGATGTCATAAAGGGGGTTGTGACATCATAGAGTGCGGTTGTGATGTCATAGTGGTGTTTGTGATGTCACAGAGTCCGGTTGTGATGTCATAGAGTGGGATTGTGATGTCATGGAGGGTTGTGATGTCATAGAGGTAGGGTTGTGACGTCATAGAAGGGCGTTGTGATTTCACAGAGTGTGGTTGTGACGTCATAGTGGGGTTTGTGTTGTTACAGAGCGGTTTGTGATGTCATAGAGTGGGGTTATGATGTCATAGAGTGTGGTTGTGATGTCACAGAGTCGAGTTGTGACGTCATAGGGTGGGATTGTGATGTCATAGAGGGGTTATGATGTCATAGAGTGGGGTTGTGATGTCATAGAGGGGTTATGATGTCATAGAGTGGGGTTGTGATGTCATAGAGGTAGGGTTGTGACATCATAGAAAGGCATTGTGATTTCAAAGAGTTGGGTTGTGATGCCATAATGGGGTTTCTGATGTCACAGAGTGGTTTGTGATGTCACAGAGTGGGGTTGTGATGTCACAGAGTTGGGTTGTGATGTCATAGAGTGGGGTTTGGTGTCATAGAGGTAGGGTTGTGACATCATAGAGGGACGTTGTGATGTCACAGAGTGCTTTGTGATGTCATAGAGTGGGGTTCTGACATCGTAGAGGTGGTTGTGACGTCATAGAGGGAGGGTTGTGATGTCACAGAGGGGTTTGTGACGTCATAGAGTGGGGTTGTGACGTCATAGAGTGGGGTTGTGACGTCATAGAGATAGCGTTGTGACATCATTGAGTGTGGTTGTGACGTCATCGGGGATTGTGATGTCATAGATGGGGTTATGATTTCATAGAGCGGGTTGTGACATCCTAGAGTGCGATTGTGAGTCATAGTGGTGTTTGTGATGTCACAGAGTCCGGTTGTGATGTCATAGAGAGGGGATTGTGATGTCATAGGGGGAAGGTTGTGATGTCATAGAGGTAGGGTTGTGATGTCATAGAAGGGCGTTGTGATTTCACAGAGTGTGGTTGTGACATCATAGTGGGGGTTGTGATGTCACAGAGTGGTTTGTGATGTCATAGAGTGGGGTTGTGACGTCATAGGGGGTTGTGACATCATCGGGGATTGTGATGTCACAAAGTGGGGTTGTGACATCATGGAATTAGTGTTGTGACGTCATAGAGTGTGGTTGTGGCGTCATAGAGGGGTTTCTGATGTCACAGAGTCAGGTTGTGAAGTCATAGAGTGGGATTGTGATGTCATAGAGGGCTTATGATGTCATAGAGTGGGGTTGTGATGTCATAGAGGTAGGGTTGTGTCTTCATAGAGGGGCGTTGTGATTTCACAGAGTTGGGTTGTGACGTCATAGTGGGGTTTGTGACATCATAGAGTGTGGTAGTGATATTACAGAGTCGGGTTATGATGTCATAGAGTGGGGTTGTGACATCATAGTGGGTTTGTGATGTCACAGAGTGGTTTGTGATGTCATAGAGTGGGGTTTTGATGTCATAGAGGGGGTTATGGTGTCATACAGTGGGGTTGTGACGTCATAGAGGGGGTTGTGACATCATCGGAGATTGTGATGTCATAGAGGTAGGGTTGTGACATCATCGGGGATTGTGATGTCATAGATTTTTTGGGCAGAACATCCAGGATTTTGGGGTTCTTTTGATGGAGGATGAGGCAAAAATCCACGTTGAGCCGTGGGAATGAGGGCGACCCCTGGGAAAACGGGAGGAGGGAACTGGGGGTGGGGGTGGGTGTCGCTCGGCCCCTTCTCCACAGCGTGTTTTTGGGTGGAGGGTCCCCCATATGGGCCAGAAACCCCCCCAAAGGCCCAGTGCTGTCCCAGTAAAGCACTGGTTTTGCTGACGTCCCAGGCCGTTGCCGGCCTCCCGCGTTCCACACAACATTCCGAGGCGGCGGTCGCTCACTGGCCGTGGCTGTGGCAGCTTCCTACCGCTGTGGAGAGTGACATTCAGCAGTTGGATTGTTTTTTTGGGGAAACCCCCAAATTGTCCTGCCCGATGGGGCCCAAAAAGCCTCCAGTGGCCGAAGGGTAACGCTGGGGGTGGGAAGGGGCGGTGGAAGTTGGTGGCGGAAGGCTGAGTGATGTTTTGCTGGGAAATAGGGACCGGTTTTGCCCCACCTCACCACGTTTTCCCTCTTTTTTAGCGTTTGTTGCGCCGTATCCATTCCCGACGTGCCTCCCTCCCCCTCCTCTTCCTCCCCCTTTCAGCCGCATCAATGTCGGGGAGCAGTTGCAGGCGGAGCTGCCTGCCCTGCGGGACAGATCCCTCTTGGAAGAGGAGGAGGAAGGAGCCTCCCTGGTTTGGAAGCCCTGGGGTGACATGGAAAGCAAGCCCGAGCCGCAGGAGAAAGGTTTCTCTTCAGGCTTTTCTTGTGGGAAAGGGGCAAATTCCCCCTTTTCAGAGTTACTTGCTAGGGCGTTTGGGTTCTCTCCCGTCTTGTCTTGGCCCCGTAGCGTTGGAGGGAAGGAGATGGCTCGTTTTTGGGAGGAAAGTGGCTAGATAAGAGCCGATGGTGCTCTCGGGAGCATCTTCCATGAGAAAGGGGGGGTTTTGGCGGTCCCAGCTCATCTGCAGCCAGGGAGGAGTTTCTCTCTGGAGATCCCGCTCCAAAAGCTCTTGAGCGAGCCTTTTTTTTGTCCATCAGAAGACTTTTGGCCTCATCCAGAAGGAGGTAAAGCCGTTGGAGCGGGGCGGAGCTGGTTAGCGGGGAGGCTTTTAACCCAGTGACGCGCGGAAACAAACCTTACAACTCGCAGAGAGTTATAAAGCAGGTCTGTTTATTGCGGCGCCGGGTGCAAGGGGGATTTCTTCTCCAAACTTGCACACCGGTTTGTGAAACAAGCGTCTATTTATGGTGAAAAGCGTACATATTCATTAAGGTGGGCTGGGTTATTCTAATTAATTCTAAGAAAAGGCATTACTATTGTAATTATTTCTAAGAACTCATTATCATAAATCTCCTCCCGTTTCCGCATGCGCACTGCCGCCTGGTGGTCGTGGGCCGGGGTCTTCTGGAGGAAGGCTCGCAGTCTTCTTCACCGGGTACCTTCACCTTTGTCCCAGAAAGCTTGGGTTGGCCGGATCCCAAACCGCAGAACTAGTCCCGACCAGATGGACGCCTTTCCCAGACAGTTGGGTCCCTCCTTAGCATGCAGGCTGCTCCCGCTATCTTATACACAAGGTCATTTCTTTATCTTGGAATGCTGGGCTCCGAGCTTTGTTCTTTCCCAGGCTGTACTAAATTCACACTAACAACCTTTAACCATTCCTTTTCTGAATCAAGTCCCCCCTTTTCTTTCACCTTTGTAAATTCTTTTACAATTGCCTATAACACACTCTCCCTCTCCATCTGATTTCTAAAATACTTCCCTGATTCCACCCATTCACGGAGCTGATGCTTCTTCCATTGAATGTATTCGTCTTTGGCCCCCCTGGTACAACACATAAGACATCTAATTAATGCACACACTAAAGTTCCTAACATAAGTATTGCTACTAGAAGGAGAAACAGTCGCTTAAGCCAAGCCAAGTTAGGTAACCACGAGGTTAACCTTTCCCAAAGGTCGGAAAACCCGAATGTGGTGTCATCTTGCGCAGTCAGATGCAAAATCTGAGTTTTAGCTATGAGATTTTGTAAGTCTTTCTCTATTCTTCCGTTTTGGTTTACATATGAGCAACAGCTTTGATTAATCACTGCACATAAGCCTCCCTCTTTCCAAGTTAATAAGTCTAATGCCATTCTGTTTTGCCCAACCACATTTGCTAATGACTGGACTTCTTGTTGAAGTGCCCGTATAGCATCGATTGTAGATTTTTCAAGCACTTCTGTAGTGGCCGATATGTTTACAATTGCTTTCTCCAATTCACTGACGCGCAGGAACGGTATAAGCCACCTTACAAAGCTATGGGATCTTGTTCCCCTCGTCACTAGAGGGTTTTCTACTCCCCGAATTCTCCTCCAAGGTGTTCTCAACATACCTGAGGGGATTTCAGACTGATTAAACACCGTATCCTGGCTAGTTAGATAGCCTATCGTGCAAGTTCCCTTCCATCCTGCGGGCAGCTGTTTTCTGCTATATCCATCTCCACACAACCACCAATACCCTTGAGGTAACTTACAGGGTCCCATAGTTGCTGTCAAATTCGCACCTAAAAACTTTCCTGCCTGATACCATCCATACTCCCACGAATATCCTTCTCCTTCAGAAACACCACTACTTTTATATGCAACTAGTTGGGTTTTGTCGCAAAAGTCAATATACGTTGCCTTTATCCCTGTTAGATCCCAATTCCCCACATCAACAGTTGTCTTATTAATCCAGAACTTGCTCCATCCCCAGGCTATTGTCTTATTCACTGGCCCCCTGTGTCTATATTCCCCGTGTTCCCAGGTACAATTGTTACTGCTAATTAATACCACAAGCTCTTCTTTCAATGGTTGTAAATCAAATCTGGGTCCTAAGGGGTAGATATTATCATCGTATTCACAATATCCATTCTGCTCATTTCCCCCTTTTGCCCCAAATTTGGGCCAGGTTCCGTTGGCATAGTTCCAATTGCTTGCTGCCACCCCATATAGAGGTAATTTCATTTCTCCTTTAGGTAAGGTGGTACATACCCAACAATCTGACAGATTAGTAGCTTTTACCAGTGTTTCCAGACTTCGTGTATATGTATTCGTATCCCATGTCCCTCCCCCCGAAATACAAAGTCCCGGCATGTTGACGACTATCAATGTTACTAATGTCCATCTTTTCGTTGGAGGCGAAGCTTCAGGGGTCCGGTCTGCGTTGATGTCCATGGGGTTCTGGAGCTCTCTTGACACGAGTCCAATGGATCCAAGCAGCTTGTTCCTTAATCTTTATGGCCGTGTGAGTGGTCAGCAGTACCTGGAAGGGACCTTCCCACTTTGGCCTCAGTGGTGAATCTGTAAAAGACTTAACATATACATAATAACCACCATGGTTGAACCGGGACCTGCTGGTCAAACTAAGGGGTAAGATGGGGCTACACAGGATATGGAAGAAGGGACAGGCAACCTGGGAAGAGTATAGGGATGTTGCCTGGCTGTGTAGGAATAAGGTCAGGGAGGCCAAGGCACAGCTAGAATTGGACTTGCCAAGGGACATAAAGAAAAACAAGAAAGGCTTCTACAAGTACATTAACCAGAAAAGGAAGGTTTGTCGCGACGGAGGGAAGACAGGGCCACTCAATATGAGTGATCAGCAAGCTTCGTTTATTGATTCACACAGTTGCCTTTTATGTTCTAACATAATTAGCTCATACATATTACAAAAGTTAAGCTCATGATTGGTTAGTTCTTAGAAAGATCAACTCCACCCTTGGTTCCTTCTTTACAGTTACTTTCATCCTCTTTTCCCATGCCTGAGCAGCTGCAACCTCCCTGTTATCATACAACAATTATAGTCAAGGACAAGGTGTCCTTACCAGCCCAGTAGTTACGGGGGCTGAATCCGATGTTTCTCAAGCTTTTGCTCGGCCAGCAGGATCATGTCTACGTGACCCTTCTCAGCTAGCCATTCTCCCACAGAGGGTGATGTGATGTCCTAGAGGGAGGGCTGTGATGTCATAGAGGGAGGGTTGTGATGTCACAGGTTGGGGTTGTGGCATCAGAGTGGGGTGTGATGTCATAAAGGGGGTTGTGATGTCATAGGTTGGCGTTGTGATGTCATGGAGGGTTGTGATGTCACAGGTTGTGGTTGTGACATCATAGAGTGGGGTTGTGACGTCATAGAGGAGATGTGATATCATAGAGCAGGGTTGTGATGCCATAGAGGGGGTTGTGAGGTTAGAGGTTTGGGGTGTGACGTCATAGAGGGGGTTGTGGTGTCATAAAGGGAGGGTTGTGACGTCATAGAGGGGTTGTGATGTCATATAGGGAGGGTTGTGACATCATAGAAGGGCGTTGTGATTTCACAGAGTGTGGTTGTGACGACATAGTGGGCTTTGTGAAGTCACAGAGTGGGGTTGTGACGTCATAGAGTGGGATTGTGATGTCATAGAGTGAGGTTGTGACATCATAGAGTGGGGGTTGTGATGTCATAAAGGGGGTTGTGACGTCATAGTGGTGTTTGTGATGTCACAGAGTCGGGTTGTGACGTCATAGAGTGGGGTTGTGATGTCATAGAGGTAGGGTTGTGACGTCATAGAAGGGTGTTGTGATTTCACAGAGTGTGGTTGTGACGTCATAGTGGGGTTTGTGATGTCATAGAGGTAGGGTTGCGAGGTCATAGAGTAGGATTGTGATGTCATAGAGGTAGGGTTGTGACACCATAGATGGGGCTGTGACATCATAGAGTGCGGTTGCGATGTCATACTGGGGTTTGTGATGTCACAGAGTGGTTTGTGATGTCATAGAGTGGGGTTGTGATGTCACAGAGTTGGGTTGTGATGTCACAGAGTTGGGTTGTGATGTCATAGAGTGGGGTTGTGGTGTCATAGACGTAGGGTTGTGACGTCATAGAGGGGTTTCTGATGTCACAGAGTGTGGTTGTGACGTCATAGTGGGGTTTGTGTTGTCACAAAGTGGTTTGTGATGTCATAGAGTGGGATTCTGATGTCATAGAGGGGGATTATGATGTCATAGAGGTAGGGTTGTGACGTCATAGAGGGGGATTGTGTTGTCACAGAGTGGTTTGTGATGTCATAGAGCTGGGTTGTGACGTCATAGAGTGTGGTTGTGATGTCACAGAGTCGGGTTGTGACGTCATAGAGTGGGATTGTGATATCATAGAGGGGTTATGATGTCATAGAGTGCGGTTGTGATGTCATACAGGTAGGTTTGTGACATCATAGAAGGGCGTTGTGATTTCACAGAGTTGGGTTGTGACGTCATAATGGGGTTTGTGATGTCACAGAGTGGTTTGTGATGTCATAGAGTTGGCTTGTGACGTCATAGAGTGGGGTTGTGATGTCATAAAGGGGGTTGTGACATCATAGAGTGCGGTTGTGATGTCATAGTGGTGTTTGTGATGTCACAGAGTCCGGTTGTGATGTCATAGAGTGGGATTGTGATGTCATGGAGGGTTGTGATGTCATAGAGGTAGGGTTGTGACGTCATAGAAGGGCGTTGTGATTTCACAGAGTGTGGTTGTGACGTCATAGTGGGGTTTGTGTTGTTACAGAGCGGTTTGTGATGTCATAGAGTGGGGTTATGATGTCATAGAGTGTGGTTGTGATGTCACAGAGTCGAGTTGTGACATCATAGGGTGGGATTGTGATGTCATAGAGGGGTTATGATGTCATAGAGTGGGGTTGTGATGTCATAGAGGGGTTATGATGTCATAGAGTGGGGTTGTGATGTCATAGAGGTAGGGTTGTGACATCATAGAAAGGCATTGTGATTTCAAAGAGTTGGGTTGTGATGCCATAATGGGGTTTCTGATGTCACAGAGTGGTTTGTGATGTCACAGAGTGGGGTTGTGATGTCACAGAGTTGGGTTGTGATGTCATAGAGTGGGGTTTGGTGTCATAGAGGTAGGGTTGTGACATCATAGAGGGACGTTGTGATGTCACAGAGTGCTTTGTGATGTCATAGAGTGGGGTTCTGACATCGTAGAGGTGGTTGTGACGTCATAGAGGGAGGGTTGTGATGTCACAGAGGGGTTTGTGACGTCATAGAGTGGGGTTGTGACGTCATAGAGATAGCGTTGTGACATCATTGAGTGTGGTTGTGACGTCATAGAGGGGGTTGTCACGTCATCGGGGATTGTGATGTCATAGATGGGGTTATGATTTCATAGAGCGGGTTGTGACATCCTAGAGTGCGATTGTGAGTCATAGTGGTGTTTGTGATGTCACAGAGTCCGGTTGTGATGTCATAGAGAGGGGATTGTGATGTCATAGGGGGAAGGTTGTGATGTCATAGAGGTAGGGTTGTGATGTCATAGAAGGGCGTTGTGATTTCACAGAGTGTGGTTGTGACGTCATAGAGTCAGTTCTCACGTCATAGTGGGGTTTGTGACGTCATAGAGGGGTTTCTGATGTCACAGAGTTGGGTTGTGACATCATAGAGTGAGATTGTGATGTCATAGAGGGGTTATGATGTCATAGAGTGGGGTTGTGTTTTCATAGAGGTAGGGTTGTGACGTCATAGAAGGGCGTTGTGATTTTAGAGACGGGTTGTGACGTCATAGAGTGCGGTTGTGATCTCATAGAGGTGGTTATGATGTCATAGAGTGGGGTTGTGATGTCATAGAGGGAGGGTTGTGATGTCCCAGAGGTGTTTGTGATTTCATAGGGTGAGGTTGTGACGTCACAGAGTCACGTTGTGACATCATAGTGGGGTTTGTGATGTCACAGAGTCTGGTTGTGACGTCATAGAGTGGGATTGTGATGACATAGAGGAGTTATGATGTCATAGAGTGGGGTTGTGAAGTCATCGGGCATTGTGATGTCATAGAGGTAGGGTTGTGACGTCATCGGGGATTGTGATGTCATAGATTTTTTGGGCAGAACATCCAGGATTTTGGGATTCTTTTGATGGAGGATGAGGCAAAACTCCACGTTGAGCCGTGGGAATGAGGGCGACCCCTGGGAAAATGGGAGGAGGGAACTGGGGGTGGGGGTGGGTGGCGCTCGGCCCCTTCTCAAGACATCATTGCCCTCCTTTGTAATGACAAGGGAGTCTTTAATATCCCTGGATTTCTCCCCATAGATCCAGAGGCAAACCATGGCCCAGTGTGTTGACTCTTGTTACTTCTGGAGGAAGAAAGTGCGAGTTGGGTGCACCTGACCTCGCCTGCTGGAGAAAAGGGTCAAGAGAGTCCGGGATGAGGTGGAAAAAGCCAAAGGCGAGGTAAAAAAGCTGCTGGGGGGGTTTGTTTCCTGGACGAATCCATCTGCTCAAACGTTCCTTGCCAGGAAACAGGGATTTGCTGCCGCGATGGAGAGACGGGACACAGCTTGATGCAAGCAAAATGTCGGTTTATTACAAGTTTCACATATACTTATACAGATTCAAGGCTACATACATAGATCACAAAATAGCGTGTTCCTTTCTAATTGGTTACTTCTTACATCAGGCACTGGCTGATTGGTTGCTGTTAGTCTTAATGCAGTTGCAAGGTCTGTTTTATGTTATACAGCACGTATACATGTCCTGTTTAAGGAAGGCTTACTGCCCAACATAAGATAAGCATCCTTTGTTCTCCTTTTGACCCCCGGGGGGCAGAGAGTAAACATTCTTTTGCTCCTCATTTTACTTCCTCCTAGGCTAGCTTGTTTTGTTCCCCCAGGGCTTGTGACCAACAAGTTCCAGCACGTCCATTTCCTTCTTTTCATTCTTTTCTATCAGTTCTGTGACAGACGATGTTTTGCTAAGGCTTTGGCCTTCATCTCCCCCTTCTTGTTGCACAATAAGGACTTTCTTAACAGAGTTTGCTATCAACTTTTGCACACATTGCAACAGACAAGGCAAACAAAGCAACAAAAGGACAAAAACAACTAAAATATACACAATCATTTTAACTAAACTTCTCAGCCATCCGGACAGACCCAACCAGTCTCCAAGAGCACCCAGGCCAAAGAATCCAGAATCTTTTTGTATCTTTTGAGTATGTGTCATTAGGTATTGAATTTCTTTATGGATAGATCTTGAGTGATCCTCTAGGTCCATACAACACATTCCATCAAAATCCTCACAGCCATGTCCGTGGGCTAGCAAAAGGAAATCTATCGCGGCTCTATTCTGTAATACCGCGTGTTGCACTGTGGATAGATCATCTGCAAGTTCGGACAGGACTCTGCTTGTTGCGTTGGCTTGCTTTGCCACCCAACATGCTATACTATTCAAATTTTTATGGGCTCGTGCTGCGGCAACACCTGGCGTAAAAAAGGATGCGAAGATGACTTCCCATTTGTTCCTTGGTCGGAACAATCGTTAGTCAGGCTGTGGAAGTGTCTCTTGTAAATCGATATCGGTGAGTGCTGTTAGGGTGCATTAGTGGTGCAGCTAGACTAAGTTGGCCTATAGTACATGGTCCTCCTTGAGGGTTGGAAGGGATTCCTGACCATGCTCGGTTGCCGCATATTAAAAAGAATCCTTTTGGAAGGCGCCTGGGCAGTATGGTGCCAGGGGCTGGAGAACTCTCATCGCGATCTATTTTCTGACACCAGGTGCCTCTCCAACCACTATGATTTCCTATTGGAAAGAGGATTGTAGGGGCCGTCTCATTAACTATGTGTCCTTCTTTTTGCTCTCCTGTCCAACTCTCAGCGCCAATATATATACAATGACTAGCGTTGAGGGAGTCCGCTAGAGCAATCTCCTGTGGTTCAGGACCTACAGGGAGTTTATCGTCCCAATTATCATAGTTTTCAAACATTTCCGCGATGTCATTCCACATGAATTGGCCTTTGCTTGTCACTTTATACTGTTGTCTTAATTCTGAGAGGGATTCATTAAATACCTTAAAGGTGACATCGGTCAAGGGCACCCCCACAAGGCATGTAGTAAATGGGGAACTAGGTGTTGCTAGGCTTGCACAAAAGCTGGTCGTGTTGAGTGATCGAGCTAAAGTTACCCACATATTTATACCTAAAATATCCATTTTCAATCAGCTGATACTAAACACTTCTTATTACACTTTATGCTAATGATTATTACTTATACAGTAAACAGGCCCACTGGTGGTAATTAATATAATCTCCTTTGTTATCTTCTGCTATGTGTCCTGCGATTTTGAGACCGAGGGTTCAGGAGTTTGTTGATCAAAGAGACGATCAGGGTCATTACTGGATGATTGTGGTAGGGATTCACGGAAGGGTCGTACGTTCTTCGCTGGGATCCACTTGGGGCCTTTTTCTGTGGAAACACAAGCATAACCTCTTCCCCATGTAACAAGAGGATACGGTCCCATGACTTTACCTGTTTCCGGATCACGAACCAACACGGGGGCTTTGACTCGCACCTCAAGTGAAGCGTTTGTGTTAAAATGTCGGACTATTGGAGGGTTGCTATCTAACAAAGAGCAATTCAAAAAGTTAAAAACATACAAAGCTTTCTGCAGACGTTCCTCAGGAGTGGTAGTTCCTACTCCCCCTTTTTGTTTTTGTAACAAACGCTTCAAAGATTGGTGAGAGCGTTCAATTAGAGATTGACCTGTAGGGGAATGAGGAATACCAGTAATATGAGTCACACCCCAGGAGTCAAAAAATGCTTTTGTTGCCGTAGAGACATAAGCAGGACCGTTGTCCGTCTTTATTTGTGAAGGTATACCTAAAGTAGCAAAAGCGCGCATCAAGTGTTTGCGGACATCATGTGCCTTCTCTCCTGTGTGGCAAGAAGCAAATAAAGCACCTGAAAAGGTGTCAATGGAGGAATGGACATATTTCAATTTACCAAACTCCAGATAATGCGTAACATCTGTTTGCCATAGCTGTAGACTCTGCAGTCCTCTGGGATTAACTCCTCCTGCGACTGACGGGAAAGAATGCCTTTGGCAGTCAGGACATAGAGCAATAATGTTAGACGCTTGTTGGGAGGTAAGTCCAAACTGCCGTTTGAGACCTCCAGCATTCTGGTGAAAAAAGGAATGGCTGAGTTTAGCCTGTGCCACGCAATCCGGCAACACCTGTACCGGTAATGTCAGCAAATCAGCTCGTCGGTTCCCTTCTGCAATAAAACCAGGTAGAGAAGTGTGTGACCTGACATGCCTAACAAAATAGGGGTGAGGGCGAGAGTCCAAGAGAAAGATAAGTTCCTGTAATAAAGCAAATAGGTCAGAATGTGGGACGTTGCGTAACACAGATGCTTCGGTTCGCTCAACAATCCCCGCAACATAGGCTGAATCAGTGATGAGGTTAAGCGGTGTGGACCACCTTCGAAAAACTCGAACAACCGCAGTCAGCTCCACTATCTGGGGGGAACCGGGAACGGTCTCTATGTCCGAGTCCCATCGTCCATGCTGGTCGTCCCACCATAAGATGACTGATTTGTGCGATTTTCCAGACCCGTCCGTAAATACAGTAAGGGCTTGTAATGGCTGATCGCTCCTTTTCAGCCTGGGCATCAAGCGGAAGTCAACATTAAGCAGCTTATGCGAAGGTGGGTGGGATGTGAGTTGACCCGTATAGTCTGCTAACGCCATAATAAAGGTGTCTGACTGCTGATAAAGCCATTGTAAATACATGTTCGTCACAGGTAAGCAAATACAAGCAAAGTCTACTCCTGATAATGTTAATAAGCGTTGCCGGGCCTTAATTATCAAAGAAGCAAACATCTCATGCTGCGTCGAAATGGTTTTTGTAGATTGATTCGGCAAGAAAACCCATTCGATAATCAGCAGTGGGTCTGATTTTTGAGAGTCCCATTGAAATATTAGTGCATGAGGCTGTCGAGCGGGGTTTAAAATAATTAGATAGAAAGGTAATTTGGGAGCCCACCGGTGTGCTTGTCTGAGAGCAATTGCTGTAGCAACCTTTTGCAAAGAGTCAATGGCCTCAGGAGCAAGACTGCGGTGGGAACGCAAGTCAGTATCTCTTTTAAGGAGTTCGAATAAAGGACCTAAGTCCGCATTAGAAATTCCCAACAGCGGTCGGACCCAATTGATTGTTCCCAGCAATTTTTGCACATCATGCAAGTTTTTTATATCTGTCTGTATCTGTAAAGGTTGAGGAACTATAGTTTGAGCCCTTATGCGCCAGCCTAAATATTTCCACAGCAGTGTTTTCTGAATTTTTTCCGGCGCGATACAGAGGCCTGCCGAATTAACGGCAGCCATGACAAGGGCTACAGCTTCCTCCATGACCTCGTGATGTTGCGCAGCCACCAGGATATCATCCATATAGTGGTACAATAAGACACTAGACATTGCAGTCCTGACTGGACTAAGCACTTTGGCTACATACCATTGGCATATCGTGGGGCTATTTTTCATTCCTTGTGGCAGCACAACCCACTGGTATCTTTGCAACGGGGCTTGCATGTTGACGCTTGGAACTGAAAAAGCAAATTTAGGAGCATCATTTGGATGCAGAGGAATATTAAAAAAACAGTCTTTGAGGTCAATAACAGTCAAGTGCCAATCTCGAGGAATCATAGTAGGGGACGGGAGTCCGGGTTGTAGGGCTCCCATGTCTTCCATAGCATCATTAATTTTTCTAAGGTCATGGAGCAAGCGCCACTTGCCAGCCTGTTTTTTAATAACAAAAACCGGTGAGTTCCATGGACTAGTAGAAGGTACAATATGTCCTTTCATTAGTTGCTCCGTAACTAATTCTTGAAGGGCGCGAAGCTTTTCTAAAGGTAGGGGCCATTGATCTACCCAAATGGGGACATCGGTTTTCCAGGTTAATTTTAGGGTGTCGCGCATTTCAATGGCCCCACCTAAAAATGGGTTCGAATGGACATTCCCCATTGTGATAGTACGTCACGCCCCCATAAAATCATGGGAACAGGTAATACAAAAGGTTTGACAGAGGCTATACGTCCTTCTGGGCCTTGAATTTGGATTAATTCCAAGCTTTGGTGGCTGCTGCCGGTTCCACCGATCCCAGCTAACGCCTGGGAAATATTGGCTAGGGGCCACTGTGGGGGCCATTTAGCTTGAGATATTACTGTAACATCAGCCCCGGTGTCAATAATTCCGTTTGACACCACCTGCTGCCCTCCGCGAATGAGGGTGCATTGGCATATAGGCCGTTTTGGGGAGAGAGACTGTACCCATAAGATTTGTGGGTTCCCCGCAGATCCGAACCCACCCTGCCTTTGTTGGGGCTGACTAGAAATTGGGCAACTTGTCCCCGTGGGAATCAGTATCAATTGCGCTATACGGCTATCTTTCGGTACAGTGCAAAGAGGAAACGGGCTCCATGCCATAATCTTAATTTCATCAGCGCTATCAGAGTCAATGACCCCTGGTAACACAAAAAGCCCTGACAATGTTGTAGATGATCTTCCTAATAATAAGGCTTGTGGTTTAGGGGGTAAAGGTCCCGAGACATTTGTTGACAATAGGTGAACCGAGGAATCGAGTAACGTTACTGTGTGAGCGGTTGCCAGGTCCACTCCGGCGCTGCCTGCTGTTGCTGGGCGAAGACCTGAGGCACTGCTGCTTCCCTCCGAGGGGGTTGAAGCGTCGACTGCGCTATTTGTGTCTGCACGCGTCGCTGCCCCGCGCTCCGTGATCGGTTTCCCTGTATCGGTTGTCCCTGAAAATCATACTTAGACCGACATTGATTAGCATAATGACGCCCTTTTCGGCACCTGGGACAAATCCCAGGGGCTTGGGGTCTAGCACCGGCATTGGCATTTAGACAATTTTTCTTCAGATGGCCGGGTTTGCCACAACCATAACAGTTCCCCGGTCCTGTTGGGCCCCGCATGGCTGCGAAAGCAGCGGCCATGGCCTCAGATTTATGATCCATAGTACCAATTCTATTACAAGCCTCCACCATTTCAACCAACGTAGGGTTCGGATTCGGGAGAGACTTTAACAACTTTTTACAATCCACATCAGCATTCTCGACGGCTAATTTTAGCAACAAAATTTCCCGTGCCTCTGTATTATCTATTTGGCGCTCCAAAGCTTGTTTTAGTCTATCGATAAACTGCATATAAGGATCTCAGGGTTCCTGGGTAATAGTAGTAAAAGCCTTTTGTGGCTTCTGAGAGTCGGGAACCTTAAAAAAGGCCTTTTTTGCTTCTTCACAATTGCCTCAAGGGCTTCCCGTGGAATTCGAGCCTGATCCACAGGATTGGTGTGCTGACCTGTACCTGTGAGGTGCTCTATAGTCAGCGCGGTGATAGCTGCGTCGCCGTGACCTACGTAAGTTAAGAGGAGTGTTTGGAGTCCCCCTCTCCAATGAGCCTCCCACAAAGTGTATTGTATTGATGTCACTAGCAATCGCACTAAGGATTTTAAATCATGCGGAGTCACTTTTATAAGGGAAGCAGGTGACACAAAGAAGGTACATGTCTCAGGTGCAGGGATGCAAACACAAACATTTCTGTAGAACTAAAATAAACGTGAACACAAATAACAACAGCAATCATGATAACTAAAATGCTTTAAAATTAAAAAAAAAAAAAAAGGAAGTAATCAGATAGTGTGGGAATCATTGGTGGGGAGACGTAGCAAATTTGTCGCTCTTGGAGAAGGTCCATGAAATCACCCTCCTAATGGCATCCTTGAGCTCTTTGTTTCTCATGCTGTAGATGAGGGGGTTCACTGCTGGAGGAAGCACTGAGTACAGAACAGTCACCACCAGATCCAGGTATGGAGAGGAGATGGAGGAGGGCTTCAGGTGGGAAAACACTGCAGTGCTGACAAAGAGGGAGACCACGGCCAGGTGAGGGAGGCACGTGGAAAAGGCTTTGTGCCGTCCCTGCTCAGAGGGGATCCTCATCACAGCCCTGAAGATCTGCACGTAGGACACCACAATGAAAACAAAACAACCAAATGCTAAACAGGCACTGACCACAACAAGCCCAACTTCCCTGAGGTAGGAGTGTGAGCAGGAGAGCTTGAGGATCTGGGGGATTTCACAGAAGAACTGGTCCAGGACATTGCCCTGGCAGAGGGGTAGGGAAAATGTATTGGCCGTGTGCAGGAGAGCATTGAGAAACCCACTGCCCCAGGCAGCTGCTGCCATGTGGACACAAGCTCTGCTGCCCAGGAGGGTCCCGTAGTGCAGGGGTTGGCAGATGGCAACGTAGCGGTCGTAGGACATGACAGTGAGAAGACAATACTCTGCTGTGATAAAGAAGAAAAAGAACAAGACCTGGGCCACACATCCCCAGTAGGAGATGGCCCTGGATTCCCAGAGGGAAACTGCAAGAGATTTGGGGACAGTGGTGGAGATGGAGCCCAGGTCAAGAACAGAGAGGTTGAGGAGGAAGAAGTACATGGGGGTGTGGAGGCGGTGGTCACAGGCGATGGCGGTGATGATGAGTGCGTTTCCCAGGAGGGCAGCCAGGTAGATGCCCAGGAAGAGCCCGAAGTGCAAGAGCTGCAGCTCCTTCTTGTTTTCAAATGCCAGGAGGAGGAACTGCGTGATGGAGCTGCTGTTGGACATTTTCTTTCAGCAGGCTTGGAGACCTGTCCATGGAAGGAAAGAGAGTGAGAAGACAGGGCAGAATTCTCAGAAAAAAAAAGTTTTCAATTTCTCTTAGAGACCCACCCAACTGGCTTTTCCATTTCAAGAAGACCTTTAGTACTTCCATTTTGCACACTCTGGTGGGTGCTGGCTGACGATCCATCAGGGAGCTGTGAGCGCTGCGGGATTCACTCCTGCCCTACAGCAATAGTTAAACAGGAACTCGGGGCGATCTCTGATTAAATCCACTCCTGGCATCAAAGGGCTTTTCAGCTTTGTCACTCCCAATTCGCCCGACGGCAGAGCAGAGCTGGTCGGACTTTTTTTGTTTGATCTGTTTCAGTTTTCCCCACCACACCCGAGGAGTGTTTTTAAGGCAGAAATCTTTGGCATTTCTGATATGCCCCGAGCAAAACCTTGTGTGTCCTAAGAGCCAAGGGGACTGTCCCTCCGTGCAGAGCGAGGACAGCCCGTCTGTCCATCGGGATTGCTCTCAGCTACACTGGGCTGGTACCACTTTGAGATGGAGAAAGATTGATCACACCAGATATTCCCCTGAGAAGAAATGGACACTGCTGAGAGAAGAAGAGCCAAATTTACAAGTGGAGGTCTCCCAACCCCCCACCCCATCTCGCTGGACCCGAGAAGGATCTCAGCTCTCCCCTCCCAGTCGGGGACACAGAGGGCTCATTGCAGCTGCCTACATTCAGCCCTCCAGCAGGACTGACATGGCCTTGCCACTGTCACGTCTATTCCGTGGGGTTCCTAGAAAACACAGAGATGCCGTGGGAAAGCTGTGCCCTTCTGGAGGGCAGCGTGGCACCCAACAGGACCCTCCAAGGAAAGAGTCCACTGTCCTATAGATGAGGAGTTTTGATGGGAGGGTCGACTTACCCTCAGCCCCACACAGTGCAGTCCCCAGAGACCCAGATATTCAGCAATTTGGATGCTTTTTCTCCACGGATAAACCTGGATGACAGGATGCAGCACCAGCATTCAGCTGCACCTGAATCCTCACCCCCCACCACAGCCAAAAGAAGGGGAAGAACAAGGGCAGCAGGGGCAAGAGGGGAACAGGCCAAAGTTCTCCTGCCAAGAGAGGCAGGACAGGGAGACACAGTCAGACACGCGAGCATTTCTCCTCTTTGGTGCTTGGGCTGCTGGGAGGGAGACTCAGGACTAAGTCCCCAAGATATGAAGGGGTTGGGGACTCTACTGTGTGGGAGAGGGAAGTTGCTGCAGGGAAGGCATCTGCGCTGCAGGGGATGGCAGGGAGGTGCTGGAATCCCCCCTCCCATCACCCTTCCTGTAGCAGCTCCCTCTCACTCCCTGCCCATGCCTCTGCTGCCTGCACTGTCGCTGCTGGGGGCTGTTTCTCTGCCCCCAGGTCTCCTCCCTTTCAGTGCTCAGAGACTCCATCCCAGCTGCTGAGGGCTCAGCTCTGCCCTGCAGACACCTTCTGCAGCAGGGAATGGCCCAGGGGCATCTCTGGGTGTGCACGGGCTAAAGGAGCAGCTCGGACAAGTGCTAACAAAAACTGGGGTCTCATTGCCTTCATGGGAATGGAGATGTAAATTCAGATCTCCCACCGCCCATCTAACCAACCAAGAGGGGAAAATTCAAAGCAGAGATTATATTTCTTTTGGCTAAATGCTGCCTCTGTGTCCTTCTTCAAAAGGACCCTCTGCAAATGTCCTGGGGGTGATGTGGAGCTGTGAGCAAACCTGACCCACGCAGCATCCTCTCGACTGCAGAAGGACCCTGCCATGCCCAGACTGGGGTCACCCCTTCCCTCCACAACTTCTCCCCACACTGCCATGGGGAGCTCCCCGGGCAGGCTGAGAGCTGACCCTGGCAGGAGACAGAGTCCCTGCCCCAGCACACAGTTCCCTGGGACACAGGGACCCTGCTCGGAAGGACAGCCCTGGGCACCCCTGGCTGCACGCCCACCTTCACAGCCCTGCAGCCATCCCTGGGAGAAGGCAGCCGACACGTCCTGGCACTTTGATGATGTGGTGGGCATCCGCTGCTCTCAAGAAAATCCTTCTCAGCACCAACAGATCCCTGAGAGCCTTCCTGACAGATCACATGAGACACGGGCTATGCCAGCTGTAGGAGACTGCTCCAGGAAGCCTCTCTGCATTATACTGCACCAGAGAGAAACATCACGCCCTGTCCCTCTGCCCCTGCAGCAGGGAAGCCCTGCTCCACAAGTTCTCCTTCTCCTCTACACTAGAGAAACTGTGAGAGTTGTACTTACAGATCCCACGGGCTGTGGGTTGTGCAGCTTCTGGATCCCTCCAGCAACTGCAGAGTCAATGCCCTGCAGCCAGAGACTTATTTTGTGAAAGGCTGTGAAGGTTTCTCCGCCAGTGAGCTCTCAGCTTTCATCCATTCCTGAATGCTTTTCAGCTCTCCTGGCCTCACAAGTTGTCTCTCAGTGCCTGCAGGCAGTGCCCTCAGCCCTGCTGCGCTTGGCAGAGGAGCTGCTCCTGGGCAGAGCTGTCTCTCTGCCGCGCTGCCCCATGGCCAGGAGCTCCCTCCATCCCAGGAGCCCGGCCCAGCTCAGCAGCAGAGCAACAGCCCAAGGAACAGCCCAAGACATCACTTTTCTGTCCCCCTGGGATCCCTGGAGGTGTCCCTGGGGGAACCTGCTGTGAAACAGGATGAAGTCAGCCCTGATGTTCTCTCAGGAGATGGGAGAGATTGTGGGAGAGATTCATTTCCAGCAGTGTCATTTCTCCTGTCAGGAGAAGACTTGGGCATGAGAACCATGAGAATCCTAAGAGTCGCCTTTCCTTATCCTATCGTGAGGCAGCACACCAGGAGGGTGACAGGGCAGGATCTGATTTCTACAAGCTGGGGGGCTGTCTTTGGGTTAGTGTATGAGAGAGTCCTTTTTCATAACATTTGCAGGTGACCTCACAAGGAAGAGAGCAGACACTGCACTGCAGGGCAAGGTTGCCATCCGGAGGGACCTAGACAGGCTGGAGGGATAGACCGATAGGAACTTCAGGAGAGCCAATAGGTCCTGACCTGGAGGTGGACTAAACCCATGCCATGACAGAGACCAGGGACTGCCCAGGTGGGCAGCAGCTCTGCGGGAAAGGCTCTGGTGGCCCTTGGGTTCTATTGGGTAAAACATGAGCCATCAGCAAAGGTGGCCAAGAGCTCCCTGAGCTGCAGGAGCACAGCCAGTCTGCTCAGCACTTGTTACACCTTATCCAGAATACTTCCCTAGGTTTTGACACCACACCGTGCCAGAGAGACCTTGCAAAGTGGAGCCAGGTCACTGGAGGGACACCAACGTTGACAGAGCTTGTACTGTGAGAAGAGGCTTAGAGAGCTGGGCTTGTTCAGCTTGGAGGAGAGGAGCTCTTGGGGGGAACATGGAGCAGCATCACACAGTTACCAGGAAGACTGAGCCTGAGTCAAATCCATGGTAGAAGATACAAGGACAAGAGGCAATGGGCTGAGAAAAGGGATGGTCAAGCCACATAAGGAGGAACTTTTTCCAGCATGAGGATAGTCAAGCACTGGAAGCTGTTTCCCAGAGAGCGTGCAACAGCTCTGTCCTGGAAAGGGATCCAGACATCTTTGAACAAAGCCCTGACTCTTCAGGTCTGACCCTGTTTTCAATGGGAGGTTGGTCAAGACATCCTCCAATTCCCTTTGAGCCTGAATGATGCTGTCCTCCTCCTGTCCTTCCATCTGCAGGCTGAGATATTTCCCCTCTTGGAGCAGACATTCTGAAAAACCACTCCAAATCTGGAAAGACTCTTCAATGCTCCAAGTACAGTTGGGTTGGGAAAAAAAAAACAAACAAAAAAACCAAAACTGTGCTGGATTATTTTTTCACAGAGACAGTTTTAAAGGGTCAAAGTAGATTCAATGCATGAATTCTGACAGTCAAGTTACAAAGAGGGAGGAAAAAAAGGCAACAAAATCTTTGTCAGTAAAGAAAAACTCCCCCAGCCTGTGGGATGTCCTCATTAGTTGGCCCTATAGGAACTGGGATCCTTGGGCTTCTTGGTCTTAAGTGGGAGCTCAAATCCTGAACTGGAAGGACAACATTGGCTGCAGGTACACACCGTTTTCTTGACACGACTGTGAGCTCGGACCCAGTGGATGGAGTTTCTCACACAGGTCACGGAGGAAGGCAGGATGTCGGGGAGAGGGGCTCACGCTTCAGTTTCCCAAATCCCATGAGTTTTCCCAACCCATCCTTCTCTTGACCTCTGGCATCCTATTTCTTGAGATGCAAAGCTGGCGGGTCTTCTGTTGATAAAGCATCAGTGATCCTTCCAGTGATTCTGTGATTTCCTTTAGAGTGGCAAAAAATAATAATAATGATGAAAAGAAATGTTAAAGTAACAGTCTACTTCCACAATAGCAAATCTGGACAATGGCAATTAAATTAGTATTTGCCATATAAGGTATGATATCCCATCCTGAAGTACATATTGAAAGTGGTTCAGATGAAGGGTGGTCTTGCAAAAGTCACCCCTTGTGTCCCCGTGTGGCACAGACGCTGCTGGTTTCCCTCTCCAGAGAGTGGCAGAGGCCGGATCACCTTCTCAGAAGAGGCTCCTTGCCAGGGAGCCACAGCCATGGGGGGAGCTCACCTGGTTCTTACTGGCACTTCACTCAACTGCTATTTGGATACTTTTGGTGCTTTTCTGGGATGACTATTCCTGCACAGAGGATCCTAAAAAGACGACTGTTTCTTAAGAGATGGTGAAAAAGGCCCTGTTTGGCCAAGAAAGCCCACCATGTGCTCTGGAGGGAGCGAGGAAGATTATAAAAAGCACCAGGAAAGTCCAAAATGCTCTTCCAAAGGGCGAGTGGCCCTGAGCAGTGGTGATTGGCCACGTGTAAGTCTGTTAGAGAGGGTCAAGCAATGTCAGCGAGAAGCAAGGGGACGGCTGATGGCTTTAGCCAATCCTTACAGCCGTGTCTGAAGCCAGCCGTGGGAAGCAGTGGATGTTTGTGGGTAGAGACTGAGGAAGAGGCTTCTCCTGGGACAATGGCAGGAAGGAAGACCCTTCCTCTGCAAACCAGGGGTGATACAGACATTCATCTCTTGTGTGCCTGCCTCAGCCTGGCGGATGGGGAATGCCCACTGCTGGGGGTGGCTGTTCTTAGGAATGCCCCATGGGCTGACAACTTGCTCCTTTCCCCTCCTTCACTGCCCACACTTGGATGGACTTCAGGAAACATCCATGAGCCTGGAGGATGCACAAACCTCCTGGGCTGAGGTCTCAGCGCTGCAGGGGCAGAGGAAGGGTTTGTGAGACACATGGGCGTGCAGGGAGAGAGCAGTGTGGGGGGAGCAGTGAGTGTGCTAAAGGCAGGAAGAAGAAATGGAATATTGGGGGTTGGCTGTTCAGTGCTGGGATGTGGAGCTACAGAGAGGATTCTGGCGTGGATTCTCCAGGATTCTGGAGCTTGGAAATCTTGGGGATAAATGAGCAGTAGCAAGGCTTTGGAGGAAACCAGGTGAGATGTGGGGAACTCACTGGCATTGGCAAATCCTCAGACACCCACATTTTGGTGTTGGAAACAAGGAAGCAGGCACAGGCACAGGACAGCGTAGCTGTGGTGGGGATGGCCAAGGGCCTTGGTGGGGTGTTGACACCCCAACAGATCTGAGGCCCTTGTTCTCTTGCCTGTGGCTTCTGTCTCTTCCACTGAGACCCAGGAGAGAACACAAGGTCCTTCCAGCTCCAGTGCCTCGTTGCCTCCTCAGCCACCCCCCACAAATCCTGGGAGGTGCCCTACTGCTGACCTGCACCTGGCAACACACACTCCCAATCACATTGCCCCCAGGAAGAGCCCCGAACATGCCAAGAGGGAAAGGAGCCCCATCTGTAGGGGATGTGGGTAAGGACGTGGCCTTCCTGCTTGGAAGAGCACATCAAGGGCTTCCACAGTGATCTCTACTTTTAAATTTTCCATTGTACCAAGTGTCTCCAACTTCCTGCTTCACCAGCCCCCAGGGACAGGACCCTTGTCTGCTCATTCCCTCCATGGTTTCTTCAGTGATGGGCTTCAGCAGGGCCTGCAAACACTCTCAGAAACCTGGAGGTTTGCTGCTGGCTCTTAGTCCTCTAGAGACTTGGTCAGCCTTTAGAGATCTGCAGTTCAGGAACTCGGCACCAGAGGGTTCATTAACATGCAAAACGCCCTGAGGAACCAAGCCAGGCCATAATTTTCCTTTCGTCTTCAATTCTTCTGTGGTTGATTAGAGAGCTTTTGGGAGTGGAGTCAAAGCGAAAAGATGTCAAGGCGAAGAGGCCAAGTGCATGAAATGCTTGATTTCAACTTGCCAATTCTGCATTAACGCCAAGGAATTTGGGTTACAGGAATGTCTCCAAGTAGAGTCTGCACCATCCAGACCCATGTGGATGGGCTGGCAGAGCCACCCCCAGCAGGGGGATCCCCATCGCCCACGCTGAGGCAGTCAGGATGCAAATATCTGCAGTGCCCACTTGTCACAGGCCTCCAGGCAGAGGGTGACTCATTCCCATGACCCTCGAAGCCTGGATCAGCTCGTTGTGCTTTTGCTGTCCTTCCCTTCATCTGTCAAGCCCATGGGAGCTTTGGCTTTGACATCGTCCCTACGTCCTGGGACAAGGTTTCTCAATTCCTCCTCTGCAGCTTCCCTGCTTCCACCTCCTTTGTGCTGCCTCTTTGTCCTGGAGCTCAGTCAGTTCCAACAAGCAGCCTCCTGAGACGGTTGCTTCTTTTCAGGGGTATTTGGAGAGATCATTTTTGTGCCTGGAGGAGGCTGTCCTGTAAGGCCTATCAGATTTTCCATGACCCTTCAGCCTTCAGAGCTGCTTCCCATGGCACCACTCGCATCAGTCTCCCAAGTACATCAGTCTTCTTCTCTGGAGTCCACCTGTTTTTGCTCTGCTGCTGGCCTTCCTCACTCCTCTTCGGCACCTGGGACCCCACTATTTCCTGGTGACAGCAGCCAAGGCTGACACTGATTTTCACCTCCCTGACCACTCTTTTTTTTTTTTATGTTTTTTGCCAGGACCAGGTCCAGGTGAGCATCACCCTTGTTTGCCCACCTGGCAGCTGTGTTAAGAAGTTGTCCCAAGGTCCTCCAGGCTGCTGGCACCCTGTGTCTTTGCCTGGCCAGTGAATGCCAGGGCAACTACTCTTCCCCATAGGAACCTGCTCATTGACTTGGAGACTTCTTCAGGTTGCTGTTAGAAGACTTATTCTGCCTACTGTGCCCGATCAAGTGGAGTATAATGGCCAAGACATTTTCACCCTTACTGGCTTCTCCTCTCATCCTCACTCACACAAGCTCACTCAACCCTTGAGTAGCTGCCCTGAATTCTGTTAGGCAATGAGGGGCTGAACTTGGGACAAATGCCATTGTAGTCACTGGAGATTGAGTAAATTCGGCTGATGGAAAAGAGAGAGACCTTGCTCTCCCTACAGGACATGACTGCAGTCCATTCATATGAACACCTCTGTGAACTGCCATGAACATCAGGAGTAGGAAAGGTTCCTTTTATTTGGGCATCAGCTGTCATTTCACTTGGCTAAAGGATTTCCCACCAGGCTCATGTACGATCCCCGAGATGTTTCCCCGTCTCTATCACCATCCCCATTAGAGCTTGCAGTTTCCTGCGTGTACCTTGCACCACCTCTGGCAACTGGAATGTTCCCAGGCATTTGCATCTGAACATTTCACTCCCGCCCTCCATCTCCATTACTTAGCGTGGGAGTGGAGAAAAGAGGCTCCCATGCAGGTGCCTATTTTGTGCACAGCTCAACACCTGAGGAAAGAGGAATCCCATCTCCTGTGGGCTTCTAGCAGGCATGGGAGGGCGCTGAGTCTCCGTCAAATGCTAGGAATAGAAATGCAGGATGAGATGCCTCGATTCCCTCAGCTGAATCCCTTCCCTCAGCAGGGGTAAAGGAGATGCCTGTCTGTCCCCGTCTGGCTGTCCTGTCTAATGATGGGCCAAGGAAAGTTGATATTTAGAGGTAACTCTCCCTCTCAGCAGGGAAATGACACTTCTGGAAAGGAGTGTCTCTATCCAGCTGAGAGAGAGAACATCAGGGATTGCATCAGCAGGTTCCCCGGCAGCCCCAGGGACACCTCAAGGGATTTTAGAGGGGGGCAGAAAAGGTACTGCCTTGGGCTGTTGCTCTGCTGCTGAGCTGGGCCGGGCTCCTGGGATGGAGGGAGCTCCTGGCCGTGGGGCAGCGCGGCAGAGAGACAGCTCTGCCCAGGAGCAGCTCCTCTGCCAAGCGCAGCAGGGCTGAGGGCACTGCCTGCAGGCACCGAGGGGAGAGGAGGGAAGCAAGACAGAGGCTAAAGGCAGCCTGGGGTGGGAGGACAGATGAGAGCTCGCCTGGAGAGAAATCTTCACAGCCCTTGACAGGGTAAGTCTCTGGCTGCAGGGCAATGCAGCTGCGGTTCCTGGAAAGACCTCCTAAAGCTGGCACATCCCACAGCCCATGGGATCTGTCAGGAGGACTCTCAGTTTCCCCCGTGTAGAAAAAGGGCGTGCTTTGGAGCACGGCTTCCCTGCTGCACCCTCAGCCGGCCAGGGCATGTCGGCTGCCTTCCCCTGGGGGAGGCTGCAGAGCGTGAAGCCGGGTGTGCAGCCAGGAGTACTCAGGGCTGTCCTTCAGAGCAGGGTCTCTGCACCACAGGGGGCTGTGTGCCAGCGCAGGGACTTTGTCTCTTGCCAGGGTCAACACTCAGTCTGCCCAGGTTGTTCCCACAGCGGTGTGGGGAGAAGCTCTGGGGAGAAGCAGGAGAGGGTCCTTCTGCTGTCAAGACGGTGTTGAGTTGGTCAGGGCTGCTCACAGCTCCAGATCACCCCTACACGCTTCCAAGGGAACTATTTCCTCAGGTTGTGTTTCCAGTTTCTTATCCGGGGGGTGCGGGGAGAGAGGTGGAAAAAGGGATGAATGTGTAAGGATCTCTCAAGTTTGCAGAAGTCACTGTGATTCCTGAGCTGCAACTTTGAGGCATCAGTTGGTCTAAAAGAAGCCTCCTAAGGGGCCTTCAGCCGCTCCTCTGCCCATGGAGAGCACCAGCATCACCTCTGCTGGACCATCAGGGTTGCTCTGACCTGCCCTTTTGCACCTGCGAACAGGAACATGAACCCAGCCCCTGCCCTGCAAACAGGCAGGTGTCTGTAGGGCCAAGGTGAGTGCACAGAGGTTGGGATGGGCTCTGTGAGTGCTGACAGGGAAAAGACACGGCACAGGGAGACACTTCCCAGGAGGAAAATCTCCTGGCAGCAGGGATATGACCAGGGAACGAGAGGAAACTTAAACCAGAAATGTTGTGGGAGGGAGAATTCCGCAAACGCCGTACGATCCCCTCCAATGCAGACCCCTTCCCCTGAGCAAGCCCCCCCGTGCCTCCTCTCCCACCAAAGCCTCTGCCCTCAGGGCTGTGGGGTCCAAGGCATGAACCACCTCCTCTGCAGCCGGAGCTCCAGCAGAGCCGTGGTGCAGCTCTCCAGCCACGTGCCCCGTTCTCCCTGCGGAGCAGCGGGGCTGAGAGCGACTGCCCGGCAGCGTCGGTGTCTGGGAGGTGACAGGCACGGCTGGGCACGGGTGATGCTGTCCCGAGCGCCCGGCTGCCTCTGCCCTGGCCTCCTTCAGCCAGACCCTCGCTGCAGTTTCCCTTGTTTCTCCACCTGTCTGTGTTATTGCTGCTCTTTTCTTGTTCTCACTCTCAGGCTCTCTGGGGATGGGAGTTTCAGCTGCAGAGTCACACATTATCTTGTGCGTCCTCCCATGCAGGTGTGTCCATGGGAACAAGGGTCCCAGCTTTCCTCTCGCCTGTGCGGCTGTGGACAATGCAGCCTGTGGAGCTGGGGAATCAGCTGGTTTTCCCTTGGTGAGATAACATCGTGAAAAAACTGATGTATCTCCTTGAGGTGTCCTTCCAAGCTGTGAGCTGCCCTCCAGGATGCAAATCTGTCCCATAGCATCTTTGTGTTACCTGAAAGCCCCATGGAGAAGCGCAGAGACGCTATGACCAAGGAAATGCTGTTGGGTTGGTGAAATGAGCCCTGTGTGTCCTGGGCTGGAAGTGGTTGCTGAGACGTTGAGAAAGGGCGAGACATTTAGTTGTCTGCAGTGGATCCCTCTGCTCTCAGCAGGTTCTGCTGATGTTTCAGGGAAACATTGAGGGCGTGTGATCGCCCTCCATCTCAGAAAGGCGCAAGCCCAGTGTGTCAGGGGCTGAGGGACAGCCCAGCTCCCCTCGCTCTGTACTAAGCCACAGGCAATCCTCTTGCCTTGCAGGATTCTCTCTGCTCTCCCTGAGTGCAGCAGGAATACTGAGGGTTTCTGACATCCCACAATGGGACGGAGGGAATTTTTTTTTCAAAAAAGCTCTCAGTTGGCCTCTGCCTCCCTCACTCCTTCGAAGAGGCAGTGCAGGTACTGGCACACCCTTGTGCATTGGGCATGGTTTTATCTGACAAAGTCAACCACCAGGACTGGCCCCTGCTTCCAGCGTTCCCGTGAACTCTCTGCTGCAGAGCAGGGCTGACTCCTCGGCACCAGTGGGCAGAGGCCCAGCTCCTCATGGCACGTTCAACCAGCACGGTAGCAGAGCTTCAGCCATGGAGCTGAGGGAAGGTCTCCTAGAAAAGGAATACAGGGGGTAAGGTGTGTAGCAGGGAAGGGTCTGTAGGAAAAGGCTTTGGTTTTGCTGCTAAAAGTCTCCATTAACTTGTCAATAACTTTTCCTCCTTGCAGGGGTCTCCATGCCCAGAGGCAGCAAATGTCCAAAAGCAGCTCCATCACACAGCTTCATGGGGTTCCATGAGAACTGGAGTACGTTTTGCTCTGAGACGTCCACCGTAACTTGTCACTGCCTTTTTTCCTTGGACAGGTTCCAATGTGCAGAGGAAGCAAATGTCCAACAGCAGCTCCATCACCCAGTTCCTCCTCCTGGCATTTGCAGACACACGGGAGCTGCAGCTCTTGCACTTCGGGCTCTTCCTGGGCATCTACCTGGCTGCCCTCCTGGGAAACGCACTCATCATCACCGCCATCGCCTGTGACCACCGCCTCCACACCCCCATGTACTTCTTCCTCCTCAACCTCTCCGTTCTTGACCTGGGATCCATCTCCACCACTGTCCCCAAAGCCATGGCCAATTCCCTGTTTGACACCAGGGCCATCTCCTACTGGGGATGTGCTGCACAGCTATTTCTGTTTCTCTTCTTCATTGGTGCAGAGTACTCCCTTCTCACTGTCATGGCCTACGACCGCTACGTTGCCATCTGCCAACCCCTGCACTACGGGACCCTCCTGGGCAGCAGAGCTTGTGTCCACATGGCAGCAGCTGCCTGGGGCAGTGGGTTTCTCAATGCTCTCCTGCACACGGCCAATACATTTTCCCTACCCCTCTGCCAGGGCAATGTCCTGGACCAGTTCTTCTGTGAAATCCCCCAGATCCTCAAGCTCTCCTGCTCACACTCCAGCCTCAGGGAAGTTGGGCTTCTTGTGGTCAGTGCCTGTTTAGCATTTGGGTGTTTTGTTTCCATTGTGGTGTCCTATGTGCAGATCTTCAGGGCCGTGCTGAGGATCCCCTCTGAGCAGGGACGGCACAAAGCCTTTTCCACGTGCCTCCCTCACCTGGCCGTGGTCTCCCTGTTTCTCACCACTGGCATGTTTGCCCACCTGAAGCCCCCCTCCATCTCCTCCTCACCCCTGGATCTGGTGGTGTCATTTCTGTACTCGGTGGTACCTCCAGCTGTGAACCCTCTCATCTACAGCATGAGGAACCAGGAGCTGAAAGACACATCGAAGAAGCTGATTCTGTCACTGATCTCTCAGCAGCATTAACCTGCCCGTGTCTCTTCAGAAGTGATTTCAGATTCATCTGGGGAACTTCCTGGGCTTTGGGCCTTTTCTCTGTGATAACCATGTGTGTCCAGGAGCGTTCCAGTTCCCCAGAGGCATGAACCCAGCCCTTCTGACCCTGAGGCCTGTTCACGTGTGCCTGGCACAGGGGTACAGCTGACCTCCCATCTCATGTCTCTTTAATAAAATGGGATTTCTTCAGTGCCGGTGTCTGGAGGTTTGGCTCTTCTTCCAAAGCTGAGCTCAGGCTGAGGAAGTTGTCCTCACAAGGCCACGCTGCTTTGTTTGGGTTCTCCATGGGATGAGGGAAGAGTGTTAGGCAATGGGACAATGTGGGGCAATGTATTAGGGAACGGGCCCAGGCTGAGCCTTCACCCGTGGGTGCCCAGTTCCCCCAGAAACGGTGAATGATCCACAGGGATCTGCCTGGGACTGTCCCTCCATGGCTTTCAGTCATCACAGCCAACTCGCTCTGCGGAGCAGAAACAACAGTGCAGGACCCTGTGGAGATTGTGGGGAGGGGGCAGGAGTGGCAAATGAGGCCAGATCAGACAAAGTTCCCTGGTGAAATGTTCTCTGGGGACAGGGACACCCCTGGAGAAGAGCAAAGGAGCATCTCTGTGCATCCAAGGTGGAAAAAAAAGACGACAAAGAGAAATCAATCTCTGCATGCACCAGCTCAGGGCAGGCTTCTCTAGGGATGGAGCAGTCTGAGGAGCTCCGGGGCCCGGAGTCTTCTCCTGGAAGAGGGGCTGACACAGAGGGGCTTTCTGTCAGTGGTCAGGATGTCTTGGAGACAGGCGCAGGGGACACGGGGAGACACTGGTCTCTGCCATTTCATGCCATCTCCGGCCCTCAGCCCTGGGGCCAATGTGGTGCTGAGACATCTCTCTGCCCCCCAGGAGCTACTGTGGCCATCAGAGGGGCTGAGGCTGTGGGGTTGAGTCTGCAGAGCTTTGCAGAACCCATCAATGGGCACTGCCACGGGGTCAGCCCAGAATGGGCTGCTTTTCTGGGCTGGACAGGGGAGAGATGGGGGAGAGGGACAAGAAGCAAGAGGGAGAACCAGAGAGGGACTGGGATGGGCTTGAAAGTGCTTGGAAGAGGAACACGCTAAAGTTAGCTGAGCTGCCTGCCCATGCAGGGTGAGGAGTCACACAAGAGGGTTGGTGTTGCAGAGCCAGGGCTCGTAGAAGGCATCTGAGACTTGCAGACACGGGAGAGAGGAGGTTGGTCTGTGCCTTTGGTGGCATGGGCAGTTGAGGAAGGTGGCACAGAGCATTTGTAGCACCCCAAATCTTTCGCACTGGCCACTTCCAGCACTGGCAGCACACCCCAAGTTTATGGGTGAATTTTCCTGTTTGGCCTTCTCTGTCCTCCTGCCGGGCTCAGTGCCTGCATCAATTTTCTTGAAGCAAAGGACAACCAAGATGGTCAGGGACTGGAGCGCCTTTCCCATGAGGAGACGCTGAGGGAGATGAGCTAGTCCAGCCTGGAGAAAGGAAGGCTGAGAGGGACCTCATTGCAGCCTGCCAGTACCTAGGAGGACTTTATGGAGAACAGAGAGCCAAGCTCTTCACCAGGGTGCAGGGTGGGAGGACAAAAGACGGTGGGTGGAAGGTGAAAGAGAAGAGGCTCAGCCTGCAGATAGGAAAGCGCTTTTCCCCATGAGCTGAGCCAAGCATTGGAGCAGGTCGCCCAGAGATGCCGAGCAGACTCCAGCCCTGGAGGTTGTCAAACTTTTTTCAAACTGGTCCAAGCCTTGAACAACGTGGCCTGACCATGTTTCTGACAGGCTGGAATGGAGACCTCCCAAGGCCCCTTCCAACTTGAGCTGATACTATGAACCTACGACCTCACGCCCTTTTTCTGATAACAACAGAGCAAATGCTTACGGGGCACGAATCTCCCTCTGCTGTATGTGACCCCCTAAAACAAAACCTCAGCCAGTGACGAGAGGTCGGTATCACGGTGTGACTCTCTGTGCAAAGACTGAGGGGTGTCATTGACAGTCCTGGGCAGGAACTGTTTTGGGGACACGGGGCTCTATGCAAGGCACAAAATGACCATTTTTTTTTTTTTTTTCGATGCTGCAAGCCTCATCAAAGAAGAAGTAAAGAAAAGATGCAAAGAAAAGAAAATGTACTTTTCAGCTTTTAAAATTACCTGTGGATTTTTTTCCTTTTACTTTAATATAATAGTCAAAGGGGGGAATTTGTGTCCTTGCTCTTCTTTTTTTTTTTTTTAAAAAAAAAAAAAAAAAGAAAGTGTGTTCCAGAACTGGGATTGGATGTAGGACACAAATACCTTCAGCTACAGAGGCACAGATACCTCCTGCCAGCATAGATGCCCTGGACAAGTGCCAGCGCACTCCTGACTTCTCCCATCACTCAATCAGCCAGAGCTTTTTGAAACATTCCATCAGGTACCAACTGTCATGGTTTGGCCTCAGAGGACAACAAAGAACCACAGGGCAGCCGTGCTCTCTCAAGCCCCCCCCCCCGGCCATAATCGGAAGGAAAAGGCAAAACTCGTGGGTTGGGACAAAGGCAGTTTAACAGAATAACAAAGGGAACAAGAAAACAATAACAGTAACACGGATAGTGATGTGGTCAAAGTCGAAATCAGGACTCAAGAGTGGGGATGACTATTAAGCAGGTATTCTTTATTGCAGCGCTGGACGCACAGGGGATCGCTCCTCCAAATGTGCGCGCCAAAAGCCATGAGTTACACAGCTTATACACAAGTTAAACATACATATTCATTATTCTTCCCAGAACTCATTGTCATACGTTGCCACCCACTCCCGCATGCGTCTTTCAGTCTCTTGCTGGTCTTCAAAGACCTCTGGTGGTCGCTTACTTCATCCCTTCCTCTTCATCACTGCATCCTTTTGGTGAACTGCAGTCATCTACTTCTCCATTCTTGCTGACAAAGCGGCAAGGCTGGTTTAGGCTGGCTCTGCATGCCTTGGTGGTCTCGACACATCCTGTTCTCAGAGATAAGTTCCTCTTGGAAGATAACAAGGTGCTGACCTGTACAATTGCTAGTTGCATACGTGCTTAGGCCCCTGTTTGCATTTAGCCAAGTTAGAAAAACAAAGACTCACAGTATTTGCTAACTCACTGTTTGTGCTAAGAGCGGCTTAGTTGTGTCAAGCAAACCTTCAAGCCATACTCAGCCCTATTCCTTCATTCAACCCCCGCTTTTCTTTAAGCTACAGCAAATTCTTTTGCAAAATCCTGTTTACAGTCCACAATACATGTACTGGTTGAGCAAGAGTCCGTACTTTCCAGCACATCCAAAGGTCGAGAGCAGTCAACAGTAGGGCTACAAGGATCAGCACTAGTACAGGATGCACTGGGAAGTTGAAAAACGGTGCCGCGGTTGGAGATTTTGATGAGGTATTTAGAAAAATGTCCCACCAATGGTGTTCCTCGGTTTCCTCGATGGTTGTAATGATGTTCCTTATTTCCAGAGTATCGTGCTGGACTTGCCATAATGTTCGTTTAGATGTTTCTTTCACTTTCTCTAGCAGTGAGTATACTTGCTTCACATCAAATTTACATGCTATATCAACTGAGCTGTTTTCTCTTATTTTATAGGATGGTATTTGTCCTTAATCTCCCCAGTCTCTCCTAATTTGGCCATCTATTTTTAAAACTGTTTATACTTTAGTTTCGTCATCTGTGATATTCAGACCTACATTAACCAAGTATCCATTCCTGGTCCAGTCTTCAGGGTCGGGGACATCATCTAGACCTTGACAGGTGATGCAGTTCTCTGCCCAGCTGTGATGCAGAAGATCATGATAATAATTTCCGGAATCGCAGTTTTGCTGGTCCAGTACATTCAGAGGTCCATTTCTGCTCAAGTGGGGGATCTTCCTCACACTTTGGAGTCTTCCATTGTTTACGTCTTTGTAATCCTAAAGGTCCTAAAGGTTCCGAAGTGCACTGCTTATCTGGAGCCTTTTTCACTTGGGAGCAGTGAATCCAGGCCGGCTGTTCTTTTTACTTTGATTGCAGTGAAGGTGGTCAGTAGCACTTGGAATGCTCCGTTCCACTTTTCTTCTAGTGGGTCACCTGAAAAATTCTTAATATAAACCCAATTTCCAGGACTAAAGGAATAGATAGGATGGTCCAGTCCCTTAACTCTGGTTCCTAAGTCATTCTTATTGTTTTTCTCTAATCAAGGGAGTAGGCAGCCTAGGAGGTTCCTTGAGTGTATGGGAGATACCTTCCTGACACAACTGGTAGGAGAGACTACCAGGGGAGGCGCCTCACTAGACCTACTTTTCACAATCAAAGAAGGACTAGTGGGAAATGTGGAGGTCGGAGGACGTCTTGGTCTTAGCAATCATGAAATGGTCAAGTTTTCAATTCTTAGTGAGGTAAGGAAGGGGGTGAGCAAAACCTCCACCTTGGACTTCCGGAGGGCGGACTTGTGCCTGTTCAGAGCCCTGGTTGGGAGGGTCCCTTGGGAGAGAATCTTGCGGGGCAAAGGGGTCCAGGAGGGCTGTACGCTCTTCAAGAAGGAAATCCTAAAGGCCCAGGAGCAGGCTGTCCCCATGAGGCACAAAATTAAAGGGAGGAGAAAATGGCCGGTCTGGTTGAACAAAGAGCTTTTGATGGGACTTAGGGAAAAAAGGAGGGTTTACCACCTTTGGATAAAGGGATGGGCAACTCAGGAGGAGTACAGAGATCTTGTTAGGTTATACAGAGAAAAAATTAGGAAGGCAAAAGCCCAGCTGGAACTCAACCTGGCCATTAATATAAGAGACAACAAAAAAAGTTTTTATAAATACGTCGACAAAAAGAGAGTCAGGGAGAATCTCCATCCCTTACTGGATGCCAGGGGGGAACATCCCAACCAAGGTCGAGGTGAAGGCTGAGAAACTTAATGCCTTCTTTGCCTCTGTCTTCAATAGTCGGACCAGCTACCCCCAGCGTGTACAGCTTCCTGGGCTGGAAGATAAGGATGGAGAGCAGAACAACCCCCCCGTAATCCAGGAGGAAGTAGTTAATGATTTGCTTATGCACCTGGACATGCATAAGTCCATGGGGCAGGATAGGATTCACCCAAGGGTACTCAGAGAGCTGGCGGGAGAGCTCATCAAGCCTCTCTCCATTATCTATCAACAATCCTGGTCAACAGGAGAGGTACCAGATGACTGGAGGGTGGCCAATGTGACGCCCATCTACAAGAAGGGACGGAAGGAGGATGCGGGAAACTATAGGCCTGTCAGTCTGACCTCGGTACTGGGAAAGATCATGGAGAGGATCGTGAGTGATGCCACCAAACCAGGTGGAAGTGTTGATCTGCTTGAGGGTCAGAAGGCTCTATAGAGGGCCCTGGACAGGTTGGATCATTGGGCCAAGACCAATGGGATGAGGTTTAATAAGGCCAAGTGCCGGGTCCTGCATTTTGGTCACAACAACCCCAGGCAACGCTACAAGCTCAGGGAAGAGTGGCTGGAAAGCTGCCCAGCAGAAAAGGACCTGGGGGTGTTGGTGGCCAGCCGGCTTAACATGAGCCAGCAGTGTGCCCAGGTGGCCAAGAAGGCCAACGACATCCTGGCCTGTATCAGGAATAGTGTGGCCAGCAGAAGCAGGGAAGGGATTGTGCCTCTGTACTGGGCACTGGTGAGGCCTCACCTCGAGTGCTGTGTTCAGTTTTGGGCCCCTCACTACAGGAAGGACATTGAGCTGCTGGAGCGTGTCCAGAGGAGAGCCACCAAGCTGGTGAGGGGTCTGGAGAACAAGTCATATGAGGAGAGGCTGAGGGACCTGGGCATGTTTAGTTTGGAGAAGAGGAGGCTGAGGGGAGACCTCATTGCCCTCTACAACTCCCTGAAAGGAGGTTGGAGAGAGGTGGCTGTTGGCCTCTTCTCCCAAGGGAATAATGACGGGACCAGAGGAAATGGTCTGAAGTTGGGGCAGGGGAGGTTTAGGTTAGATATTAGGAAGAATTACTTGACTGGGAGAGTGGTCAGGCACTGGAACAGCCTGCCCAGGGAGGTGGTGGAGTCACCATCCCTGAAGGGATTTAAGGAATGTGTAGACATGGCACTTCAGGGCACGCTCTAGCGCCCGAGATTGTTGGTTTCTGTCTGTTTGTGGGTGGGTGTGCTGTGTGGTTGTGGGTGTTTGTTTTGTGTGGGTTTTGGTTTTGTTTTGGTGTTTGGGGTTTTTTATTTGTTTTGTTTGTTTGTTTTTTATTTTGTTTTGTTGTGGGGTTTGTTTTTTTGTTTTTTTTTTTTTTTTTTGATGATCTCAAAGGTCCCTTCCAACCAAGAAGATTCTGTGATTCTGTTATTGTTTTCCCAACAAAATAACATATTTTTCTAAATAGGAATTTCCCAACTGGTTGAAATCTTCTCCTTTTTATTTTGTCTGGTACAATCTCCCACATAATATTTCAAAACAGCTTAGGTTCTCTTTAGCTCTTGGCTTTACACGTAGTCTGAGCAGAGCTATGGGTAATGCCTGATACCAATACAAATTCGCTTCCTGACATATTTTGGCTCTCTGCTGTTTTATCGCGTGATTCATTTTTTCTACTTGCCCGCTGGCCTGCGGCCTATATGGGGTGTGTCATTGCCAATCAATTCCCAATCGTTTACTAACTTGTTGCACTACTTGTGCACAGAAGTGAGTACCTCTATCTGATGAGACGACTGTAGCTACCCCGAATCGAGGCATTACCTCGTTCAATAGCACTTTAGTCACTTCTCTCGCCTTGCTTGTTCTACAGGGAAAAGCCTCTGGCCATCCAGAAAAGGTGTCTGTAAGTACCAATAAGTGCTTGTACCCCTCTTTTTTCTTGGGAGTTTGGAAAAATCGATTTGCCACTGGCCTCCTGGTGTGTTTCCTTTCCCAATAGTTCCTCACTGTACTCGATTACCTGTGTTGGGGTTGTTGCTTGAACACATTTCACACTGCTGAGTCACTTGTCGAACAGTGGTATATAAATTCTGTCCTATCCATTTCTGACTCAAAAATGTATATAACGAATCTGCTCCCCAACGTGTCTTACCGTGTTCTTCTCTAACAAGTCCCCACACTAGTTTGGCAGGTATGATAATCCTACCGTCACTCAAATGAGCCCATCCCCTGGAGGGAACTTGTCCTCCTAGTTCTTGGATGAGCTCCTGGTCTGGTCTAGAATATTCAATGCCCTCCTGGTCGTCCAGGTCTTTATTTCTACTGTCTGGAATTAAAGCTGAAATGGGTTCTTTCTGGGTTCTTTCTGCTGCCTGTTTAGCCTCACAGTCAGCCAAGCTCTTACCTCTTTCTTGTTCAGTGTTCCCCCTCAGATGTCCTCGGCAATGCATGATGGCCACTCTAGCTGGTAACCGTACTGCCTCCAATAAGCGAAGTATTTCTTCTGCGTGTTTGATCTGTTTTCCTTGCGCGGTGAGCAATCCTCGTTCCTTCCAGACTGCTCCATGGGCATGAACAACTCCAAAGGCATATTTAGAGTCTGTCCACGTATTTATCTTTTTCCCTTTTACCAATTCCAAAGCCCTGCTCAAGGCAATAACCTCAGCCTTTGGAGCTGACGTCCCGGTAGGCAATGGTTGGGATTCAATTACCTTATTTGTTGTGGTCACTGCGTATCCAGCTTTACGGATACCTTGTCGGACAAAGCTGTTTCCATCCGTAAGCCAGGAGTCCTGTGCGTCCTCCAGGGGTTCTTCTTTCAGATCTGCTCTGCTGGAGTACACAGTCTCTGTTGTTTCCAAACAGTCATGTGTCAGTGGTTCAGTTGTTGCCTCACTAAGGAAAGACGCTGGGTTCACAACGCTAGTCACCTCAATTTTAACATCATCGGATTCAACCAGGATGGGCTGGTATTTCAAAAACCTGGATGGGGAAAGCCAGTGATCCCCTCTCTGTTCCAATACAGTGGATACCGAATGTGAAACCAATACCGTCCTCTTCTGGCCCAAAACACATTTCTGGGCTTCCTCAATATTTAGTATTATCACTGCTACTGCTCGGAAACATCCTGGCCATCCTTTACTTACTTCATCTAATTGTTTAGAGAAGTAAGCTATGGCTCTTTTGTAGGGTCCCAGACGTTGAGCTAGAAGTCCTAGAGCTATTCCTTGTTTCTCGTGAGCCAAAAAGGTTTGGTTACATCAGGCAAGCCCAAAGCCGGGGCTCTCACGAGCTCTTTCTTGAGTATTTCAAATGCATTCTGGGCTTCTTTGGACCATATCAATTGAGTGGGATTATTTTTCAAAAGTTCATATAAAGGTTTTACTATCATCCCATAGTTGTAAATCCCTAGTCAACACCAACCCATCATTCCCGAAAAATTTCTGAGTTCTTTTACCGCCCGAGGGAGAGGGGTCCTGCAGATGGCTTCTTTTCGTTCCGTTCCCAATTCCCGTTGTCCTCCAGACAGCTCGTATCCCTAGTAGGTTACTTGCCTCTGCACCATCGGAGCTTTCTGTTGAGAAACCCAATATCCCTTTGATCCCAAAAAGTTTAACAAGCTAACAGTCCACTGGGTACAGTCATGTTTTGTTTCGGTTGCTATCAATAGATCATCCACATACTGTAAAAGGGTTCCGTTTTTGGAAGGAGGCTTCCATACCTCAAGCTCTTGTGCTAACTGATTTCCAAACGTTGTCGGACTGTTTTGGAAACCTTGGGGTAACACTGTCCGGGTAAGCTGGGTTTTCCTACCAGTGGTAGGGCTCTCCCACTCGAAGGCAAACAACTTTTGACTTTCTTTGGCCAAAGGCAGACAAAAGATTTAAATAGTCGCTGGACACCGTGTTGTTTGGTTGTTCTCGTGGCTGTCTTATGTAAATTCCTATATGCTATAGGTACTCCTCACGATGCTGGAGTCGGGGATACAGAGGATGCAAAGCCCCCTTTGTTCAAACTGAAAAAGAGATATTGGCAGCGTATGAAAGGGTTCGAGCTGCTCCAGGAGTGGTTGGTACAGAAGCAGAGCTCCTCTTAGCACCTCGGCTGCCGGTGCTGGATGTCCAAAGAAAGGGTCCCTGCCACACATCGTTCAACTGATGCCACGTGGAGAAAGTGGTTTGCCCTGATCACAGGGAACTCGAATGGGAAACCCCAGTCACCCTGGAATTCTGGAAGTGATCATGGACTGAAGGCAAGGATTTCTAATGTCACCAGAGGAGGAGGTGACACACACGGCAGAGGCTCCACTCTATGAAATACTACCAGAAAGTGAGATGTGCCCTCTTCACTGATGGGTCCTCCCGGATTGTGGGAAACATGGAAAGGGGAAGGCAGCCTTGTGGAGTCCTACACAACAAGTTGCAGAAGCCACTGAAGGACAAGGTGAATGGAGCCGGTTTGCAGAGGTGAAAGCCATTGAACTGGCCCTAGCCATTGCCGGAAGAGAGAAATGGCCAGTACTTTGTCTCTACACCCATTCATGGATGGTGGCAAATGCTCTGTGGGGGTGGTTACGGCAGTGGAAGCAGAGCAACCGGCAGCGCAGAGGCGAACCCATCTGGGCTGCTGAACTGTGGCAAGATATTGCTGCCCGGGTAGAGAATCTGGTTGTGAAAGTACGTCACATAGATGCCCATGTACCCAAGAGTCAGGCCACTGAGGAACATCAGAACAACCAGCAGGTGGATCGAGCTGCTAAGATTGAAGTGGCTCAGGTGGATCCGGACTGGCAACATCAGGGTGAGTTATTCATAGCTCGATGGGCCCATGACACCTCAGGCCATCAAGGAAGAGATGCCACATATAGATGGGCTCATGACTGAGGGGTGGATTTGACCATGGACACTATTGCACAGGTCATCCATGAACGTGAGACGTGCTGCAATCAAACAAGCCAAGCGGTTAAAACCTCTCTGGTGTGGAGGACGATGGCTGAAATATAAATCTGGGGAGGCCTGGCAGATCGATTCTATCACACTCCCACAAACCCGTCAAGGGAAGCGCCATGTGCTCACAATGGTGGAAACAACCACCGGATGGCTGGAAACATACCCTGTGCCCCACGCCACCGCCCAGAACGCCATCCTGGGCCTTGAAAAACAAGTCCTGTGGCGACATGGCACCCCAGAGAGAACTGAGTCGGACAACGGGACTCATTTCCAAAACAGCCTCATTGACACCTGGACCAAAGAGCACGGCATTGAATGGGTCTGTCACATCCCCCACCACGCACCAGCCTCTGGGAAGGTCGAAGGGTACAATGGGCTGTTAAAAATGACACTGAGAGCAAGAGGTGGTGGGACTTTAAAATATCGGGATGCACATTTAGCAAAGGCCACCTGGCTAGTTAACACCAGGGGAGCTACCAACCGAGCTGGCCCTGCCCAATCAAAACCCCCACGTGCTGTGGAGGGAGATAAAGTCCCCATAGTGCACATGAAGAATATGTCAGGGAAGGCCGTCGGGGTAAGTCCTGCCTCGGGCAAAGGCAAACCCATCCATGGGATTGCCTTTGCTCAGGGACCTGGGTGCACTTGGCGGGTGATGCGGAAGGACAGGGAAGTGCAACGTGTCCCTCATGGGGACCTGATTTTGGGCAAGAATAGCCAATGAATAAACTGTATGATGTTAATTGCTAAATGACCCTGCCGCTGCACATCTCATTTCTATAACTGCTCTTGGTTGCACTACAGCAAGAATCACCCAAACTAATGGACTCTGATGAAAAATCAAGTAAAGTGCAGCGGTGACGGCATCAGAACTGACCTCAGCAGCTGGCACCCAGCAACTTCGTCGAGGTCTACATCTTCAACCCATGGACCGTGGCATAAAACATCAGCAGCTACAGCTACAAAACGTTCTCCCTGATCCTGGCACCAGCCATTCCCAAGGATGTCATGGCCTTTAGGGGGTTAGTTGAGATTTTGCACCCACAGCTGCACCCCCTGCACCCACGGGCCCCAGGGCACCCCTTCAACAGCTCCCTCTCCCCAAAGCCCCCCGCAGCCTCCCCCGCAGCCTGCGCTGCGCACTCCACGGGTCGCCCCGAGTCGGGGACAGGGCCACTACCAGCAGCAGGAATGGCAGCAGGGAAAGGAGGGCTTTGCTCGGGGCTTCGTCTCTGCTCATGGCCCAGGGGAAATGCAGGCAGGAGGAGAAGCAAAGCCCTGAGCGTGGGGAGGTTCAAAGGTTCAAGATTTTGCCTCTTGCGTCTCTGTGGCCTGATCCCGGCTCGTGCCCCGTGAGTCCCTTCCCTTTCCCTCCAGCAGGAAGGGGAGCAGAAGGTTTCCTGCTGCTTTGACGGCATCACGGCAGGGGTGGGTCACCTCAGAGCTCAGGCTTCTGCTGGGGACCCCGTTGCTGCTGGGGACACCGCTCTCCAGCAGCCCATGAACCCCGCTGCTGCCCAGTGCCGTCCCCTGCGTCAGCGGGACCCCTCTGTGCACAGGGACCCCCTGCCCCCGGGGCGGCCGTGCCAGCACCCCCAGCCCCCTCCAGCCCCGGGAACCCCCAGCGAGTGGAAACCACAGCTCTGCAAACGCCGCGGGTGCCCAAGGAAACACAGAGAGAGCTTGGGTCTGAAAAACATACATACAACTCTTTATGAACAACAAAACAACTTTCAACAACTGTTTACAACACAACAACAACAACTCTGTAAAACTATTTCCAAAAAAAAAACCCAACCCTGTAAAACTATCAACAAAACACCAACTCTCTAGAACTATTTACAGCGCTTCCTCTTCATCACTCCTCTTCCTCGCCGTCGGTCCCCACAGCTCTGCTGGCCCTGGAAGCAAAGCAAGTGGCAGGGCCGTTTGGCTAACGAGCAGCGCCTGGCCCAGCAGAGCTGGGGCTTCCTGAGCCGGCTCAGCGGCAGCAGCTGCTTGGGCTGGGGCTTGCCCCTGACGGGCATTCGATGGCCACAGCCCTGGGACACGCTGGGGAGAGCGGGACTCTGCCGCCAGCGCTGAGCCCCGGCTGGGCTCCGGCTTAGACTTGGGTGTCCCGGCCCCAAGAACCTGCTCCCGTCCCAAAGCGGACGGGGGCTCAGGGCAGCGCGGTGGGGGCGGTTGTGCCGCCAGGACGAGGGCACCGGGAGCCCTGTCCCTGCAGCGGGGACCCCCCAGCCCCAGCCCGGTGGCAGGAGACCCTCCCTCCCTGCGGGCAGTGGGTGGGGAGCACGTGCCTGTGCTGCTGGTGGGGGGTCTACATCCATTGCCTCCTCCTCCTCATCCACCTCCATCTGCTCCTGTTCATCCTCATCGATCTCCATTGCCAGCTCCAGCTCGATCCACTCTTTTACACTTTGGGCAGCTGCCTCTGCAGACTCAAGGGCAACTTGGCACATCCTAAGCCCAGAGGCAAGCAGAAAAGTGCGTTGGTCCTGCCCTGGCCAGCCAAGAGGACCCGTGGAACAGGGGTCTCGCCACCCGGCAAGAGCCGTGGGGTGATGGGACCCCTGGGCATGTCCCCAGTAGGAGCTGGCTGGACCCGGGCGACTCCTTGGCCACCAGCACCCACCAGCAGTCGAGGGCCACTGCTTGCAGCTGCAGGCTCCTCATCTTCTTCTCCTTCCTGAGTTTGGGGTGTGTCAAGGTCTTCTGGATCTGCCGGAGCTGAGAGGAGAGGGGTGAGCGGCCCTGCTCCCTGCCCCGTGGGGCCCGGGCACAGACCCCGGCCCCGCAGGCGCAGACCCCGGCCCCGCGCCTGCCTGGGCGCCCAGAAGCTCCTTACTCTGTGCAGCCGCCCTTTGGGCTCGGCGCTGCTCTGGGGGCAGGGCTCGGCTCCCCCGGCTCCAGCCTGGAAAGGGGCAGAGGAGGCACCAGCTCAGGCTCCGGGCAGCACCCGGCTGCTCCCGGCGAGCATCCCTGCGGCACCAGCCCGGGGCGCCCTGGGCTCCCCCGGGGACGTGTCCCCCCGCGCAGGGATGCTCCGTCCCATCAGGGCACGAGCAGCCCAGGAGGGCTTCTGCCAGCCCCTGGCCTTGCAGGGCTGGGGGCAGAGGGCGAGCCCAGCTCCTGGCCCCCCGAGCTCCCCAGAGCGGGGTCCCTGCCCCATCCCACCCCATCCCTGCGGAGCCTTCTCCATCCTGCCTGGGCACTGGGGGGTGCCCACCTCCGTGGAGCGGGGCCGTACCTCTGCCAGCACAAGCGACCTCTTCCTGAGGGCCTTCATGATTCCCAGAGTGCAAAAGAGAGGGAGGAAGGTGGTTTTGGGAGCGGGAAGGGAAGGGCTGGGTCGTTGGTCCAAGGCACCAGGAGCAGGGCAGAAGGGCTGTGGGGCGCAGGGCAGAAGGCTGCGTCGTGCCCGTCACCAGGCACTGGCAGTTGCAGATGGAACACGGGCCATGGCAACGGGATGCGCAGCGGGGATGGGGACGAGCCCCCTTAACGGGGGGCAGCTTAATACGTACACCCCCCCAAAGTTAATAATCCCAACACATTTCACTTCCTTCCTGTCCTAAGCACTTCTCCCCAACCATCCCATCACTGATCAAGTGGGTTTTGCCCAGAGTCTTGCAGAGTGTCTGTGGGACGCCGGGGCAAGTGGTGCCCGTCCTTCCCAAAGAGGTCTGGATGTATGGAAATGCCACGGGAAAACCCAGCCCCTCCTCACGGACAAATGCCAGCCCAGTCTCCAGGCGGCACCTGCCGGGCCTTTGAGCCACCCACCCCTCACCATCCTCCATTCCTTACGTCTCATCACACGGCAGCTCTTACGGGTCAGGAGGTGACCAGCCAGAACAGCTTTTGTCTCATGGAGAAAGCTGGAGGGGCTGCTCCAGCTCTGTTCAGCCTGGGCTTTGGCGGTCTCTGTGCTGAGATCCTTTCTCCAGGGCTCTTTCTCCTCAGACCAAGAAGCCCTGCACCAACCCTTGCTCTCGCCGCTGCGGGGAGGGACAGTGGCGACTCCCCCTGGGGACCGCTCTGCCACATGTCCTTTGGGTCCCCTCGGTCCAGAGCAGGGAGGCAGGTCTATTGTGGAGGCCCAGGATGGTGCAGGGGAGCAGGTTCCAGCAGCCGGTGCCAGGGCTCACCCAAAGGGAGCTGCAGCAGGGAATGGGAAAAAACGGGGCGGGAGGAGATGTCCCTGAATCAGGGCCCTTCACCTGCTGTGTAAAATCCAACCAACCCGCTCAGTCGAGAAATCTGTCTTTATTTCAGTTCTCCAGCTAACCCAGTTTTCTCAATTGAATTTAACCGTTTCCCCAGACTAATTACATATTGTTGTAAATAATTGTCACCTAATTGTGTAAGATCTCTGGCATACTGCAATTGCTAGGGTCTTCCACACAGAATTTCAAAAGGGCTGATTCCTTCCTTGGACCTTGCCTTGGTTCGGATCCTTAGCAAGGCCAAAGGAAGGGCCTGATCCCAGTGCAAATTAACCTCCTGGCAAAGATTAGCCAGTTGTTGTTTTATCAGATGGTTTGTTTTCTCCCCCTGGCCGCTGGCCTGTGGGCGGTATGGAGTATGTAACTGCCAATCCGTTCCTAAAATGTTACTGACTTCTTTGACCACCTTAGTTGCCAAGCCGCTTTCCATGATATTTGAAAAGTCGTGGCGGTCAGGTGAAGTCCCTGTGGACTGGAAGAGAGGAAACATCACACCCATTTTTAAAAAGGGTAGAAAGGAGGACCCTGGGAACTACCGACCTGTCAGCCTCACCTCCGTGCCTGGGAAGATCATGGAACAGATCCTTCTAGATGCCATGCTTGGGCCCACGGAGGACACGGAGATGATTCAAGATAGCCAGCACGGCTTTACTAGGGGCAGGTCCTGCCTGCCTAACCTAGTGGCCTTCTATGATAGAGTGACTAGGTCAGTAGATAAGGGACGACCTATGGACGTGATCTATCTGGACTTCAGTAAGGCCTTTGACACGGTCCCTCACAACATCCTGCTTGCCAAATTGGAGGGATACGGATTTGATGGGTGGACTGTTCAGTGGATAAGGAATTGGCTGGATGGTCGCACCCAGAGGGTGGTACTCAATGGCTTGAAGTCCAGAGGGAGAGCAGTGACAAGTGGTGTCCCTCAAGGGTCCGTGCTGTGACCGGTACTGTTTAACATTTTTAAGGGAAGGCAACTCAGGAGGAGTACAGAGATCTTGTTAGGTTACACAGAGAAAAAATTAGGAAGGCAAAAGCCCAGCTGGAACTCAACCTGGCCATTAATATAAGGGACAACAAAAAAAGTTTTTATAAATATGTCAACAAAAAGAGAGTCAGGGAGAATCTCCATCCCTTCCTGGATGCGGGGGGAAACATTGCGACCAAGGACGAGGTGAAGGCTGAGCTACTTAATGCCTTCTTTGCCTCCGTCTTCAATAGTCAGACCAGCTACCCCCAGCGTGTACAGCTTCCTGGGCTGGAAGATAAGGATGGAGAGCAGAACAACCCCCCCGTAATCCAGGAGGAAGTAGTTAAGGATTTGCTTATGCACCTGGACACGCATAAGTCCATAGGGCCGGATGGGATTCACCCAAGGGTACTCAGGGAGCTGGCGGGAGAGCTCACCAAGCCTCTCTCCATTATCTATCAACAATCCTGGTCAACAGGAGAGGTACCAGATGACTGGAGGGTGGCCAATGTGACACCCATCTACAAGAAGGGACGGAAGAAGGATGCGGGAAACTATAGGCCTGTCAGTCTGACCTCGGTACTGGGAAAGATCATAGAGAGGATCATGAGTGATGACACCAAGCTAGGTGGGAGTGTTGATCTGCTTGAGGGTCAGAAGGCTCTACAGAGGGACCTGGACAGGTTGGATCATTGGGCCAAGGCCAATGAGATGAGGTTTAATAAGGCCAAGTGCCGGGTCCTGCATTTCAGTCACAACAACCCCAGGCAACGCTGCAAGCTCAGGGAAGAGTGGCTGGAAAGCTGCCCAGCAGAAAAGGACCTGGGGGTGTTGGTGGCCAGCCAGCTTAACATGAGCCAGCAGTGTGCCCAGGTGGCCAAGAAGGCCAACGGCATCCTGGCCTGTATCAGGAACAGCGTGGCCAGCAGGAGGAGGGCAGTGATGGTGCCTCTGTACTGGGCACTGGTGAGGCCTCACCTCGAGTGCTGTGTTCAGTTTTGGGCCCCTCACTACAGGAAGGACATTGAGCTGCTGGAGCGTGTCCAGAGGAGAGCCACCAAGCTGGTGAGGGGTCTGGAGAACAAGTCATAGGAGGAGAGGCTGAGGGACCTGGGCATGTTTAGTTTGGAGAAGAGGAGGCTGAGGGGAGACCTCATTGCCCTCTACAACTCCCTGAAAGGAGGGTGTAGAGAGGTGGGTGTTGGCCTCTTCTCCCAAGGGAATAATGACAGGACCAGAGGAAATGGTCTGAAGTTGCGGCAGGGGAGGTTTAGATTAGATATTAGGAAGAATTACTTTACTGAGAGAGTGGTCAGGCACTGGAACGGCCTGCCCAGGGAGGTGGTGGAGTCACCATTCCTGGAGGAATTTAAGAAATGTGTAGACGTGGCACTGCTGGGCATGCTCTAGTGCCCGAGATTGTTGGTTTCTGTCTGTTTGAGGGTGGGGTGAGGTGTGGTTGTGGGCATTTGGTTTGGTTTGGTTTGGTTTTGGTTTTGTTTGTTTGTTTTTGTTTTTTTTTTGTTCGTTGGACTTGATGATCTCAAAGGTCCCATCCAACCAAAAATATTCTGTGATTCTGTGACCTGCTTGGTGGATGAGGGAAAGGGTGTGGATGTTGTTTCCCTGGACTTTAGTAAAGCCTTTGACACTGTTTCCCACAGAGTTCTCCTGGACACAGTGAATGCTCATGGCTTGAGTGGGCGTGCTCTTCCCTGGGTAAAAAACTGGCTGGAGGGCCGGGCCCAGAGAGTGGTGGTGAATGGAGTTCAATCCAGTTGGCGGCTGGTCATTAGTGCTGTCCCCCAGGGCTCGGTGCTGGGGCCGGTTCCTTTTAATATATTTATCAATGACTTGAATGAGAGGATCGAGTACACCTTCAGTAAGTTTCCAGATGACACGGAGTGGGGTGGAGTTTTGACCTGCTTGAGGTTAGGCTGGCCCTACAGGGGGATCTGGACAGGCTGGATCGATGGGCTGAGGCCAACAGGATGAGATTGAACAAGGCCAAGTGCCAGGTCCTGCCCTTGAATCACAACAACCCCATGCAGCGCTACGGGCTGGGGAGGAGCAGCTGGAGCTGCCCGGCAGAAAAGCACCGGGGATGTCAGTCGACAGTGGCTGAATATGAGCCAGCAGAGCGTCCAGGTGGCCACAAAGGTCAACAGCATCCTGACCTGTATCAGGAACAGCGTGGCCAGCAGGAGCAGGGAAGTGATGGTCTCTCCTGTACTTGACACGGCTGAGGTTGCACCTCGAGTGCTGTGTTCAGGTTTTGGCTCCTCACTATAAGAAAGTGCTGAAGTGTGTCCAGAGGAGGGCAAGGAAGCTGGTGAGGGGTCTGGAGAACAAGTGTCATGAGGAGCAGCTGAGGGAACTGGGGTTGTTCAGCCTGGAGAAAAGGAGGCTGAGGGGAGACATTCTTGCTCTCTAGAACAACCTAAAGGAGGTTATAGCAAGGTGGGTGTGTGTCTCTTGTCCCAAGTAACAAGTTTGTAGGGTGAGAGGAAATGGCTGGCAGTTTCTCCAGGGCAGATGTAGATTGGATATGAGGAAAAACTTCTTCACTGAAAACTTTCTCAAGCGCTGGAACAGGCTGCCCAGGGAAGTGGCTGAGACACCATCCCTGGAGGTGTTTATAAGATGTGTAGATGTGGCACATAGGGATGTAGTTTAGGTGTGGACATGGGAGCGTGAGGGACTCAATGACCGTAAAGGTCCTTCCCATCCTAAATGATTCTATGAGTCTACGATTCTTTTGAATCTTGGGACTTGGTTTCATCCTCGCCCCTTCTTTGGGAGGCCAGGAGGTGTCACAGAATTTTCCTGCCCTGGGCACTGCTCACCCCCACATCCCACTGCCCCCAGGAAGAGCCCTGAGCCACAAGTGAGGGGCAGGATCTGCCTTGCCAGGGCCTGGGGGTGAGGGCTTGGCCTTTCTGCTTCCTCAGACAAAGCCAGGCTTTCCTCAGCATTACAGCCACCTGCACTCTGCCTTTGCCTGCCTGCAATCACAGCCTCCAATTATCTGCTCTAACGAGTCCCCAGGGAGCCTTTGTCAGTACCTGCCCTCAGTGGGGCTCCTTAAGGCTTCCAGGAAGTTTGGGTTGTGCTTCTGATTTCTTGAGCACTTTCTTCAATCTTCTCTCAGTATCTGAGGTTCATGGACTCAGCAGCAAATACCCCATGGGGCTCCTTGGAAACAGAAAGCCTTAACAAGGAATTTATCTCTTTGCAATTTCCTTCAAGACTTAAACCCTTGTACAGCTACCTGGGGAGGTTTTGTGGTGTAGTTAATGACAATTTTTTCAAAGTGCATCTAATGAAAATGCTTTCTTGATTGTAAAGGATGTATTTTATGAGTGTTCAGTTTACAGAGGAGGTGATGGAAGCATTCTCCAAGGGATACTGAGGCCGAGTGTCTCCTCAGGAGGTCTGGCCAGGTCAGGAAAAGCAGTCCCGTGATGTCCATCCCTGTATGGACAGCTTTGCTCCTCACCTCCCCAACCCCACCAGGTCTGACGTCGCCCACCTGGGACTGACATCACTGTTCCTTGCATCAGACTTCTCCACTCCAGTCTGGATGTGACAGCTCCATTGCACCATCTCCCACCTGCTCTCCTCAGAGACCTGGCTGCTCACAGCCACAGGGGAATTCTGCCTGTTCTTCAGAAAAGAAAAGTAAAGCACAGTCAGTTTTCATAAACAAGAAAACACTGTGTAATCATACGCAAAGTACAAACTGCCTCTAATGAGGTTGCCTTTCTACAAGGGATAATCTTAGGAGAAATAGTTGAGGTAGGTAGATACACAAAGTTAGATATAAACATAATGAAAGAGCTGGCTGAGGAGACAATGAGACTACTGAGAGACAGGCAAGGTTTTACTCCCTGAGGGTGAAAGAGCAGCAGAGGTGAGAGGTACCTGGATGAACAAAGAGTAAAGGGAGGAGAAAACTGGAGAATGATGGAGAGGGCCTTTTCCTAGACAGTCTGCATCTGAAAAGATGACTTTGCAAATGACCATTGTATCAGGACAAGTGTAAGTATAGGAAAGATTAGAGAAACAAAATACACCATATAACAGACAAAATAGTTGTAGTGAAGTCACAAGGGAAGACTGAGATTTCTTTGGAATGTCGCCTTTGGAAGGCGACAGGCTTGGCAGAGCTCTCTTGTGGGTGAGGACAAGCCAATGTTGCCCCCACCTTTGAAAGAGGCCCAGCCCAGGGACCCACAGGCTGTACAAGCTCCCTGGGGTGATTAGTGTGCCATCAATGAGAGTCCTCTTGGGTAACATTTCTGGGCCCCAGAAAGAGAACAATGTGTCCAAAAGCAGTCAGCATGGACTTTCCAAGGGTAAATCAAGCCTCAGTGAGGAAGTGGTGACAGCAGGGAAAGCTCTCGGGTTTCCCGTGTCCATGGAAGTCAGTCAGATGTTGGTACAGTCAGACCAGCTGCATGTTTCTTGTCCTGCTCCAGGCAGGGTTGCTCAGATGCAGGGCTACTTGACAGGTATCTCCAAACAGCCCAGATCATTTCCTTTGCTTAACCGTTCATCCCCATTGCACTGTTTTCCCACGTCTCAAGTCCCACTCTTTAACCAACTTCATCCTCTCCCTTGCAAAAAGTCAACCCCTTTTCACCATTTCCCCACTGGCGCTGCCTTTCCTCACTTTGCTCCCACCTTTGGTCTTTCTGAGATGGTATCCCAGTGCTTTCTACCCTGATTAGCAACTCCATTACACCAGTACTGTCTTCTTATCTGTAGTGTCCTGCAGCTTCTACAATGATGCTCTTGCTAGCGGCACCCTGACTCAGGATGAACATCAGCACGTGTACTTCCAATGCTTGACCGCTGGAGCTTATGTCCAGAGGGACCTTGACCCACCTGGGGATTTGGACATCAGAAACCTGAAGGTTTAGAAGAAAGAGGTGCACAACAACTCCATGCAGCAGCACGGGCAGTGACCACACCAGGTAAGGAGTGCCCTGAGGAGAAGGGCTTTTGAGTCATGATGGCTGCCATGATGAGCCAGTGGGCTTTGCATTTCAAAAGGAAAATGGAGAGACTGGAGAGGGTCCAGAGGAGGTCTGACAAGATGTTGAAGTCCCTAAAGCTTGAGCTGTGAGGAGAGTCTGAGGGAACTGGGCGTCTCTACCCTGCAGTAGGGGAGGCATGGGGTAACCTGTGAAAGAGCCTACCTGGAGAGGTGACAGACCCAAGGTCTCTTCTGCAGTGGTGAATGGATATGACAGAGGCAACAGCCACAAACTGCCTCTTGGGAGCTTTAGACAGAGCATTAAGAGACCTTGCAAAGTGGAGCCAGGTCAGTGGAGGGACACCAACATTGACAGAGCTTGTACTGTGAGAAGAGGCTTAGAGAGCTGGGCTTGTTCAGCTTGGAGGAGAGGAGCTCTTGGGGGGAACATGGAGCAGCATTGCACAGTTACCAGGAAGACTGAGCCTGAGTCAAATCCATGATAGAAGATACAAGGACAAGAGGCAATGGGCTGAGAAAAGGGACAGTCAAGCCAGATAAGGCGGAACTTTTTCCAGCATGAGGATAGTCAAGCACTGGAAGCTGTTTCCCAGAGAGCGTGCAACAGCTCTGTCCTGGAAAGGGATCGAGACATCTTTGAACAAAGCCCTGACCCTTCAGGTCTGACCCTGTTTTCAATGGGAGGTTGGTCAAGACATCCTCCAATTCCCTTTGAGCCTGAATGATGCTGTCCTCCTCCTGTCCTTCCATCTGCAGGCTGAGATATTTCCCCTCTTGGAGCAGACATTCTGAAAAACCACTCCAAATCTGGAAAGACTCTTCAATGCTCCAAGGACAGTTGGGTTGGGGAAAAAAAAAAAAAACAAAAAAACCAAAACTGTGCTGGATTAGTTTTTCACAGGGACAGTTTTAAAGGGTCAAAGTAGATTCAATGCATGAATTCTGACAGTCAAGTTACAAAGAGGGAGGAAAAAAAGTCAACAAAATCTTTGTCAGTAAAGAAAAACTCCCCCAGCCTGTGGGATGTCCTCATTAGTTGGCCCTCTAGGAACTGGGATCCTTGGGCTTCTTGGTCTTAAGTGGGAGCTCAAATCCTGAACTGGAAGGACAACATTGGCTGCAGGTACACACCGTTTGGTGGCTGCAAGTTACACACCGTTTTCTTGACACGACTGTGAGCTCAGACCCAGTGGATGGAGTTTCTCACACAGGTCACGGAGGAGGGCAGGATGTCGGGGAGAGGGGCACACGCTTCAGTTTCCCAAATCCCATGAGTTTTCCCAACCCATCCTTCTCTTGACCTCTGGCATCCTATTTCTTGAGATGCAAAGCTGGCGGGTCTTCTGTTGATAAAGCATCAGTGATCCTTCCAGTGATTCTGTGATTTCCTTTAGAGTGGCAAAAAATAATAATAATGATGAAAAGAAATGTTAAAGTAACAGTCTACTTCCACAATAGCAAATCTGGACAAAGGCAATTAAATTAGTATTTGCCATATAAGGTATGATATCCCATCCTGAAGTACATATTGAAAGTGGTTCAGATGAAGGGTGGTCTTGCAAAAGTCACCCCTTGTGTCCCCGTGTGGCACAGACGCTGCTGGTTTCCCTCTCCAGAGAGTGGCAGAGGCCGGATCACCTTCTCAGAAGAGGCTCCTTGCCAGGGAGCCACAGCCATGGGGGGACCTCACCTGGTTCTTACTGGCACTTCACTCAACTGCTATTTGGATACTTTTGGTGCTTTTCTGGGATGACTATTCCCGCACAGAGGATCATAAAAAGACGACTGTTTCTTAAGAGATGGTGAAAAAGGCCCTGTTTGGCCAAGAAAGCCCACCATGTGCTCTGGAGGGAGCGAGGAAGATTATAAAAAGCACTAGGAAAGTCCAAAATGCTCTTCCAAAGGGCGAGTAGCCCTGAGCAGTGGTGATTGGCCACGTGTAAGTCTGTTAGAGAGGGTCAAGCAATGTCAGCGAGAAGCAAGGGGACGGCTGATGGCTTTAGCCAATCCTTACAGCCATGTCTGAAGCCAGCCGTGGGAAGCAGTGGATGTTTGTGGGCAGAGGCTGAGGAAGAGGCTTGTTCTGGGACAATGGCAGGAAGGAAGACCCTTCCTCTGCAAACCAGGGGTGATACAGACATTCATCTCTTGTGTGCCTGCCTCAGCCTGGCGGATGGGGAATGCCCACTGCTGGGGGTGGCTGTTCTTAGGAATGCCCCATGGGCTGACAACTTGCTCCTTTCCCCTCCTTCACTGCCCACACTTGGATGGACTTCAGGAAACATCCATGAGCCTGGAGGATGCACAAACCTCCTGGGCTGAGGTCTCAGCACTGCAGGGGCAGAGGAAGGTTTTGTGAGACACATGGGCGTGCAGGGAGAGAGCAGTGTGGGGGGAGCAGTGAGTGTGCTAAAGGCAGGAAGAAGAAATGAAATATTGGGGGTTGGCTGTTCAGTGCTGGGATGTGGAGCTACAGAGAGGATTCTGGCGTGGATTCTCCAGGATTCTGGAGCTTGGAAATCTTGGGGATAAATGAGCAGTAGCAAGGCTTTGGAGGAAACCAGGTGAGATGTGGGGAACTCACTGGCATTGGCAAATCCTCAGACACCCACATTTTGGTGTTGGAAACAAGGAAGCAGGCACAGGCACAGGACAGCGTAGCTGTGGTGGGGATGGCCAAGGGCCTTGGTGGGGCGTTGACACCCCAACAGATCTGAGGCCCTTGTTCTCTTGCCTTCTTCTGTCTCTTCCACTGAGACCCAGGAGAGAACACAAGGTCCTTCCAGCTCCAGTGCCTCGTTGCCTCCTCAGCCACCCCCCATAAATCCTGGGAGGTGCCCTACTGCTGACCTGCACCTGGCAACACACACTCCCAATCACATTGCCCCCAGGAAGAGCCCCGAACATGCCAAGAGGGAAAGGAGCCCCATCTGTAGGGGATGTGGGTAAGCACGTGGCCTTCCTGCTTGGAAGAGCTCATCAAGGGCTTCCACAGTGATCTCTACATTTAAATTTTCCATTGTACCAAGTGTCTCCAACTTCCTGCTTCACCAGCCCCCAGGGACAGGACCCTTGTCTGCTCATTCCCTCCGTGGTTTCTTCAGTGATGGACTTCAGCAGGGCCTGCAAACACTCTCAGAAACCTGGAGGTTTGCTGCTGGCTCTTAGTCCTCTAGAGACTTGGTCAGCCTTTAGAGATCTGCAGTTCAGGAACTTGGCACCAGAGGGTTCATTAACATGCAAAACGCCCTGAGGAGCCAAGCCAGGCCATAATTTTCCCTTCATCTTCAATTCTTCTGTGGTTGATTTCGGGAGTGGAGTCAAAGCGAAAAGATGTCAAGGCGAAGAGGCCAAGTGCATGAAATGCTTGATTTCAACTTGCCAATTCTGCATTAACGCCAAGGAATTTGGGTTACAGGAATGTCTCCAAGTAGAGTCTGCACCATCCAGACCCATGTGGATGGGCTGGCAGAGCCACCCCCAGCAGGGGGATCCCCATCGCCCACGCTGAGGCAGTCAGGATGCAAATATCTGCAGTGCCCACTTGTCACAGGCCTCCAGGCAGAGGGTGACTCATTCCCATGACCCTCGAAGCCTGGATCAGTTCATTGTGCTTTTGCTGTCCTTCCCTTCATCTGTCAAGCCCATGGGAGCTTTGGCTTTGACATCATCCCTACGTCCTGGGACAAGGTTTCTCAATTCCTCCTCTGCAGCTTCCCTGCTTCCACCTCCTCTGTGCTGCCTCTTTGTCCTGGAGATCAGTCAGTTCCAACAAGCAGCCTCCTGAGACGGTTGCTTCTTTTCAAGGGGAGTTGGAGAGATCATTTTTGTGCCTGGAGGAGGCTGTCCTGTAAGGCCTATCAGATTTTCCATCATCCTTCAGCCTTCAGAGCTGCTTCCCATGGCACCACTCGCATCAGTCTCCCAAGTACATCAAAGTCTTCTTCTCTGGAGTCCACCCGTTTTTGCTCTGCTGCTGGCCTTCCTCACTCCTCTTCGGCACCTGGGACCCCACTATTTCCTGGTGACAGCAGCCAAGGCTGACACTGATTTTCACCTCCCTGACCACTCTCTATTTATATTTGTTTTTTGCCAGGACCAGGTCCAGGTGAGCATCACCCTTGTTTGCCCACCTGGCAGCTGTGTTAAGAAGTTGTCCCAAGGTCCTCCAGGCTGCTGGCACCCTGTGTCTTTGCCTGGCCAGTGAATGCCAGGGCGACTACTGTTCCCCATAGGAACCTGCTCATTGACTTGGAGACTTCTTCAGGTTGCTGTTAGAAGACTTATTCTGCCTACTGTGCCCGATCAAGTGGAGTATAATGGCCAAGACAGTTTCACCCTTACTGGCTTCTCCTCTCATCCTCACTCACACAAGCTCACTCAACCCTTGAGTAGCTGCCCTGAATTCTGTTAGGCAATGAGGGGCTGAACTTGGGACAAATGCCATTGTAGTCACTGGAGATTGAGTAAATTCGGCTGATGGAAAAGAGAGAGACCTTGCTCTCCCTACAGGACATGACTGCAGTCCATTCATATGAACACCTCTGTGAACTGCCATGAACATCAGGAGTAGGAAAGGTTCCTTTTATTTGGACATCAGCTGTCATTTCACTTGGCTAAAGGGTTTCCCACCAGGCTCATGTACGATCCCCGAGATGTTTCCCCGTCTCTATCACCGTCCCCATTAGAGCTTGCAGTTTCCTGCATGTACCTTGCACCACCTCTGGCAACTGGAATGTTCCCAGGCATTTGCATCTGAACATTTCACTCCCGCCCTCCATCTCCATTACTTAGCGTGGGAGTGGAGAAAAGAGGCTCCCATGCAGGTGCCTATTTTGTGCACAGCTCAACACCTGAGGAAAGAGGAATCCCATCTCCTGTGGGCTTCTAGCAGGCATGGGCGGGAGCTGAGTCTCTGTCAAATGCTAGGAATAGAAACGCAGGATGAGATGCCTCGATTCCCTCAGCTGAATCCCTTCCCTCAGCAGGGGTAAAGGAGATGCCTGTCTGTCCCCGTCTGGCTGTCCTGTCTAATGATGGGCCAAGGAAAGTTGATATTTAGAGCTAACTCTCCCTCTCAGCAGGGAAATGACACTTCTGGAAAGGAGTGTCTCTATCCAGCTGAGAGAGAGAACATCAGGGATTGCATCAGCAGGTTCCCCGGCAGCCCCAGGGACACCTCAAGGGATTTTAGAGGGGGGCAGAAAAGGTACTGCCTTGGGCTGTTGCTCTGCTGCTGAGCTGGGCCGGGCTCCTGGGATGGAGGGAGCTCCTGGCCGTGGGGCAGCGCGGCAGAGAGACAGCTCTGCCCAGGAGCAGCTCCTCTGCCAAGCGCAGCAGGGCTGAGGGCACTGCCTGCAGGCACCGAGGGGAGAGGAGGGAAGCAAGACAGAGGCTAAAGGCAGCCTGGGGTGGGAGGACAGATGAGAGCTCGCCTGGAGAGAAATCTTCACAGCCCTTGACAGGGTAAGTCTCTGGCTGCAGGGCAATGCAGCTGCGGTTCCTGGAAAGACCTCCTAAAGCTGGCACATCCCACAGCCCATGGGATCTGTCAGGAGGACTCTCAGTTTCCCCCGCGTAGAAAAAGGACGTGCTTTGGAGCACGGCTTCCCTGCTGCACCCTCAGCCGGCCAGGGCATGTCGGCTGCCTTCCCCTGGGGGAGGCTGCAGAGCGTGAAGCCGGGTGTGCAGCCAGGAGTACTCAGGGCTGTCCTTCAGAGCAGGGTCTCTGCACCGCAGGGGGCTGTGTGCCAGCGCAGGGACTTTGTCTCTTGCCAGGGTCAACACTCAGTCTGCCCAGGTTGTTCCCACAGCGGTGTGGGGAGAAGCTCTGGGGAGAAGCAGGAGAGGGTCCTTCTGCTGTCAAGACGGTGTTGAGTTGGTCAGGGCTGCTCACAGCTCCAGATCACCCCTACGTGCTTCCAAGGGAACTATTTCCTCAGGTTGTGTTTCCAGTTTCTTATCCGGGGGGTGCGGGGAGAGAGGTGGAAAAAGGGATGAATGTGTAAGGATCTCTCGAGTTTGCAGAAGTCACTGTGATTCCTGAGCTGCAACTTTGAGGCATCAGTTGGTCTAAAAGAAGCCTCCTAAGGGGCCTTCAGCCGCTCCTCTGCCCATGGAGAGCACCAGCATCACCTCTGCTGGACCATCAGGGTTGCTCTGACCTGCCCTTTTGCACCTGCGAACAGGAACATGAACCCAGCCCCTGCCCTGCAAACAGGCAGGTGTCTGTAGGGCCAAGGTGAGTGCACAGAGGTTGGGATGGGCTCTGTGAGTGCTGACAGGGAAAAGACACGGCACAGGGAGACACTTCCCAGGAGGAAAATCTCCTGGCAGCAGGGATATGACCAGGGAACGAGAGGAAACTTAAGCCAGAAATGTTGTGGGAGGGAGAATTCCGCAAACGCCGTACGATCCCCTCCAATGCAGACCCCTTCCCCTGAGCAAGCCCCCCCGTGCCTCCTCTCCCACCAAAGCCTCTGCCCTCAGGGCTGTGGGGTCCAAGGCATGAACCACCTCCTCTGCAGCCGGAGCTCCAGCAGAGCCGTGGTGCAGCTCTCCAGCCACGTGCCCCGTTCTCCCTGCGGAGCAGCGGGGCTGAGAGCGACTGCCCGGCAGCGTCGGTGTCTGGGAGGTGACAGGCACGGCTGGGTACGGGTGATGCTGTCCCGAGCGCCCGGCTGCCTCTGCCCTGGCCTCCTTCAGCCAGACCCTCGCTGCAGTTTCCCTTGTTTCTCCACTTGTCTGTGTTATTGCTGCTCTTTTCTTGTTCTCACTCTCAGGCTCTCTGGGGATGGGAGTTTCAGCTGCAGAGTCACACATTATCTTGTGCGTCCTCCCATGCAGTGTGTCCATGGGAACAAGGGTCCCAGCTTTCCTCTCGCCTGTGCGGCTGTGGACAATGCAGCCTGTGGGGCTGGGGAATCAGCTGGTTTTCCCTTGGTGAGATAACATCGTGAAAAAACTGATGTATCTCCTTGAGGTGTCCTTCCAAGCTGTGAGCTGCCCTCCAGGATGCAAATCTGTCCCATAGCATCTTTGTGTTACCTGAAAGCCCCATGGAGAAGCGCAGAGACGCTATGACCAAGGAAATGCTGTTGGGTTGGTGAAATGAGCCCTGTGTGTCCTGGGCTGGAAGTGGTTGCTGAGACGTTGAGAAAGGGCGAGACATTTAGTTGTCTGCAGTGGATCCCTCTGCTCTCAGCAGGTTCTGCTGATGTTTCAGGGAAACATTGAGGGCGTGTGATCGCCCTCCATCTCAGAAAGGCGCAAGCCCAGTGTGTCAGGGGCTGAGGGACAGCCCAGCTCCCCTCGCTCTGTACTAAGCCACAGGCAATCCTCTTGCCTTGCAGGATTCTCTCTGCTCTCCCTGAGTGCAGCAGGAATACTGAGGGTTTCTGACATCCCACAATGGGACGGAGGGAATTTTTTTTTCAAAAAAGCTCTCAGTTGGCCTCTGCCTCCCTCACTCCTTCGAAGAGGCAGTGCAGGTACTGGCACACCCTTGTGCATCGGGCATGGTTTTATCTGACAAAGTCAACCACCAGGACTGGCCCCTGCTTCCAGCGTTCCCGTGAACTCTCTGCTGCAGAGCAGGGCTGACTCCTCGGCACCAGTGGGCAGAGGCCCAGCTCCTCATGGCACGTTCAACCAGCACGGTAGCAGAGCTTCAGCCATGGAGCTGAGGGAAGCTCTCCTAGAAAAGGAATACAGGGGGTAAGGCGTGTAGCAGGGAAGGGTCTGTAGGAAAAGGCTTTGGTTTTGCTGCTAAAAGTCTCCATTAACTTGTCAATAAATTTTCCTCCTTGCAGGGGTCTCCATGCCCAGAGGCAGCAAATGTCCAACAGCAGCTCCATCACACAGCTCCATGGGGTTCCATGAGAACTGGAGTACGTTTTGCTCTGAGACGTCCACCGTAACTTGTCACTGCCTTTTTTCCTTGGACAGGTTCCAATGCGCAGAGGAAGCAAATGTCCAACAGCAGCTCCATCACCCAGTTCCTCCTCCTGGCATTTGCAGACACACGGGAGCTGCAGCTCTTGCACTTCGGGCTCTTCCTGGGCATCTACCTGGCTGCCCTCCTGGGAAACGCACTCATCATCACCGCCATCGCCTGTGACCACCGCCTCCACACCCCCATGTACTTCTTCCTCCTCAACCTCTCCGTTCTTGACCTGGGCTCCATCTCCACCACTGTCCCCAAAGCCATGGCCAATTCCCTGTTTGACACCGTGGCCATCTCCTACTGGGGATGCGCTGCACAGCTATTTCTGTTTTTCTTCTTCATTGGTGCAGAGTACTCCCTTCTCACTGTCATGTCCTACGACCGCTATGTTGCCATCTGCCAACCCCTGCACTACGGGACCCTCCTGGGCAGCAGAGCTTGTGTCCACATGGCAGCAGCTGCCTGGGGCAGTGGGTTTCTCAATGCTCTCCTGCACACGGCCAATACATTTTCCCTACCCCTCTGCCAGGGCAATGTCCTGGACCAGTTCTTCTGTGAAATCCCCCAGATCCTCAAGCTCTCCTGCTCACAGTCCTACCTCAGGGAACTTGGGCTTCTTGTGGTCAGTGTCTGTTTAGGTTTTGGTTGTTTTGTTTTCATTGTGGTGTCCTATGTGCAGATCTTCAGGGCCGTGCTGAGGATCCCCTCTGAGCAGGGACGGCACAAAGCCTTTTCCACGTGCCTCCCTCACCTGGCCGTGGTCTCCCTGTTTGTCAGCACTGCAGTGTTTGCCCACCTGAAGCCCCCCTCCATCTCCTCCTCACCCCTGGACTTGGTGGTGTCATTTCTGTACTCAGTGGTGCCTCCAGCTGTGAACCCTCTCATCTACAGCATGAGGAACCAGGAGCTGAAAGACACATCGAAGAAGCTGATTCTGTCACTGATCTCTCAGCAGCATTAACCTGCCCGTGTCTCTTCAGAAGTGATTTCAGATTCATCTGGGGAACTTCCTGGGCTTTGGGCCTTTTCTCTGTGATAACCATGTGTGTCCAGGAGCGTTCCAGTTCCCCAGAGGCATGAACCCAGCCCTTCTGACCCTGAGGCCTGTTCACGTGTGCCTGGCACAGGGGTACAGCTGACCTCCCATCTCATGTCTCTTTAATAAAATGGGATTTCTTCAGTGCCGGTGTCTGGAGGTTTGGCTCTTCTTCCAAAGCTGAGCTCAGGCTGAGGAAGTTGTCCTCACAAGGCCACGCTGCTTTGTTTGGGTTCTCCATGGGATGAGGGAAGAGTGTTAGGCAATGGGACAATGTGGGGCAATGTATTAGGGAACGGGCCCAGGCTGAGCCTTCACCCGTGGGTGCCCAGTTCCCCCGGAAACGGTGAATGATCCACAGGGATCTGCCTGGGACTGTCCCTCCATGGCTTTCAGTCATCACAGCCAACTCGCTCTGCGGAGCAGAAACAACAGTGCAGGACCCTGTGGAGATTGTGGGGAGGGGGCAGGAGTGGCAAATGAGGCCAGATCAGACAAAGTTCCCTGGTGAAATGTTCTCTGGGGACAGGGACACCCTTGGAGAAGAGCAAAGGAGCATCTCTGTGCATCCAAGGTGGAAAAAAAAAGACGACAAAGAGAAATCAATCTCTGCATGCACCAGCTCAGGGCAGGCTTCTCTAGGGATGGAGCAGTCTGAGGAGCTCCGGGGCCTGGAGTCTTCTCCTGGAAGAGGGGCTGACACAGAGGGGCTTTCTGTCAGTGGTCAGGATGTCTTGGAGACAGGCGCAGGGGACACGGGGAGACACTGGTCTCTGCCATCTCGTGCCGTGTCCGGCCCTCAGCCCTGGGGCCAATGTGGTGCTGAGACATCTCTCTGCCCCCCAGGAGCTACTGTGGCCATCAGAGGGGCTGAGGCTGTGGGGTTGAGTCTGCAGAGCTTTGCAGAACCCATCAATGGGCACTGCCACGGGGTCAGCCCAGAATGGGCTGCTTTTCTGGACTGGACAGGGGAGAGATGGGGGAGAGGGACAAGAAGCAAGAGGGAGAACCAGAGAGAGACTGGGATGGGCTTGAAAGTGCTTGGAAGAGGAACACACTAAAGTTAGCTGAGCGCCCTGCCCATGCAGGGTGAGGAGTCACACAAGAGGGTTGGTGTTGCAGAGCCAGGGCTCGTAGAAGGCATCTGAGACTTGCAGACACGGGAGAGAGGAGGTTGGTCTGTGCCTTTGGTGGCATGGGCAGTTGAGGAAGGTGGCACAGAGCATTTGTAGCACCCCAAATCTTTCGCACTGGCCACTTCCAGCACCGGCAGCACACCCCAAGTTTATGGGTGAATTTTCCTGTTTGGCCATCTCCATCCTCCTGCCGGGCTCAGTGCCTGAATCAATTTTCTTGAAGCAAAGGACAACCAAGATGGTCAGGGACTGGAGCGCCTTTCCCATGAGGAGACGCTGAGGGAGATGAGCTAGTCCAGCCTGGAGAAAGGAAGGCTGAGAGGGACCTCATTGCAGCCTGCCAGTACCTAGGAGGACTTTATGGAGAACAGAGAGCCAAGCTCTTCACCAGGGTGCAGGGTGGGAGGACAAAAGACGGTGGGTGGAAGGTGAAAGAGAAGAGGCTCAGCCTGCAGATAGGAAAGCGCTTTTCCCCATGAGCTGAGCCAAGCATTGGAGCAGGTCGCCCAGAGATGCCGAGCAGACTCCAGCCCTGGAGGTTGTCAAACTTTTTTCAAACTGGTCCAAGCCTTGAACAACGTGGCCTGACCATGTTTCTGACAGGCTGGAATGGAGACCTCCCAAGGCCCCTTCCAACTTGAGCTGATACTATGAACCTACGACCTCACGCCCTTTTTCTGATAACAACAGAGCAAATGCTTACGGGGCACGAATCTCCCTCTGCTGTATGTGACCCCCTAAAACAAAACCTCAGCCAGTGACGAGAGGTCGGTATCACGGTGTGACTCTCTGTGCAAAGACTGAGGGGTGTCATTGACAGTCCTGGGCAGGAACTGTTTTGGGGACACGGGGCTCTATGCAAGGCACAAAATGACCGTTTTTATTTTTTTTTTTTTCAATGCTGCAAGCCTCATCAAAGAAGAAGTAAAGAAAAGATGCAAAGAAAAGAAAATATACTTTTCAGCTTTTAAAATTATTTGTGGATTTTTTTCCTTTTACTTTAATATAATAGTCAAAGGGGGGAATTTGTGTCCTTGCTCTTCTTTTTTTTTTTTTTTAAAAAAAAAAAAAAAGGAAGTGTGTTCCAGAACTGGGATTGGATGTAGGACACAAATACCTTCAGCTACAGAGGCACAGATACCTCCTGCCAGCATAGATGCCCTGGACAAGTGCCAGCGCACTCCTGACTTCTCCCATCACTCAATCAGCCAGAGCTTTTTGAAACATTCCATCAGGTACCAACTGTCGTGGTTTGGCCTCAGAGGACAACAAAGAACCACGGGGCAGCCGTGCTCTCTCAAGCCCCCCCCACGGCCATGAGGGGAGAATCGGAAGGAAAAGGCAAAACTCGTGGGTTGGGACAAAGGCAGTTTAACAGAACAACAAAGGGAACAAGAAAACAATAACAGTAACACGGATAGTGATGTGGTCAAAGTCGAAATCAGGACTCAAGAGTGGGGATGACTATTAAGCAGGTATTCTTTATTGCAGCGCTGGACGCACAGGGGATCGCTCCTCCAAATGTGCGCGCCAAAAGCCATGAGTTACACAGCTTATACACAAGTTAAACATACATATTCATTATTCTTCCCAGAACTCATTGTCATACGTTGCCACCCACTCCCGCATGCGTCTTTCAGGCTCTTGGTGGTCTTCAAAGACCTCTGGTGGTCGCTTACTTCATCCCTTCCTCTTCATCACTGCGTCCTTTTGGTGAACTGCAGTCATCTACTTCTCTATTCTTGCTGACAAAGCGGCAAGGCTGGTTTAGGCTGGCTCTGCATGCCTTGGTGGTCTCGACACATCCTGTTCTCAGAGATAAGTTCCTCTTGGAAGATAACAAGGTGCTGACCTGTACAATTGCTAGTTGCATACGTGCTTAGGCCCCTGTTTGCATTTAGCCAAGTTAGAAAAACAAAGACTCACAGTATTTGCTAACTCACTGTTTGTGCTAAGAGCGGTTTAGTTGTGTCAAGCAAACCTTCAAGCCATACTCAGCCCTATTCCTTCATTCAACCCCCGCTTTTCTTTAAGCTACAGCAAATTCTTTTGCAAAATCCTGTTTACAGTCCACAATACATGCACTGGTTGAGCAAGAGTCCGTACTTTCCACCACATCCAAAGGTCGAGAGCAGTCAACAGTAGGGCTACAAGGATCAGCACTAGTACAGGATGCACTGGGAAGTTGAAAAACGGTGCCGCGGTTGGAGATTTTGATGAGGTATTTAGAAAAATGTCGCACCAGTGGTGTTCCCCGGTTTCCTCGATGGTTGTAATGATGTTCCTTATTTCCAGAGTATCATGCTGGACTTGCCATAACGTTCGTTTAGATGTTTCTTTCACTTTCTCTAGCAGTGAGTATACTTGCTTCACATCAAATTTACATGCTATATCAACTGAGCTGTTTTCTCTTATTTTATAGGATGGTATTTGTCCTTAATCTCCCCAGTCTCTCCTAATTTGGCCATCTATTTTTAAAACTGTGTATACTTTAGTTTCGTCATCTGTGATATTCAGACCTACGTTACCCAAGTATCCATTCCTGGTCCAGTCTTCAGGGTCGGGGACATCATCTAGACCTTGAGGGGCGATGCAGTTCTCTGTCCAGCTGTGATGCAGAAGATCATGATAATAATTTCCGGAATCGCAGTTTTGCTGGTCCAGTACATTCAGAGGTCCATTTCTGCTCAAGTGGGGGATCTTCCTCACGCTTAGGAGCCTTCCATTGTTTACGTCTTTGTAATCTTAGTTTTAAAGGTCCTAAAGGTTCCGAAGTCCACTGCTTATCTGGAGCCTTTTTCATTCGGGAGCAGTGAATCCAGGCCGGCTGTTCTTTTTACTTTGATTGCAGTGAAGGTGGTCAGTAGCACTTGGAATGCTCCGTTCCACTTTTCTTCTAGTGGGTCACCTGAAAAATTCTTAATATAAACCCAATTTCCAGGACTAAAGGGATAGATAGGATGGTCCAGTCCCTTAACTCTGGTTCCTAAGTCATTCTTATTGATTTTCTCTAATGAAGGGAGCAGGCAGTCTAGGAGGTTCCTTGAGTGTATGGAAGATAACTTCCTGACACAACTGGTAGGAGAGCCTACCAGGGGAGGCGCCTCACTAGACCTACTTTTCACAAACAAAGAAGAACTAGTGGGAAATGTGGAGGTAGGAGGCCGTCTTGGGCTTAGCGATCATGAAATGGTCAAGTTTTCAATTCTTAGTGAGGTAAGGAAGGGGGTGAGCAAAACCTCCACCTTGGACTTCCAGAGGGCGGACTTTAGCCTGTTCAGAGCCCTGGTTGGGAGGGTCCCTTGGGAGAGAATCCTGCAGGGCAAAGGGGTCCAGGAGGGCTGGACGCTCTCCAAGAAGGAAATCCTAAAGGCCCAGGAGCAGGCTGTCCCCCTGAGGCACAAAATTAAAGGGTGGGGAAAATGGCCGGTCTGGTTGAACAAAGAGTTTTTGATGGGACTTAGGGGAAAAAAGGAGGGTTTACCACTTTTGGATAAAGGGACAGGCAACTCAGGAGGAGTACAGAGATCTTGTTAGGTTACACAGGGAAAAAATTAGGAAGGCAAAAGCCCAGCTGGAACTCAACCTGGCCATTAATATAAGGGACAACAAAAAAAGTTTTTATAAATACATCAACAAAAAGAGAGTCAGGGAGAATCTCCATCCCTTACTGGATGCGGGGGGAAAGATTGCGACCAAGGACGAGGAGAAGGCTGAGATACTTAATGCCTTCTTTGCCTCCGTCTTCAATAGTCAGACCAGCTACCCCCAGGGTGTACAGCCTCCTGGGCTGGAAGATAAGGATGGAGAGCTGAACAACCCCCCCATCTGTGATTCTGTGAAAGAGACACAGTGAAAGAAATGCTCTCTTTGAACAGCTCCAACTGCACTAATCCCAAAACGTCAGGGTTTCAGGAGCATGTTCAAGTAGACTCTTCAGCATCTAGATCTGCCCATTTTTCATTGTCTGTGGGGTAAATTACATGTGACCCCACTGTCGTGAAGGCAGGGGTGAGAGTGATCTGCTCCAGTGTTGGACATCATGGGTGCAATTGCCCAGGTTTCCCTTCAAGTCAAAGGAGAGAAAGAAATCCGTTGTCTCCACTGAGGTGCCCTGGCCTATCCTGTCTGTCCACCAGCTCCTGCTCCAGAAAGGCTCCCGTAGCTCCTGGGTCACATTTCCCAGTCCCTTGTGGAGGCTTCAGCTACTTCTATACAAGTATACATTTATGCAGCCATTTCCAAAAACACATTTCGTTCCAACACTTGGAATGGAGAAGCTGTGCTCTGAGGACATGTTTATTTGAATACATTTCATGTCTATATCTCATATCTAAAGGGACCTGGGAGCAATGAAGTTTGGATAAGTTGGATAGATCCTGCTTTTCTCTCTTTGCTGTCAATTGATGGCCCCACCTGCTGGCACCTCCCTCATATCGTCCCTTTTTATTAGATTTATAGATTCATAGATTGGTCCAGGCCAGAAGGGACCTCCAAAGGTCATCTAGTCCGACCTCCCCGCAGTCAGCAGGGACACCCCCAACTAGACCAGGTTGCCCAGGGCCTCGTCGAGCTTCACCTTGAATATCTCAAGGGAAGGGGCCTCAACCACTTCCCTGGGCAACCTGTTCCAGTGTTCCACCACCCTCATGGTAAAGAACTTTTTCCTAATATCCAATCTAAATCTCCCCGTCCCCAGCTTAAAACCATTGCCCCTCGTCCTGTCACTGCAGGCCTTTGGAAACAGACCCTCCCCAGCCTTCCTGTAGCCCCCCTCAGGTACTGGAAGGCCGCTATGAGGTCTCCCCAGAGCCTCCTTTTCTCCAAGCTGAACAACCCCAGCTCCCTCAGTCTGTCCTCATAGGAGAGGTGCTCCAGCCCCCTGATCATTTTGGTGGCCCTCCTCCGGACCCGCTCCATCAGGTCCATGTCCTTCCTATATTGAGGGCTCCAGACCTGCACACAGTACTCCAGGTGAGGTCTCACTAGAGCAAAGTGGCAGAATCACCTCTCTGGATCTGCTGGCAACACTTCTTTTGATGCAGCCCAGGATGTGATTGGCCTTCTGGGCTGCGAGAGCACATTGCCTGTGCAATGACAGCACATTGCCTGACCAATGAGATGGCCAAATCTTGATGGGGCGTATAAAAGCATAACACCATGGCCCTCCAAGGGCCAGACTGTAACCGATGTACATATTCCGAGTTCATCCAGTAACCTTCTCTTTCAGGCACCGTGAAACGCAGTCCAAGAGAGCATGCTCTAGGACATATTTCTCATCTGAAGTGAGGCTCAGCGGCCTTTAGCTCCCCAGCTCAGTGTCTGGGCCGTTTTGAAGGATCCAGACCATGTTTACTTTTGGCCAGATGTCAGGGAGTCCTGCCAGTCTCCATGACCATTAAAGTAAAAAAGCACAGGCTCTTGCTCAATGTTTCTGTTCCCCTGGCTGAGGGATTTGATGCATGTCTGGGCTGTAGCACCTCGGGTGTAGCTCCAGGCCAAGCTTGGACTTGTCTTAAATGAAACCTGGGTACCGAGAGTCAAAGACCTTCTGTGTGCAAAGGCTTTGCTTCAGGGCAGAGCCATGGCCAAGTGGATGGCACCTGGAAACTTAAAGCTGAAAGTGGATGCCAGGACAGTGAGCAAACCCTGCTGTCTCCAAAAACCCTCAAAGTAAGAAGTTTTTCCTCACATTGAGATGGAATTTCCCGTGTTCCAGCCTTTGTCCATTGCCCCTTGTACTGTCCCTGGGCACCACTGAAAAGAGTCTGGCCCCATCCTCTTGACGCCCGCCCTTTAGATACTGGTAAGCATTGGTGAGATCCCCTCAGTCTTTCCTCACCAAAGAGGTGCACATGTCCCTTGAGCATGTTTGTAGCCTCCGCTAGACTCCCTCCAGTAGTTCCCTGTCCTTCTTGAACTGGAGAGCCCAGACCTGGACGCAGTACTCCAGATGTGGCATCACCAGGGCAGAGGAGAGGGGGAAGATGACCTCCCTCGACCTGCTGGCCATGCACCACAGGAGACCGTTGGCCTTCTTGACCACAAAGGCACATGGCTGGCTCATGGGCAACTTGTTGTCCACCAAGACTCCCAGGTCTCTCTCTGCAGAGCTTCTTTCCAGCAGGTAAACCAACCTCTAACTTGTACCATTGCATGAAACAGACACCTCTTACGTTTTACAAGGAGAAGTGGCCAGTGCTGCATCAGCGGGGAGAAAAAACCCATATATCAGGGGACCTCACCAAGGGAGCAGTGACCCTGAGAAGAATGGCTTGGGCACTGTGAAGGACACCATACGAGCCAGTGGTTCATGCTCACCATGAACAAGGCCAGCTGCAAAGGGGCATTCATTAGGAGGAGCGTAGCCACCCCGGACGTCTGGAGTTTTCATCCCCCTCCAGTGAGCTGTGGTGTGGCCACACATGGACATGTGTGTCCCTCTGTGAGAATTCCTGCTGTAGAGAGGTGGGGAGGAACTGGAGAGTGCCCAGAGGAGGTCTGCACTTCTCTTGTACTCAAGGCCCCAAACCCCATCTTTGTCGACCTCTTCAAGCCCAACACAACCCAAGGAACACGCTCGACTCAGGAGGACCACCATGCTCTCCAGACCGCTCCAGATTCCCCTCCAAGACGCTGGGTGTCCTTAATGTCACCTGTGTGAAAGCCCTGAGTACATCCCTCAGATCCACTCACCATCTTATCTGTCACCAGACACCAACTGGTGACTTCTAAACCCAGTTTTACATTTCTAAAACGTCAGAGCTTTTCATTCCTGAACACATGGAGGAAGAGGATCTCTAGAGGTGTGCTTCTCAGGCCTGCTGGGAGATAGATCCCGGTATGAAAGCAGGACACTGCGGAGATCCCCTTTTATTACAGAGATGCTGCGTAAGAGGCCAGCTCTGAGCCACTGTTAAACACACTTTTATAAGGGAACCGGGTGACACAAAGAAGGTACATGTCTCAGGTGCAGGGATGCAAATGCAAACATTTCTGTAGAACTAAAATAAACATGAACACGAATAACAACAGCAATCATGATAACTAAAATGCTTTAAAATAAAAAAATTAAAAAAAAAAAAAAAGGACGTAATCAGATAGTGTGGGAATCATTGGGGGGGAAAGGTGGCAAATTTGTCACTCTCGGAGAAGGTCCATGAAATCAGCCTCCTAATGGCATCCTTGAGCTCTTTGTTTCTCATGCTGTAGATGAGGGGGTTCACAGCTGGAGGAAGCACTGAGTACAGAACAGCCACCACCAGATCCAGGTATGGAGAGGAGATGGAGGGGGGCTTCAGGTGGGCAAAGAAGCCAGTGCTGAGAAACAGGGAGACCACGGCCAGGTGAGGGAGGCAGGTGGAAAAGGCTTTGTGCCGTCCCTGCTCAGAGGGGATCCTCAGCACGGCCCTGAAGATCTGCACGTAGGACACCACAATGAACACAAAACAACCAAATGCTAAACAGGCACTGACCACAACAAGCCCAACTTCCCTGAGGCTGGAGTGTGAGCAGGAGAGCTTGAGGATCTGGGGGATTTCACAGAAGAACTGGTCCAGGACATTGCCCTGGCAGAGGGGTAGGGAAAATGTATTGGCCGTGTGCAGGAGAGCATTGAGAAACCCACTGCCCCAGGCAGCTGCTGCCATGTGGACACAAGCTCTGCTGCCCAGGAGGGTCCCGTAGTGCAGGGGTTGGCAGATGGCAACGTAGCGGTCGTAGGCCATGACAGTGAGAAGAAAATACTCTGTTGTGATAAAGAAGAAAAAGAACAAGAGCTGGGCCACACATCCCCAGTAGGAGATGGCCCTGGTGTCCCAGAGGGAAACTGCAAGAGATTTGGGGACAGTGGTGGAGATGGAGCCCAGGTCAAGAACAGAGAGGTTGAGGAGGAAGAAGTACATGGGGGTGTGGAGGCGGTGGTCACAGGCGATGGCGGTGATGATGAGTGCGTTTCCCAGGAGGGCAGCCAGGTAGATGCCCAGGAAGAGCCCGAAGTGCAAGAGCTGCAGCTCCTTCTTGTTTTCAAATGCCAGGAGGAGGAACTGGGTGATGGAGCTGCTGTTGGACATTTTCTTTCAGCAGGCTTGGAGACCTGTCCATGGAAGGAAAGAGAGTGAGAAGATAGGGCAGAATTCTCAGAAAAAAAAAGTTTTCAATTTCTCTTAGAGACCCACCCAACTGGCTTTTCCATTTCAAGGAGACCTTTAGTACTTCCATTTTGCACACTCTGGTGGGTGCTGGCTGACGATCCATCAGGGAGCTGTGAGCGCTGCGGGATTCACTCCTGCCCTACAGCAATAGTTAAACAGGAACTCGGGGCGATCTCTGATTAAATCCACTCCTGGCATCAAAGGGCTTTTCAGCTTTGTCACTCCCAATTCGCCCGACGGCAGAGCAGAGCTGGTCGGACTTTTTTTGTTTGATCTGTTTCAGTTTTCCCCACCACACCCGAGGAGTGTTTTTAAGGCAGAAATCTTTGGCATTTCTGATATGCCCCGAGCAAAACCTTGTGTGTCCTAAGAGCCAAGGGGACTGTCCCTCCGTGCAGAGCGAGGACAGCCCGTCTGTCCATCGGGATTGCTCTCAGCTACACTGGGCTGGTACCACTTTGAGATGGAGAAAGATTGATCACACCAGATGTTCCCCTGAGAAGAAATGGACACTGCTGAGAGAAGAAGAGCCAAATTTACAAGTGGAGGTCTCCCAACCCCCCACCCCATCTCGCTGGACCCGAGAAGGATCTCAGCTCTCCCCTCCCAGTCGGGGACACACAGGGCTCATTGCAGCTGCCTACATTCAGCCCTCCAGCAGGACTGACATGGCCTTGCCACTGTCACGTCTATTCCGTGGGGTTCCTAGAAAACACAGAGATGCCGTGGGAAAGCTGTGCCCTTCTGGAGGGCAGCGTGGCACCCAACAGGACCCTCCAAGGAAAGAGTCCACTGTCCTATAGATGAGGAGTTTTGATGGGAGGGTCGACTTACCCTCAGCCCCACACAGTGCAGTCCCCAGAGACCCAGATATTCAGCAATTTGGATGCTTTTCCTCCATGGATAAACCTGGATGACAGGATGCAGCACCAGCATTCAGCTGCACCTGAATCCTCACCCCCCACCACAGCCAAAAGAAGGGGAAGAACAAGGGCAGCAGGGGCAAGAGGGGAACAGGCCAAAGTTCTCCTGCCAAGAGAGTCGGGACAGGGAGACACAGTCAGACACGCGAGCATTTCTCCTCTTTGGTGCTTGGGCTGCTGGGAGGGAGACTCAGGACTAAGTCCCCAAGATATGAAGGGGTTGGGGACTCTACTGTGTGGGAGAGGGAAGTTGCTGCAGGGAAGGCATCTGCGCTGCAGGGGATGGCAGGGAGGTGCGTGAATCCCCCCTCCCATCGCCCTTCCTGTAGCAGCTCCCTCTCACTCCCTGCCCATGCCTCTGCTGCCTGCACTGTCGCTGCTGGGGGCTGTTTCTCTGCCCCCAGGTCTCCCCCCTTTCAGTGCTCAGAGACTCCATCCCAGCTGCTGAGGGCTCAGCTCTGCCCTGCAGACACCTTCTGCAGCAGGGAATGGCCCAGGGGCATCTCTGGGTGTGCACGGGCTAAAGGAGCAGCTCGGACAAGTGCTAACAAAAACTGGGGTCTCATTGCCTTCATGGGAATGGAGATGTAAATTCAGATCTCCCACTGCCCATCTAACCAACCAAGAGGGGAAAATTCAAAGCACAGATTCCATTTCTTTTGGCTAAATGCTGCCTCTGTGTCCTTCTTCAAAAGGACCCTCTGCAAATGTCCTGGGGGTGATGTGGAGCTGTGAGCAAACCTGACCCACGCAGCATCCTCTCGACTGCAGAAGGACCCTGCCATGCCCAGACTGGGGTCACCCCTTCCCTCCACAGCTTCTCCCCACACTGCCATGGGGAGCTCCCCGGGCAGGCTGAGAGCTGACCCTGGCAGGAGACAGAGTCCCTGCCCCAGCACACAGTTCCCTGGGACACAGGGACCCTGCTCGGAAGGACAGCCCTGGGCACCCCTGGCTGCACGCCCACCTTCACAGCCCTGCAGCCATCCCTGGGAGAAGGCAGCCGACACGTCCTGGCACTTTGATGATGTGGTGGGCATCCACTGCTCTCAAGAAAATCCTTCTCAGCACCAACAGATCCCTGAGAGCCTTCCTGACAGATCACATGAGACACGGGCTATGCCAGCTGTAGGAGACTGCTCCAGGAAGCCTCTCTGCATTATACTGCACCAGAGAGAAACATCACGCCCTGTCCCTCTGACCCTGCAGCAGGGAAGCCCTGCTCCACAAGTTCTCCTTCTCCTCTACATTAGAGAAACTGTGAGAGTTGTACTTACAGATCCCACGGGCTGTGGGTTGTGCAGCTTCTGGATCCCTCCAGCAACTGCAGAGTCAATGCCCTGCAGCCAGAGACTTATTTTGTGAAAGGCTGTGAAGGTTTCTCCGCCAGTGAGCTCTCAGCTTTCATCCATTCCTGAATGCTTTTCAGCTCTCCTGGCCTCACAAGTTGTCTCTCAGTGCCTGCAGGCAGTGCCCTCAGCCCTGCTGCGCTTGGCAGAGGAGCTGCTCCTGGGCAGAGCTGTCTCTCTGCTGCGCTGCCCCATGGCCAGGAGCTCCCTCCATCCCAGGAGCCCGGCCCAGCTCAGCAGCAGAGCAACAGCCCAAGGCATCACCTTTCTGCCCCCTCTGGGATCCCCGCAGATGTCCCTGGGACTCCAGGGGAACCTGCTGTGAAACAGGATGAAGTCAGCCCTGATGTTCTCTCAGGAGATGGGAGAGATTGTGGGAGAGATTCATTTCCAGCAGTGTCATTTCTCCTGTCAGGAGAAGACTTGGGCATGAGAACCATGAGAATCATAAGAATCGCCTTTCCTTATCCTATCGTGAGGCAGCACACCAGGAGGGTGACAGGGCAGGATCTGATTTCTACAAGCTGGGGGGCTGTCTTTGGGTTAGTGTATGAGAGAGTCCTTTTTCATAACATTTGCAGGTGACCTCACAAGGAAGAGAGCAGACACTGCCCTGCAGGGCAAGGTTGCCATCCTGAGGGACCTAGACAGGCTGGCGGTATGGACCGATAGGAACTTCAGGAGAGTCCTGACCTGGAGGTGGACTAAACCCATGCCATGACAGAGAGCAGGGACTGCCCAGGTGGGCAGCAGCTCTGCGGGAAAGGCCCTGGTGGCCCTTGGGTTCTATTGGGTAAAACATGAGCCATCAGCAAAGGTGGCCAAGAGCTTCCTGAGCTGCAGGAGCACAGCCAGTCTGCTCAGCACTTGTTACACCTTATCCAGAATACTTCCCTAGGTTTTGACACCACACCGTGCCAGAGAGACCTGGTCACTGGAGGGACACCAACGTTGACAGAGCTTGTACTGTGAGAAGAGACTTAGAGAGCTGGGCTTGTTCAGCTTGGAGGAGAGGAGCTCTTGGGGGGAACATGGAGCAGCATTGCACAGTTACCAGGAAGACTGAGCCTGAGTCAAATCCATGGTAGAAGATACAAGGACAAGAGGCAATGGGCTGAGAAAAGGGACGGTCAAGCCACATAAGGAGGAACTTTTTCCAGCATGAGGATAGTCAAGCACTGGAAGCTGTTTCCCAGAGAGCGTGCAACAGCTCTGTCCTGGAAAGGGACCCAGACATCTTTGAACAAAGCCCTGACTCTTCAGGTCTGACCCTGTTTTCAATGGGAGGTTGGTCAAGACACCCTCCAATTCCCTTTGAGCCTGAATGATGCTGTCCTCCTCCTGTCCTTCCATCTGCAGGCTGAGATATTTCCCCTCTTGGAGCAGACATTCTGAAAAACCACTCCAAATCTGGAAAGACTCTTCAATGCTCCAAGGACAGTTGGGTTGGGGGGAAAAAAAAAAAAACAAAAACAAAGCTATGCTGGCTTAGTTTTTCACAGGGACAGTTTTAAAGGGTCAAAGTAGATTCAATGCATGAATTCTGACAGTCAAGTTACAAAGAGGGAGGAAAAAAAGTCAACAAAATCTTTGTCAATAAAGAAAAACTCCCCCAGCCTGTGGGATGTCCTCATTAGTTGGCCCTATAGGAACTGGGATCCTTGGGCTTCTTGGTCTTAAGTGGGAGCTCAAATCCTGAACTGGAAGGACAACATTGGCTGCAGGTACACACCGTTTTCTTGACACGACTGTGAGCTCAGACCCAGTTGATGGAGTTTCTCACACAGGTCACGGAGGAGGGCAGGATGTCGGGGAGAGGGGCACACGCTTCAGTTTCCCAAATCCCATGAGTTTTCCCAACCCATCCTTCTCTTGACCTCTGGCATCCTATTTCTTGAGATGCAAAGCTGGCGGGTCTTCTGTTGATAAAGCATCAGTGATCCTTCCAGTGATTCTGTGATTTCCTTTAGAGTGGCAAAAAATAATAATAATGATGAAAAGAAATGTTAAAGTAACAGTCTACTTCCACAATAGCAAATCTGGACAATGGCAATTAAATTAGTATTTGCCATATAAGGTATGATATCCCATCCTGAAGTACATATCAAAAGTGGTTCAGATGAAGGGTGGTCTTGCAAAAGTCACCCCTTGTGTCCCCGTGTGGCACAGACGCTGCTGGTTTCCCTCTCCAGAGAGTGGCAGAGGCCGGATCACCTTCTCAGAAGAGGCTCCTTGCCAGGGAGCCACAGCCATGGGGGGACCTCACCTGGTTCTTACTGGCACTTCACTCAACTGCTATTTGGATACTTTTGGTGCTTTTCTGGGATGACTATTCCCGCACAGAGGATCATAAAAAGACGACTGTTTCTTAAGAGATGGTGAAAAAGGCCCTGTTTGGCCAAGAAAGCCCACCATGTGCTCTGGAGGGAGCGAGGAAGATTATAAAAAGCACTAGGAAAGTCCAAAATGCTCTTCCAAAGGGCGAGTGGCCCTGAGCAGTGGTGATTGGCCACGTGTAAGTCTGTTAGAGAGGGTCAAGCAACGTCAGCGAGAAGCAAGGGGACGGCTGATGGCTTTAGCCAATCCTTACAGCCGTGTCTGAAGCCAGCCATGGGAAGCAGTGGATGTTTGTGGGTAGAGGCTGAGGAAGAGGCTTCTCCTGGGACAATGGCAGGAAGGAAGACCCTTCCTCTGCAAACCAGGGGTGATACAGACATTCATCTCTTGTGTGCCTGCCTCAGCCTGGCGGATGGGGAATGCCCACTGCTGGGGGTGGCTGTTCTTAGGAATGCCCCATGGGCTGACAACTTGCTCCTTTCCCCTCCTTCACTGCCCACACTTGGATGGACTTCAGGAAACATCCATGAGCCTGGAGGATGCACAAACCTCCTGGGCTGAGGTCTCAGCACTGCAGTGGCAGGGGAAGGGTTTGTGAGACACATGGGCGTGCAGGGAGAGAGCAGTGTGGGGGGAGCAGTGAGTGTGCTAAAGGCAGGAAGAAGAAATGGAATATTGGGGGTTGGCTGTTCAGTGCTGGGATGTGGAGCTACAGAGAGGATTCTGGCATGGATTCTCCAGCATTCTGGAGCTTGGAAATCTTGGGGATAAATGAGCAGTAGCAAGGCTTTGGAGGAAACCAGGTGAGATGTGGGGAACTCACTGGCATTGGCAAATCCTCAGACACCCACATTTTGGTGTCGGAAGCAAGGAAGTAGGCACAGGCACAGGACAGTGTAGCTGTGGTGGGGATGGCCAAGGGCCTTGGTGGGGCGTTGACACCCCAACAGATCTGAGGCCCTTGTTCTCTTGCCTTCTTCTGTCTCTTCCACTGAGACCCAGGAGAGAACACAAGGTCCTTCCAGCTCCAGTGCCTCGTTGCCTCCTCAGCCACCCCCCATAAATCCTGGGAGGTGCCCTACTGCTGACCTGCACCTGGCAACACACACTCCCAATCACATTGCCCCCAGGAAGAGCCCCGAACATGCCAAGAGGGAAAGGAGCCCCATCTGTAGGGGATGTGGGTAAGGACGTGGCCTTCCTGCTTGGAAGAGCTCATCAAGGGCTTCCACAGTGATCTCTACATTTAAATTTTCCGTTGTACCAAGTGTCTCCAACTTCCTGCTTCACCAGCCCCCAGGGACAGGACCCTTGTCTGCTCATTCCCTCCATGGTTTCTTCAGTGATGGACTTCAGCAGGGCCTGCAAACACTCTCAGAAACCTGGAGGTTTGCTGCTGGCTCTTAGTCCTCTAGAGACTTGGTCAGCCTTTAGAGATCTGCAGTTCAGGAACTCGGCACCAGAGGGTTCATTAACATGCAAAACGCCCTGAGGAGCCAAGCCAGGCCATAATTTTCCTTTCATCTTCAATTCTTCTGTGGTTGATTAGAGAGCTTTCGGGAGTGGAGTCAAAGCGAAAAGATGTCAAGGCGAAGAGGCCAAGTGCATGAAATGCTTGATTTCAACTTGACAATTCTGCATTAACGCCAAGGAATTTGGGTTACAGGAATGTCTCCAAGTAGAGTCTGCACCATCCAGACCCATGTGGATGGGCTGGCAGAGCCACCCCCAGCAGGGGGATCCCCATCGCCCACGCTGAGGCAGTCAGGATGCAAATATCTGCAGTGCCCACTTGTCACAGGCCTCCAGGCAGAGGGTGACTCATTCCCATGACCCTCGAAGCCTGGATCAGCTCGTTGTGCTTTTGCTGTCCTTCCCTTCATCTGTCAAGCCCATGGGAGCTTTGGCTTTGACATCGTCCCTACGTCCTGGGACAAGGTTTCTCAATTCCTCCTCTGCAGCTTCCCTGCTTCCACCTCCTCTGTGCTGCCTCTTTGTCCTGGAGCTCAGTCAGTTCCAACAAGCAGCCTCCTGAGACGGTTGCTTCTTTTCAAGGGGAGTAGGAGAGATCATTTTTGTGCCTGGAGGAGGCTGTCCTGTAAGGCCTATCAGATTTTCGATGATCCTTCAGCCTTCAGAGCTGCTTCCCATGGCACCACTCGCATCAGTCTCCCAAGTACATCAAAGTATTCTTCTCTGGAGTCCACCTGTTTTTGCTCTGCTGCTGGCCTTCCTCACTCCTCTTCGGCACCTGGGACCCCACTATTTCCTGGTGACAGCAGCCAAGTCTGACACTGATTTTCACCTCCCTGACCACTCTTTTTTTTTTTTTATTTGTTTTTTTGCCAGGACCAGGTCCAGGTGAGCATCACCCTTGTTTGCCCACCTGGCAGCTGTGTTAAGAAGTTGTCCCAAGGTCCTCCAGGCTGCTGGCACCCTGTGTCTTTGCCTGGCCAGTGAATGCCAGGGCAACTACTCTTCCCCATAGGAACCTGCTCATTGACTTGGAGACTTCTTCAGGTTGCTGTTAGAAGACTTATTCTGCCTACTGTGCCCGATCAAGTGGGTTATAATGGCCAAGACATTTTCACCCTTACTGGCTTCTCCTCTCATCCTCACTCACACAAGCTCACTCAACCCTTGAGTAGCTGCCCTGAATTCTGTTAGGCAATGAGGGGCTGAACTTGGGACAAATGCCATTGTAGTCACTGGAGATTGAGTAAATTCGGCTGATGGAAAAGAGAGAGACCTTGCTCTCCCTACAGGACATGACTGCAGTCCATTCATATGAACACCTCTGTGAACTGCCATGAACATCAGGAGTAGGAAAGGTTCCTTTTATTTGGACATCAGCTGTCATTTCACTTGGCTAAAGGATTTCCCACCAGGCTCATGTACGATCCCCGAGATGTTTCCCCGTCTCTATCACCATCCCCATTAGAGCTTGCAGTTTCCTGCGTGTACCTTGCACCACCTCTGGCAACTGGAATGTTCCCAGGCATTTGCATCTGAACATTTCACTCCCGCCCTCCATCTCCATTACTTAGCGTGGGAGTGGAGAAAAGAGGCTCCCATGCAGGTGCCTATTTTGTGCACAGCTCAACACCTGAGGAAAGAGGAATCCCATCTCCTGTGGGCTTCTAGCAGGCATGGGCGGGAGCTGAGTCTCCGTCAAATGCTAGGAATAGAAACGCAGGATGAGATGCCTCGATTCCCTCAGCTGAATCCCTTCCCTCAGCAGGGGTAAAGGAGATGCCTGTCTGTCCCCGTCTGGCTGTCCTGTCTAATGATGGGCCAAGGAAAGTTGATATTTAGAGCTAACTCTCCCTCTCAGCAGGGAAATGACACTTCTGGAAAGGAGTGTCTCTATCCAGCTGAGAGAGAGAACATCAGGGATTGCATCAGCAGGTTCCCCGGCAGCCCCAGGGACACCTCAAGGGATTTTAGAGGGGGGCAGAAAAGGTACTGCCTTGGGCTGTTGCTCTGCTGCTGAGCTGGGCCGGGCTCCTGGGATGGAGGGAGCTCCTGGCCGTGGGGCAGCGCGGCAGAGAGACAGCTCTGCCCAGGAGCAGCTCCTCTGCCAAGCGCAGCAGGGCTGAGGGCACTGCCTGCAGGCACCGAGGGGAGAGGAGGGAAGCAAGACAGAGGCTAAAGGCAGCCTGGGGTGGGAGGACAGATGAGAGCTCGCCTGGAGAGAAATCTTCACAGCCCTTGACAGGGTAAGTCTCTGGCTGCAGGGCAATGCAGCTGCGGTTCCTGGAAAGACCTCCTAAAGCTGGCACATCCCACAGCCCATGGGATCTGTCAGGAGGACTCTCAGTTTCCCCCGCGTAGAAAAAGGACGTGCTTTGGAGCACGGCTTCCCTGCTGCACCCTCAGCCGGCCAGGGCATGTCGGCTGCCTTCCCCTGGGGGAGGCTGCAGAGCGTGAAGCCGGGTGTGCAGCCAGGAGTACTCAGGGCTGTCCTTCAGAGCAGGGTCTCTGCACCGCAGGGGGCTGTGTGCCAGCGCAGGGACTTTGTCTCTTGCCAGGGTCAACACTCAGTCTGCCCAGGTTGTTCCCACAGCGGTGTGGGGAGAAGCTCTGGGGAGAAGCAGGAGAGGGTCCTTCTGCTGTCAAGACGGTGTTGAGTTGGTCAGGGCTGCTCACAGCTCCAGATCACCCCTACACGCTTCCAAGGGAACTATTTCCTCAGGTTGTGTTTCCAGTTTCTTATCCAGGGGGTGCGGGGAGAGAGGTGGAAAAAGGGATGAATGTGTAAGGATCTCTCGAGTTTGCAGAAGTCACTGTGATTCCTGAGCTGCAACTTTGAGGCATCAGTTGGTCTAAAAGAAGCCTCCTAAGGGGCCTTCAGCCGCTCCTCTGCCCATGGAGAGCACCAGCATCACCTCTGCTGGACCATCAGGGTTGCTCTGACCTGCCCTTTTGCACCTGCGAACAGGAACATGAACCCAGCCCCTGCCCTGCAAACAGGCAGGTGTCTGTAGGGCCAAGGTGAGTGCACAGAGGTTGGGATGGGCTCTGTGAGTGCTGACAGGGAAAAGACACGGCACAGGGAGACACTTCCCAGGAGGAAAATCTCCTGGCAGCAGGGATATGACCAGGGAACGAGAGGAAACTTAAGCCAGAAATGTTGTGGGAGGGAGAATTCCGCAAACGCCGTACGATCCCCTCCAATGCAGACCCCTTCCCCTGAGCAAGCCCCCCCGTGCCTCCTCTCCCACCAAAGCCTCTGCCCTCAGGGCTGTGGGGTCCAAGGCATGAACCACCTCCTCTGCAGCCGGAGCTCCAGCAGAGCCGTGGTGCAGCTCTCCAGCCACGTGCCCCGTTCTCCCTGCGGAGCAGCGGGGCTGAGAGCGACTGCCCGGCAGCGTCGGTGTCTGGGAGGTGACAGGCACGGCTGGGTACGGGTGATGCTGTCCCGAGCGCCCGGCTGCCTCTGCCCTGGCCTCCTTCAGCCAGACCCTCGCTGCAGTTTCCCTTGTTTCTCCACTTGTCTGTGTTATTGCTGCTCTTTTCTTGTTCTCACTCTCAGGCTCTCTGGGGATGGGAGTTTCAGCTGCAGAGTCACACATTATCTTGTGCGTCCTCCCATGCAGTGTGTCCATGGGAACAAGGGTCCCAGCTTTCCTCTCGCCTGTGCGGCTGTGGACAATGCAGCCTGTGGGGCTGGGGAATCAGCTGGTTTTCCCTTGGTGAGATAACATCGTGAAAAAACTGATGTATCTCCTTGAGGTGTCCTTCCAAGCTGTGAGCTGCCCTCCAGGATGCAAATCTGTCCCATAGCATCTTTGTGTTACCTGAAAGCCCCATGGAGAAGCGCAGAGACGCTATGACCAAGGAAATGCTGTTGGGTTGGTGAAATGAGCCCTGTGTGTCCTGGGCTGGAAGTGGTTGCTGAGACGTTGAGAAAGGGCGAGACATTTAGTTGTCTGCAGTGGATCCCTCTGCTCTCAGCAGGTTCTGCTGATGTTTCAGGGAAACATTGAGGGCGTGTGATCGCCCTCCATCTCAGAAAGGCGCAAGCCCAGTGTGTCAGGGGCTGAGGGACAGCCCAGCTCCCCTCGCTCTGTACTAAGCCACAGGCAATCCTCTTGCCTTGCAGGATTCTCTCTGCTCTCCCTGAGTGCAGCAGGAATACTGAGGGTTTCTGACATCCCACAATGGGACGGAGGGAATTTTTTTTTCAAAAAAGCTCTCAGTTGGCCTCTGCCTCCCTCACTCCTTCGAAGAGGCAGTGCAGGTACTGGCACACCCTTGTGCATTGGGCATGGTTTTATCTGACAAAGTCAACCACCAGGACTGGCCCCTGCTTCCAGCGTTCCCGTGAACTCTCTGCTGCAGAGCAGGGCTGACTCCTCGGCACCAGTGGGCAGAGGCCCAGCTCCTCATGGCACGTTCAACCAGCACGGTAGCAGAGCTTCAGCCATGGAGCTGAGGGAAGCTCTCCTAGAAAAGGAATACAGGGGGTAAGGCGTGTAGCAGGGAAGGGTCTGTAGGAAAAGGCTTTGGTTTTGCTGCTAAAAGTCTCCATTAACTTGTCAATAAATTTTCCTCCTTGCAGGGGTCTCCATGCCCAGAGGCAGCAAATGTCCAACAGCAGCTCCATCACACAGCTCCATGGGGTTCCATGAGAACTGGAGTACGTTTTGCTCTGAGACGTCCACCGTAACTTGTCACTGCCTTTTTTCCTTGGACAGGTTCCAATGCGCAGAGGAAGCAAATGTCCAACAGCAGCTCCATCACCCAGTTCCTCCTCCTGGCATTTGCAGACACACGGGAGCTGCAGCTCTTGCACTTCGGGCTCTTCCTGGGCATCTACCTGGCTGCCCTCCTGGGAAACGCACTCATCATCACCGCCATCGCCTGTGACCACCGCCTCCACACCCCCATGTACTTCTTCCTCCTCAACCTCTCCGTTCTTGACCTGGGCTCCATCTCCACCACTGTCCCCAAAGCCATGGCCAATTCCCTGTTTGACACCGTGGCCATCTCCTACTGGGGATGCGCTGCACAGCTATTTCTGTTTTTCTTCTTCATTGGTGCAGAGTACTCCCTTCTCACTGTCATGTCCTACGACCGCTATGTTGCCATCTGCCAACCCCTGCACTACGGGACCCTCCTGGGCAGCAGAGCTTGTGTCCACATGGCAGCAGCTGCCTGGGGCAGTGGGTTTCTCAATGCTCTCCTGCACACGGCCAATACATTTTCCCTACCCCTCTGCCAGGGCAATGTCCTGGACCAGTTCTTCTGTGAAATCCCCCAGATCCTCAAGCTCTCCTGCTCACAGTCCTACCTCAGGGAACTTGGGCTTCTTGTGGTCAGTGTCTGTTTAGGCTTTGGCTGTTTTGTTTTCATTGTGGTGTCCTATGTGCAGATCTTCAGGGCCGTGCTGAGGATCCCCTCTGAGCAGGGACGGCACAAAGCCTTTTCCACGTGCCTCCCTCACCTGGCCGTGGTCTCCCTGTTTGTCAGCACTGCAGTGTTTGCCCACCTGAAGCCCCCCTCCATCTCCTCCTCACCCCTGGACTTGGTGGTGTCATTTCTGTACTCAGTGGTGCCTCCAGCTGTGAACCCTCTCATCTACAGCATGAGGAACCAGGAGCTGAAAGACACATCGAAGAAGCTGATTCTGTCACTGATCTCTCAGCAGCATTAACCTGCCCGTGTCTCTTCAGAAGTGATTTCAGATTCATCTGGGGAACTTCCTGGGCTTTGGGCCTTTTCTCTGTGATAACCATGTGTGTCCAGGAGCGTTCCAGTTCCCCAGAGGCATGAACCCAGCCCTTCTGACCCTGAGGCCTGTTCACGTGTGCCTGGCACAGGGGTACAGCTGACCTCCCATCTCATGTCTCTTTAATAAAATGGGATTTCTTCAGTGCCGGTGTCTGGAGGTTTGGCTCTTCTTCCAAAGCTGAGCTCAGGCTGAGGAAGTTGTCCTCACAAGGCCACGCTGCTTTGTTTGGGTTCTCCATGGGATGAGGGAAGAGTGTTAGGCAATGGGACAATGTGGGGCAATGTATTAGGGAACGGGCCCAGGCTGAGCCTTCACCCGTGGGTGCCCAGTTCCCCCGGAAACGGTGAATGATCCACAGGGATCTGCCTGGGACTGTCCCTCCATGGCTTTCAGTCATCACAGCCAACTCGCTCTGCGGAGCAGAAACAACAGTGCAGGACCCTGTGGAGATTGTGGGGAGGGGGCAGGAGTGGCAAATGAGGCCAGATCAGACAAAGTTCCCTGGTGAAATGTTCTCTGGGGACAGGGACACCCTTGGAGAAGAGCAAAGGAGCATCTCTGTGCATCCAAGGTGGAAAAAAAAAGACGACAAAGAGAAATCAATCTCTGCATGCACCAGCTCAGGGCAGGCTTCTCTAGGGATGGAGCAGTCTGAGGAGCTCCGGGGCCTGGAGTCTTCTCCTGGAAGAGGGGCTGACACAGAGGGGCTTTCTGTCAGTGGTCAGGATGTCTTGGAGACAGGCGCAGGGGACACGGGGAGACACTGGTCTCTGCCATCTCGTGCCGTGTCCGGCCCTCAGCCCTGGGGCCAATGTGGTGCTGAGACATCTCTCTGCCCCCCAGGAGCTACTGTGGCCATCAGAGGGGCTGAGGCTGTGGGGTTGAGTCTGCAGAGCTTTGCAGAACCCATCAATGGGCACTGCCACGGGGTCAGCCCAGAATGGGCTGCTTTTCTGGACTGGACAGGGGAGAGATGGGGGAGAGGGACAAGAAGCAAGAGGGAGAACCAGAGAGAGACTGGGATGGGCTTGAAAGTGCTTGGAAGAGGAACACACTAAAGTTAGCTGAGCGCCCTGCCCATGCAGGGTGAGGAGTCACACAAGAGGGTTGGTGTTGCAGAGCCAGGGCTCGTAGAAGGCATCTGAGACTTGCAGACACGGGAGAGAGGAGGTTGGTCTGTGCCTTTGGTGGCATGGGCAGTTGAGGAAGGTGGCACAGAGCATTTGTAGCACCCCAAATCTTTCGCACTGGCCACTTCCAGCACCGGCAGCACACCCCAAGTTTATGGGTGAATTTTCCTGTTTGGCCATCTCCATCCTCCTGCCGGGCTCAGTGCCTGAATCAATTTTCTTGAAGCAAAGGACAACCAAGATGGTCAGGGACTGGAGCGCCTTTCCCATGAGGAGACGCTGAGGGAGATGAGCTAGTCCAGCCTGGAGAAAGGAAGGCTGAGAGGGACCTCATTGCAGCCTGCCAGTACCTAGGAGGACTTTATGGAGAACAGAGAGCCAAGCTCTTCACCAGGGTGCAGGGTGGGAGGACAAAAGACGGTGGGTGGAAGGTGAAAGAGAAGAGGCTCAGCCTGCAGATAGGAAAGCGCTTTTCCCCATGAGCTGAGCCAAGCATTGGAGCAGGTCGCCCAGAGATGCCGAGCAGACTCCAGCCCTGGAGGTTGTCAAACTTTTTTCAAACTGGTCCAAGCCTTGAACAACGTGGCCTGACCATGTTTCTGACAGGCTGGAATGGAGACCTCCCAAGGCCCCTTCCAACTTGAGCTGATACTATGAACCTACGACCTCACGCCCTTTTTCTGATAACAACAGAGCAAATGCTTACGGGGCACGAATCTCCCTCTGCTGTATGTGACCCCCTAAAACAAAACCTCAGCCAGTGACGAGAGGTCGGTATCACGGTGTGACTCTCTGTGCAAAGACTGAGGGGTGTCATTGACAGTCCTGGGCAGGAACTGTTTTGGGGACACGGGGCTCTATGCAAGGCACAAAATGACCGTTTTTATTTTTTTTTTTTTCAATGCTGCAAGCCTCATCAAAGAAGAAGTAAAGAAAAGATGCAAAGAAAAGAAAATATACTTTTCAGCTTTTAAAATTATTTGTGGATTTTTTTCCTTTTACTTTAATATAATAGTCAAAGGGGGGAATTTGTGTCCTTGCTCTTCTTTTTTTTTTTTTTTAAAAAAAAAAAAAAAGGAAGTGTGTTCCAGAACTGGGATTGGATGTAGGACACAAATACCTTCAGCTACAGAGGCACAGATACCTCCTGCCAGCATAGATGCCCTGGACAAGTGCCAGCGCACTCCTGACTTCTCCCATCACTCAATCAGCCAGAGCTTTTTGAAACATTCCATCAGGTACCAACTGTCGTGGTTTGGCCTCAGAGGACAACAAAGAACCACGGGGCAGCCGTGCTCTCTCAAGCCCCCCCCACGGCCATGAGGGGAGAATCGGAAGGAAAAGGCAAAACTCGTGGGTTGGGACAAAGGCAGTTTAACAGAACAACAAAGGGAACAAGAAAACAATAACAGTAACACGGATAGTGATGCCGTGAAAGTCGAAATCAGGACTCAAGAGTGGGGATGACTATTAAGCAGGTATTCTTTATTGCAGCGCTGGACGCACAGGGGATCGCTCCTCCAAATGTGCGCGCCAAAAGCCATGAGTTACACAGCTTATACACAAGTTAAACATACATATTCATTATTCTTCCCAGAACTCATTGTCATACGTTGCCACCCACTCCCGCATGCGTCTTTCAGGCTCTTGGTGGTCTTCAAAGACCTCTGGTGGTCGCTTACTTCATCCCTTCCTCTTCATCACTGCGTCCTTTTGGTGAACTGCAGTCATCTACTTCTCTATTCTTGCTGACAAAGCGGCAAGGCTGGTTTAGGCTGGCTCTGCATGCCTTGGTGGTCTCGACACATCCTGTTCTCAGAGATAAGTTCCTCTTGGAAGATAACAAGGTGCTGACCTGTACAATTGCTAGTTGCATACGTGCTTAGGCCCCTGTTTGCATTTAGCCAAGTTAGAAAAACAAAGACTCACAGTATTTGCTAACTCACTGTTTGTGCTAAGAGCGGTTTAGTTGTGTCAAGCAAACCTTCAAGCCATACTCAGCCCTATTCCTTCATTCAACCCCCGCTTTTCTTTAAGCTACAGCAAATTCTTTTGCAAAATCCTGTTTACAGTCCACAATACATGCACTGGTTGAGCAAGAGTCCGTACTTTCCACCACATCCAAAGGTCGAGAGCAGTCAACAGTAGGGCTACAAGGATCAGCACTAGTACAGGATGCACTGGGAAGTTGAAAAACGGTGCCGCGGTTGGAGATTTTGATGAGGTATTTAGAAAAATGTCGCACCAGTGGTGTTCCCCGGTTTCCTCGATGGTTGTAATGATGTTCCTTATTTCCAGAGTATCATGCTGGACTTGCCATAACGTTCGTTTAGATGTTTCTTTCACTTTCTCTAGCAGTGAGTATACTTGCTTCACATCAAATTTACATGCTATATCAACTGAGCTGTTTTCTCTTATTTTATAGGATGGTATTTGTCCTTAATCTCCCCAGTCTCTCCTAATTTGGCCATCTATTTTTAAAACTGTGTATACTTTAGTTTCGTCATCTGTGATATTCAGACCTACGTTACCCAAGTATCCATTCCTGGTCCAGTCTTCAGGGTCGGGGACATCATCTAGACCTTGAGGGGCGATGCAGTTCTCTGTCCAGCTGTGATGCAGAAGATCATGATAATAATTTCCGGAATCGCAGTTTTGCTGGTCCAGTACATTCAGAGGTCCATTTCTGCTCAAGTGGGGGATCTTCCTCACGCTTAGGAGCCTTCCATTGTTTACGTCTTTGTAATCTTAGTTTTAAAGGTCCTAAAGGTTCCGAAGTCCACTGCTTATCTGGAGCCTTTTTCATTCGGGAGCAGTGAATCCAGGCCGGCTGTTCTTTTTACTTTGATTGCAGTGAAGGTGGTCAGTAGCACTTGGAATGCTCTGTTCCACTTTTCTTCTAGTGGGTCACCTGAAAAATTCTTAATATAAACCCAATTTCCAGGACTAAAGGGATAGATAGGATGGTCCAGTCCCTTAACTCTGGTTCCTAAGTCATTCTTATTGATTTTCTCTAATGAAGGGAGCAGGCAGTCTAGGAGGTTCCTTGAGTGTATGGAAGATACCTTCCTGACACAACTGGTAGGAGAGCCTACCAGGGGAGGCGCCTCACTAGACCTACTTTTCACAAACAAAGAAGAACTAGTGGGAAATGTGGAGGTAGGAGGCCGTCTTGGGCTTAGCGATCATGAAATGGTCAAGTTTTCAATTCTTAGTGAGGTAAGGAAGGGGGTGAGCAAAACCTCCACCTTGGACTTCCAGAGGGCGGACTTTAGCCTGTTCAGAGCCCTGGTTGGGAGGGTCCCTTGGGAGAGAATCCTGCAGGGCAAAGGGGTCCAGGAGGGCTGGACGCTCTCCAAGAAGGAAATCCTAAAGGCCCAGGAGCAGGCTGTCCCCCTGAGGCACAAAATTAAAGGGTGGGGAAAATGGCCGGTCTGGTTGAACAAAGAGTTTTTGATGGGACTTAGGGGAAAAAAGGAGGGTTTACCACCTTTGGATAAAGGGACAGGCAACTCAGGAGGAGTACAGAGATCTTGTTAGGTTACACAGGGAAAAAATTAGGAAGGCAAAAGCCCAGCTGGAACTCAACCTGGCCATTAATATAAGGGACAACAAAAAAAGTTTTTATAAATACATCAACAAAAAGAGAGTCAGGGAGAATCTCCATCCCTTACTGGATGCGGGGGGAAAGATTGCGACCAAGGACGAGGAGAAGGCTGAGATACTTAATGCCTTCTTTGCCTCCGTCTTCAATAGTCAGACCAGCTACCCCCAGGGTGTACAGCCTCCTGGGCTGGAAGATAAGGATGGAGAGCTGAACAACCCCCCCATCTGTGATTCTGTGAAAGAGACACAGTGAAAGAAATGCTCTCTTTGAACAGCTCCAACTGCACTAATCCCAAAACGTCAGGGTTTCAGGAGCATGTTCAAGTAGACTCTTCAGCATCTAGATCTGCCCATTTTTCATTGTCTGTGGGGTAAATTACATGTGACCCCACTGTCGTGAAGGCAGGGGTGAGAGTGATCTGCTCCAGTGTTGGACATCATGGGTGCAATTGCCCAGGTTTCCCTTCAAGTCAAAGGAGAGAAAGAAATCCGTTGTCTCCACTGAGGTGCCCTGGCCTATCCTGTCTGTCCACCAGCTCCTGCTCCAGAAAGGCTCCCGTAGCTCCTGGGTCACATTTCCCAGTCCCTTGTGGAGGCTTCAGCTACTTCTATACAAGTATACATTTATGCAGCCATTTCCAAAAACACATTTCGTTCCAACACTTGGAATGGAGAAGCTGTGCTCTGAGGACATGTTTATTTGAATACATTTCATGTCTATATCTCATATCTAAAGGGACCTGGGAGCAATGAAGTTTGGATAAGTTGGATAGATCCTGCTTTTCTCTCTTTGCTGTCAATTGATGGCCCCACCTGCTGGCACCTCCCTCATATCGTCCCTTTTTATTAGATTTATAGATTCATAGATTGGTCCAGGCCAGAAGGGACCTCCAAAGGTCATCTAGTCCGACCTCCCCGCAGTCAGCAGGGACACCCCCAACTAGACCAGGTTGCCCAGGGCCTCGTCGAGCTTCACCTTGAATATCTCAAGGGAAGGGGCCTCAACCACTTCCCTGGGCAACCTGTTCCAGTGTTCCACCACCCTCATGGTAAAGAACTTTTTCCTAATATCCAATCTAAATCTCCCCGTCCCCAGCTTAAAACCATTGCCCCTCGTCCTGTCACTGCAGGCCTTTGGAAACAGACCCTCCCCAGCCTTCCTGTAGCCCCCCTCAGGTACTGGAAGGCCGCTATGAGGTCTCCCCAGAGCCTCCTTTTCTCCAAGCTGAACAACCCCAGCTCCCTCAGTCTGTCCTCATAGGAGAGGTGCTCCAGCCCCCTGATCATTTTGGTGGCCCTCCTCCGGACCCGCTCCATCAGGTCCATGTCCTTCCTATATTGAGGGCTCCAGACCTGCACACAGTACTCCAGGTGAGGTCTCACTAGAGCAAAGTGGCAGAATCACCTCTCTGGATCTGCTGGCAACACTTCTTTTGATGCAGCCCAGGATGTGATTGGCCTTCTGGGCTGCGAGAGCACATTGCCTGTGCAATGACAGCACATTGCCTGACCAATGAGATGGCCAAATCTTGATGGGGCGTATAAAAGCATAACACCATGGCCCTCCAAGGGCCAGACTGTAACCGATGTACATATTCCGAGTTCATCCAGTAACCTTCTCTTTCAGGCACCGTGAAACGCAGTCCAAGAGAGCATGCTCTAGGACATATTTCTCATCTGAAGTGAGGCTCAGCGGCCTTTAGCTCCCCAGCTCAGTGTCTGGGCCGTTTTGAAGGATCCAGACCATGTTTACTTTTGGCCAGATGTCAGGGAGTCCTGCCAGTCTCCATGACCATTAAAGTAAAAAAGCACAGGCTCTTGCTCAATGTTTCTGTTCCCCTGGCTGAGGGATTTGATGCATGTCTGGGCTGTAGCACCTCGGGTGTAGCTCCAGGCCAAGCTTGGACTTGTCTTAAATGAAACCTGGGTACCGAGAGTCAAAGACCTTCTGTGTGCAAAGGCTTTGCTTCAGGGCAGAGCCATGGCCAAGTGGATGGCACCTGGAAACTTAAAGCTGAAAGTGGATGCCAGGACAGTGAGCAAACCCTGCTGTCTCCAAAAACCCTCAAAGTAAGAAGTTTTTCCTCACATTGAGATGGAATTTCCCGTGTTCCAGCCTTTGTCCATTGCCCCTTGTACTGTCCCTGGGCACCACTGAAAAGAGTCTGGCCCCATCCTCTTGACGCCCGCCCTTTAGATACTGGTAAGCATTGGTGAGATCCCCTCAGTCTTTCCTCACCAAAGAGGTGCACATGTCCCTTGAGCATGTTTGTAGCCTCCGCTAGACTCCCTCCAGTAGTTCCCTGTCCTTCTTGAACTGGAGAGCCCAGACCTGGACGCAGTACTCCAGATGTGGCATCACCAGGGCAGAGGAGAGGGGGAAGATGACCTCCCTCGACCTGCTGGCCATGCACCACAGGAGACCGTTGGCCTTCTTGACCACAAAGGCACATGGCTGGCTCATGGGCAACTTGTTGTCCACCAAGACTCCCAGGTCTCTCTCTGCAGAGCTTCTTTCCAGCAGGTAAACCAACCTCTAACTTGTACCATTGCATGAAACAGACACCTCTTACGTTTTACAAGGAGAAGTGGCCAGTGCTGCATCAGCGGGGAGAAAAAACCCATATATCAGGGGACCTCACCAAGGGAGCAGTGACCCTGAGAAGAATGGCTTGGGCACTGTGAAGGACACCATACGAGCCAGTGGTTCATGCTCACCATGAACAAGGCCAGCTGCAAAGGGGCATTCATTAGGAGGAGCGTAGCCACCCCGGACGTCTGGAGTTTTCATCCCCCTCCAGTGAGCTGTGGTGTGGCCACACATGGACATGTGTGTCCCTCTGTGAGAATTCCTGCTGTAGAGAGGTGGGGAGGAACTGGAGAGTGCCCAGAGGAGGTCTGCACTTCTCTTGTACTCAAGGCCCCAAACCCCATCTTTGTCGACCTCTTCAAGCCCAACACAACCCAAGGAACACGCTCGACTCAGGAGGACCACCATGCTCTCCAGACCGCTCCAGATTCCCCTCCAAGACGCTGGGTGTCCTTAATGTCACCTGTGTGAAAGCCCTGAGTACATCCCTCAGATCCACTCACCATCTTATCTGTCACCAGACACCAACTGGTGACTTCTAAACCCAGTTTTACATTTCTAAAACGTCAGAGCTTTTCATTCCTGAACACATGGAGGAAGAGGATCTCTAGAGGTGTGCTTCTCAGGCCTGCTGGGAGATAGATCCCGGTATGAAAGCAGGACACTGCGGAGATCCCCTTTTATTACAGAGATGCTGCGTAAGAGGCCAGCTCTGAGCCACTGTTAAACACACTTTTATAAGGGAACCGGGTGACACAAAGAAGGTACATGTCTCAGGTGCAGGGATGCAAATGCAAACATTTCTGTAGAACTAAAATAAACATGAACACGAATAACAACAGCAATCATGATAACTAAAATGCTTTAAAATAAAAAAATTAAAAAAAAAAAAAAAGGACGTAATCAGATAGTGTGGGAATCATTGGGGGGGAAAGGTGGCAAATTTGTCACTCTCGGAGAAGGTCCATGAAATCAGCCTCCTAATGGCATCCTTGAGCTCTTTGTTTCTCATGCTGTAGATGAGGGGGTTCACAGCTGGAGGAAGCACTGAGTACAGAACAGCCACCACCAGATCCAGGTATGGAGAGGAGATGGAGGGGGGCTTCAGGTGGGCAAAGAAGCCAGTGCTGAGAAACAGGGAGACCACGGCCAGGTGAGGGAGGCAGGTGGAAAAGGCTTTGTGCCGTCCCTGCTCAGAGGGGATCCTCAGCACGGCCCTGAAGATCTGCACGTAGGACACCACAATGAACACAAAACAACCAAATGCTAAACAGGCACTGACCACAACAAGCCCAACTTCCCTGAGGCTGGAGTGTGAGCAGGAGAGCTTGAGGATCTGGGGGATTTCACAGAAGAACTGGTCCAGGACATTGCCCTGGCAGAGGGGTAGGGAAAATGTATTGGCCGTGTGCAGGAGAGCATTGAGAAACCCACTGCCCCAGGCAGCTGCTGCCATGTGGACACAAGCTCTGCTGCCCAGGAGGGTCCCGTAGTGCAGGGGTTGGCAGATGGCAACGTAGCGGTCGTAGGCCATGACAGTGAGAAGAAAATACTCTGTTGTGATAAAGAAGAAAAAGAACAAGAGCTGGGCCACACATCCCCAGTAGGAGATGGCCCTGGTGTCCCAGAGGGAAACTGCAAGAGATTTGGGGACAGTGGTGGAGATGGAGCCCAGGTCAAGAACAGAGAGGTTGAGGAGGAAGAAGTACATGGGGGTGTGGAGGCGGTGGTCACAGGCGATGGCGGTGATGATGAGTGCGTTTCCCAGGAGGGCAGCCAGGTAGATGCCCAGGAAGAGCCCGAAGTGCAAGAGCTGCAGCTCCTTCTTGTTTTCAAATGCCAGGAGGAGGAACTGGGTGATGGAGCTGCTGTTGGACATTTTCTTTCAGCAGGCTTGGAGACCTGTCCATGGAAGGAAAGAGAGTGAGAAGACAGGGCAGAATTCTCAGAAAAAAAAAGTTTTCAATTTCTCTTAGAGACCCACCCAACTGGCTTTTCCATTTCAAGAAGACCTTTAGTACTTCCATTTTGCACACTCTGGTGGGTGCTGGCTGACGATCCATCAGGGAGCTGTGAGCGCTGCGGGATTCACTCCTGCCCTACAGCAATAGTTAAACAGGAACTCGGGGCGATCTCTGATTAAATCCACTCCTGGCATCAAAGGGCTTTTCAGCTTTGTCACTCCCAATTCGCCCGACGGCAGAGCAGAGCTGGTCGGACTTTTTTTGTTTGATCTGTTTCAGTTTTCCCCACCACACCCGAGGAGTGTTTTTAAGGCAGAAATCTTTGGCATTTCTGATATGCCCCGAGCAAAACCTTGTGTGTCCTAAGAGCCAAGGGGACTGTCCCTCCGTGCAGAGCGAGGACAGCCCGTCTGTCCATCGGGATTGCTCTCAGCTACACTGGGCTGGTACCACTTTGAGATGGAGAAAGATTGATCACACCAGATGTTCCCCTGAGAAGAAATGGACACTGCTGAGAGAAGAAGAGCCAAATTTACAAGTGGAGGTCTCCCAACCCCCCACCCCATCTCGCTGGACCCGAGAAGGATCTCAGCTCTCCCCTCCCAGTCGGGGACACACAGGGCTCATTGCAGCTGCCTACATTCAGCCCTCCAGCAGGACTGACATGGCCTTGCCACTGTCACGTCTATTCCGTGGGGTTCCTAGAAAACACAGAGATGCCGTGGGAAAGCTGTGCCCTTCTGGAGGGCAGCGTGGCACCCAACAGGACCCTCCAAGGAAAGAGTCCACTGTCCTATAGATGAGGAGTTTTGATGGGAGGGTCGACTTACCCTCAGCCCCACACAGTGCAGTCCCCAGAGACCCAGATATTCAGCAATTTGGATGCTTTTTCTCCATGGATAAACCTGGATGACAGGATGCAGCACCAGCATTCAGCTGCACCTGAATCCTCACCCCCCACCACAGCCAAAAGAAGGGGAAGAACAAGGGCAGCAGGGGCAAGAGGGGAACAGGCCAAAGTTCTCCTGCCAAGAGAGGCAGGACAGGGAGACACAGTCAGACACGCGAGCATTTCTCCTCTTTGGTGCTTGGGCTGCTGGGAGGGAGACTCAGGACTAAGTCCCCAAGATATGAAGGGGTTGGGGACTCTACTGTGTGGGAGAGGGAAGTTGCTGCAGGGAAGGCATCTGCGCTGCAGGGGATGGCAGGGAGGTGCTGGAATCCCCCCTCCCATCACCCTTCCTGTAGCAGCTCCCTCTCACTCCCTGCCCATGCCTCTGCTGCCTGCACTGTCGCTGCTGGGGGCTGTTTCTCTGCCCCCAGGTCTCCCCCCTTTCAGTGCTCAGAGACTCCATCCCAGCTGCTGAGGGCTCAGCTCTGCCCTGCAGACACCTTCTGCAGCAGGGAATGGCCCAGGGGCATCTCTGGGTGTGCACGGGCTAAAGGAGCAGCTCGGACAAGTGCTAACAAAAACTGGGGTCTCATTGCCTTCATGGGAATGGAGATGTAAATTCAGATCTCCCACCGCCCATCTAACCAACCAAGAGGGGAAAATTCAAAGCAGAGATTATATTTCTTTTGGCTAAATGCTGCCTCTGTGTCCTTCTTCAAAAGGACCCTCTGCAAATGTCCTGGGGGTGATGTGGAGCTGTGAGCAAACCTGACCCACGCAGCATCCTCTCGACTGCAGAAGGACCCTGCCATGCCCAGACTGGGGTCACCCCTTCCCTCCACAGCTTCTCCCCACACTGCCATGGGGAGCTCCCCGGGCAGGCTGAGAGCTGACCCTGGCAGGAGACAGAGTCCCTGCCCCAGCACACAGTTCCCTGGGACACAGGGACCCTGCTCGGAAGGACAGCCCTGGGCACCCCTGGCTGCACGCCCACCTTCACAGCCCTGCAGCTGGGAGAAGGTAGCAGACATGTCCTGTCACTTTGACGATGTGGTGGGGATGCCCTTCTCTCGAACACATCTTTCTCAACGCCAAGGGATCCCCAAGAGCCTTCTTGACGGAACATATTAGACATGGATTATGCCAGCTTTAGGAGACTGCTCCAGGAAGCCTCTCTGCATTATACTGCACCAGAGAGAAACATCACGCCCTGTCCCTCTGCCCCTGCAGCAGGGAAGCCCTGCTCCACAAGTTCTCCTTCTCCTCTACACTAGAGAAACTGTGAGAGTTGTACTTACAGATCCCACGGGCTGTGGGTTGTGCAGCTTCTGGATCCCTCCAGCAACTGCAGAGTCAATGCCCTGCAGCCAGAGACTTATTTTATAAAAGGCGGTGAAGGTTTCTCCCCCAGTGAGCTCTCAGCTTTCATCCATTCCTGAATGCTTTTCAGCTCTCCTGGCCTCACAAGTTGTCTCTCAGTGCCTGCAGGCAGTGCCCTCACTTTCTCTGCCCCCTCTGGGATCCCTGGAGATGTCCCTGGGGCTCCAGGGGAACCTGCTGTGAAACAGGATGAAGTCAGCCCTGATGTTCTCTCAGGAGATGGGAGAGATTGTGGGAGAGATTCATTTCCAGCAGTGTCATTTCTCCTGTCAGGAGAAGAGTTGGGCATGAGAACCATGAGAATCCTAAGAGTCGCCTTTCCTTATCCTATCGTGAGGCAGCACACCAGGAGGGTGACAGGGCAGGATCTGATTTCTACAAGCTGGGGGGCTGTCTTTGGGTTAGTGTATGAGAGAGTCCTTTTTCATAACATTTGCAGATGACCTCACAAGGAAGAGAGCAGACACTGCACTGCAGGGCAAGGTTGCCATCCTGAGGGACCTAGACAGGCTGGCGGGATGGACCCATAGGAACTCCAGGAGAGCCAATAGGTCCTGACCTGGAGGTGGACTAAACCCATGCCATGACAGAGACCAGGGACTGCCCAGGTGGGCAGCAGCTCTGCGGGAAAGGCTCTGGTGGCCCTTGGGTTCTATTGGGTAAAACACGAGCCATCAGCAAAGGTGGCCAAGAGCTTCCTGAGCTGCAGGAGCACAGCCAGTCTGCTCAGCACTTGTTACACCTTATCCAGAATACTTCCCTAGGTTTTGACACCACACCGTGCCAGAGAGACCTTGCAAAGTGGAGCCGGGTCACTGGAGGGACACCAACGTTGACAGAGCTTGTACTGTGAGAAGAGGCTTAGAGAGCTGGGCTTGTTCAGCTTGGAGGAGAGGAGCTCTTGGGGGGAACATGGAGCAGCGTTGCACAGTTACCAGGAAGACTGAGCCTGAGTCAAATCCATGGTAGAAGATACAAGGACAAGAGGCAATGGGCTGAGAAAAGGGACGGTCAAGCCAGATAAGGAGGAACTTTTTCCAGCATGAGGATAGTCAAGCACTGGAAGCTGTTTCCCAGAGAGCGTGCAACAGCTCTGTCTTGGAAAGGGATCCAGACATCTTTGAACAAAGCCCTGACTCTTCAGGTCTGACCCTGTTTTCAATGGGAGGTTGGTCAAGACACCCTCCAATTCCCTTTGAGCCTGAATGATGCTGTCCTCCTCCTCTCCTTCCATCTGCAGGCTGAGATATTTCCCCTCTTGGAGCAGACATTCTGAAAAACCACTCCAAATCTGGAAAGACTCTTCAATGCTCCAAGGACAGTTGGGTTGGGGAAAAAAAAAAAACCAAAACCAAAACTATGCTGGATTAGTTTTTCACAGAGACAGTTTTAAAGGGTCAAAGTAGATTCAATGCATGAATTCTGACAGCCAAGTTACAAAGAGGGAGGAAAAAAAGTCAACAAAATCTTTGTCAGTAAAGAAAAACTCCCCCAGCCTGTGGGATGTCCTCATTAGTTGGCCCTCTAGGAACTGGGATCCTTGGGCTTCTTGGTCTTAAGTGGGAGCTCAAATCCTGAACTGGAAGGACAACATTGGCTGCAGGTACACACCATTTTCTTGACACGACTGTGAGCTCAGACCCAGTTGATGGAGTTTCTCACACAGGTCACGGAGGAGGGCAGGATGTTGGGGAGAGGGGCTCACGCTTCAGTTTCCCAAATCCCATGAGTTTTCCCAACCCATCCTTCTCTTGACCTCTGGCATCCTATTTCTTGAGATGCAAAGCTGGCGGGTCTTCTGTTGATAAAGCATCAGTGATCCTTCCAGTGATTCTGTGATTTCCTTTAGAGTGGCAAAAAATAACAATAATGATGAAAAGAAATGTTAAAGTAACAGTCTACTTCCACAATAGCAAATCTGGACAATGGCAATTAAATTAGTATTTGCCATATAAGGTATGATATCCCATCCTGAAGTACATATTGAAAGTGGTTCAGATGAAGGGTGGTCTTGCAAAAGTCACCCCTTGTGTCCCCGTGTGGCACAGACGCTGCTGGTTTCCCTCTCCAGAGAGTGGCAGAGGCCGGATCACCTTCTCAGAAGAGGCTCCTTGCCAGGGAGCCACGGCCATGGGGGGAGCTCACCTGGTTCTTACTGGCACTTCACTCAACTGCTATTTGGATACATTTGGTGCTTTTCTGGGATGACAATTCCCGCACAGAGGATCATAAAAAGACGACTGTTTCTTAAGAGATGGTGAAAAAGGCCCTGTTTGGCCAAGAAAGCCCACCATGTGCTCTGGAGGGAGCGAGGAAGATTATAAAAAGCACCAGGAAAGTCCAAAATGCTCTTCCAAAGGGCGAGTGGCCCTGAGCAGTGGTGATTGGCCACGTGTAAGTCTGTTAGAGAGGGTCAAGCAATGTCAGCGAGAAGCAAGGGGACGGCTGATGGCTTTAGCCAATCCTTACAGCCATGTCTGAAGCCAGCCGTGGGAAGCAGTGGATGTTTGTGGGCAGAGGCTGAGGAAGAGGCTTGTTCTGGGACAATGGCAGGAAGGAAGACCCTTCCTCTGCAAACCAGGGGTGATACAGACATTCATCTCTTGTGTGCCTGCCTCAGCCTGGCGGATGGGGAATGCCCACTGCTGGGGGTGGCTGTTCTTAGGAATGCCCCATGGGCTGACAACTTGCTCCTTTCCCCTCCTTCACTGCCCACACTTGGATGGACTTCAGGAAACATCCATGAGCCTGGAGGATGCACAAACCTCCTGGGCTGAGGTCTCAGCACTGCAGGGGCAGAGGAAGGGTTTGTGAGACACATGGGCGTGCAGGGAGAGAGCAGTGTGGGGGCAGCAGTGAGTGTGCTAAAGGCAGGAAGAAGAAATGGAATATTGGGGGTTGGCTGTTCAGTGCTGGGATGTGGAGCTACAGAGAGGATTCTGGCATGGATTCTCCAGGATTCTGGAGCTTGGAAATCTTGGGGATAAATGAGCAGTAGCAAGGCTTTGGAGGAAACCAGGTGAGATGTGGGGAACTCACTGGCATTGGCAAATCCTCAGACACCCACATTTTGGTGTCGGAAACAAGGAAGCAGGCGCAGGCACAGGCACAGGACAGTGTAGCTGTGGTGGGGATGACCAGTGGCCTTGGTGGGGCTTTGACACCCCAACAGATCTGAGACCCTTGCTCTCTTGCCTGTGGCTTCTGTCTCTTCCACTGAGACCCAGGAGAGAACACAAGGTCCTTCCAGCTCCAGTGCCTCGTTGCCTCCTCAGCCACCCCCCATAAATCCTGGGAGGTGCCCTACTGCTGACCTGCACCTGGCAACACACACTCCCAATCACATTGCCCCCAGGAAGAGCCCCGAACATGCCAAGAGGGAAAGGAGCCCCATCTGTAGGGGATGTGGGTAAGGACGTGGCCTTCCTGCTTGGAAGAGCACATCAAGGGCTTCCACAGTGATCTCTACATTTAAATTTTCCGTTGTACCAAGTGTCTCCAACTTCCTGCTTCACCAGCCCCCAGGGACAGGACCCTTGTCTGCTCATTCCCTCCATGGTTTCTTCAGTGATGGACTTCAGCAGGGCCTGCAAACACTCTCAGAAACCTGGAGGTTTGCTGCTGGCTCTTAGTCCTCTAGAGACTTGGTCAGCCTTTAGAGATCTGCAGTTCAGGAACTCGGCACCAGAGGGTTCATTAACATGCAAAACGCCCTGAGGAGCCAAGCCAGGCCATAATTTTCCCTTCATCTTCAATTCTTCTGTGGTTGATTTCGGGAGTGGAGTCAAAGCGAAAAGATGTCAAGGCGAAGAGGCCAAGTGCATGAAATGCTTGATTTCAACTTGCCAATTCTGCATTAACGCCAAGGAATTTGGGTTACAGGAATGTCTCCAAGTAGAGTCTGCACCATCCAGACCCATGTGGATGGGCTGGCAGAGCCACCCCCAGCAGGGGGATCCCCATCGCCCACGCTGAGGCAGTCAGGATGCAAATATCTGCAGTGCCCACTTGTCACAGGCCTCCAGGCAGAGGGTGACTCATTCCCATGACCCTCGAAGCCTGGATCAGCTCGTTGTGCTTTTGCTGTCCTTCCCTTCATCTGTCAAGCCCATGGGAGCTTTGGCTTTGACATCATCCCTACGTCCTGGGACAAGGTTTCTCAATTCCTCCTCTGCAGCTTCCCTGCTTCCACCTCCTCTGTGCTGCCTCTTTGTCCTGGAGCTCAGTCAGTTCCAACAAGCAGCCTCCTGAGACGGTTGCTTCTTTTCAAGGGGAGTTGGAGAGATCATTTTTGTGCCTGGAGGAGGCTGTCCTGTAAGGCCTATCAGATTTTCCATCATCCTTCAGCCTTCAGAGCTGCTTCCCATGGCACCACTCGCATCAGTCTCCCAAGTACATCAAAGTCGTCTTCTCTGGAGTCCACCTGTTTTTGCTCTGCTGCTGGCCTTCCTCACTCCTCTTCGGCACCTGGGACCCCGCTATTTCCTGGTGACAGCAGCCAAGGCTGACACTGATTTTCACCTCCCTGACCACTCTTTTTTTTTTTTTTTTATTTGGTTTTTGCCAGGACCAGGTCCAGGTGAGCATCACCCTTGTTTGCCCACCTGGCAGCTGTGTTAAGAAGTTGTCCCAAGGTCCTCCAGGCTGCTGGCACCCTGTGTCTTTGCCTGGCCAGTGAATGCCAGGGCAACTACTCTTCCCCATAGGAACCTGCTCATTGACTTGGAGACTTCTTCAGGTTGCTGTTAGAAGACTTATTCTGCCTACTGTGCCCGATCAAGTGGGTTATAATGGCCAAGACATTTTCACCCTTACTGGCTTCTCCTCTCATCCTCACTCACACAAGCTCACTCAACCCTTGACCCATCTCACACAGGAGCTCCATAGATCTGAGCTGCTCCTTCACTCAGGGGGCATTCTGCTGGTCGTCCTCTTCCCTGCTACTCCCTCCAGCAGAGCCTGTACCCTTCCATTGCAGCACCACAGCTCAGCAAGATGTCCCACCACATCTCATTCAATCCCAAACCATCCCAGTTCTGTGAGTAGACATGGGACTCCTCCTGGCAGTGCATATTTGGGCCACAGCACCTCAGCTGACTTCTCACGGGGAAACCTGAGCTGTGATCCTGCCCAGAAGAACCATTGTACATCGAGCAGTTCGTGCTGGGCTGGGCTGTACGTACAGAGTGGCCTTCACCCCTGGGCTGTGCTGCACAGATGCCTTGGCCACAGGACAACCTCAGCAGCACATTGTCACACAGGAGCCTGCAGAAAGGTCCCAGTCTGTACCAGACATTCTGCCTCCCGCGTGGCCCTCCCTGTACCCGGCACTGCTGCAGGAAGTTCTCATGGAAACGTCCTGTCTGTTTGACTGTCGAGATGACGAATAGTGTTGTTTCCTTGTAAGAAAATCCTGGAGTGGTTTGAATGACCGAAAGAGGAGACTGTCTGCTATGGAGGGGGTCTGCATGGTTTGCTGCATTTGGGTCGAAGGCCCATTCAATGCTACACCTCCTGGGGTTCTCACCATCGAAACAGACATGAGATTTGTGAGAAACACTGGCTCACGATTAGAATTTGATAGAGAACAAAGTCGCCGAAGCAAAGATAAAAAAATTACAAATTTATTATACGAAACAGTGCTGAATGTGGTGCGTCTCAAAGCAGAGGCACACCTCATCTTTCAGCTTTTAGGTATTTATACCCTATCCCGGCCACCGGAGTTTCTGTCTCTCTTCTCGTTGGTTGAGAAGTTGGAGCTCACATTCTTCCCGACCGCCTGACCCGTTACAGGTTCAGTTCACACCTTTTCACCTTACAGGGCATACACACACCTCCCCTACGAAATCATTATCCTAAACACGCCTTTGATTAGTTGATTACGCTACAAGTTATTTCACAGTCTTTGCTGCCATCTACTGTCCAGTGTTAGTAATTACAAGCACTCTGGTGGTCGTTTACTTCCTCAGGTGGTCGTATCCTCCTCTTCATCAGCTGCCCTCTAGATGACCTTAGTCCACTCAGCGGTCTTCACAGCCCCCTCAGCAGTTTTACTGTCCAGGCCTGGTTTCTTTGGCCTTATCGATACTCCCCTATCTTCTGGGTTCCTGTATTGAAGGCCACATGCCAGTCTGTTTCTCTTTACCTGGATAACGTTCTGTAAACAAGGATCCCTTGACAGACCCAGGGCAGTTCTAAGGATTAGTTGGGTGCCATTGATTAGATTCTACTATCACTAAGCCTCCTTTCTTAGTGCAGACACACTAACAAACATATATCCATTTGCTGAAGCAAAACTTAACCCCTTTCTCACAGTTCACCCCCTTTTCATTCATTACTTTTTTGCTGAAGCTCATAACCTTCTTCCCATTTATTTAATAATAACTGTAACCTCTCATTTTGTTCTTCCTTCTGGTGGTCCCTTTTCCTTAGGACCAGAATTCTCTGTGGTGTAACATCTTGATTCGAGGCCTTCGCATCTGGTAGACTGGTCACTTGCATTCCTTCTACCACACTAGAAATCCATCTCACTGCACAAGGAATAAAGCAAGGTATGAACAGCAGCCCAGTAGTAGCACATAACGAAATGAAGCCCACCTTTTTCCACCAAGATACTCCAAAAAAGTTATCCCACCAGTTGGCCTCTATCATAGACTTCCATTTTGCATTTTTGCACCGGGACACGTGCTAGTCTTCTGATGCTCGTTGCTAGATCTCTCACAGCTTGCCCGTTATCATCAATTTGAAGACAACATTCTGAAGTGTTAAACTTGCCACATACCCCCCCTTCTTCTGCTAGTAGGCAGCCTAATGCCAATCTATTCTGGTACATTGCAGTTCGCATCTGTGTTTGTTGGGCCGCTATTAATTCTAATGCTGAGGCGGTCTGATTGGTAATTACTTCGAGTACGGCTTGCAACCTAATTATTCTATCGAGCATATAAACAGGTGTTCGATATCCCCAGCTACCATCTTGTAGAGTCTGACATAAAGGGTCTTGACTTGCATATTCAAACTGCATCGGGAGACATTCAGGATCAATATTGACTGGAGATTGCTGATATCACCCCACGTGTAAGAAAAAAAATAGATAAAATATTAGAAAGAAGAAATAGTTTCTTATTTTTTAGTATTGTGATACTGTCACTTCTGAAATCCCGATCACTTACTGCATAAGAACCGAGGGATTCCTGAAAACTGCCCAGAGGCTTGGCTTGTTAGGGCGTTTTGCATGTTAATGAGCCAAGTTCCTGAACTGCAGATCCTGAAAGACTGAACAAGCATCTGGAGAAGTAACAGTGGGCAGCAAACCTCCAAGTTCCTGAGGGTGTCAGCAGGCCCCACCGAGGGCCATCACCAGAGAGACCCTGGAGGGAAGGAGCAGGCAAATTGCCATCCCTGGGGACTGGTGAAGCAGAAAGGCAGAAGCACTGGTTACAGGTAGAAAACCACGCGTGGGGATGGCTCTGAAAACCTTGGATGCATTTAGTTGATCAAGAGAGCAAAGCCCTGGCCCCTGTCCCCTGGGAAAGGGGATTCTTCCCTCATGGGAGTCTCAGGGCTTTTCCTGGGGCAGGGAGAGGTGGGGCTGTGCAAAGCGGGGTGCAGGACAGCAGTGGGACACCCCCCAGCCTCTGTGGAGGTGAGGAGGTAAGGACGCACTGGGGACTTAAGGAACTGCTGTCCTCTTGTGGGCCTCAGTGGCAGAGACAGCAGCCATAGCCAAGAGGACAAGGATTTCAGTTCTGTTGATGATGTTGTTCTTGGTTCTGACCCCACCAAGGCCCTTGGTTGTCCCCACCACAGGCTGTCCTCCGCTGTCCTGCGACTGTGCCTGCTTCCTTGCAGACTTCAACTCCCCCCCTGGTTCCTCACATCACTCTGACCCAGGATCTCCCACGCTTTACTGGTGTCTCCCTGTCCTCACTGGCTGTGTCTTCAAACACAAGGACTTCTGAGTAATTGCCGGTGCCTGTGAGGTTTCCACAACTGATCCAGCTTCTTCCAAGACCCTGCTAATGCTCCCCCAGCTCCCAAGATGTCCTGGCCTCCAGACTTGCTTGAATCCTCACTCCATATCCCAGCACGGAACGGCACACGTACCTTCTGCTGCCGCCTCAAATTGAAGAATCAACCTGGTTCAATTCAACATGACCCCACCTCACCCATGGTATTTCAGATCTTTTCCTACCTCTAACACACCTATTGCTACCCATACATCGCTCTCTCTGCACTCCCCTGTGGTGCACAAACCCTTCCCTCTTCCCCAGCAGTGCTGGGCAGTCTTCAGGAACCACCTTTTCGAAGCAGAGGAGCCAGCAATTCCACTCTGCCGTAACTCCAGCAAGCTGGGCAGGAGACCAGCTTGGCTGAAGAGGGAACGCCTCGTGAAGTTCAGGAGGAAAAGAAATGCTTCAGTCTCTGGAAGCAGGGTCAGGCTTCGCAGGAAGATTACAGAGCTGTGGTTCGTATATGCAGGGAGAAGGCAGGAAAGGTCAAAGCTCAATTAGAGTTGAAACTGGCCAGTGTTGTCTCAGAAAACAAGAAGGGCTTTTTAAAGTATGCTAATAGCAAGGGGAGGTCAAAAGAAAGCATTGGACCAATACTTGAAGATGGTCATCTGACTAATAGGGATGAAGAGAAAGCAGAGGCATGCCATGCTTTTTTGGCCTCAGGCTTTAATAATGCAGCTAGAGCTTGGGCTGCCCGGTCCCCTGAGTTGGAGGAGCTCGGCTGTGGGAACAGAGACTGTCCATTTGTGGACACTGAAATCATGAGGCACCAACTGGATCAGATTAATGTTCACAAGTCCACGGGGCCTGATGGGATTCACCCCAGAGCACTGAAGGAGCTGGTGAATGTGATGGCAGGACCCCTGTCGATCACCTACCAAATGTTTTGGGAGTCAGGAGAGGTCCCCCCTGACTGGGACGTAGCCATTGCTATTCCAATTTACACAGAGGGTGTGAGGGAAGACCCAGGGAACTACAGACCCGTTAGTCTAAGCTCAGTTCCTGGAAAAATTTATGGAGAAGGTTATACTGGGTCCTATTGAAAGGCACTTAAAGAACAGTCAATATGGGTTCACAAAGGGAAAGTCCTGCCTAACTGATTTGATATCCTTCTATGATAAGGTCACCCGCCCACTGGATGAAGGGAAAGCAGTGGATGTAGATTTTCTGGATTTTAGTAAGGCTTTTGATACTGTCCCTCCCAGCATCCTTCTAGACGAGCTTCTGGGTTGATCACTGGGTGAAGAAGTGGCTGAAGGGCAGAGCTCAAAGGGTTGCAGTGAATAGGGCTACCAGTGGTGCTCCTCAGGGTTCAATTCTAGGGCCGGTTCTATCCAATACGTTTATCAGCGATCTGGACGCAGGAGTTGAATGCACCGTGAGCAAGTCTGCTGATGATCCCAAACTGGGCGTTGCTATTGACCCTCTTGTGGGACAAGATGCCTTGCAGAGAGATCTAGAGAGATTGGAGCACTGGCCGATGATTGATGTGATGAAATTTAACACGTCCAAATGCCAGATCCTTCGCCTAGGACGGAGTATTGCCGGGCACAAGTATAAATTGGGAGAGGAGTGGCTGGAGAGCTGCCCTGCAGAAAGGGATCAGGGGTGCTGGTTGGCAGCAGGAGTCCCAGCAGGAGTCCCTGGGAGTCAGCAGGGAGCCCTGGCAGCCAAGAGGGCAAACCACACGCTGGGGGGCATCAAAGACAGTAGAACCAGCCGGTCGAGAGAGGGGATTATCCCACTGCATTCAGTGTTGGTGTGGCCTCACCTTGAATAGCGTGTGCTGTTCAAGGCCCCACCATTTAAGAAGGATGTGAAGGTCTTTGAAAGCGTCCAGAGGAGGGCATTAAAGCTGGTGAAAGGGCTGGAAGGCACGATGAGGATCGGCTGAGGACTTTGGGCTTGTCTAGTTTGGGCAAAAGGAGGCAGAAGGATGACCTCCTTGTTCTCTACAGTCCCCTGAGGTGGGGAAGTGGAGAGGGAGGTGCTGGTCTCTTCTCCCTGGGAACCAGGGATAGGACACGTGGGAATGGTTCAAAGCTGGAGCAGGGGAGGTTTAGAGTGGACATCCAGAAGCTTTCCTTTACCGAGAGGGTGGTCAAACACTGGAACAGGCTTCCCAGAGAGGTGGTTGATGCCCCAAGCCTGGCAGTGATTAAGAGGCATTTGGAAATGCCTTTAAATACACGCTTTAACTTTTGACCAGCCCTGAATTGGCCGGGCAGTTGGACTAGATGATTGATGTAGGTCCTTCCAATTGAAATTATTCTATTCTATTCTATTCTATTCTATTCTATTCTATTCTATTCTATTTGATTCCCAAGTTGTCAGAACCCTTCGATCCTGCCCCACCACTTCATGTCTGAGCTTGCTCAAGTAACCCCTGACTTGCCCCACATCCACTGCTGGTTGTTCTCCTCCAGAGTCCTGCTTCAAGGAACACAGGCCTGGGAGACCTTATGGCTGAAGACAAAGAGGACAAAGAGGACCTCAGACACATCTGCACCTTCTCTGACAAAATTCAGCAGTAGCCACACCTGTAAAGAGGAAATGAAATGTCCCTGAGGAGAGCAAACCCTTCGGACCAGAGAGACGCAGGGCTGGACTGCGCGGCCCTGGCAGGAGAGGGCTTTGCTGCCTGTGGTGTCTCTGCAGCCCTGGAGGGCCTGTGGTGCAGGTGAAGCTGATCTCCAGGAAGGACAAGGTGCTCTTGAAAATGTCCTTGGCTACGGACAACCTGTGATCCAACACTGTGAAAACCATTGCTCTGCTCCTTGATTGCATCATCAAAGGGATGACTAAAGGATGCGGGAGCAGCACTGCCAGCATCTACTGGATGGAGAAGGGACAGGACTTGACCCCCTGCGGTTGCTTTAATGTGATGATGTGGCTGCTCTGAATGGGGACGGTGCTCCTGCAAGTCCTGTGCTGTCCCTGCTGGCTGCGTGCTGCTGTGCTGGAGAGCCCTGGCACCTCAGGCAGCACCACAGGATGGAGTCAACCTCCAAATTGAGCAGCTGCCCTGAGTTAGGTGAGGCCTTGGAGGGGTGTCTCTGAGAAACCTGCCCTCACTGCCCCTGGAGAGCTGGTAAATGCAGCTGGTGGAGAAGAGAGAGGCTTAGCTCTCCTGATGGCAATGACTCCGTTCTCTCAGAGGAATAGCTCTATGGGCTGCCCTGGACACAATGAGCAGGATCAGCTTCATGGCCCTAAATGGGGACATCTGCTGTCACTTCAGCTGGCCAAAGGCATGCTCCACCAGCCTCCGAGGGAGGAGGTGGTGAGGAGGAGGAGATGAGCCCAGGTGCTGCCCAGTCCTTCTGAATGTTTCCATCAGTTATCTGCAAGTGTCTTGGACCACCTCTGGCACCTCAAATGCCACCTGTGGTTTGCATGGGTACAGGAGGTAGAGGAGATTCCTCCCTTTCACTGCCTGGGTGTCCTGTCTCACAGTGACCTCAAGAAGAGGTCATTCTTGGACCTAACTCTGTCTCTGAGAGGGGAAATGCCACTGCTGGAAAGAAGTGTCTCTCCCCAGCGGAAGAAATAAACATCATTAATGACTTCAGTTGGTTTCAGAGTCAGTTGCCCTGGAGCCCCAGGGACATCTGTGAGGGAGCCCAGAGGGGCCAGAGGAAGCGATGCCTTGGGCTGTTGCTCTGCTGCTGAGCTGGGCCGGGCTCCTGGGATGGAGGGAGCTCCTGGCCATGGGGCAGCGCGGCAGAGAGACAGCTCTGCCCAGGAGCAGCTCCTCTGCCAAGCGCAGCAGGGCTGAGGGCACTGCCTGCAGGCACCGAGGGGAGACAAGAGATGTGAGAGAGAGGTAAAGGCAGGCTGGGGTGGTGAGTGAGAGCTCACCAGGGGGAGAAATCTTCCCAGGCTTTGACACGGTAAGTCTCTGGCTGCAGGGCAATGCAGCTGAGTTCCTGGAAGCGTCTCCTAGACCTGGCACATGCCACGACCGATAGGACCTGTCGGGAAGGTTCTGCTGGGTTTTCTGGTGTGGAGGAGGAGGACATGCTTCAGAGAAGGCCTTGGGCATCAGAAGCGTGAAGCCGCGTGTGCAAACAGGGCTGCCCAGGGCTGTCCATCAGAGCGGGGACCCTACACCCCAGGGCACTGTGTGCTGGGAAGGGATTCTGCTGCTGCCAGGGTCAGCTGTAGCCTGCCCGGGGAGTGTGGGGAGAAGCTGTGGGTGGAAGGAGTGACCACCACAACGGTAGGGTAGGGACGAGCAGGTGAGGGCACGGTGCCTCTGCTGTCAAGAGAGTGCTGCATGGGTCAGGGCTTCTCACAGGTTAAGCTCTTCCTCGTGACATTTCTAAGGGGACTTCTCAGGAAGCACATTCACTCAGCAGCATCTTCCCCTTTGCAGCCGCATCAGGTTTTGTGTGATCTGCTCTTTAGCCCCTGCACACGCAGAGATGCCCCTGGGAGGTGTTTGCAGGCAGAGGTGGGCGCCCAGCGGGTGGGATGGGGTTTGTGAGCACTGGCAGGAGTTGAGCTGGGGACAGGGAGACGGCTCCTGGCAGCAGAGACATGGGCAGGGAGTGAGAGGGAGCTGCTGCCAGAAAGGCTGGGGAAGGGGATGTGGGCACCTCCCTGCTGTCCCTGCAGCACAGACACCTTCCCCTGAGCAGCTCCTCCCTGGTCTCCTTTCCCAGCCCAGGCAGAGCCTCTGTCCTCAGGCCCATGGGGTCTTGGCTGCGCATCACCCCTGCAGCAGCCAGAGCCCAGGAAAGGGCAAACCCCTGATTTCCATCTTGTTTGTGTGTCCCTCCTCCCTTGGCCAGGAGCATTGTGGCATTTCACTGCCGTCCCCTCCTGCCTGTGCTGCCCTGGTTCTCACCATTGGCTTTCCTGAGTCAGTGCCGGGGGTGGGGGTCGGGGGCGGCAGATTCAGCTCCTGTTCAGACTCCCATCCTTTGGGTCCTGCTCTACAGACGTGTCTAGGGGAGAAACGTGCCCAAGTCTCCTCCAGGCCAGCTCAGGACATTCAGCTTTTTCCCTGGGGTGTCCTGTGGGGCTGCAGGGTGCCCTCCAGAATTATCTCTGTGCTGCCCAGGATGCCCATGGAGAAGACATCTGGGTGCTGAGGCCATGGAAATGCTGCTGGGCAGCGTTAGATGGGCCACTGCAGTGATCCCTCCGTGTCCCAGTCTGGGAGGGGAGAGATGAGAAAGGGCGAGGAGTCTGTGAATCTGCTCTTTGAACCTGGATTCCTCTGCTCTCTGCAGCGTCCTCTTTCTTTTTAGGGGGACATCGGAGTGTGACCCTCCTCCAGGTCCAAGCTGCCAACGCAGGGCAGCTGAGAACAGGACCGATGGGCAGAGCAGCTCTCCTCTCTCTGCACTAAGGGACAGTCCCTTTGCTGCTCGGGACCCACAGGATTTCACTTGGAGTGCATTAGAAATGTGAGGGATTTCAAGCATCCAAACCCACTCCTAAACGTGGCAGGTGAATCTAGAACACATTAAACAAAACAAAATCCCCTCAGCTCAGTTCTGCAGCTGGGAAAATTGCAGGGAACAGAGACAAAAAGTTCTTTGATGTCTCACAAGTACATTTAATTTGAGATCACCCTGTGGCACAGCCAGAAGGACTCCTCAGTTTCCCATTCCAGAGTCCCTGCTCCCAATGGCACCCTCATCCAGCAAAAGCCAGGGCTCAAGTGAGGGAGCTGCAGAGAGGTCTTCCTGAAAAGAGAGAGCCTGAGTGGGGGGTTGCAATGAGACATGCAATTAGTTTTGCTCAGAGAAGTCAGGCTGAACTTTGTACTGCCTTTTCCTTCTCAACAGATAACCACAGCCAGTGGTAGCAAATGCCCAACAGCAGCTCCATCACCCAGTTCCTCCTCCTGGCATTCGCAGACACACGGGAGCTGCAGCTCTTGCACTTCGGGCTCTTCCTGGGCATCTACCTGGCTGCCCTCCTGGGAAACGCACTCATCATCACCGCCATCGCCTGTGACCACCGCCTCCACACCCCCATGTACTTCTTCCTCCTCAACCTCTCCGTTCTTGACCTGGGCTCCATCTCCACCACTGTCCCCAAAGCCATGACCAGTTCCCTCTGGGATACCAGGGCCATCTCCTACTGGGGATGTACTGCACAGCTATTTCTGTTTCTCTTCATGATTGCAGCAGAGTTTTATCTTCTCACTGTCATGTCCTACGACCGCTACGTTGCCATCTGCCAACCCCTGCACTACGGGACCCTCCTGGGCAGCAGAGCTTGTGTCCACATGGCAGCAGCTGCCTGGGGCAGTGGGTTTCTCACTGCTCTCCTGCACACGGCCAATACATTTTCCCTACCCCTCTGCCAGGGCAATGTCCTGGACCAGTTCTTCTGTGAAATCCCCCAGATCCTCAAGCTCTCCTGCTCACACTCCAGCCTCAGGGAAGTTGGGCTTCTTGTGGTCAGTGCCTGTTTAGCATTTGGTTGTTTTGTTTTCATTGTGGTGCCCTATGTGCAGATCTTCAGGGCCGTGCTGAGGATCCCCTCTGAGCAGGGACGGCACAAAGCCTTTTCCACGTGCCTCCCTCACCTGGCCGTGGTCTCCCTCTTTGTCAGCACTGGCACATTTGCCTACCTGAAGCCCCCCTCCATTTCCTCCCCATCCCTGGATCTGATGGTGGCTGTTGTGTACTCAGTGGTGCCTCCAGCAGTGAACCCCCTCATCTACAGCATGAGGAACCAGGAGCTCAAAGAAGCATTGAAGAAACTCATTCAATGGGTTCACCTCCAGCAGCTGTAGAGCTGCCCGTCTCCCCTCACAGACTCTTCTTAGCTTTTCTCAGGATGGTTTGTGCTTCATTTCTTTTTCATCTGTGGTCATTGTGTTCATACAGGAATGTCTGTATTTGCTCCACATCTCCAGAAGCATGCTCCTACTGTGCTGAACAATACAGAGGCCTTTGGTAAATGTGCCATCACGGTGTCAGAGCTGGCTTCCTGAGGAGCATCTCTGTAATCAAAGGGCATCTCTCCCAAGGGCAGCTCCTGAAGCCTGGGCTCTTCTTCCTGCTGAAGGCAGGAGCAGGCTCCAGGAACTGCACTCGCCATGGCTGCTGCTGAGCTTGGTTCTCGGAGGGTTTATGGGGAGAGGGCACTGGGAGACATTCTGGGGAGAGAGGGCTGGACCCAGGTCTCACTAATTTTAAGTATCTGTCCTGGGTTGGGTGTCACAGGGCTAACTTCTCTTTAAGTGCTGGGGAAAACTGCACTTTTAGAAGCTCTAGTGTCTGAATTCATGAAAATATTTACTTTATAGCCAGCCAGACTCTGTGGGATTCAAGGTCTCGGTGTTTTTGAGCCTTGCCAGGTGCAGGCACAAGGAGGAGCAAGGCCTGGGCATTTGGCCTGGGCTGGCCAACAGGATTATTTCATACCATGATCGTCACATTCAATATAAATTAGAAAAGTTTGCTGTGTAGTTTCTCTCTCCCTTGATGGTGATGGTCCAGAGAACTCCTCGCCCCGGTTCTGAACCCCTGAGCCCTTTCCTTCCCCCCAAAGCCTCAGCCCTTGCAGTGTCCAATCTTTGCTGTTCCTGCTGGGAGCACACAGCTTCCTGCTGATGGAATGGGCTGAGAATAATTCTTGTAAATCTTAGATTAGTATCGGGATTGATACTGGTTCTTTAGTATTATTGTCAATTATTTAGTCTTATCCTATTAAATCTATTCCCTTTTAAATTATTAAATTTATTTAATCGATTACATTGATTCCCCTTATTAAATCAATTCCCCTTTCCTGGTGGGGAGGGGTCATTGGGTGAGAGAATAATTGTCTAAATGACCATAAATTGTTATGGGTTTTCTCAAACCGTAACAGTATCCACAAGCAAACAAGGGCTCTGCCATCCCAGGGGAGGCCGGTGGGACCCTCCAAAAGGAGACTGGAGAGTGATTCGTGTGTCCTTCAGTAAAAGCCCATGGATGGGTCAATGTGCACATGGGAAAACATCCTGAGTCATGAAAAAAGCTCTGAGCCCATTCCACAGCTGTAGACCCCTGGGAAGGAGCTCAGTGGCAGTGCGGCCCCTCCAGCTGATTCTGCTTCCCTCCCTGACCAGCACAGCCAGTGTGGAGTCACTCCAAGGGCCCACAGCCCACTTGCTCTGTGGAGCATCACTGCCAGCGTGGGGCCCTGTGAGGAGCACAGCGCCACCAGGCTGGACCAGAGGAGGGGTGGGGAGAGATCAGAGGAGCCCACCACGGCTAGAAATAGCCTTGGAGAGAAAAATGAATGTGTTCAGCCGCTCCAAGACAATACCCTGAGTTTGGGTACCCTAAAGGACGCTCACGGTGCAGAGTCCTTGCTGTGCTGGTGCTCCACCAGGCCTGGGAAGTGGCTGGAGAAGGACTGGTGTCCACCACTTGCCATCTCTTGGTGCCATCATCACTCCTGAAGGGTGTCATGGAAAGGAAGGCTGGGACCCTGTATCAGGGCTTGCACTGAAGGAAGCCACATCACTTTGCTGCCATCCTTCAGTCCTTGTGCCCAGAACATGTTCTTCAGGCAACCTTCCCCACTCTGGGTGTCAGCACTTACCTCAAAAGTCACCCCTAGACAAGGTTCCTCAGCAGGGGCTGAGCTGGAGGACTGGGGTCCAGCTGTGACCACAGGAAGACTTCTCCTGGGTCCTCTGCTGGGGTCGCAGCTTCTGTGGTCCCCCAGCAGAAAAGGCAGTATACAGAGACTTGGGAAACTGTAGACCATCCCCATGCCCATGGGAGCCCTCAAGAAGAGTCCCTCACTCCAAAGATCCAGCCTGGCTTGTTGCTGCATGGACAGACAGGGGAAACTGTGCCAGCAACCTCCTTCCAGACCCCATTGCCTCGTACCAGCCCCAGTGCCCAGACAGACAGGGCTCTCCCCCTGGTCACTGCAATGGTTCCAGGCACCCAAGGCAGTGTGGAGTCACCCCGTGTGTTACCCACCTGGTAACACATCCATGTTGTAGTTTCTGCTGAGCGGAGCTTGCACAGCATCAAGGCCATTTGGGCTTCTGATGCTGCCCCAGCAAAAAGTAGGCAGGGGGTACATGGGAAGTTCAGAGGGGACATCGCTGGGACAGCTGAGCTAAATGAGCATATTCCATACCATATGACGTCATAAGTGAGTGAGTGGCTGTGTGGGACTGAGCTGTCTACCAAGGTTATACCACAACACCCGTACATCAAGGCAAGCTCAGACAGGACTGGTTGAGGAGCAACCTCAAGGAGAAAGGTTTGGGCATCCCAAGGTCAGCCAGAGCAGCCCAACAAGAATATGGCCATGAGCACGTTGGAGGAATATGGCCACCCAGAAAAGGAGACTTATTGTCCATCCTGACTCAGCAGGAGTGCGGCCACATTGGGAGTGGTGTTCCCCAGGGAGTTGACTCCCTGTTCTGGAGGAATTGGAAGGAATGGTCACATCTGCCAGGATGGGGCTATGGGCCATGTGTGGAGGGGCTGAGAGACCTGGGCTACTTAGCCCAGTGAAGTGGAGGCTGAGGGAAGAATAGCAGTAGCTCAAGACAGTTTGAACATTTCAAGATGATGGCACCATTTTTGACAGTGGGAAACAGGATGGCAAAGGAAAATCATCAGACACTGCAGCTTTGGACGTCCAAAGTGCACCTGAGGATGAAGAAATGTCATTCTGAGGGTGGTGCTGTGGTGCAAAAAGTCCCTGAGAGGGAGTCTGGACCAGCCCATGGCTTTGTGTTTCAAAGAACATCTGGTGAGGAAGGAGAGACACCGGTACAGATAGGGACATGCTGGCGTGAGAACAAGATGGGGAAGTACATTGGGTGTCTGCAGCCTGTAGGGAAACAGGCACAGGCATGGGACAGTGTAGGACAGCCTGTGGTGCAGATGGCCAAGGGCGCTGTCAGGGCTGAAAGGCCCTGGCAGAACCCAGGTCTTTGCCCCCTTGGCTATGGCCGATGGCCTAAGAAGACACACATCATCCTCATGGCAATGGGGCATCGTTGCCTCCTTGCAACCCTCCCAGGGAGGCCGGGAGGTGTCGTACCATTGTCCTGTCTTTGGCATTGCACTCCCCACATCCCCAGGAAGAACCTTAACCCACACAAAAGGGTCAGGATCTGCCTTCCCAGGGCCTGGGGGTCAGGGCTTGGCCTTTCTGCTTCATCAAACAAAGCCAGGGGTTTCTCAGCACCTGAGCTGCCTGCACAGCACCTTTGCCTTCCTGCCATCATGGCCTCCTGTGATCTGCTCTAACGAGTCCCTGGGGAGGCTTTGTCAGGAATGGCCCTCACAGGGGCCCGTTTATACTTCAAGGTACTTTGGGGTTTGCTTCTGACTTTGATTTCTTGAGAGGTTTCTTCAATCTCCGCTTGGCATCTGAGGTTCATGGACCCAGCACCAAATATGCCATGGGGCTCATTAAGATACAGAAAGCCCTAATGAGCTATGTCTCTACCTGTAATTTTCTTTAAGGCCTTAGGACTTGTACAACTAATTGGAGAGGTTTCAGTTGGGTACCTAATATGAAGCTTTACGTGAAGATCTCATAAAGGAGGATTCTTTCTTTCAAGGGTATTTTCTATCTTGTTCTACTTTATAGAAGAAGTGAGAACAGCATTCTCCAATGGGTATTGATCCAGCGGGTCTCCTGGAGACACCTGTACAGGCAGGAGAAGCAGTCCCTTTAGGTCCAACACTGTATGGACAACCTCACTCCTCACCTCCTCAAGCCCACCAGTTCCCTCCTCGGCCACTTCACACTTGCATCCCTTTTCCTCGCATCAGACTTCTCCACCGCACTCTGCAGCTGGATGGTACAGCTCCTTTCCACCAGCTCCCACCTGCTTTCCTTAGAGACCGGGCTGCACAACGGCACAGAAAGGTTTCTCTTCATTGCCGACAAAGAAAAGTTAAACTTGATGTAATTTAATAAACTATAGAACTCTCTCCTCACATGTAGGCAAAGTCTAAGCAGCATCTCCTGTCGTCCAGCTTTCACAAGGGGTTTCCAGACAAGAACATTTTTAGACAGAGAGGTAAGAAAGGATAGATATAAACACAAGGAAGGTGTTGACTAAAGAGTTAAAGAGACTTCTGAACAATGGGGCAGGTTTCTAACTCCCTGAACCTCAAAGCAGAAAGTAGAGAGTGGAAAGGCATCTGACTGGCCAAAGAGCAAGCGGAGGAGAAACGCGAGAGCAATGGGAAGGGCAGGCATCCAGGTAGTCTGCTGAAAAGATGTCCTTAGACATGGCCATTGAACCAGGAGAGGTGGAAACACCTGAGTAACGAGGTCGATGAAGTAATTAACAGAGTAGTGGTAATACAAATTACAGGGGAAGATCAGTATTTCTTCTGCCATTAGTACACTCCCAGGAAATTCTGTCATGGTGGGAAACTCGGCCATTTCTTAAACGTGCTCCGATGATTCAGATGATGAACATGTGCTTGTATATTTTTTTCAAACGTAAAAAATAAATAAAAAATATAAAATAACACCGTGCAGCTTTCTGGTCAGAAATCAGTCGTGTGAACATAAACAACCAGGACTGTTTGGACGTTAAGCACAATAAAGAGAGTTTTTACAAATACATTAGCAAGAAAAGGAGGACTAAGGAGACTCTCCATCCTTTATTAGATGGGGGCGGTAAGATAGTGACCAAGGATGAGGAAAAGTCTAAGGCACTTAATGCCTTAATTGCCTCAGCCTATAGTAGTAGGACCAGTTGTTCCCTGAGTACCCAGACCCCTGTGATAGTAGATAGGGGTGTGGAGAAGAATGAAGCCCCCATAATCACACAGAATCACACAGAATCTTCTAGGTTGGAAGGGACTTTCAAGATTATCTTGTCCAACCATCAACCTAACTGACAAAAATAAACACCCACAAAACAAGAAAATGCAACACCATCACTAAACCATGTCTCCCAGCACCACGTCAACCTGTCTTTTGAATACCTCCAGGGATGGTGCCTCAACCACCTCCCTGGGCAGCCCATTCCAATGTCTGATAACCCTTTCAGGGAAAAAATTTTTCCTAATAGCCAGCCTGAACCTCCCCTGGCGCAACTTGAGGCCGTTTCTTCTAGTCCTGTCGCCCGTGACTTGGGAGAAGAGATTGACCCCCGCTTCTCTACACCCTCCTTTCAGGTAGCATCCAAGGGGAAATGCTGAGGGACTGATGATGCTGACACAGGCCAGGATGCTGTTGGCCTTCTTGGCCACCTGGACATGCTGCTGGCTCATATTCAGCTGACAGTTGACCAACATCCCCAGGTCCTTTTCTGCCGGGCAGCTCCAGCCACTCTTCTCCCAGCCTGTAGAGCTCATGGGGTTGGTGTGACCCAAGTGCAGGACCTGGCACTTGGCCTTGTTGAACTTCACACCGTTGGCCTAGGCACATCCATCCGTCCATACTGTCCAGATCACTCTGTAGAGCCTTCTTACCCTCCAGCAGATCAACACTCCCACCTAACTTGGTGTCTTCTGTGAACTTACTGAGGGTTCACTCAATCACCTCGTCCAGATCATTGATAAAGTTATGAAAGAGAACAGGCCCTGATACTGAGCCCTGGGGAACACCACTGGTGATTGGCTGCCAACTGGATTGAACTCCATTTACCACCACTCTCTGGGCCCAGCCCCCAGCCAGTTTTTTACCAAGCAAAGAGTAATTTGGCTTGCTCCCATCCAAGCCATGGGCAGCCATTTCTCCAGGAGAATGCTGTGGGAAATGTTGTCAAAGGCTTCACTAAAGTCCAGGGAAACAACATCCACAGCCTTTCCCTCATCCACCAAGTGGGTCACCTCGTTATAGAAGGAGATCAGGTTTGTCAAGCAGGACCTGCCTTTCACAAGCCCATGCTGACTGGGCCTGATCGCCTGGTTGTCCTGTTCGTGCCTGTCGTGTCAAAAGGAATGTAGTTTTAGTTTTGTCTGTCAGGGTCCCAGGACCTTCACTGATTTGTCTGTCAGAGTCCCAGCAAAGGACTTGCAGTGAGTCAGATTCACAATCAATCAAAATGATTTATTTTATTGAGAACCTCAGAACAGATTTGAGATTGGCGTTGATAAATTCACTAACTACAATAGCGCTACTAATTGAGGTTAATATTGCTGGTAAAAATAGTAATAATACAACAGCTCAGGGTAACATTCACCAGAGGGTGAAAGGCGCAGCGCTGACCCAGGAAGGCGTCCCTGCCTGGGGTGGAGGGAGAGAACGCAGCCCCTCGACCGGTCCCTCAGGTGTCGAGGTTCTTCTCTCCCAGTTTAGCAGTCATTTTCTCCGTCTTTTTCTTTCCAAAATTATGAGGTTTCCCTCCCCCAGGTTGTATGATTTGGGTGCAGAGACGAGTGCTACGGTCATATATGTTTCGCATGATGTCTATAATCCTCATTAGCATATGCAGGGGGGTCAACTTTAATATGCATTTCACAGGCAATGAGGCAAAGGTCACTCATTGGACATGATGGCCCTTTGAAGAAGCAAAGACCTGCAACGGTTCCTGTTATCTTCTTCTCTTTGCTGACCAAAAGCAGGGCTGTCCTGCCTCCACCGGGCTCCCTCCTGATCCGCATCCCCTCAGAGCCAGGCGAGTCTCCACTCCCCCGGGGGGCACAGGGGAGGTGAGAGAGAGCAAGTGAGAGAAATCTCCTTGGGATGGTGGGGGCTGTTCTGGCGTCACACACAGCAATGTCAGGGCTCTGACAGGGCTGTTCAGAGACACGAGTCCTTCCCTGGCACAGGCAGAGGCCCTGCAGCAGACTCCCTGGCCTCCGGTGGCCACCCCCAGAGGCTGCAGCCCCTCGGCCCTGCGGGCTGTCTCCTGCTCTGCACCTCTCTGAGATGCCCCACAGCTGAGGAATGGACACAGGGACCTCGGTCCAAGGAAGCCCATCCCTGTGCTGCATCCAGCGGCTTTCCCAGGATGTTACCCTCAAAATGAACGGATCTCAAGAAACTAACTGTCCCACAGACCTTTGAGGAACTCCCAGGAACTTCTGATGGTCTTTGTACTCACTGGAGTTAATCTCACCACGCACACACGACGTACATGCGGACATCTCAGCTGTCCAATACAAACATGGAATTCTTCAGGACAAGAGGAAATGGCCTCAAGTGACACCAGGGGAGGTTCAGATTGGATATCAGGAAAACTTTCTGCACTGAAAGGGTTATCAAGCACTGGAACAGGCTGCCCAGGGAAGTGGTGGAATTGTCATCCCTGGAAGTATTTAAAAGACGTGGTGCTTAATGACATGGTTTAGTGATGGTTTTTGTCAGGGTTAGGTTTATGCTTGGACTCGATGATCCGAAAGGTCCCATCCAATCTAGAAAACTCTATGATTCTTTAGAGGGACAACCAGCCTCCCCAAGCTGGGATAAGAGGCCAGAGCCAGAAATGGTGGTTGTTACTGGCAGGGTGTGTGACAATTATCCTGGGGAAGCTTCCTTGGGGTGTCCAGCACTCACAGGACCAGAGGAGAACCTGCCCTGCTGGTCCTTCCTGTCTTTCCTAGGATGCCTGGCTGTGCAAGGACTCTGTTGTGTGCCCACGCCTTGCACACTCACACAGTTAAGCTCTGCACTTGTGTTTTCAACTGTGGGGCACTTTCCTGGGAAAAGGAAATGCCAACTTTATAAAAAGAACTATGACTTCATGCCCTGCCCTGAGGAGTCTCTGATATGATGGAGGTGCTGTTAGGGAGTTCAGCTCTGGAAGGGAATTGCCCAGTGCCTGTCCTGGCCTGTGGTCCAGGGCTGCCACACAGCAGGAGGATGAGCTGCCAGAGCACTCGGGCTCCATAGCAAGGCAAGGGCTCAGAAGGAGAGTGTGGGTGTGGAAAGAGAACAAATTGGAAAAGACCAAGGTTGGTGCTCGCTGACAGAGCTGCTGTGCTCGGACTCTTTCCCCTCCACCTCTGCTCACAGGCATTGCCCTGCAGCTCCAGTGAAAGCCTGAGAAGAAGGATTTCGGGCAACAGGTTGCTGGATGGTTCTATATTTTATTTTAATACACAGAGAGAGCAGGTCCTCATTTATACAGTATGTAGATTTCACAAATTTGGAAAAATGCATAATTCGAAACAGCAAAACAAGTTGGTTTTTTTGGTAGAAAACATTATACAAAGTAAAGCAAAAAAGAAAAAAACAACAACAAAAACCAAACAAAGGCCTAAACACAGAATTAAAACTAACATAAACTACAGTACATGAGCTTGACATATAATGAGTTACGTTAACAGTGATTTGTAGAAGAAAACAGCTTATTGTTTCAGAAAATCATCTGGTCATCAGTTTCCACACTGCACCTTTGAGCTCCTGGTTCCTCATGCTGTAGATGAGGGGGTTCACTGCTGGAGGCACCACTGAGTACAGAACAGCCACCACCAGGTCTAGAACTTGGGAGGAGATGGAGGGGGGCTTCAGGTGGGCAAAAAATGAAGTGCTGATAAACAGGGAGACCACGGCCAGGTGAGGGAGGCACGTGGAAAAGGCTTTGTGCCGTCCCTGCTCAGAGGGGATCCTCAGCACGGCCCTGAAGATCTGCACATAGGACACCACAATGAACACAAAACAACCAAATGATAAACAGACACTGACCACAAGAAGCCCAACTTCCCTGAGGTAGGAGTGTGAGCAGGAGAGCTTGAGGATCTGGGGGATTTCACAGAAGAACTGGTCCAGGACATTGCCCTGGCAGAGGGGTAGGGAAAATGTATTGGCCGTGTGCAGGAGAGCATTGAGAAACCCACTGCCCCAGGCAGCTGCTGCTATGTGGACACAAGCTCTGCTGCCCAGGAGGGTCCCGTAGTGCAGGGGTTGGCAGATGGCAACGTAGCGGTCGTAGGCCATGACAGTGAGAAGATAAAACTCTGCTGACATCAAGAAGACAAACAGAAATAGCTGTGCAGCACACCCCCGGTAGGAGATGGCCCTAGTGTCCCAGAGAGAATTGGCCATGGCTTTGGGGACAGTGGTGGAGATGGATCCCAGGTCAAGAACGGAGAGGTTGAGGAGGAAGAAGTACATGGGGGTGTGGAGGCGGTGGTCACAGGCTATGGCAGTGATGATGAGGCCGTTTCCCAGGAGGGCAGCCAGGTAGATGCCCAGGAAGAGCCCGAAGTGCAAGAGCTGCAGCTCCCGTGTGTCTGCGAATGCCAGGAGGAGGAACTGGGTGATGGAGCTGCTGTTGGGCATTTGTTCACCCTACACATGGGGGACTGTTGAAAGAGAAGAAGACATTGACAAGTTATGACCGACTTCTTTGACCCTGTCCTGTGCTGTTTTCCAAAAAAAATCCCGCCAAATTGACTGTGAGCTCAGGTGTGTGCTGCTGAGTGAGGGCACGTCCTTTGCAGGGGCGGATATCCCTCTCCTTCCCGTTGTCTTTAGCCTGGACACTGCTGATCCCTGGGCGACAAAAAGGCTCTCTGTGCCCTGGGGCAGAGCCAGGAGAGCTGCTCTGCACACCAGTACCTGCTGGTCACCACCCAGGTGTCCTGTGCTTACACCTCTCTCCGTGGGAGAATGGTCTCCCTGACACCGTCCTTGAGGAAGAAAACGGCCTTTTGTGAGTGTGGGAGAGTCCAGGTTCCAAGTCCATTTCTCCCGTCTGTTGTCCCTTTCCCTGTGCAGCTGAGCAGAGAGGGATGCAGAGGGGCGGCCTGGCTCTCTGCTGCCTGGGGCTGTCCCTGCTGGGAGCTGTCTCTCTGTCCCCAGGTCTCTCCCTGTCACTGCTCCCAGAGACCCCCACCCACCCTGTGCTCAGCTCTGCCCTGCAGACCCCTCCTGGCAGCAGGGCACTGCCCAGGGACATCTCCCTGTTTGTGGCTCCTGAGCAGTAGATGAGGTAAAGCCTGATGCTGCAGGCAAAGGTGATGCTGCTGCTGTCTGTAGGGAGAGGAGTGGGGGAAGGCACGGTATGAGGTTTCTGGCAGATCTGATCCCTCAGTTCAGTGAGAGCTCCTTTCCCTTTTCCCTTGGGAGAAAGCTGACAGCACAGAAAAATGAAAAGTCTTCGTCTTTAATGGAGCCCCTGCCTTGCCCTTCCTCTTGAAATGCTGCCTCTGCCAATGTCCTGGGGGTGATCTGGAGCTCTCAGCAGCCCTGTCCCACGCAGTAGGACATCCCTGATAGCCCTCGTGAATGAAGTAGGATCTTTTACTGACAGGGGTCACTCCTTCCACTCCAGCTTCTCCCCACAGATGCTCCATGGGGAGCTCCCCGGGCAGGCTGAGAGCTGACCCTGGCAGGCAGCAAAGTCCCTGTCCTGGCACACAGACCCCTGGGGTGCAGGGACCCTGCTCTGCAGGACAGCCCTGGGCACCCCTGGATGCACTCCCAGCTTCACACCCTCTCGGCTGTCCCCGGCAGAAGGCAGCCTTCAATCCTTGTCCCCGTGATGGTGTGGCATTGAAGCCCTGCTCTGGAGCACATCCTCCTTCTCCACACCAAAGAAACCAGGAGAGCCATCCTGAGAGGTCCTATCAGTCATGTAATGTGTCAGCTCTAGAACACCTCTCCAAGATAGTCATCTTAATGTCCCTACAGCCAGAGACTTACTGTGTCAAAAGATGTGAAGATTTCTCCATGAACAAGCTCAGAACCGTCCCCCCACTCCCCAGACTGCCTCTATCCTCTCTGTACCTCACTCCCCTCGGTGCCTGCAGGCAGTGCCCTCAGCCCTGCTGCGCTTGGCAGAGGAGCTGCTCCTGGGCAGAGCTGTCTCTCTGCCGCGCTGCCCCATGGCCAGGAGCTCCCTCCATCCCAGGAGCCCGGCCCAGCTCAGCAGCAGAGCAACAGCCCAAGGCAGCGCTTCCTCTGGCCCCTCTGGAATTCCTTGAGGTGTCCCTGGGGCTCCAGGGGAACCTGCTGTGAAACAGGCTGAGGCAATCACTTGTTTTCAGTCTCTCAGCTGGGGACAGACACTTCTTTCCTGCACTGTCATTTCTCCCATTACAAAAAGAGGGAGGCCCATGGGTCACCTGATCATTGTCCCATCTTCAGAGAGGACACCCAGACAGGGACAGGGAATGATCTCATCTGCCATTGCTGAGGGAAGGGATTGATTGAGGGTGGGAAATTCCTTTGCCAAACTTAAACGACACAAGGTGCCCACCTGTAGGAGAAGTGAACCTGTAACTGTCCTGATGTCCAGGGCAGCCCAGAGAGGGATTCAGCTGACCTCGTGGGGTCGTGTGGCACAGGGACAGCTGAGTCTCTCTCTGTCTGGCAGTTGTCTCCTGTGCATCCCTTCATTGTCTCACCTAATTCAGTGCAGCTGAATCTTAATTTCAGTCACCAATTCAGGCCTGTGGTGCTGTGGGAGGTGCCAGGGCTCTGCAGCACAACTGCCTGCACCTGCCATGGACAGCACAGGAACCCCGTCCCCATGCAAAGAATCACACAATCATCATGGTTGGAAAGGACCTCTGAGATCACCGAGTCCAACCATACACGCACACGGAAATAAACCCCTTACAATCTCAGCCCCTGAAGCATGCCTTGAAGTGCCACATCTACATGTTTCTTAAATTCCTCCAGGGATGGTGACTCCACCACCTCCCTGGGCAGGCTGTTCCAGTGCCTGACCACTCTCTCACTCAAGTAATTCTTCCTAATATCTAACCTAAACCTCCCCTGCCCCAACTTCAGACCATGTCCTCTGCTCCTGCCATTATTCCCTTGGGAGAAGAGGCCAACACCCACCTCTCTACACCCTCCTTTCAGGGAGTTGTAGAGGGCAATGAGGTCTCCCCTCAGCCTCCTCTTCTCCAAACTAAACATGCCCAGTTCCCTCAGCCTCTGCTCGTATGACTTGTTCTCCAGACCCCTCACCAGCTTGGTGGCTCTCCTCTGGACACGCTCCAGCAGCTCCATGTCCTTCCTGTAGTGAGGGGCCCAGAACTGAACACAGCACTCGAGGTGAGGCCTCACCAGTGCCCAGTACAGAGGCACCATCACTTCACCACTCCTGCTGGCCACACTATTCCTGATACAGGCCAGGATGCCGTTGGCCTTCTTGGCCACCTGGGCACACTGCTGGCTCATGTTAAGTTGGCTGTCCACCAACATCCCCAGGTCCTTTTCTGCTGGGCAGCTTTCCAGCCACTCTTCCCCAAGCCTGTAGCACTGCCTGGGATTGTTTATTATGAAAGAAAAGCAAGCCCATGGCTCCACAGGGTTGTTGAAATGTTAGAAATCACGGAAGTGCTTGAAAACTCTCCTGCAGGAATTAGGGCTTCTCCCTCCAAGAAAAGTAGCGGGATCAATAGCCCAACTGAAGTGCATCTACACTAACGCCCACAGCATCGGGGCAACAAACAGGAGTTGGAAGCTCTTATGCAGATGGAAGACTACAACATCGTCGCCATAACGGAAACGTGGTGGGATGACTCGCACGACTGGGGTGCTGCAAGGGATGGCTATAAACCCTACAGAAGGGACAGGCAAGGAAGGAGAGGTGGTGGGGTGTCCCTGGATGTTAGGGAGTGTTTTAACTGTCTAGAGCTTGACAATGGTGATGAAAAGGTTGAGTGTTTATGGGTAAGAATGAGGGGAAAGGCCAACAAGGCAGGTATCACGGTGGGAGTCTGTTATAGACCACCCAACCAGGATCGAGAGGCAGACTAAATAGTCTGTCAGCAGCTGGGAGAAGTCTCACAATCGCTGGCCCTTGTTCTCGTGGATGACTTCAACGTGCCAAATGTTGGCTGTAAAGACAATAGAGCAGAGAGAAAACAGTCTTGCAGGTTCCTGGAGTGTGTGGAAGAGGCCTTCCTGACACACCTGATGAGTGATCCAACTAGGTAGGAAAGGCGCCCCACTGGACCTGTTGTTTTCCAGTAGAGAAGGACTTGTGAGTGACCTGGTGGTTGGCAGCCGTCTTGGAGGCAGCAATCATGAAATGATAGAGTTTTTATTTCTCGGAGAAATAAGGAGGGGGGTTAGAAAAACCTCTCCCTTTGACTTCTGGAGGGCAGATTTGGTATGTTTAAAGACCTGGTTGTCCTTGGATGGCTCTCTTGACGTGCAAAAGAGGCCCAGGAAGGATGGCAATTCTTCAGAAAGGAAATCTTAAAGGCACAGGAGCAGGCCATCACCACGTGCCAAAAGACGAACCGGCAGGGAAGAAGACTGGCCTGGCCAAACAGAGAGCTTTGTCTGGAACTCAGGAAAAAAACCAGAATTTATGACCTTTGGAAGAAGGGGCGAGTAACTCCAGAGGACTACAAGGATGTCGTAAGGTTATGCAGGGAGAAAAGTAGAATGGCCAAAACCCAACTGGAACTTAACCTGGATATTGCCTTAAAAGACAATTAAAAAGTTTCTATAAATACATTAGGAACTAAAAGAGGGCTAAGGACAATCTCCATCCTTTATTGGATGCAGGGGGAAACATGGTGCCCAAGGATGAGAAAAGGCTGAGGTACTTAATGCCTTCTTGGCCTCAGTAAGACCAGTTGTCCTCCAGGTACCCAGACCCCTGGGCTGCAAGGCAGGTAAGGGGAGCAGAGTGAAGCCTCCATAATCCAAGGGGAAACAGTTAGTGACCAGCTACAGCCCTTAGAGGTACACGAGTGTATGGCTCTGGATGGGATCCACCCAAGGGTAGTGTGGGAGCTGGTGGAAGTGCTCACTGAGTCACTATCCATCATGTATCAGCAGTCCTGGCTGAACGGGGAGGTCCCAGTTGACCAGAGGTAAGCAAATGTGGTGCCCATCTACAAGAAGAGCAACAAGGAAGATCCGGGGAACTCCAGGCCTGTCAGTCTGACCTCAGTGCCTGGGAATGTTATGGAGAAGACCATCCTGAGTGCCATCAAGCTGCATGGAAAGGACAACCAGGCCCAGTCAGCATGGGTTTGTGAAAGGCAGGTCCTGCTTGACAAACCTGATCTCCTTCTATGACAAGGAAACCCGCTTGGTGGATGAGGGAAAGGCTGTGGATGTTGTCTACCTGGATTTTAGTAAGGCCTTTGACACCATCCCCCACAGCATTCTCCTGAAGGAACTGGTGCTTATGGCTTGGATAGGTGTATGCTTTGCTGGGAAAAAACCTGGCTGGAGGGTGTGGCCCAGAGAGTGGTGGTGAATGGAGTTCAATCCAGTTGGTGGCTTGTCACGAGTGGTGTTCCCCAGGGCTTGGTACTGGGGCCAGTTCACTTTAATATCCTTATCAGTGATATGGATAAAAGGATCAACTGCACCCTCAGTAAGGTTGCAGATGACACCAAGTTGGGTGGGAGCGTTGATCTGCTGGAGGTTAGGCTGTCTGTACAGAAGGATCTGGACAGGCTGGATCTATGGGCTGAGGCCAATGGTATGAGGTTCAACAAGGCCAAGTCCCAAGTCCTGCACTTGGGTCACAGCAACCCCATGGACGCCACAAGAGGCAGGAAGAGTGGCTGGAGCTGCCCCACGGAAAAGGACCTGGGGGTGTTTGTCGACAGCCGGCTGGATATGAGCCAGCAGTGTGCCAAGGTGGCCAAGGAGGCCAACAGCATCCCTGCCTGTATCAGGAACAGTGTGGCCAGCAGGACTAGGGAAGTGATTGTCTCTCCTGTGCTCAGAACTGGTGAGGCCCCATCTTGAGTGCTATGTCCAGGTTTGGGCTCCTCACTACGAGAAAGACGTGGAGGTCCTGGAGCATTCCCAAAGATCAACAAAGCTGGTGAGGGGTCTGGAGAACAAGTCTTGTGAGGAGCGGCTGAGGGAACTGGGGTTGTTCAGTCTGGAGAAAAGGAGGCTGAGCACCTTGTCACTCTCTACAACTACTGAAAGGAGGTTATAACGAGGTTGGTGTTAGTCTCCCTTCCCAAGTAAGTAGTGTTAGGACACGAGGAAATGGCTGCAAGTTACACGAGGGGAGATATAGATTGCATATTAGAAAAAATGTCTTCACTGAAGAGTTTGTCAAGTGCTGGAACAGGCTGCCCAGGGAAGTGGCTGAGACACCATCCCTGGAGGTGTTTATAAGATGTGTAGATGGGGCACATAGGGATGTAGTTTAGGTGTGGACATGGGAGCGTGAGGGACTCAATGACCGTAAAGGTCCTTCCCATCCTAAATGATTCTATGAGTCTACGATTCTTTTGAATCTTGGGACTTTGTTTCATCCTCGCCCCTTCTTTGGGAGGCCAGGAGGTGTCACAGAATTTTCCTGCCCTGGGCACTGCTCACCCCCACATCCCACTGCCCCCAGGAAGAGCCCTGAGCCACAAGTGAGGGGCAGGATCTGCCTTGCCAGGGCCTGGGGGTGAGGGCTTGGCCTTTCTGCTTCCTCAGACAAAGCCAGGCTTTCCTCAGCATTACAGCCACCTGCACTCTGCCTTTGCCTACCTGCAATCACAGCCTCCAATTATCTGCTCTAACGAGTCCCCAGGGAGCCTTTGTCAGTAACTGCCCTCAGTGGGGCTCCTTAAGGCTTCCAGGAAGTTTGGGTTGTGCTTCTGATTTCTTGAGCACTTTCTTCAATCTTCTCTCAGTATCTGAGGCTCATGGACTCAGCAGCAAATACCCCATGGGGCTCCTTGGAAACAGAAAGCCTTAACAAGGAATTTATCTCTTTGCAATTTCCTTCAAGACTTGTACAGCTACTTGGGGAGGTTTTGTGGTGTAGTTAATGACAATTTTTTCAAAGTGCATCTAATGAAAATGCTTTCTTGATTGTAAAGGATGTATTTTATGAGTGTTCAGTTTACAGAGGAGGTGATGGAAGCATTCTCCAAGGGATACTGAGGCCGAGTGTCTCCTCAGGAGGTCTGGCCAGGTCAGGAAAAGCAGTCCCGTGATGTCCATCCCTGTATGGACAGCTTTGCTCCTCACCTCCCCAACCCCACCAGGTCTGACCTCGCCCACCTGGGACTGACATCACTGTTCCTTGCATCAGACTTCTCCACTCCAGTCTGGATGTGACAGCTCCATTGCACCATCTCCCACCTGCTCTCCTCAGAGACCTGGCTGCTCACAGCCACAGGGGAATTCTGCCTGTTCTTCAGAAAAGAAAAGTAAAGCACAGTCAGTTTTCATAAACAAGAAAACACTGTGTAATCATACGCAAAGTACAAACTGCCTCTAATGAGGTTGCCTTTCTACAAGGGATAATCTTAGGAGAAATAGTTGAGGTAGGTAGATACACAAAGATAGATATAAACATAATGAAAGAGCTGGCTGAGGAGACAATGAGACTACTGAGAGACAGGCAAGGTTTTACTCCCTGAGGGTGAAAGAGCAGCAGAGGTGAGAGGTACCTGGATGAACAAAGAGTAAAGGGAGGAGAAAACTGGAGAATGATGGAGAGGGCCTTTTCCTAGACAGTCTGCATCTGAAAAGATGACTTTGCAAATGACCATTGTATCAGGACAAGTGTAAGTATAGGAAAGATTAGAGAAACAAAATACACCATATAACAGACAAAATAGTTGTAGTGAAGTCACAAGGGAAGACTGAGATTTCTTTGGAATATCACCTCTGGAAGGTGACAGGCTTGGCAGAGCTCTCTTGTGGGTGAGGACAAGCCAATGTTGCCCCCACCTTTGAAAGAGGCCCAGCCCAGGGACCCACAGGCTGTACAAGCTCCCTGGGGTGATTAGTGTGCCATCAATGAGAGTCCCCTTGGGTGACATTTCTGGGCACCGGAAAGAGGACAATGTGTCCAAAAGCAGTCAGCGCGGACTTTCCAAGGGTAAATCAAGCCTCAGTGAGGAAGTGGTGACAGCAGGGAAAGCTCTCGGGTTTCCTGTGTCCATGGAAGTCAGTCAGATGTTGGTACAGTCAGACCAGCTGCATGTTTCTTGTCCTGCTCCAGGCAGGGTTGCTCAGATGCAGGGCTACTTGACAGGTATCTCCAAACAGCCCAGATCATTTCCTTTGCTTAACCATTCATTCCCATTGCACTATTTTCCCACGTCTCAAGTCCCACTCTTTAACCAACTTCATCCTCTCCCTTGCAAAAAGTCAACCCCTTTTCACCATTTCCCCACTGGCGCTGCCTTTCCTCACTTTGCTCCCACCTTTGCTGTTTCTGAGATGGTATCCCAGTGCTTTCTACTTTGATTAGCAACTCCATTACACCAGTACTGTCTTCTTATCTGTAGCGTCCTGCAGCTTCTACAATGATGCTCTTGCTAGAGGCACCCTGACTCAGGATGAACATCAGCACCTGCTGGTGGCAGGTGGGATGCACCTATCCCAGAGGGGGAAAAGAATTTTGGGGCAGGAGTTAGCAGGGCTCATTGACAGGGCTTTAAATTTGATATGAGGGGGGAAGGGGAAATAACTGGGCCTGTCAGGATTAAACCCAAGGGAAGCACGCCAGGGCTTGAAGGATGCTGGACTAGTGAGGACTCTCGCTCTGCCATTTCATTTGAGCAAAGGGATAGACGTTTAGAAATTTCTGATTGCGAACAATGGGAAAACCCTCTCCCGAAAGGGGAAAAGGGTACTAGGCCAGGAGTTAACAAAGCTCATGGACAGAGCTTTAAACTAGAAGTGAAGGGGGAAGGGGATAAAACCGGGCCCACTGGTAATGAGCCTGGGGGTAAAGGGGCAAGGATGGGGGTGAAATGGGGAGCCCAGCTCAAGTGCATCTACGCTAATGCACGTAGGATGGGCAACAAACAGGATGAGCTGGAAGCCATTGTGCAGCAGGACAGCTATGACGTAGTTGCCATCACAGAAACGCGGTGGGACGACGGTCACGACTGGAATGTTGCGATGAGTGGCTATAAGCTCCTCAGAAGGAATAGGCAAGGAAGGAGAGACGGGGATGTGGCTCTGTACATTCGGGAGTGTTTGACTGTATAGAGCTTGATTCCAGTGACGATGAAGTTGAGTGTTTATGGGTAAGGATGAAGGGGAAGGCTAACAAGGGGGATTTTGTGCTGGGAGTCTGTTATAGACCACCCAACCAGGATGAGCAGGTTGATGAAGTGTTCTGTAAGCGTCTGGCTGAAGTCTCGCAATTGCCAGCCCTTGTTCTGGTTGGGGACTTCAACCTACTGGATATCTGCCGGCAATACAATCCATCAGAGAGCAGGCAGTCTAGGAGGTTCCTTGAGTGTATGGAAGATAACTTCCTGACACAACTGGTAGGAGAGCCTACCAGGGGAGGCGCCTCACTAGACCTACTTTTCACAAACAAAGAAGGACTAGTGGGAGATGTGGAGGTCGGAGGACGTCTTGGTCTTAGCAATCATGAAATGGTCAAGTTTTCAATTCTTAGTGAGGTAAGGAAGGGGGTGAGCAAAACCTCCGCCTTGGACTTCCGGAGGGCGGACTTTAGCCTGTTCAGAACCCTGGTTGGGAGGGTCCCTTGGGAGAGAATCCTGCAGGGCAAAGGGGTCCAGGAGGGCTGGATGCTCTTCAAGAAGGAAATCCTAAAAGCCCAGGAGCAGGCTGTCACCATGAAGCGCAAAATTAAAGAGTGGGGAAAATGGCCAGCCTGGATGAACAAAGAGCTTTTGATGGGACTTAGGGGAAAAAAGGAAGGTTTACCACCTTTGGATGAAGGGACAGGCAACTCAGGAGGAGTACAGAGATCTTGTTAGGTTACACAGAGAAAAAATTAGGAAGGCAAAAGCCCAGCTGGAACTCAACCTGGCCATTAATATAAGGGACAACAAAAAAAGTTTTTGTAAATACGTCAACAAAAAGAGAATCAGGGAGAATCTCCATCCCTTCCTGGATGAGGGGGGAAACATTGCGACCAAGGACGAGGAGAAGGCTGAGATACTTAATGCCTTCTTTGCCTCTGTCTTCAATAGTCAGACCAGCTACCACCAGGGTGTACAGCCTCCTGGGCTGGAAGATAAGGATGGAGAGCAGAACAACCCCCCCGTAATGCAGGAGGAAGTAGTTAATGATTTGCCTATGCACCTGGACACGCGTAAGTCTATGGGGCCTGATGGAATTAACCCAAGGGTACTCAGGGAGCTGGCGGGAGAGCTCACCAAGCCTCTCTCCATTATCTATCAACAATCCTGGTCAACAGGAGAGGTACCAGATGACTGGAGGGTGGCCAATGTGACACCCATCTACAAGAAGGGCCGGAAGGAGGATCCGGGAATCTCTAGGCCTGTCAGCCTGACCTCAGTACCGGGAAAGATCATGGAGAGGATCATCTTGAGTGAGCTCTCACGGCAAGTGCAGGGCAGCCGAGGGATCAGGGCCAGCCAGCATGGGTTTATGAAAGGGAGGACCTGCTTAACCAACTTGATCTCTTTCTATGACCATGGGACCCGCCTTCTCCATGCGGGGAAGGCTGTGGACGTTGTCTACCTGGACTTTGGTGAGTCCCCCACAGCGTTCTCCTGGAGAAGCTGGCGAATCATGGCATAGACAAGTGTACTTTTTACTGGGTAAAACCTGGCTGGATGGCCGTGCCCAGAGAGTTGTGATTAATGGGGTGAAATGCAGTTGGCGGCCGGTCACCAGTGGTGTCCCTCAGGGCTCAGTTTTGGGGCCAGTCTTGTTTAATATCTTTATTGATGATCTGGATAAGGGGATTGAGTGCACCGTCAGTAAGTTTGCAGATGACATCAAACCAGGTGGGAGTGTTGATCTGCTTGAGGGTCGGCAGGCTCTACAGAGGGACCTGGACAGGTTGGATCATTGGGTCAAGGCCCATGGAATGAGGTTTAATAAGGCCAAGTGATGGGTCCTGCATTTTGGTCACAACAACCCCAGGCAACGCTACAAGCTATGGGAAGAGTGGCTGGAAAGCTGCCAGCAGAAAAGGACCTGGGGATGATGGTGGACAACCAGCTTAACATGAGCCAGCAGTGTGCCCAGGTGGCCAAGAAGGCCAACGGCATCCTGGCCTGTATCAGGAACAGCGTGGCCAGCAGGAGGAGGGCAGTGATGGTGCCTCTGGACTGGGCACTGGTGAGGCCTCACCTCGAGTGCTGTGTTCAGTTCTGGGCCCCTCACTACAGGAAGGACATGGAGCTGCTGGAGCGTGTCCAGAGGAGAGCCACCAAGCTGGTGAGGGGTCTGGAGAACAAGTCATACGAGCAGAGGCTGAGGGAACTGGGCATGTTTAGTTTGGAGAAGAGGAGGCTGAGGGGAGACCTCATTGCCCTCTACAACTCCCTGAAAGGAGGGTGTAGAGAGGTGGGTGTTGGCCTCTTCTCCCAAGGGAATAATGACAGGACCAGAGGAAATGGTCTGAAGTTGGAGCAGGGGAGGTTTAGATTAGATATTAGGAAGAATTACTTGAGTGAGAGAGTGGTCAGGCCCTGGAACAGCCTGCCCAGGGAGGTGGTGGAGTCACCATCCCTGGAGGTATTTAAGGAACGTGTAGCCATGGCACTTCAGGGCATGCTCTAGTGCCCGAGATTCTTGGGTTGTGCCTGTTTGTGGGTGGGTGTGCTGTGTGGTTGTGGGTGTTTGTTTTGTGTGGTTTCGGTTTCGTTTTTGGTGTTTGGTTTCTTTATTTTTTGGTTTGTGTGGCTGGTGCTAGTTAGGGAGTTCAGCTCTGGAAGGGAATTGCCCAGTGCCTGTCCCGACCTGTGGTCCAGGGCTGCCCCACAGCAGGAGGATGAGCTGCCAGAGCACTCGGGCTCCATAGCAAGGCAAGGGCTCAGAAGGAGAGCGTGGGAGTGAAAGAGCACAAGCTGGAAAAGACCAAGGTTGGTGCTCGCTGACAGAGCTGCTGTGCTCGGACTCTTTCCCCTCCACCTCTGCTCACAGGCATTGCCCTGCAGCTCCAGAGAAAGCCTGAGAGGAAGGATTTCGGGCAACAGGTCGCTGGATGGTTTTATATTTTATTTTAATCCACAGAGAGAGCAGGTCCTCATTTATACAGTATGTAGATTTCACAAATTTGGAAAAATACATAATTCGAATCAGCAAAACAAGTTGGTTTTTTTGGTAGAAAACATTATACAAAGTAAAGCAAAAAAAAAACCAACAAAAGCCAAACAAAGGCCTAAACACAGAATTAAAACTAACATAAACTACAGTACATGAGCTTGACATATAATGAGTTACATTAACAGTGATTTGTAAAAGAAAACAGCTTATTGTTTCTGAAAATCATCTGGTCATCAGTTTCCACACTGCACCTTTGAGCTCCTGGTTCCTCATGCTGTAGATGAGGGGGTTCACTGCTGGAGGCACCACCGAGTACAGAACAGCCACCACCAGGTCTAGAACTTGGGAGGAGATGGAGGGGGGCTTCAGGTGGGCAAACACTGCAGTGCTGAGAAACAGGGAGACCACGGCCAGGTGAGGGAGGCACGTGGAAAAGGCTTTGTGCCGTCCCTGCTCAGAGGGGATCCTCAGCACGGCCCTGAAGATCTGCACATAGGACACCACAATGAAAAGAAAACAGCCTAAGCCTGAACAGGCACTGACCACAAGAAGCCCAACTTCCCTGAGGTAGGAGTGTGAGCAGCAGAGCTTGAGGATCTGGGGGATTTCACAGAAGAACTGGTCCAGGACATTTCCCTGGCACAGGGGTAGGGAAAATGTATTGGCCGTGTGCAGGAGAGCATTGAGAAACCCACTGCCCCAGGCAGCTGCTGCCATGTGGACACAAGCTCTGCTGCCCAGGAGGGTCCTGTAGTGCAGGGGTTGGCAGATGGCAACGTAGCGGTCGTAGGACATGACAGTGAGAAGATAAAACTCTGCACCAATGCAAAAGAAAAAAAAGAAGAGCTGTGCAGCACATCCCCAGTAGGAGATGGCCCTGGTATCCCACAGGGAATTGGCCATGGATTTAGGGACAGTGGTGGAGATGGAGCCCAGGTCAAGAACGGAGAGGTTGAGGAGGAAGAAGTACATGGGGGTGTGGAGGCGGTGGTCACAGGCGATGGCGGTGATGATGAGTGCGTTTCCCAGGAGGGCAGCCAGGTAGATGCCCAGGAAGAGCCCGAAATGCAAGAGCTGCAGCTCCCGTGTGTCTGTGAATCCCAGGAGGAGGAACTGGGTGATGGAGCTGCTGTTGGGCATTTGCTACCACTGGCTGTGGTTATCTGTTGAGAAGGAAAAGGCAGTACAAAGTTCACCCTGACTTCTCTGAGCAAAACTGATTGCATGTCTCATTGCAACCCCCCACTCAGGCTCTCTCTTTTCAGGAAGACCTCTCTGCAGCTCCCTCACTTGAGCCCTGGCTTTTGCTGGATGAGGGTGCCATTGGGAGCAGGGACTCCGGAATGGGAAACTGAGGAGTCCTTCTGGCTGTGCCACAGGTTGATCTCAAATTAAATGTACTTGTGAGACATCAAAGAACTTTTTGTCTCTGTTCCCTGCAATTTTCCCAGCTGCAGAACTGAGCTGAGGGGATTTTGTTTTGTTTAATGTGTTCTAGATTCACCTGCCACGTTTAGGAGTGGGTTTGGATGCTTGAAATCCTTCACATTTCTAATGCATTCCAAGTGAAATCCTGTGGGTCCCGAGCAGCAAAGGGACTGTCCCGTAGTGCAGAGAGAGGAGAGCTGCTCTGCCCATCGGTCCTGTTCTCAGCTGCCCTGTGTTGGCAGCTTGGACCTGGAGGAGGGTCACACTCCGATGTCCCCCTAAAAAGAAAGAGGACGCTGCAGAGAGCAGAGGAATCCAGGTTCAAAGAGCAGATTCACAGACTCCTCGCCCTTTCTCATCTCTCCCCTCCCAGACTGGGACACAGAGGGATCACTGCAGTGGCCCATCTAACGCTGCCCAGCAGCATTTCCACGGCCTCAGCACCCAGATGTCTTCTCCATGGGCATCCTGGGCAGCACAGAGATAATTCTGGAGGGCACCCTGCAGCCCCACAGGACACCCCAGGGAAAAAGCTGAATGTCCTGAGCTGGCCTGGAGGAGACTTGGGCACGTTTCTCCCCTAGACACGTCTGTAGAGCAGGACCCAAAGGATGGGAGTCTGAACAGGAGCTGAATCTGCCGCCCCCGACCCCCACCCCCGGCACTGACTCAGGAAAGCCAATGGTGAGAACCAGGGCAGCACAGGCAGGAGGGGACGGCAGTGAAATGCCACAATGCTCCTGGCCAAGGGAGGAGGGACACACAAACAAGATGGAAATCAGGGGTTTGCCCTTTCCTGGGCTCTGGCTGCCGCAGGGGTGATGCGCAGCCAAGACCCCATGGGCCTGAGGACAGAGGCTCTGCCTGGGCTGGGAAAGGAGACCAGGGAGGAGCTGCTCAGGGGAAGGTGTCTGTGCTGCAGGGACAGCAGGGAGGTGCCCACATCCCCTTCCCCAGCCTTTCTGGCAGCAGCTCCCTCTCACTCCCTGCCCATGTCTCTGCTGCCAGGAGCCGTCTCCCTGTCCCCAGCTCAACTCCTGCCAGTGCTCACAAACCCCATCCCACCCGCTGGGCGCCCACCTCTGCCTGCAAACACCTCCCAGGGGCATCTCTGCGTGTGCAGGGGCTAAAGAGCAGATCACACAAAACCTGATGCGGCTGCAAAGGGGAAGATGCTGCTGAGTGAATGTGCTTCCTGAGAAGTCCCCTTAGAAATGTCACGAGGAAGAGCTTAACCTGTGAGAAGCCCTGACCCGTGCAGCACTCTCTTGACAGCAGAGGCACCGTGCCCTCACCTGCTCGTCCCTACCCTACCGTTGTGGTGGTCACTCCTTCCACCCACAGCTTCTCCCCACACTCCCCGGGCAGGCTACAGCTGACCCTGGCAGCAGCAGAATCCCTTCCCAGCACACAGTGCCCTGGGGTGTAGGGTCCCCGCTCTGATGGACAGCCCTGGGCAGCCCTGTTTGCACACGCGGCTTCACGCTTCTGATGCCCAAGGCCTTCTCTGAAGCATGTCCTCCTCCTCCACACCAGAAAACCCAGCAGAACCTTCCCGACAGGTCCTATCGGTCGTGGCATGTGCCAGGTCTAGGAGACGCTTCCAGGAACTCAGCTGCATTGCCCTGCAGCCAGAGACTTACCGTGTCAAAGCCTGGGAAGATTTCTCCCCCTGGTGAGCTCTCACTCACCACCCCAGCCTGCCTTTACCTCTCTCTCACATCTCTTGTCTCCCCTCGGTGCCTGCAGGCAGTGCCCTCAGCCCTGCTGCGCTTGGCAGAGGAGCTGCTCCTGGGCAGAGCTGTCTCTCTGCCGCGCTGCCCCATGGCCAGGAGCTCCCTCCATCCCAGGAGCCCGGCCCAGCTCAGCAGCAGAGCAACAGCCCAAGGCAGCGCTTCCTCTGGCCCCTCTGGGCTCCCTCACAGATGTCCCTGGGGCTCCAGGGCAACTGACTCTGAAACCAACTGAAGTCATTAATGATGTTTATTTCTTCCGCTGGGGAGAGACACTTCTTTCCAGCAGTGGCATTTCCCCTCTCAGAGACAGAGTTAGGTCCAAGAATGACCTCTTCTTGAGGTCACTGTGAGACAGGACACCCAGGCAGTGAAAGGGAGGAATCTCCTCTACCTCCTGTACCCATGCAAACCACAGGTGGCATTTGAGGTGCCAGAGGTGGTCCAAGACACTTGCAGATAACTGATGGAAACATTCAGAAGGACTGGGCAGCACCTGGGCTCATCATTTCGGAGGCTGGTGGAGCATGCCTTTGGCCAGCTGAAGTGACAGCAGATGTCCCCATTTAGGGCCATGAAGCTGATCCTGCTCATTGTGTCCAGGGCAGCCCATAGAGCTATTCCTCTGAGAGAACGGAGTCATTGCCATCAGGAGAGCTAAGCCTCTCTCTTCTCCACCAGCTGCATTTACCAGCTCTCCAGGGGCAGTGAGGGCAGGTTTCTCAGAGACACCCCTCCAAGGCCTCACCTAACTCAGGGCAGCTGCTCAATTTGGAGGTTGACTCCATCCTGTGGTGCTGCCTGAGGTGCCAGGGCTCTCCAGCACAGCAGCACGCAGCCAGCAGGGACAGCACAGGACTTGCAGGAACACCGTCCCCATTCAGAGCAGCCACATCATCACATTAAAGCAACCGCAGGGGATCAAGTCCTTTCCCTTCTCCATCCAGTAGATGCTGGCAGTGCTGCTCCCGCATCCTTTAGTCATCCCTTTGATGATGCAATCAAGGAGCAGAGCAATGGTTTTCACAGTGTTGGATCACAGGTTGTCCGTAGCCAAGGACATTTTCAAGAGCACCTTGTCCTTCCTGGAGATCAGCTTCACCTGCACCACAGGCCCTCCAGGGCTGCAGAGACACCACAGGCAGCAAAGCCCTCTCCTGCCAGGGCCGCGCAGTCCAGCCCTGCGTCTCTCTGGTCCGAAGGGTTTGCTCTCCTCAGGGACATTTCATTTCCTCTTTACAGGTGTGGCTACTGCTGAATTTTGTCAGAGAAGGTGCAGATGTGTCTGAGGTCCTCTTTGTCCTCTTTGTCTTCAGCCATAAGGTCTCCCAGGCCTGTGTTCCTTGAAGCAGGACTCTGGAGGAGAACAACCAGCAGTGGATGTGGGGCAAGTCAGGGGTTACTTGAGCAAGCTCAGACATGAAGTGGTGGGGCAGGATCGAAGGGTTCTGACAACTTGGGAATCAAATAGAATAGAATAGAATAGAATAGAATATTTCAATTGGAAGGACCTACATCAATCATCTAGTCCAACTGCCCAGCCAATTCAGGGCTGGTCAAAAGTTAAAGTCTGTATTTAAAGGCATTTCCAAATGCCTCTTAATCACTGCCAGGCTTGGGGCATCAACCACCTCTCTGGGAAGCCTGTTCCAGTGTTTGACCACCCTCTCGGTAAAGGAAAGCTTCTGGATGTCCACTCTAAACCTCCCCTGCTCCAGCTTTGAACCATTCCCACGCGTCCTATCCCTGGTTCCCAGGGAGAAGAGACCAGCACCTCCCTCTCCACTTCCCCACCTCAGGGGACTGTAGAGAACAAGGAGGTCATCCTTCTGCCTCCTTTTGCCCAAACTAGACAAGCCCAAAGTCCTCAGCCGATCCTCATCGTGCCTTCCAGCCCTTTCACCAGCTTTAATGCCCTCCTCTGGACGCTTTCAAAGACCTTCACATCCTTCTTAAATGGTGGGGCCTTGAACAGCACAAGCTATTCAAGGTGAGGCCACACCAACACTGAATGCAGTGGGATAATCCCCTCTCTCGACCGGCTGGTTCTACTGTGTTTGATGTCCCCCCAGGGTGTGGTTTGCCCTCTTGGCTGCCAGGGCTCCCTGCTGACTCCCAGGGACTCCTGCTGGGACTCCTGCTGCCAACCAGCACCCCAGATCCCTTTCTGCAGGGCAGCTCTCCAGCCACTCCTCTCCCAATTTATACTTGTGCCCGGCAATACTCCGTCCTAGGCGAAGGATCTGGCATTTGGACGTGTTAAATTTCATCACATCAATCATCGGCCAGTGCTCCAATCTCTCTAGATCTCTCTGCAAGGCATCTTGTCCCACAAGAGGGTCAATAGCAACGCCCAGTTTGGGATCATCAGCAGACTTGCTCACGGTGCATTCAACTCCTGCGTCCAGATCGCTGATAAACGTATTGGATAGAACCGGCCCTAGAATTGAACCCTGAGGAGCACCACTGGTAGCCCTATTCACTGCAACCCTTTGAGCTCTGCCCTTCAGCCGCTTCTTCACCCAGTGATCAACCCAGAAGCTCGTCTAGAAGGATGCTGTGAGGGACAGTATCAAAAGCCTTACTAAAATCCAGAAAATCTACATCCACTGCTTTCCCTTCATCCAATGGGGGGGTGACCTTATCATAGAAGGATATCAAATTAGTTAGGCAGGGCTTTCCCTTTGTGAACCCATATTGACTGTTCTTTAAGTGCCTTTCAATAGGACCCAGTATAACTTTCTCCATAAATTTTTCCAGGAACTGAGCTTAGACTAACACGTCTATAGCTCCCTGGGTCTTCCCTCACACCCTCTGTGTAAATTGGAATAGCAATGGCTACGTCCCAGTCAGGGGGGACCTCTCCTGACTCCCAAAACATTTGGTAGGTGATCGACAGGGGTCCTGCCATCACATTCACCAGCTCCTTCAGTGCTCTGGGGTGAATCCCATCAGGCCCCGTGGACTTGTGAACATTAATCTGATCCAGTTGGTGCCTCATGATTTCAGTGTCCACAAATGGACAGTCTCTGTTCCCACAGCCGAGCTCCTCCGACTCAGGGGACCGGGCAGCCCAAGCTCTAGCTGCATTATTAAAGACCGAGGCCAAAAAAGCATGGCATGCCTCTGCTTTCTCTTCATCCCTATTAGTCAGATGACCATCTTCAACAAGTATTGGTCCAATGCTTTCTTTTGACCTCCCCTTGCTATTAGCATACTTTAAAAAGCCCTTCTTGTTTTCTGAGACAACACTGGCCAGTTTCAACTCTAATTGAGCTTTGGCCTTTCCTGCCTTCTCCCTGCATACACGAACCACAGCTCTGTAATCTTCCTGCGAAGCCTGACCCTGCTTCCAGAGACTGAAGCATTTCTTTTTCTCCTGAACTTCACGAGGCGTTCCCTCTTCAGCCAAGCTGGTCTCCTGCCCAGCTTGCTGGAGTTATGGCAGAGTGGAATTGCTGGCTCCTCTGCTTCGAAAAGGTGGTTCCTGAAGACTGCCCAGCACTGCTGGGGAAGAGGGAAGGGTTTGTGCACCACAGGGGAGTGCAGAGAGAGCAATGTATGGGTAGCAATAGGTGTGTTAGAGGTAGGAAAAGATCTGAAATACCATGGGTGAGGTGGGGTCATGTTGAATTGAAGCAGGTTGATTCTTCAATTTGAGGCAGCAGCAGAAGGTACGTGTGCCGTTCCGTGCTGGGATATGGAGTGAGGATTCAAGCAAGTCTGGAGGCCAGGACATCTTGGGAGCTGGGGGAGCATTAGCAGGGCCTTGGAAGAAGCTGGATCAGTTGTGGAAACCTCACAGGCACCGGCAATTACTCAGAAGTCTTTGTGTTTGAAGACACAGCCAGTGAGGACAGGGAGACACCAGTAAAGCGTGGGAGATCCTGGGTCAGAGTGATGTGAGGAACCAGGGGGGGAGTTGAAGTCTGCAAGGAAGCAGGCACAGTCGCAGGACAGCGGAGGACAGCCTGTGGTGGGGACAACCAAGGGCCTTGATGGGGTCAGAACCAAGAACAACATCATCAACAGAACTGACATCCTTGTCCTCTTGGCTATGGCTGCTGTCTCTGCCGCTGAGGCCCACAAGAGGACAGCAGTTCCTTAAGTCCCCAGTGCGTCCTTACCTCCTCACCTCCACAGAGGCTGGGGGGTGTCCCACTGCTGTCCTGCACCCCGCTTTGCACAGCCCCACCTCTCCCTGCCCCAGGAAAAGCCCTGAGACTCCCATGAGGGAAGAATCCCCTTTCCCAGGGGACAGGGGTCAGGGCTTTGCTCTCTTGATCAACTAAATGCATCCAAGGTTTTCAGAGCCATCCCCACGTGTGGTTTTCTACCTGTAACCAGTGCTTCTGCCTTTCTGCTTCACCAGTCCCCAGGGATGGAAATTTGCCTGCTCCTTCCCTCCAGGGTCTCTCTGGTGATGGCCCTCGGTGGGGCCTGCTGACACCCTCAGGAACTTGGAGGTTTGCTGCCCACTGTTACTTCTCCAGATGCTTGTTCAGTCTTTCAGGATCTGCAGTTCAGGAACTTGGCTCATTAACATGGAAAACGCCCTAACAAGCCAAGCCTCTGGGCAGTTTTCAGGAATCCCTCGGTTCTTATGCAGTTAGTGATCGGGATTTCAGAAGTGACAGTATCACAATACTAAAAAATAAGAAACTATTTCTTCTTTCTAATATTTTATCTATTTTTTTTCTTACACGTGGGGTGATATCAGCAATCTCCAGTCAATATTGATCCTGAATGTCTCCCGATGCAGTTTGAATATGCAAGTCAAGACCCTTTATGTCAGACTCTACAAGATGGTAGCTGGGGATATCGAACACCTGTTTATATGCTCGATAGAATAATTAGGTTGCAAGCCGTACTCAAAGTAATTACCAATCAGACCGCCTCAGCATTAGAATTAATAGCGGCCCAACAAACACAGATGCGAACTGCAATGTACCAGAATAGATTGGCATTAGGCTACCTACTAGCAGAAGAAGGGGGGGTATGTGGCAAGTTTAACACTTCAGAATGTTGTCTTCAAATTGATGATAACGGGCAAGCTGTGAGAGATCTAGCAACGAACATCAGAAGACTAGCACGTGTCCTGGTGCAAAAATGCAAAATGGAAGTCTATGATAGAGGCCAACTGGTGGGATAACTTTTTTGGAGTATCTTGGTGGAAAAAGGTGGGCTTCATTTCGTTATGTGCTACTACTGGGCTGCTGTTCATACCTTGCTTTATTCCTTGTGCAGTGAGATGGATTTCTAGTGTGGTAGAAGGAATGCAAGTGACCAGTCTACCAGATGCGAAGGGCTCGAATCAAGATGTTACACCACAGAGAATTCTGGTCCTAAGGAAAAGGGACCACCAGAAGGAAGAACAAAATGAGAGGTTACAGTTATTATTAAATAAATGGGAAGAAGGTTATGAGCTTCAGCAAAAAAGTAATGAATGAAAAGGGGGTGAACTGTGAGAAACGGGTTAAGTTTTGCTTCAGCAAATGGATATATGTTTGTTAGTGTGTCTGCACTAAGAAAGGAGGCTTAGTGATAGTAGAATCTAATCAATGGCACCCAACTAATCCTTAGAACTGCCCTGGGTCTGTCAAGGGATCCTTGTTTACAGAACGTTATCCAGGTAAAGAGAAACAGACTGGCATGTGGCCTTCAATACAGGAACCCAGAAGATAGGGGAGTATCGATAAGGCCAAAGAAACCAGGCCTGGACAGTAAAACTGATGAGGGGGCTGTGAAGACCGCTGAGTGGACTAAGGTCATCTAGAGGGCAGCTGATGAAGAGGAGGATACGACCACCTGAGGAAGTAAACGACCACCAGAGTGCTTGTAATTACTAACACTGGACAGTAGATGGTAGAAAGACCGTGAAATAACTTGTAGCGTAATCAACTAATCAAAGGCGTGTTTAGGATAATGATTTCGTAGGGGAGGTGTGTGTATGCCCTGTAAGGTGAAAAGGTGTGAACTGAACCTGTAACGGGTCAGGCGGTCGGGAAGAATGTGAGCTCCAACTTCTCAACCAACGAGAAGAGAGACAGAAACTCCGGCGGCCGGGATAGGGTATAAATACCTAAAAGCTGAAAGATGAGGTGTGCCTCTGCTTTGAGACGCACCACATTCAGCACTGTTTCGTATAATAAATTTGTAATTTTTTTATCTTTGCTTCGGCGACTTTGTTCTCTATCAAATTCTAATCGTGAGCTGGTGTTTCTCACAAATCTCATGTCTGTTTCGATGGTGAGAACCCCAGGAGGTGTAGCATTGAATGGGCCTTCGACCCAAATGCGGCAAACCATGCAGACAACCATGCAGACCCCCTCCATAGCAGACAGTCTCCTCTTTTGGTCATTCAAACCACTCCAGGATTTTCTTACAAGGAAACAACACTATTCATCATCTCGACAGTCAAACAGACAGGACGTTTCCATGAGAACTTCCTGCAGCAGTGCCGGGTACAGGGAGGGCCACGCGGGAGGCAGAATGTCTGGTACAGACTGGGACCTTTCTGCAGGCTCCTGTGTGACAATGTGCTGCTGAGGTTGTCCTGTGGCCAAGGCATCTGTGCAGCACAGCCCAGGGGTGAAGGCCACTCTGTACGTACAGCCCAGCCCAGCACGAACTGCTCGATGTACAATGGTTCTTCTGGGCAGGATCACAGCTCAGGTTTCCCCGTGAGAAGTCAGCTGAGGTGCTGTGGCCCAAATATGCACTGCCAGGAGGAGTCCCATGTCTACTCACAGAACTGGGATGGTTTGGGATTGAATGAGATGTGGTGGGACATCTTGCTGAGCTGTGGTGCTGCAATGGAAGGGTACAGGCTCTGCTGGAGGGAGTAGCAGGGAAGAGGACGACCAGCAGAATGCCCCCTGAGTGAAGGAGCAGCTCAGATCTATGGAGCTCCTGTGTGAGATGGGTCAAGGGTTGAGTGAGCTTGTGTGAGTGAGGATGAGAGGAGAAGCCAGTAAGGGTGAAAATGTCTTGGCCATTATACTCCACTTGATCGGGCACAGTAGGCAGAATAAGTCTTCTAACAGCAACCTGAAGAAGTCTCCAAGTCAATGAGCAGGTTCCTATGGGGAAGAGTAGTTGCCCTGGCATTCACTGGCCAGGCAAAGACACAGGGTGCCAGCAGCCTGGAGGACCTTGGGACAACTTCTTAACACAGCTGCCAGGTGGGCAAACAAGGGTGATGCTCACCTGGACCTGGTCCTGGCAAAAAACAAATTAAAAAAAAAAAGAGTGGTCAGGGAGGTGAAAATCAGTGTCAGCCTTGGCTGCTGTCACCAGGAAATAGTGGGGTCCCAGGTGCCGAAGAGGAGTGAGGAAGGCCAGCAGCAGAGCAAAAACGGGTGGACTCCAGAGAAGAAGACTTTGATGTACTTGGGAGACTGATGCGAGTGGTGCCATGGGAAGCAGCTCTGAAGGCTGAAGGGTCATGGAAAATCTGATAGGCCTTACAGGACAGCCTCCTCCAGGCACAAAAATGATCTCTCCAAATACCCCTGAAAAGAAGCAACCGTCTCAGGAGGCTGCTTGTTGGAACTGACTGAGCTCCAGGACAAAGAGGCAGCACAAAGGAGGTGGAAGCAGGGAAGCTGCAGAGGAGGAATTGAGAAAACTTGTCCCAGGACGTAGGGACGATGTTAAAGCCAAAGCTCCCATGGGCTTGACAGATGAAGGGAAGGACAGCAAAAGCACAACGAGCTGATCCAGGCTTCGAGGGTCATGGGAATGAGTCACCCTCTGCCTGGAGGCCTGTGACAAGTGGGCACTGCAGATATTTGCATCCTGACTGCCTCAGCGTGGGCGATGGGGATCCCCCTGCTGGGGGTGGCTCTGCCAGCCCATCCACATGGGTCTGGATGGTGCAGACTCTACTTGGAGACATTCCTGTAACCCAAATTCCTTGGCGTTAATGCAGAATTGGCAAGTTGAAATCAAGCATTTCATGCACTTGGCCTCTTCGCCTTGACATCTTTTCGCTTTGACTCCACTCCCGAAATCAACCACAGAAGAATTGAAGACGAAAGGAAAATTATGGCCTGGCTTGGCTCCTCAGGGCGTTTTGCATGTTAATGAACCCTCTGGTGCCGAGTTCCTGAACTGCAGATCTCTAAAGGCTGACCAAGTCTCTAGAGGACTAAGAGCCAGCAGCAAACCTCCAGGTTTCTGAGAGTGTTTGCAGGCCCTGCTGAAGTCCATCACTGAAGAAACCATGGAGGGAATGAGCAGACAAGGGTCCTGTCCCTGGGGGCTGGTGAAGCAGGAAGTTGGAGACACTTGGTACAACGGAAAATTTAAATGTAGAGATCACTGTGGAAGCCCTTGATGAGCTCTTCCAAGCAGGAAGGCCACGTCCTTACCCACATCCCCTACAGATGGGGCTCCTTTCCCTCTTGGCATGTTCGGGGCTCTTCCTGGGGGCAATGTGATTGGGAGTGTGTGTTGCCAGGTGCAGGTCAGCAGTAGGGCACCTCTCAGGATTTATGGGGGGTGGCTGAGGAGGCAACGAGGCACTGGAGCTGGAAGGACCTTGTGTTCTCTCCTGGGTCTCAGTGGAAGAGACAGAAGCCACAGGCAAGAGAACAAGGGTCTCAGATCTGTTGGGGTGTCAACGCCCCACCAAGGCCCTTGGCCATCCCCACCACAGCTACGCTGTCCTGTGCCTGTGCCTGCTTCCTTGTTTCCGACACCAAAATGTGGGTGTCTGAGGATTTGCCAATGCCAGTGAGTTCCGCACATCTCACCTGGTTTCCTCCAAAGCCTTGCTACTGCTCATTTATCCCCAAGATTTCCAAGCTCCAGAATCCTGGAGAATCCGTGCCAGAATCCTCTCTGTAGCTCCACATCCCAGCACTGAACAGCCAACCCCCAATATTTCATTTCTTCTTCCTGCCTTTAGCACACTCACTGCTGCCCCCACACTGCTCTCTCCCTGCACGCCCATGTGTCTCACAAACCCTTCCTCTGCCCCTGCAGTGCTGAGACCTCAGCCCAGGAGGTTTGTGCATCCTCCAGGCTCATGGATGTTTCCTGAAGTCCATCCAAGTGTGGGCAGTGAAGGAGGGGAAAGGAGCAAGTTGTCAGCCCATGGGGCATTCCTAAGAACAGCCACCCCCAGCAGTGGGCATTCCCCATCCGCCAGGCTGAGGCAGGCACACAAGAGATGAATGTCTGTATCACCCCTGGTTTGCAGAGGAAGGGTCTTCCTTCCTGCCATTGTCCCAGGACAAGCCTCTTCCTGGGTCTCTGCCCACAAACATCCACTGCTTCCCACGGCTGGCTTCAGACATGGCTGTAAGGATTGGCTAAAGCCATCAGCCGTCCCCTTGCTTCTCGCTGACGTTGCCTGACCCTCTCTAACAGACTTACACGTGGCCAATCACCACTGCTCAGGGCCACTCGCCCTTTGGAAGAGCATTTTGGACTTTCCTAGTGCTTTTTATAATCTTCCTCGCTCCCTCCAGAGCACATGGTGGGCTTTCTTGGCCAAACAGGGCCTTTTTCACCATCTCTTAAGAAACAGTCGTCTTTTTAGGATCCTCTGTGCGGGAATAGTCATCCCAGAAAAGCACCAAAAGTATCCAAATAGCAGTTGAGTGAAGTGCCAGTAAGAACCAGGTGAGGTCCCCCCATGGCTGTGGCTCCCTGGCAAGGAGCCTCTTCTGAGAAGGTGATCCGGCCTCTGCCACTCTCTGGAGAGGGAAACCAGCAGCGTCTGTGCCACACGGGGACACAAGGGGTGACTTTTGCAAGACCACCCTTCATCTGAACCACTTTCAATATGTACTTCAGGATGGGATATCATACCTTATATGGCAAATACTAATTTAATTGCCTTTGTCCAGATTTGCTATTGTGGAAGTAGACTGTTACTTTAACATTTCTTTTCATCATTATTATTATTTTTTGCCACTCTAAAGGAAATCACAGAATCACTGGAAGGATCACTGATGCTTTATCAACAGAAGACCCGCCAGCTTTGCATCTCAAGAAATAGGATGCCAGAGGTCAAGAGAAGGATGGGCTGGGAAAACTCATGGGATTTGGGAAACTGAAGCGTGTGCCCCTCTCCCCGACATCCTGCCCTCCTCCGTGACCTGTGTGAGAAACTCCATCCACTGGGTCTGAGCTCACAGTCGTGTCAAGAAAACGGTGTGTACCTGCAGCCAATGTTGTCCTTCCAGTTCAGGATTTGAGCTCCCACTTAAGACCAAGAAGCCCAAGGATCCCAGTTCCTAGAGGGCCAACTAATGAGGACATCCCACAGGCTGGGGGAGTTTTTCTTTACTGGCAAAGATTTTGTTGACTTTTTTTCCTCCCTCTTTGTAACTTGACTGTCAGAATTCATGCATTGAATCTACTTTGACCCTTTAAAACTGTCTCTGTGAAAAAATAATCCAGTATAGTTTTGGTTTTGGTTTTTTTTTTTTTCCCCCCGACCCGACTGTATTTGGAGCATTGAAGAGTCTTTCCAGATTTGGAGTGGTTTTTCAGAATGTCTGCTCCAAGAGGGGAAATATCTCAGCCTGCAGATGGAAGGACGGGAGGAGGACAGCATCATTCAGGCTCAAAGGGAATTGGAGGGTGTCTTGACCAACCTCCCATTGAAAACAGGGTCAGACCTGAAGGGTCAGGGCTTTGTTCAAAGATGTCTGGATCCCTTTCCAGGACAGAGCTGTTGCACGCTCTCTGGGAAACAGCTTCCAGTGCTTGACTATCCTCATGCTGGAAAAAGTTCCTCCTTATCTGGCTTGACCGTCCCTTTTCTCAGCCCATTGCCTCTTGTCCTTGATTCTTCTACCATGGATTTGACTCAGGCTCAGTCTTCCTGGTAACTGTGTGATGCTGCTCCATGTTCCCCCCAAGAGCTCCTCTCCTCCAAGCTGAACAAGCCCAGCTCTCTAAGCCTCTTCTCACAGTACAAGCTCTGTCAACGTTGGTGTCCCTCCAGTGACCTGGCTCCACTTTGCAAGGTCTCTTAATGCTCTGTCTAAAGCTCCAAGAGGCAGTTTGTGGCTGTTGCCTCTGTCATATCCATTCACCACTGCAGAAGAGACCTTGGGTCTGTCACCTCTCCAGGTAGGCTCTTTCGCAGGTTACCCCATGCCTCCCCTTCTGCAGGGTAGAGACGCCCAGTTCCCTCAGACTCTCCTCAAAGCTCAAGCTTTAGGGACTTCACCATCTCGTCAGACCTCCTCTGGACCCTCTCCAGTCTCTCCATTTTCCTTTTGAAATGCAAAGCCCACTGGCTCATCATGGCAGCCATCATGACTCAAAAGCCCTTCTCCTCAGGGCACTCCTTACCTGGTGTGGTCACTGCCCGTGCTGCTGCATGGAGTTGTTGTGCAACTCTTTCTTCTAAACCTTCAGGTTTCTGATGTCCAAATCCCCAGGTGGGTCAAGGTCCCTCTGGACATAAGCTCCAGCGGTCAAGCATTGGAAGTACACGTGCTGATGTTCATCCTGAGTCAGGGTGCCACTAGCAAGAGCATCATTGTAGAAGCTGCAGGACACTACAGATAAGAAGACAGTACTGGTGTAATGGAGTTGCTAATCAGGGTAGAAAGCACTGGGATACCATGTCAGAAACACCAAAGGTGGGAGCAAAGTGAGGAAAGGCAGCGCCAGTGGGGAAATGGTGAAGAGGAGTTGACTTTTTGCAAGGGAGAGGATGAAGTTGGTTAAAGAGTGGGACTTGAGACGTGGGAAAATAGTGCAATGGGAATGAACGGTTAAGCAAAGGAAATGATCTGGGCTGTTTGGAGATACCTGTCAAGTAGCCCTGCATCTGAGCAACCCTGCCTGGAGCAGGACAAGAAACATGCAGCTGGTCTGACTGTACCAACATCTGACCGACTTCCATGGACACAGGAAACCCGAGAGCTTTCCCCGCTGTCACCACTTCCTCACTGAGGCTTGATTTACCCTTGGAAAGTCCATGCTGACTGCTTTTGGACACATTGTTCTCTTTCCAGTGCCCAGAAATGTCACCCAAGGGGACTCTCATTGATGGCACACTAATCACCCCAGGGAGCTTGTACAGCCTGTGGGTCCCTGGGCTGGGCCTCTTTCAAAGGTGGGGGCAACATTGGCTTGTCCTCACTCACAAGAGAGCTCTGCCAAGCCTGTCGCCTTCAGAGGTGATATTCCAAAGAAATCTCAGTCTTCCCTTGTGACTTCACTACAACTATTTTGTCTGTTATATGGTGTATTTTGTTTCCCTAATCTTTCCTATACTCTACACTTGTCCTGATACAATGGTCATTTGCAAAGTCATCTTTTCAGATGCAGACTGTCTAGGAAAAGGCCCTCTCCATCATTCTCCAGTTTTCTCCTCCCTTTACTCTTTGTTCATCCAGGTACCTCTCACCTCTGCTGCTCTTTCACCCTCAGGGAGTAAAACCTTGCCTGTCTCTCAGTAGTCTCATTGTCTCCTCAGCCAGCTCTTTAATTATGTTTATATCTATCTTTGTGTATCTACCTACCTCAACTATTTCTCCTAAGATTATCCCTTGTAGAAAGGCAACCTCATTAGAGGCAGTTTGTACTTTGCGTATGATTACACAGTGTTTTCTTGTTTATGAAAACTGACTGTGCTTTACTTTTCTTTTCTGAAGAACAGGCAGAATTCCCCTGTGGCTGTGAGCAGCCAGGTCTCTGAGGAGAGCAGGTGGGAGATGGTGCGATGGAGCTGTCACATCCAGACTGGAGTGGAGAAGTCTGATGCAAGGAACAGTGATGTCAGTCCCAGGTGGGCGAGGTCAGACCTGGTGGGGTTGGGGAGGTGAGGAGCAAAGCTGTCCATACAGGGATGGACATCACGGGACTGCTTTTCCTGACCTGGCCAGACCTCCTGAGGAGACACTCGGCCTCAGTATCCCTTGGAGAATGCTTCCATCACCTCCTCTGTAAACTGAACACTCATAAAATACATCCTTTACAATCAAGAAAGCATTTTCATTAGATGCACTTTGAAAAAATTGTCATTAACTACACCACAAAACCTCCCCAAGTAGCTGTACAAGTCTTGAAGGAAATTGCAAAGAGATAAATTCCTTGTTAAGGCTTTCTGTTTCCAAGGAGCCCCATGGGGTATTTGCTGCTGAGTCCATGAGCCTCAGATACTGAGAGAAGATTGAAGAAAGTGCTCAAGAAATCAGAAGCACAACCCAAACTTCCTGGAAGCCTTAACGAGCCCCACTGAGGGCAGTTACTGACAAAGGCTCCCTGGGGACTCGTTAGAGCAGATAATTGGAGGCTGTGATTGCAGGTAGGCAAAGGCAGAGTGCAGGTGGCTGTAATGCTGAGGAAAGCCTGGCTTTGTCTGAGGAAGCAGAAAGGCCAAGCCCTCACCCCCAGGCCCTGGCAAGGCAGATCCTGCCCCTCACTTGTGGCTCAGGGCTCTTCCTGGGGGCAGTGGGATGTGGGGGTGAGCAGTGCCCAGGGCAGGAAAATTCTGTGACACCTCCTGGCCTCCCAAAGAAGGGGCGAGGATGAAACAAAGTCCCAAGATTCAAACAAATCGTAGACTCATAGAATCATTTAGGATGGGAAGGACCTTTACGGTCATTGAGTCCCTCACACTCCCATGTCCACACCTAAACTACATCCCTATGTGCCACATCTACACATCTTATAAACACCTCCAGGGATGGTGTCTCAGCCACTTCCCTGGGCAGCCTGTTCCAGCGCTTGAGAAAGTTTTCAGTGAAGAAGTTTTTCCTCATATCCAATCTACATCTGCCCTGGAGAAACTGCCAGCCATTTCCTCTCACCCTATAAACTTGTTACTTGGGACAAGAGACACACACCCACCTTGCTATAACCTCCTTTAGGTTGTTCTAGAGAGCAAGAATGTCTCCCTTCAGCCTCCTTTTCTCCAGGCTGAACAACCCCAGTTCCCTCAGCTGCTCCTCATGACACGTGTTCTCCAGACCCCTCACCAGCTTCCTTGCCCTGTGTTGATTCCAGTGCCTGACCACTGTCTCAGTAAAGTAATTCTTCCTAATATCTAATCTAAACCTCCCCTGCCGCAACTTCAGACCATTTCCTCTGGTCCTGTCATTATTCCCTTGGGAGAAGAGGCCAACACCCACCTCTCTACACCCTCCTTTCCGGGAGTTGTAGAGGGCAATGAGGTCTCCCCTCAGCCTCCTCTTCTCCAAACTAAACATGCCCAGTTCCCTCAGCCTCTCCTCCTATGACTTGTTCTCCAGACCCCTCACCAGCTTGGTGGCTCTCCTCTGGACACGCTCCAGCAGCTCCATGTCCTTCCTGTAGTGAGGGGCCCAGAACTGAACACAGCACTCGAGGTGAGGCCTCACCAGGGCCGAGTACAGAGGCACCATCACTGCCCTCCTCCTGCTGGCCACGCTGTTCCTGATACAGGCCAGGATGCCGTTGGCCTTCTTGGCCACCTGGGCACACTGCTGGCTCATGTTAAGCTGGCTGTCCACCAACATCCCCAGGTCCTTTTCTGCTGGGCAGCTTTCCAGCCACTCTTCCCTGAGCTTGCAGCATTGCCTGGGGTTGTTGTGACTGAAATGCAGGACCCGGCACTTGGCCTTATTAAACCTCATCTCATTGGCCTTGGCCCAATGATCCAACCTGTCCAGGTCCCTCTGTAGAGCCTTCTGACCCTCAAGCAGATCAACACTCCCACCTAGCTTGGTGTCATCACTCATGATCCTCTCTATGATCTTTCCCAGTACCGAGGTCAGACTGACAGGCCTATAGTTTCCCGCATCCTTCTTCCGTCCCTTCTTGTAGATGGGTGTCACATTGGCCACCCTCCAGTCATCTGGTACCTCTCCTGTTGACCAGGATTGTGGATAGATAATGGAGAGAGGCTTGGTGAGCTCTCCTGCCAGCTCCCTGAGTACCCTTGGGTGAATCTCATCCGGCCCTATGGACTTATGCATGTCCAGGTGCATAAGCAAATCCTTAACTACTTCCTCCTGGATTACGGGGGGGTTGTTCTGCTCTCCATCCTTATCTTCCTGCCCAGGAAGCTGTACACGCTGGGGGTAGCTGGTCTGACTATTGAAGACGGAGGCAAAGAAGGCATTAAGTATCTCAGCCTTCACCTCGTCCTTGGTCGCAATGTTTCCCCCCGCATCCAGTAAGGGATGGAGATTCTCCCTGACTCTCTTTTTGTTGACATATTTATAAAAACTTTTTTTGTTGTCCCTTATATTAATGGCCAGGTTGAGTTCCAGCTGGGCTTTTGCCTTCCTAATTTTTTCTCTGTATAACCTAACAAGATCTCTGTACTCCTCCTGAGTTGCCTTCCCTTAAAAATGTTAAACAGTACCGGTCACAGCACGGACCCTTGAGGGACACCACTTGTCACTGCTCTCCCTCTGGAATTCAAGCCATTGAGTACCACCCTCTGGGTGCGACCATCCAGCCAATTCCTTATCCACTGAACAGTCCACCCATCAAATCCGTATCCCTCCAATTTGGCAAGCAGGATGTTGTGAGGGACCGTGTCAAAGGCCTTACTGAAGTCCAGATAGATCACGTCCATAGGTCGTCCCTTATCTACTGACCTAGTCACTCTATCATAGAAGGCCACTAGGTTAGGCAGGCAGGACCTGCCCCTAGTAAAGCCGTGCTGGCTATCTTGAATCATCTCCGTGTCCTCCGTGGGCCCAAGCATGGCATCTAGAAGGATCTGTTCCATGATCTTCCCAGGCACGGAGGTGAGGCTGACAGGTCGGTAGTTCCCAGGGTCCTCCTTTCCACCCTTTTTAAAAATGGGTGTGATGTTTCCTCTCTTCCAGTCCACAGGGACTTCACCTGACCGCCACGACTTTTCAAATATCATGGAAAGCGGCTTGGCAACTAAGGTGGTCAAAGAAGTCAGTAACATTTTAGGAACAGATTGGCAGTTACATACTCCATACCGCCCACAGGCCAGCGGCCAGGGGGAGAAAACGAACCATCTGATAAAACAACAACTGGCTAATCTTTGCCAGGAGGTTAATTTGCACTGGGATCAGGCCCTTCCTTTGGCCTTGCTAAGGATCCAAACCAAGGCAAGGTCCAAGGAAGGAATCAGCCCTTTTGAAATTCTGTGTGGAAGACCCTAGCAATTGCAGTATGCCAGAGATCTTACACAATTAGGTGACAATTATTTACAACAATATGTAATTAGTCTGGGGAAACGGTTAAATTCAATTGAGAAAACTGGGTTAGCTGGAGAACTGAAATAAAGACAGATTTCTCGACTGAGCGGGTTGGTTGGATTTTACACAGCGGGTGAAGGGCCCTGATTCAGGGACATCTCCTCCCGCCCCGTTTTTTCCCATTCCCTGCTGCAGCTCCCTTTGGGTGAGCCCTGGCACCGGCTGCTGGAACCTGCTCCCCTGCACCATCCTGGGCCTCCACAATAGACCTGCCTCCCCGCTCTGGACCGAGGGGACCCAAAGGACATGTGGCAGAGCGGTCCCCAGGGGGAGTCGCCACTGTCCCTCCCCGCAGCGGCGAGAGCAAGGGTTGGTGCAGGGCTTCTTGGTCTGAGGAGAAAGAGCCCTGGAGAAAGGATCTCAGCACAGAGACCGCCAAAGCCCAGGCTGAACAGAGCTGGAGCAGCCCCTCCAGCTTTCTCCATGAGACAAAAGCTGGGTCTTTGTTCTGGCTGGTCACCTCCTGACCCGTAAGAGCTGCCGTGTGATGAGACGTAAGGAATGGAGGATGGTGAGGGGTGGGTGGCTCAAAGGCCCGGCAGGTGCCGCCTGGAGACTGGGCTGGCACTTGTCCGTGAGGAGGGGCTGGGTTTTCCCGTGGCATTTCCATACATCCAGACCTCTTTGGGAAGGACGGGCACCACTTGCCCCGGCATCCCACAGACACTCTGCAAGACTCTGGGCAAAACCCACTTGATCAGTGATGGGATGGTTGGGGAGAAGTGCTTAGGACAGGAAGGAAGTGAAATGTGTTGGGATTATTAACTTTGGGGGGGTGTACGTATTAAGCTGCCCCCCCGTTAAGGGGGCTCGTTCCCATCCCCGCTGTGCATCCCGTTGCCATGGCCCGTGTTCCATCTGCAACTGCCAGTGCCTGGTGACGGGCACGACGCAGCCTTCTGCCCTGCTCCTGGTGCCTTGGACCAACGACCCAGCCCTTCCCTTCCCGCTCCCAAAACCACCTTCCTCCCTCTCTTTTGCACTCTGGGAATCATGAAGGCCCTCAGGAAGAGGTCGCTCGTGCTGGCAGAGGTACGGCCCCGCTCCACGGAGGTGGGCACCCCCCAGTGCCCAGGCAGGATGGAGAAGGCTCCGCAGGGATGGGGTGGGATGGGGTGGGGACCCCGCTCTGGGGAGCTCGGGGGGCCAGGAGCTGGGCTCGCCCTCTGCCCCCAGCCCTGCAAGGCCAGGGGCTGGCAGAAGCCCTCCTGGGCTGCTCGTGCCCTGCTGGGATGGAGCATCCCTGCGCGGGGGGACACGTCCCCGGGGGAGCCCAGGGCGCCCCGGGCTGGTGCCGCAGGGATGCTTGCCGGGAGCAGCCGGGTGCTGCCCGGAGCCTGAGCCGGTGCCTCCTCTGCCCCTTTCCAGGCTGGAGCCGGGGGAGCCGAGCCCTGCCCCCAGAGCAGCGCCGAGCCCAAAGGGCGGCTGCACAGAGTAAGGAGCTTCTGGGAACCCAGGCAGGCGCGGGGCCGGGGTCTGCGCCTGCGGGGCCGGGGTCTGTGCCCGGGCCCCACGGGGCAGGGAGCAGGGCCGCTCACCCCTCTCCTCTCTGCTCCAGCAGATCCAGAAGACCTTGACACACCCCAAACTCAGGAAGGAGAAGAAGATGAGGAGCCTGCAGCTGCAAGCAGTGGCCCTCGACTGCTGGTGGGTGCTGGTGGCCAAGGAGTCGCCCGGGTCCAGCCAGCTCCTACTGGGGACATGCCCAGGGGTCCCATCACCCCACGGCTCTTGCCGGGTGGCGAGACCCCTGTTCCACGGGTCCTCTTGGCTGGCCAGGGCAGGACCAACGCACTTTTCTGCTTGCCTCTGAGCTTAGGATGTGCCAAGTTGCCCTTGAGTCTGCAGAGGCAGCTGCCCAAAGTGTAAAAGAGTGGATCGAGCTGGAGCTGGCAATGGAGATCGATGAGGATGAACAGGAGCAGATGGAGGTGGATGAGGAGGAGGAGGCAATGGATGTAGACCCCCCACCAGCAGCACAGGCACGTGCTCCCCACCCACTGCCCGCAGGGAGGGAGGGTCTCCTGCCACCGGGCTGGGGCTGGGGGGTCCCCGCTGCAGGGACAGGGCTCCCGGTGCCCTCGTCCTGGCGGCACAACCGCCCCCACCGCGCTGCCCTGAGCCCCCGTCCGCTTTGGGACGGGAGCGGGTTCTCGGGGCCGGGACACCCAAGTCTAAGCCGGAGCCCAGACGGGGCTCAGCGCTGGTGGCAGAGTCCTGCTCTCCCCAGCGTGTCCCAGGGCTGTGGCCATCGAATGCCCGTCAGGGGCAAGCCCCAGCCCAAGCAGCTGCTGCCGCTGAGCCGGCTCAGGAAGCCCCAGCTCTGCTGGGCCAGGCGCTGCTCGTTAGCCAAACGGCCCTGCCACTTGCTTTGCTTCCAGGGCCAGCAGAGCTGTGGGGACCGACGGCGAGGAAGAGGAGCGATGAAGAGGAAGCGCTGTAAATAGTTCTAGAGAGTTGGTGTTTTGTTAATAGTTTTACAGGGTTGGGGTTTTTTTTTTTGGAAATAGTTTTACAGAGTTGTTGTTGTTGTGTTGTAAACAGTTGTTGAAAGTTGTTTTGTTGTTCATAAAGAGTTGTATGTATGTTTTTCAGACCCAAGCTCTCTCTGTGTTTCCTTGGGCACCCGCGGCGTTTGCAGAGCTGTGGTTTCCACTCGCTGGGGGTTCCCGGGGCTGGAGGGGGCTGGGGGTGCTGGCACGGCCGCCCCGGGGGCAGGGGGTCCCTGTGCACAGAGGGGTCCCGCTGACGCAGGGGACGGCACTGGGCAGCAGCGGGGTTCATGGGCTGCTGGAGAGCGGTGTCCCCAGCAGCAACGGGGTCCCCAGCAGAAGCCTGAGCTCTGAGGTGACCCACCCCTGCCGTGATGCCGTCAAAGCAGCAGGAAACCTTCTGCTCCCCTTCCTGCTGGAGGGAAAGGGAAGGGACTCACGGGGCACGAGCCGGGATCAGGCCACTGCGACGCAAGAGGCAAAATCTTGAACCTTTCAAGTCCCCACACTCAGGGCTTTGCTTCTCCTCCTGCCTGGTTTTCCCCTGGGCCATGAGCAGAGACGAAGCCCCGAGCAAAGCCCTCCTTTCCCTGCTGCCATTCCTGCTGCTGGTAGTGGCCCTGTCCCCGACTCGGGGCGACCCGTGGAGTGTGCAGCGCAGGCTGCGGGGGAGGCTGCGGGGGGCTTTGGGGAGAGGGAGCTGTTGAAGGGATGCCCTGGGGCCTGTGGGTGCAGGCGAGGAGCTGTGAGTGCAAAATCTCAACTAACCCCCTAAAGGCCATGACATCCTTGGGAATGGCTGGTGCCAGGATCAGGGAGAACGTTTTGTAGCTGTAGCTGCTGATGTTTTATGCCACGGTCCATGGGTTGAAGATGTAGACCTTGACGAAGTTGCTGGGTGCCAGCTGCTGAGGTCAGTTCTGATGCCGTCACCGCTGCACTTTACTTGATTTTTCATCAGAGTCCATTAGTTTGGGTGATTCTTGCTGTAGTGCAACCAAGAGCAGTTATAGAAATGAGATGTACAGCGGCAGGGTCATTTAGCAATTAACATCATACAGTTTATTCATTGGCTATTCTCGCCCAAAATCAGGTCCCCATGAGGGACACGTTGCACTTCCCCGTCCTTCCGCATCACCCGCCAAGTGCACCCAGGTCCCTGAGCAAAGGCAATCCCATGGATGGGTTTGCCTTTGCCCGAGGCAGGACTAACCCCGACGGCCTTCCCTGACATATTCTTCATGTGCACTACGGGGACTTTATCTCCCTCCACAGCACGTGGAGGTTTTGGTTGGGCAGGGCCAGCTCGGTTGGTAGCTCCCCTGGTGTTAACTAGCCAGGTGGCCTTTGCTAAATGTGTATCCCGATGTTTTAAAGTCCCACCACCTCTTGCTCTCAATGTCATTTTTAACAGCCCATTGTACCCTTCGACCTTCCCAGAGGCTGGTGCGTGGTGGGGGATGTGACAGACCCATTCAATGCCGTGCTCTTTGGTCCAGGTGTCAATGAGGCTGTTTTGGAAATGAGTCCCGTTGTCCGACTCAGTTCTCTCTGGGGTGCCATGTCACCACAGGACTTGTTTTTCAAGGCCCAGGATGGCGTTCTGGGCGGTGGCGTGGGGCACAGGGTATGTTTCCAGCCATCCGGTGGTTGTTTCCACCATTGTGGGCACATGGCGCTTCCCTTGACGGGTTTGTGGGAGTGTGATAGAATCGATCTGCCAGGCCTCCCCAGATTTATATTTCAGCCATCGTCCTCCACACCAGAGAGGTTTTAACTGCTTGGCTTGTTTGATTGCAGCACGTCTCACGTTCATGGATGACCTGTGCAATAGTGTCCATGGTCAAATCCACCCCTCAGTCACGAGCCCATCTATATGTGGCATCTCTTCCTTGATGGCCTGAGGTGTCATGGGCCCATCGAGCTATGAATAACTCACCCTGATGTTGCCAGTCCGGATCCACCTGAGCCACTTCAATCTTAGCAGCTCGATCCACCTGCTGGTTGTTCTGATGTTCCTCAGTGGCCTGACTCTTGGGTACATGGGCATCTATGTGACATACTTTCACAACCAGATTCTCTACCCGGGCAGCAATATCTTGCCACAGTTCAGCAGCCCAGATGGGTTCGCCTCTGCGCTGCCGGTTGCTCTGCTTCCACTGCCGTAACCACCCCCACAGAGCATTTGCCACCATCCATGAATGGGTGTAGAGAGAAAGTACTGGCCATTTCTCTCTTCCGGCAATGGCTAGGGCCAGTTCAATGGCTTTCACCTCTGCAAACCGGCTCCATTCACCTTGTCCTTCAGTGGCTTCTGCAACTTGTTGTGTAGGACTCCACAAGGCCGCCTTCCCCTTTCCATGTTTCCCACAATCCGGCAGGACCCATCAGTGAAGAGGGCACATCTCTTCTCACTTTCTGGTAGTATTTCATAGAGTGGAGCCTCTGCCGCGTGTGTCACCTCCTCCTCTGGTGACATTAGAAATCCTTACCTTCTGGCCAGTCCATGATCACTTCCAGAATTCCAGGGTGACTGGGGTTTCCCATTCGAGTTCCCTGTGATCAGGGCAAACCACCTTCTCCACGTGGCATCAGTTGCACGATGTGTGGCAGGGACCCTTTCTTTGGGCATCCAGCACCAGCAGTTGAGGTGCTAAGAGGAGGTCTGCTTCTGTACCAACCACTCCTGGAGCAGCTCGAACCCTTTCATACGCTGCCAATATCTCTTTTTCAGTTTGAACAAAGGGGGCTTTGGATCCTCTGTATCCCCGACTCCAGCATCGTGAGGAGTACCTAGAACATATAGGAATTTACATAAGACAGCCATGAGAACAACCAAACAACACGGTGTCCAGCGTCTATTTAACTAATATAATAAATGCACATCACATATTCCTTTTAGAACGCTCTGGTCAGATCTGTCATTATCTCAACCCTTCATACCCACATTGGGCACCAAAAGGGACTGTCCTGGTTTAGCCTCAGACAGCAAAAACTCTGTGCCTGGAAGGATCATGGACACATCTTGATCTGCATGGAAACTATGATATGGCACATGGCAAATGAGAAGGTGATTGGTGACAGCCAACATGCCTTCAATAAGGGAAAATCATGCCTGATAAATACGATGGCCTCCTACGATGGTGTTAACAGCATTTGTGGATAAGGAAAGAGAAACTGATATCATCTACCTGGACTCGTGCAAAGCATTTGACACTTTCCTGCATGACATCGTGGTCTCTAAATTCGAGAGACGTGGATTTGACAGGTGGATCACTTGGTGGACAAATAACTGGCTGGATAGCCACACTCAAAGGGTTGCAGCCAATGGTTCTATGTCCAAGTGGCGAGCAGCGATGACTGGTGTTCCTCAGAGTTCGGTACTGGGACCCGTGCTGTTTAACATCTTTGTTGCAGACATGGACAGTAGGATTGAGTGCACCCTCAGCAAGTCTACTGATGACACCAAGCTGTGTGGCACGGTCAACACGCTGGAAGGAAGGGGTGCCATCCAGAGGGACCTAGACAGGCTTGAGAGGTGGGCCTGTGTGAACCTCATGAAGTTCAACCAGGCCAAGTGCAAGGTCCTGCACCTGGGTCACGGCAATCCCAAGCACAAATTCAGGCTGGGTGGAGAATTGATTGAAAACAGCTCTGAGGTGAAGGATTTGGGGGTGTTGGTGGATGAGAGGCTCAACATGAGCTGACAATGTGCGCTGGCAGCCCAGAAAGCCCCCACATCCTGGGCTGCATCAAAAGCAGTGTGGCCAGCAGGGCAAGGGCTGGGGGGACTCTGCCCCTCTGCTCCGCTATGGTGAGACCCAACCTGGGGTACTGTGTCCAGCTCTGGACCCTCCGAACATAAGAAGGACATTAACCTGTTGGAGTGAGTTCAGAAGAGCACCACAAAGATGATCAGAGGGCAGCTCTGCTATGAAAATGTGTTGAGAGAGTTGGGGTTGTTCAGCCTGGGAAAGAGAAGGCTCCGGGGAGACCTTATAACAGCCTTCCAGTACCTAAAGGGGTCCTAAAGGAAAGCTGGGGAGGGATACTTTATAAGGGAGGGGAGACATAGGATGAGGGGGAACGGTTTTAAACTTGAAGAGGGGAGACTGAGATGAGATCTCAGGAAGAACTTCTTTGGTGTGAGGGTGGTGAGACCCTGGCCCAGGTTGTCCAGAGAAGCTGCCCCATCCCTGGAGGGGTTCAAGGCCAGGTTGGAGGGGGCTTTGAGCAATCTGGTCTAGAGATTTATGGGTTTAGAAAACACTAAACTACTTTAATGAAATAGTAACAAAAAGATAAAAAGGAAATAATGAAATAGATACAATGTATACAAATATAAAACTATATCAAGTTTCCAGGAAGATGTCACCAGCAGGCACTGGGGAAGTTCCAGACTGGACTTGGTGATGGATGGGAACCGGATTCCGGATCTTGGTTCATGAACCCACAGATTGGGATCAAAGGTAGACAAACTGATAAGGTCCTCCTCAGATGTCAGTCGCTGAAGAAAGCCATTGAAGAACCAAGCTGACCCTTTGGTCCCTCCGCTTTTACATCTGAGCGTGGAATATGGGATGGACTACCCTGTTGGTCAGCTGTGGGTCACCTGGCCTGTCCCCACAAGTGCAACCCCTCCCTGGGTTACACGACTGAGTCGGCTGACCCTGACTGGCACAGCAACAAGTAAGAGCAAGAGCCTTTCTCACTGGACAGAAATTTAGCTCTGCTCCACCCCAAACCAGGGCAGCCAGGCAAGGTGAAAAGCTGTGTAATGTCCTCAGTCTCTACAACATCTGTGCCAGAGGTCAACCCGTACCCTTTGGGGTCTTTAAAATACCCTCTCCCGAGGTAGTCTATGCCAAGGATGCACGGAACATCTGGGCCAGTCACAACA